>NC_092701.1:0-1200000 GCF_964275005.1 Diadema setosum
ATTTAACATTTATGCCATTCTTCTGATGTTGCTGCCAGTAATTGCCTGCAGTTGCGCCCGGTGCGCCCCCCCCCTTAATTTCCAAAGCGAAAATATATGGCTAAGAACGGCAGTTTTTGGACTGTAAAATGTAAAATTTTCAAGCTCGCTCTCTTCGCTCGCTCGCATTTAATTGTTATGCAATTCATCTGATGTTGCTGCCAGTAATTGCCAGCAGTTCCGCCCGTTGCCCCTCCCCCCTTGATTTCCAAAGCGAAAAAATATGGCTAAGAACGGCAGTTTTTGGACTGTAAAATGTAAAATTTTCAAGCTCGCTCGTTCCGCTTGCTGGAATATAATCATTATGCTCTCCTGATATTGCTGCCAGTATTTGCCAGCAGTTGCGCCCGATGCGCCCCCTTAAATTCTAGAGCGAAGAAATAATGCTACAAACGGCAGTTTGTTTGTTTTTAACTGTAAAATGTCAAAATTTTCAAGCTCGCTCGCTCTCTCGCATTTAATTGTTACGCAATTCTCCTGATGTTGGTGCCAGTAATTGCCGGCAGTTGCACTCGGTGCGCCCCCCCCCCCCCTCCTTTATTTCCAAAGAGAAAAAATATGGCTCCAAATGGCAGTTTTTGGACTGTAAAATGTCAAAATTTTGAAGCTCGCTCTCTTCGCTCGCTCGCATTTAATTGTTATGCCATTCACCTGATGTTGCTACCAGTAATTGCCAGCAGTTGCGCCCGGTGCGTCCCCACCCCTTAATTTCCACAGCAAAAAAATATGGCTACAAATGGCAGTTTTGGGACTGTAAAATGTCAAAATTTTCAAGCTCGCTCACTCGCTCGCTCGCATTTAATTGTTACGCAATTCTCCTGATGTTGCTGCCAGTAATTACCGGCAGTTGCGCCCGTTGCATGCCCCCCAACCCTCCTTTATTTCCAAAGCGAAAAAATATGGCTCCAAATGGCAGTTTTTGGACTGTAAGATGTCAAAATTTTCAAGATCGCTCTCTTCACTCGCTTGCATTTAATTGCTATGCCATTCACCTGATGTTGCTGCCAGTAATTGCCAGCAGTTGCGCCCGGTGCGCCCCCCCCCCCCCGCCCTTAATTTCCAAAGCAAACAAATATGGCTACAAACGGCAGTTTTTGGACTGTAAAATATCAAAATTTTCAAGCTCGCTCGCTCGCTCGCATTTAATTGTTATGCAATTCTCCTGATGTTGCTACCAGTAATTACCGGCAGTTGCGCCCGTTTCGCCCCCACCCCTCCTTTATTTCCCAAGCGAAAAAATATGGCTCCAAATGATAGTTTTTGGACTGTAAAATGTCAAAATTTCCAAACTCGCTCTCTTTGCTCGCTCGCATTTGATTATTATGCAATTCACCTGATGTTGCTGCCAGTAATTGCCAGCAGTTGCGCCCGGTGCGCCCCCCCTTTAATTTACAAAGCAAAAAAATATGGCTACAATCGGCAGTTTTGGGACTGTAAAATGTCAAAATTTTCAAGCTCGCTCGCTCCCCTCGCTCGCATGTAGTCGTTATGCCATTCTCCTGATATCGCTGCCAGTAATTTGTCGTTTCACGCCGTCATTCCATAATCCATTTATAGGGGGTACAACCCCCTCCGGCACTTCCACACCCTCCCCCCACCCTTGCTCGCTCCCTCGCATACTAACCCCCCCCCCCCCCAAGATGAAATCCTAGCTACGCCGGTGCCCATTCCCCGCTTGGTTTCCCTCAAAAAACAGTAAAAGTCTAGCGATTGAGAGCTTCCTATATTCCAAATGTCTGTCCAAAAAATCTCGTAAACATTTAGTGTCAAAACGCATCCCCCTTGAAAAAAAGCTGGTGACGCCCCTGGTATACCGTTTAATGTCTTGCGTGAAGGAAAATGAGGCTGCTTTGACATTTTTTAGGTGAATGAAGAAGGATCTCATGCACACTTTATCTGAATTTCGTTTATTTTTCACAAATACACACGCAAATATAATTAAAGATCTTGAATAGCTCAGGGGTGAGGGAGGGCAACTGACGGGGTAATATCCAAGCAACTCTCCTTCTCCATCTCTCATGTCTTCCTTTTCCATTATCTGGACAACCTATACAATTAATTGGTCTAAAGGTGGACTTGGGCCTTCTTTGCCTAGTTTCGGTATCGTGAGCCTTTTAAGAGTAGTGTCGGGCTTGTTGAATTTGTTTGCGTAGTGTCGGACTCGTGACACTTTTGTGCGTAGTGTCGGACTCGTGACACTTTTGTGCGTAGTGTTGAACTCATGGACAGTGTAAATCGTGGGCATTATTTGTTTAGTGTCCAACTCGTGGGCTGTATAACTAGTGGGCTGTATGACTTGTGGGCTGTTTGACTCTTGGGTATCGGTCTCGTGATGTGCACCCATTTTACGTGGTAGCGGGAAAACTACCCTACAGCAAAATGAATTCTTCCAGTCTCCCTCCAAATCAATCAACTTTTCTAAGGCTCCCACATCAGATAATCGAGTAAAGTTGCAATTTCATTATAAAGGAATTCCTAATCTTTTTCGTTACTTCAGCGAGTTCAATGGTGATCGTGATGCATGCACGTACCTGCGTATTGAATCTCTAACGTTTCCCATGCAAACCATTCTTTGCTTTGAATTGTCTGGAATGGAATGATTTACTGTTGTCGGGATCTTCAACATACAGCGGCTCCCAGGGGCGTCACCAGCTTTTTTTCAAGGGGGGTGCGTTTTGACACTAAATGTTTACGAGATTTTTTGGACAGACATTTGGAATATAGGAAGCTCTCAATCGCTAGACTTTTACTGTTTTTTGAGGGAAACCAAGCGGGGAAAGGGCACCGGCGTAGCTAGGATTTCATCTTGGGGGGGGGGGGGGGGGGGGGTAGTATGCGAGGGAGCGAGCAAGGGTGGGGGGGAGGGTGTGGAAGTGCCGGAGGGGGTTGTACCCCCTATAAATGGATTATGGAATGACGGCGTGAAACGACAAATTACTGGCAGCGATATCAGGAGAATGGCATAACGACTACATGCGAGCGAGGGGAGCGAGCGAGCTTGAAAATTTTGACATTTTACAGTCCCAAAACTGCCGATTGTAGCCATATTTTTTTGCTTTGTAAATTAAAGGGGGGGGGGGGGCGCACCGGGCGCAACTGCTGGCAATTACTGGCAGCAACATCAGGTGAATTGCATAATAATCAAATGCGAGCGAGCAAAGAGAGCGAGTTTGGAAATTTTGACATTTTACAGTCCAAAAACTACCATTTGGAGCCATATTTTTTCGCTTGGGAAATAAAGGAGGGGTGGGGGCGAAACGGGCGCAACTGCCGGTAATTACTGGTAGCAACATCAGGAGAATTGCATAACAATTAAATGCGAGCGAGCGAGCGAGCGAGCTTGAAAATTTTGATATTTTACAGTCCAAAAACTGCCGTTTGTAGCCATATTTGTTTGCTTTGGAAATTAAGGGCGGGGGGGGGGGGCGCACCGGGCGCAACTGCTGGCAATTACTGGCAGCAACATCAGGTGAATGGCATAGCAATTAAATGCAAGCGAGTGAAGAGAGCGATCTTGAAAATTTTGACATCTTACAGTCCAAAAACTGCCGTTTGGAGCCATATTTTTTCGCTTTGGAAATAAAGGAGGGTTGGGGGGCATGCAACGGGCGCAACTGCCGGTAATTACTGGCAGCAACATCAGGAGAATTGCGTAACAATTAAATGCGAGCGAGCGAGCGAGCGAGCTTGAAAATTTTGACATTTTACAGTCCCAAAACTGCCATTTGTAGCCATATTTTTTGCTTTGGAAATTAAGGGGTGGGGACGCACCGGGCGCAACTGCTGGCAATTACTGGTGGCAACATCAGGTGAATGGCATAACAATTAAATGCGAGCGAGCGAAGAGAGCGAGCTTCAAAATTTTGACATTTTACAGTCCAAAAACTGCCATTTGGAGCCATATTTTTTCTCTTTGGAAATAAAGGAGGGGGGGGGGGGCGCACCGAGTGCAACTGCCGGCAATTACTGGCACCAACATCAGGAGAATTGCGTAACAATTAAATGCGAGAGAGTGAGCGAGCTTGAAAATTTTGACATTTTACAGTAAAAAACAAACAAACTGCCATTTGTAGCATATTTCTTCGCTGTAGAATTTAAGGGGGCGCATCGGGCGCAACTGCTGGCAAATACTGGCAGCAATATCAGGAGAGCATAATGATTATATTCGAGCAAGCGGAACGAGCGAGCTTGAAAATTTTACATTTTACAGTCCAAAAACTGCCGTTCTTAGCCATATTTTTTCGCTTTGGAAATCAAGGGGGGAGGGACACCGGGCGGAACTGCTGGCAATTACTGGCAGCAACATCAGATGAATTGCATAACAATTAAATGCGAGCGAGCGAAGAGAGCGAGCTTGAAAATTTTACATTTTACAGTCCAAAAACTGCCGTTCTTAGCCATATATTTTCGCTTTGGAAATTAAGGGGGGGGGGGCGCACCGGGCGCAACTGCAGGCAATTACTGGCAGCAACATCAGAAGAATGGCATAAAGGTTAAATGCGAGCGAACGGAGCGAGCGAGCTTGAAAATTTTGACATTTCACAGTCCCCAAACTGCCGTTTGTAGCTATATTTTTTCGCTTTGGAAATTAAGGAGGGGGGGGGGGGTGCGCACCAGGCGCAACTGCCGGTAATTACTGGCAGCAACTTCAGGAGAATGGCATTACGACTAAATGAAAGCGAGAGGAGCGAGCGAGCTTGAAAATTTTGACATTTTACTGTCTAAAAACTGCCGTTTGCAGCTATTTTATTTATTTTTTTCGCTTTGGAAATTAAAGGGGGGGGGGACGCCCGGTGCGCCCCTCCCCCTAGATCCGCCACTGGTAGTTAAGGGTGTGGGTTTATGTTCATGACTGGGGGAGGTATGACCAGCGAGGTGGCGTCGAAGTGACCAAGCGGGGAAAGGATGTCCAAAATCTGCACTTTAGAGCATCCCGTAAACTAATTGTGCGTGTTTGTTTGTGTGTGTGTATTATATACATGGAAAAGTTAGGAATTAGCCCAGGTCAAGTCTTTTTATTGGCAATGCAAGACATTTTTATATAGACTAGTATGTAAAGCAACACTGCAAAATCAATGATCTAGCTTTGATATAACGAAGCGTAAGGTACAAAGGTGTACATTCTACATCACATTGCGCAACATTGTAGCGACTCTTCGTTCGGATGTACTGAGTACACTGCGCACATCCTGCTTATGCAGAATGCCAACCAGGAATCACAATCTTTTGTCGGGTCCGGGCTTTTTGAACAATGTTTCACGCCATATACCTATTTAATTATGGTTAAAAGAAATCATCGAAAAATATCTTATTACTGGATCATCCTTTCATTCAAAAGCAGTTTACTAACACTTGAACTGCTATTTCGGTAAATCTTTTTTTTTTTTTAACAGCGGATTGGGAGGGGGGCGCACCCCCCCCCCCCCGTAGTTACGCCACTGCTTTTGGGTGAAATAATTGGACAGATTTCTTGAATTCTAACAAAAAAGCAAGAAAATCTTTTCATCGCAGGAATTATGATTATGTGGGGTGGGGCAAATGGTGCGCTTGCCTTCCAATATTTTTATGGGGGCAACATTTTTGTTTTCTTTCAAAAGCAAGAAAATCTTCTCATTTCGGGAATTATTAATTATGGGGGGGGGGGCAAAACTAAAATATGCTTGCCTCTCCATTTTTATAATATTCTTCTTAATGAGGCTAAGGCTCGCTCTTGGGCTGGCAATATGGATTGGTCAGAAGTAACGTACATAGACCCTACATACTTGTAAGTAGCACACGTACATGCAAACATGTATAAGTGCTCCGTATCGTATGGATGTACAGTACGGTCGATAAATAGTAAACACTAATAGATATGTATAAAATCAGTGCTGCCAGAACCAGGGGTGCGAATTGTTTTTGCCGACGATTTTATTTGTGTGTGTGTGTGTGTGTGTGTGTGTGTGTGTCCCTGGTGCAAAAAAAAAAAAATAGAAAAGAATAATTATTTAGCGCCTGGCGTTGAGGTCGCTCGCAGACTAATTTGTTGTTGTTGTTGTTGTTGTTTTTTTTAAGGATCTGAAGGGGGGTGCGTTCGCACCCAACGCACCCCCCCTGGTGACGCCCATGGCTCCGTATCAATAAGTATTATGAGCTTACATCATCCACCTTCATAATTGTTATTCTTCAGCACTCGGAAATCATATTAATCATTTATGATGATGACCTAAATAATAGCCATTACATTATTGCCTTATTCTTTGTTTTCTTGGATCTCCTTCTCTATACTATCCACACATACCGACGTAATCCATCAAAAACTGTGTACCATATCTGTGACTTTAAAGGGTGTGTACAGTTCTGGTCGAGGTGAGGATTTAGCTTTCAACGTTTTGTGAGATATTCAGAAACCACTCTATGAGATGTCAAAGAGCATGCAGTTCTAAGGGGTATCAAAGGTTTATTCGATGAAAATCGGTTTTGAAATGGCTGAGATATCCAAAAACAAGGTGAAACAAAGAGATACTAATAAAGTTGGGGCATGTCGCCTTTTATTATTGGCACATTTTTCGATATCTCAGCCATTTGAAAACCAATTTTCATCAAATGAACGTTGAATCCTTCTTAAAATTACATGCTCTTTGATATTTCATAAGAGGCTTTTCATTATCTCACTTAGGAATGTTCAAAACATGAATCCCTACCTCAACCAGTACTGTACAGTCCCTTTAACTCTAATAAATTCCAAAGTTTCCCATCCTCTTTCAATTGATACCTTCCCCCACTGGGTTCTTATCATTTGATTTCGACTCTTCACACTCTGGTGATTTTTCTTCCAAATATTCACAACAGTGTACATCTGATTGTTTTATGTTAATCCTAAAAATGCAAAAAAGTATTTGTGGAGAAGGTGGCTACCCCCTCCCACACCCTCCCTTTCCACCTGACAACTTCCTTGCATCAATAAGTAGGCCTACACATGGGATGTCGCTGGACACGAACCACAGTTTCGTCTTTCAATTATCTGTGAATGTCTATTTTCTAACTCTTTTTAATAAAAAAACCCAGCAATTCGCCAAAGAGGTGCACCAGTTCAGGTCTCAAATTTGCAAAATCTTCCTTGTGTGAGAGGGGATCCTCCTCTTCCAGACCCCCCACCCCCACACTTGGTTGCTCCACTCCCTCGCACAGTCATTCCAACTCCTAGTATCCCTCCCCAATCGTGAAACGGATCGACGCCCTGCCCTTCTCATAGAATGAACGCCAGGGGAAAAGGGATTTCCAGCGGTTTGTCTACATTATTTTTTTTTTTGTAGAGTATACCCTGAAATCAGTCATGATTTAGAGGTCCCTTTTCATTTCTTGAAAAGCCTTTGCTAACTCTTCACTTTCAGCTCTAATGACTTTTGAAGGATGATGGCATTGAGTTGGTACTGGACGTTGGCATCATGGGTAGAATGTGTTTATAGATCGTGCTCAACTTCAGCTTAATCCGATAATCTTCCCATTGTTGTTGCTCCGGTGGTTTACGATCTGTTTGGTTTTTTTTTTCACCCCTTCATCGCACAGCCACCACTGTTCGGTATAAAAAGATTAAGCACTTGAATAGACCCTGTCCTTTCAAGGAGGTACTAGGCACAGCCTATTTTCTCGGTTCACACTTAACAGAGTGGTGCTTTCTTCAAAATATTCAGATGTGTTATGTGAGTCAATCTGAATTGAGTTATGCATCATTTTAACGCTTAGAGTCTGCTCTTTCAGCATGTTAAGGAGATGCCCTTAACTAAAAATCTATATCTGACATTTTTTGTTCCTTTTGCGATGCAGGGACTCATATAGCAACAAGTTTGAGTTATCTTAATCGTTTATGGAATCCTGTTCAAGAATAAGACCCTAGAATTACTATTTACAAATATCATATAACACTTGAACTTGAGCTGCATAGAATACCTTTATAAATGAAGCTATTGCATAAAGGTCTTACCTTGCAATTTGAACCACTTGCGCAGAGGATTTTGAAGAAATCAATGTGAAATTGTGAGTGGATTATCGTGAGGTGCTTCAACACACGGCTTGAACAGATACTCTCCGCCAATTCATGCGACGTAGTTCTTCCACAGGTCATATCTTGAATGGACAGTGATTCCTGATGGGAATAAATAGAAGTTGTTGCAAAATAAAAATTGATTATAAACCAAACCTTTTTGCAAAAGATGGCATGCAGTTGCTTTGGAGTTAAACAATAAATAACTAAATGGAAGACGTAACACACTGAATAAATTTCGATATTCACACTTCACAAGAGTTGCTAGCTAATATTAGAAAGAGATTCATTAACTTGCGAACGGTCTGAAAAATACACGGATGAATGTCACTTTGAAAGTGTTTGAAATATTGTCATCAGGATACGAAAAATGTTTTTTTTTTCAATGATGCTGCACTCGATACATAGCAGTCAAGCCTATTTGCAAATTTGTGCGTATCTATTTGTGTTGTTTTTGGGAAGTTTTTATCTATTCAATTCAATTTGATTCAAATTAGATTGTACTTCCAAAGGCACATTTTTGTTGATATAAGTTCAAGGAGAAAAAAAAGTTCAATGTATTACAAAATATATGAAATTAATGTTTCAAATGATTGTGTCATTGGAAAAGAGAGGCCCATGTGAAAGGCAAGTTTGTAAAAATATGGGCCACTCAAAAATAGAACTTATAATGCAGAAAAGAGGGCAAAAGCACAACACAGGCTCAAAACGCTCACTATCAACAAGGAGAAAGGACAAGCAACAAAAGAAAACGAGAAGGGAGGTTAGAGGAAGAAGGGACGGGAAAACGATGAAGGAAGGAAGGAAAGAAGGACTACTAATGGGTAGCAGGGGTCCTCAGGGCAAGCAGGGCTATTACCAGACACTATGTAATAAACATCAGAATAATTATGCAAATGAGATGAAATCTTTGTAGGCCTACTTCAAGTGTTATCTAAGAACCAAACAAAACTGTCCTTAATATTCTCTTGAATATATCAAGACTTGGTACGATTTTTAAATCACCAAGTTTGGTAGAAAGCTTTGTCCTGTATAAATTAAAATAGAGAAGATGACTGGATAGCCCATATTCAGCTACGCTACGCCATGCTGGTTTTCTATGGGTTCCAGTTGGATGTGAGGTGGGACCACTTCACAGGGTTAAACACCCTGCTCTTTGCGATGAATGTATGAAGCGGATCTTTTACGTGTATGAGTTGTGACTCTCTCATACACGGGACCTCCATTTTATGTCCTATCCGAGGGACAGAGTGTTTTGCCTGTTGCTGGAGGGAACGGTATGATTACACACAGCATTGCTAAGTTCAGACTCGGGTTCGAACCCGGGTGCTTAGGATCGTAAGGCAGACGCACTACCGATTGTGCCAACTCACCAGAATAATAAAAGGTAAATTAAATTAATTGAATTTCCTTAATTGTTGGAAACATTATGATAATTGACATTTTCAAGAAAAACACATCATCAAATATATAAGCTTTTTATTTCTAAATTGAAACATAAACTGTCGTAATTGATATAAATATAAATCTTTAACTTTCAAAATATAACCATTCGAAAAAAAAAAATCGCCGATGTGGACACATGGTTGGAAGTGATATGTAATTCTCAAAACCTGTTTTTTTTGTTTTTTTTTAATAACAAATACGAATTTTCAATCAAATGCTGATGAGTATTTCCCCAAGCAAGATAAGGAAATTTATGACTGTGAAAAAAGATTGAGTAAAGTATGAGTAGGGAAAAAAATACTTCAACTTATTGATATACCAATATTGAAGGATATGATCCTACAACAATAACTAACATGATAATTTCTAGATAACTTACTGTCAACATTGACACCAAAGAATTCATTGGATTGGACCACTCCTAGGGGGTGCCATCTAACATAACATTGCCTGGAAGCGTTTCATGTAAATTACTAAAAGGCATAAACTTAATCTATTGCAAATTGAGAAATAACTTGCTCGTTTCCGTTTGTCAACTCTCCTTTAATAGTTTATAAAGGAATCTCGTTCAGATGAGGAAATTTAAGACTGCGATATAAATTAAGTAAAGTATGAACGGGGAAGAAAAACCTCAACTTATAGATTATAATAATATTCGAGGATACCATCATACAACAACAATTAACATGATATTTTCAAAACAAATATACTGTCAACATAATCACCAAAGAATTCAGTGGACTAAACCTCTCCGAAGGGATGCCATCTAATATAACATTGCCGGGAAGCGTTTCAAGTGAATAACTTAAGGGCATAAACTTATTATTATCATTTATTTTATCATTATTATATATTTTTTTTTTTTGCAAATTGAGGGATAATTTGCCAGTATCCATTTGTCACCTCTCCTTTAATAGTTTGTTAAAGAATGTCGGGGTCTCCTGGAATGACAAAAAAAAAAAAGAAAGATTGTAGACTTCGCCAAATAGGATAAAAAAGAGCGTAGCAGAAGATGTATGAAAATCGGGTCTAGGAACACTACCCCCTGGAAAACCACCCTCCGGGTAACCACCCGGATAATTACCCCCCAGGACAATTCCCCCCTAGGGCAACTACCCCCCGAACAACTACCCTCCAAGGGCAATTACCCTCCAGGGTAATTACCCCCTAGGACAACTACCCCCCGGACAACTACCCTCCTAGGGCAATCACCCTCCAGGGCAATTCCCCCTTAGGAAAACTACCCCCTGAATAACTACCCCTCGGATAACTACCCCTGGATAACTACCCCCGCGGATAACTACCCCCTGGATAATTACCACCCGGAAAACTACCCCCTGGGTAACTACCCCCCGGAGAACTACCTCCTGGGTAACTACCCCAGGATAACTACCCCCCCCCCCCCCGATAACTACCCCCGGGATAACTACCCCCCGGATAATTACCCCCCGGATAATTACCCTCCGGATAACTACCCCCCCCCCCGATTATTACCACCAGGATAATTACCCCCAGGTTAATTACCCCCTCCTCCGATAACTAGACCCCAGATAACTTCCACCCGATAACTACCCCATCCGATAACTTCCCATGGATGATTACCCCGGATAAGTAGGCCTACAACTCCCCCTCCCCTATAACTATCAAGAGGAAAATTACCCCCAGGACAGTGCACCTCGTCAATTACCCCCTGGGTAACTACCCCCCGGGTTATTGCCCCCCACCCCCCACCCCCTGGGTAACTACCCCCCGGGTCATTGCCCCCCACCCCCACCCCCGACTCTTACTTTAAATAAAAAGGATATCATTACTACAGGAAATAAAGTTCTTTGTATTATTTGCCAGGAATCACGGAGATGCCATACTGAT
Source organism: Diadema setosum (assembly GCF_964275005.1). NCBI lineage: Eukaryota > Metazoa > Echinodermata > Echinoidea > Diadematoida > Diadematidae > Diadema > Diadema setosum. The sequence goes on from NC_092701.1 coordinate 11,378, forward strand.
ACATCATCTTATGAAAACATCATCTTAAGGATTTACGATTTGTATCGTTTGCATTTAGGATGATTAATATGTACAAGCTTAATTTCTCCCTCTGTATTTTGACTCTATGTTCATAGAAAACGAAGCTGTCCTTTCATATCCTGCCCGGTAATCCAGTAAATGTCAATGCCTTTAACCAAAACTATTTTCGCTAAATCTGTATTTTCTTTTACTGTTCCGAAATGTCGGATTTCTCTTGATAGTATAGTATAAAAGAAGTTTTAAGTTTGATCGAATGCCTTTACCATTGAATTACAGACATTTTGAAGAAATGTTACACTTCAGAATGAGTTATACTTTTTGCAATACTTTTTTAACCACAATCGTCTATCGTTTACCACAACTCCATGTAACACTTCTTTATTTTGAGGAGCTTATATCTCATGCCTCACGTGCCCTGGTTTTGACCCATCATCTTCCTCTTCCCTCTCGCTTTTCTCTGTCCACCGTGAAGGTAGTCTATTCCTGTCATTCATTACTCACCTTTCCTCTTTTTCTCATTACAAGGGATTTATCTCGTGTGTGTTCATGTGCAATGCACTCTCGTTGAAACGAAATGCTCAGGACCGGCAGCTTTTTTTTTTTTCGTTTTAACGAAATTTCGTTATAACCGAACAAATATAATATGCAATGTATAACGAAAAGAAGGAAACCACGCATAAAAAATTATGTTTGTTGAATCCTCATCATACGCTGGAAAGCTATGTTAAATGGGAGAATACCTTTTTAATCAGTTTGATAGATTGTTTGATAGATACTTTATTTTCTGCAAATCAATATACATTGTACATAAACTGAATAATCGTGAACATGGGAAATATACAAAGTATATTTGAAACAGAGTCGTTTGACTTGCATAAACAATAATATAAAAGGAAATGAATGATATTACAGTATGCATGTCTATGCAGCTGGGATTACAATAACAATATTATATTTAGGAAATGATAATGCAGAGGGCCGCCATTGTAAGCATTGCTTGAAAAGATGGCCGGCCCAAGGAAAAGGTAGGTAGGTAAATTGGTAAACAATACAAATTCTGCTGCGAGGATAGCAGGGGAAAATAAACTCTGATGTGTGAAGGTGGTGAATGTGCGTGCGAGTGCTTGAGAGTGCACAGGGGCAGATAGGCTGGGATTTGGAATGATAAAATTGGTTTGCTGGAAGAGGGAATGACTTACGATGTTGCTACTATCGGGAGACCAACATAAGTCATATAAATTATTCGGGCTTAATTCGTATTTGAAGTATACTGTGATAAAATATACTTCTTTAAGTTTGCTTTGAATGAAAACAACGAGGCACACTGTTTCAACTCTTCAGGAAGAGTGTTCCATGTATCCGGACCGTGATGTCTAATCGACTTTTGAGCAAGTAAAAGCTTTGGATTACTTAAATGAAAATCATGGGAACGACGGGTAGGGTATGAGTGAATATGATCATTAGTAACTAGGGCATTATGGAAAAATGGTAATAAATTTCGAGTGTGTTTGTACATAAATATAGCAGTTAAATATGAATGTATATCATGGGCCTTTAGGGTTTTTAGGCGATAAAATATGGGATCAGTGTGAGCCAAAAAATTTGAATGTGTGCATATACGAAGAGCCTTTTTTTGAAGAAGAAAAATTGTGTTCAATTTGGTTTTGCTACAGTTGCCCCATACAATATTACAGTACATTACATATGGTAGAAATAAGGTGTTGTATAACATCATTAAAGTTTGATCATTAATTAAGTATTTTATTCTCCTTAACACACCAGTTGCCTTAGATATTGCTGTTATAATATTCTGGACATGAGTATTCCAAGTTAGATTGTTATCTAGGGTCACTCCTAGGAACTTGGTTGAATGTTTCTCAGCAATGTTTATATCATCAATAGAAATACTTTGAGGAAGGGTGGGTTGCGATTGAAGCGTATGAAAATGTATAAAACATGTTTTATCAATATTCAATGAAAGCTTATTACTTCTAAACCATTTCGAAATATTACTTAATTCCATGTTAAATGTATCAACCAATGTTACAATATCCTTGTGGGAATAAAAAACATTGGTGTCGTCTGCAAATAAAATGAAGTTTAAACGAGGAGAGGAATTAATGATATCATTAATATAAATCAAAAAAAGTAGGGGCCCGAGGATAGATCCCTGAGGGACACCACATGACACGTTCAAATGGAACGAATGACTGGATTTAAATGCAACATATTGTTTTCGATGACTTAGATAACTTCTAAACCATGACAAAGTAATCCCTCTCACGCCATAATTATGTAATTTTTCAAATAAAATGTCATGATCAATAGTGTCGAATGCTTTACTAAGATCCATAAAAACTCCAATTATATGCTCCTTTTTAATAAGCGCATCAATAATATTATCAACAGATTTAATTATAGCATAATCGGTAGAAAATCCTTTCCTAAAGCCAAACTGATTCACATTTAATATTTCATTTTCAATCATGAACGAGGAGAGACGCTTATAAACTAATTTTTCTAAAATTTTCGATATTGCAGGTAACAATGAGATGGGTCTATAATTTTTCACCAGTGATGGATCTTCTTTTTTATAAATGGGGATAACTTTGGCGATTTTAAAAGAGTCTGGAAACTCACCGTTAAGTAAGGATAAATTAAATATATGGGTGAGAGGGGCTGCTAAGGGGTAGATTATTTTTTTCAAAAAATTCACCCTTAATTTGTCAGGCCCACAGGAATTACTACATTTCAGAGATCGAACAATATCAATAATTTCTGATTCATTTATTGGAGTAAAAAACAATGAGTTTTGATTACTTTCAGGTAAGTAATCTTTATAATTTTTGATATCATTTATGGGAATAGATGCAGCTAAAGAAGGACCAACATTAACAAAAAAATTGTTAAAAATATTTGCAATTTGATCAGAATTAGTAATAACTTTATCATTATGGGTAATGCTATCAGGACATTCCGTAGGTTTCTTTTTGAGTATTTCATTAACAATCCGCCAAAGAGCATTTTTATCATCCTTATTAAATTCGAGTTTATTTGAAATATATGATTTACGTGAAACTCGAATCAAAGAAGTTAATCTATTTCTATATGTTTTATACCTTTTCACGTTTTCAGGAGTAGGTTTCCTCAGAGATATTTTATAAAGACGGTTTCGAGTAAGAATGGAATGTATAAGACCTTGAGTAATCCACGGTTGCCGGGCTCTTTTCCTTCCATTTACTTTGGGAGTTAAAGGAATATGTTTATCATAATAATCTAATAGTTTTTGTAAAAAAATTTCGTAGGAAGAATTAACATCTTGGAGTTCAAAGACGTCATTCCATTGTTCTTCGAATAAATCTTGATTCAATGAATCAATATATTGTGGCGTTTCATTTCGATACATTTTCAAATATTGTTTGGGTTGGCGACGTATTGGAGTTATTACAGATTTATCATTAATCATAAAAATCGGTAAATGATCAGATATATCTGAATAAAGGATACCGTTCATACAGGTTTCAGTTATAACATTAGACAGTATATTATCTATTAATGTTTTACTGTTGGTGGTGTTATTTATTCTGGTAGGTTTATTGATGTGGGGATGCAGTGAGTTGGAAAGTAATATGTCATGGAAATGGGTAGGTTGTAATAAATCTATATTGTAATCTCCCATCAAAAAAATGGATTTTCTTTCTCCAAAAATTTCGTTAGCACATTGGTCGAAGTTGTCAATAAAAGATTGAACGTCATTTTGTGGAGGACGGTAAATAGTACCAACTATAATATTTTTCTCATTATCATTTAAGATTTCAATAAATAAACTTTCTGCTCCCCGAATACCCAAATCAGTTCGAATTTTAAATCTAATATGATTATCAACGCACATGGCAACCCCACCTCCTATGCCATGCTTTCTGTCATTACGAATAAAATTATAATTTTCAATGCCAAATAGGTCCGGGGAATTGGTGTGCAACCATGTTTCGGTGACTCCTATAACGGAGAATGGAAAATCATTGAGGGAACTTAAAAATAATTCAAACGTATCGAAATTTTTAGTTAAGCTTCTTGAATTAAGGTGAATTAAACTGAAATTAGCACAAGTCTGATTTGCCTTATTGAAAAAAAAAACTGACTGTTGAATTCATTGATAGTGAAATACTGGCTTGTGTGGTTGACTAGCTGTTGGTCATCTATTCCAAAATCAAAATCCATTTATAATAAATGACATTACGCAATAATGGCCTATCATGGTGCAACGGGAAGTGCAGTGCACACCGTATACACGGGATGTATACGATGAGGTGCATCGGTGCGTGACGTGCTGTAACTGACCATTAGGAGGAGTGACTGAAACAAAATTACTGACATGATCTGCAGGACTGCAGAGCATAGACACACAAAAACGCAAGGAAGAAAAAAAAAGTATTGAAGAGTAATAATCGACCGTAACTATCTGCCTTACGCAAAGCAACATAGAATCAAAACGGCAATAAACCAGCTCTGAATTTATCGGTTCTAACATAAACGTAAACTTTATAACTGAACTGAGTACAATATCACGATTTCGGTAATGAGAGTGACATGAACAGCAAAGTTTCTCGTAAATTTTACCACTGAATACCGGCAAAACCCGCGGTTGGTAAAGAGAGAGGGAGAGAGAGAGAGAGAGAGAGAGGAAGAGAGAGAATCTTTAGAGATTTTAAGAATAAAGTTTGAAACTTAAATCAAAATTGCAACGTCAAGTCAATGAACCCATGGATCACCCCCCCCCCTCCACCCTCCGCAACAAGTCACCCAGTCAACCCGACGTACAACAACACATTATAACAATAAACAGAATTCTGCATTCGGGGCAACCTCATGCAGGCCACCGGTAATCATGGAAACCTCGGTGAGGCATGACAGAGGCATGCATAGAATACTTTGATCTAGTTTCAATAGTTAAAAAAAAAAGAAGAACAAGAACAACAACAACAAAACTTGATATTTTTGGTCATAAATGAAAACGTACATGTATATGTTATGGGCTGAATGGGGACCCTGTTTGTGCGGCATGTGGTGGGTCGGAGAACGTCCCTTCGGCTGGAACTTAACAAACATACATAACTTATCTTTACAAAAGTGAATATGCCATTACCGACTCAATAATATACATGTAGGAGACGTTGGTACAGGATGATTCCCATTGTACCCTATAGGGTCGCCTCCAATTGTCATACGGTTACAAAATGTAAAGGGAAGAATATAACACATTAGTACACTATCATGTATTTCAGTGTAAAGTGAAATACACTGAATATTTAATATTCAATAAAAGGAAAACCCCCAAAAATACCATGTAAAGAAGGAGGAGGAATCGGCCATGGCTATCTCATTAGATCCACGAAACTGTCGAAATGAGCTTTGATGTAAGCGATTTTCGAAATCAGAGTTTATGCATGTACATATGGATATTTCGGTAAAGAAACAGAATTTAACGAAAAATAAGTGATTCTTATGAATAGCAGAGGATGTCTCTACCCGACACAAGTGTTGCCAATTTAAAAATTCACTGATTATTTTCATTTTACGTATTGGCAACTAGAATGGTATGTATAACAGAGAATCAGGGAAGAGGGAGCTCCTCTCTCCACTGGGTTAAGGAGCCCTTGAATTTCGCACGTATTGTACATAAATTGTAAGAAAGAAAATGTAGAAGACGGAATAAGGTGTAAGAAAAAAAAAACAATATGGGACAGATTAAGGGGCTGGAAATAACGGCCAAAGGGCATATTAGGGATTAAATTACTCAGGATCACTTAGTTTTACATGGCCAGAATACGCGTGGGTAACCACAAAAGAAAACAATAACAACTAATCTTATGCGGTTAAAGATTGAGTAATCTTATTAAACATGCACAATATGATAAACCACATTCGTATAAACATGCATAATTTCCGTGGATCAATGAGTAGCAAAAATAATTTCCGCTCTATACTATCATGTGACTCGCCAAAAGGATTGACGGAAATCACATCAAATCATTCAACATCGAATAAAACGACATACCCTTGAGTTGCGTGAACTCGGGAACCAAACTCATTCTGATAGTCATAGCCTAAGACCAAGCAGTGTGGATATGTGAAATACAATGATAATTCCAGATACATTTTTCAGCTAGTTCAGTCAGGTTTTGCGGGACATAATCTCAATTGTAAATGAAATGCGTGCTTGACAAGTGATAGAAGTAATCGCAAGAATTGAGAGCAGCTGATATCATAGCTTGGTGGTATAGCTGGTAGAATGTATAAAGACAAAAGATATAAGACAAAATCACCGCATACATGTAGGTTAAAGACCTTTTATCTATGGACTGGTTGTATCACGTGAGAGAAATTCAAAGACGTATGGAGACAAAAAGTATTGATTGCCAAGCACTAAAACATGAGGACAGGTGAGAAGGACTTCACTTCTATCACAGATAGACATTGGTAGCATAACAGTTTGGGTTCATTCACCTGCGATTTCACGGCAATGTGAAAGAGATTTGGCCTTTGAAAAAATAGAGTCTGTTGGTTTAATAGACAAAATTGCTCACAGTTTTGTAGGTTAATTGTTGCGAATAGCTTCCTAAGCCGATGATTGAAAACATACCACTGTGAAGCCAACGTTTGGCCTGTATGTAAACATTTTACTTCATTTTTCTTTTCAGACTTTTAAAAAAAATCATCTTTTAGAGTGCATTAAAGATTTCGCTGTGTATGAGCATGCTTATGACTCATTTGTCATATTTCGTTGAGGTCGAAGAGAAGAAAAAAAAAATCATTCAATCCATTGTAATCCTTTGTTGGGAGAAAAATAAAACAGATTTGTAATGAAGGGAACCAAAATAATGACCCTTCTCGATAGATTTACAAGCATGTCGCTATATACATAAACTTCACATGATATGGATACATTTTGGATAATCATAAACTGTTATACTCATTCAAAATATTTATCCGTTATATAAATGCGGGACTTTTATTTGCTATAAAGCAACAAATCATTATTCCTGTTCTTTTAAAGTGAAATAATCATATGAACAAACTATTCATCAACTCAGAATGAATGTTCATGGGGATGTTGCTTCCAAATGTTTTTTTTTTTTTTTGTCCTATGTTGTGTTATCCAGGGAAAGAAAAAAAAAGAAGAGAGTAACATATATAAAGAGAACAACTTACTATACGTTATACAAAACATCAAGGTAAATCAGGGTAACACATTTTAGGGAAGGGAATTACCTTCAGAGGTGATGACAGAATGAATCGTCAGCCAACCGATCGTTGTTACATTATTTAACTGGTGCACGTTTAAATATTACGTTTCGTTTAAATATTACATTTTAAAAAGAGCATAAAGTTGTTTGTGTTGTCACACATGTGTAGAAAATGACGGTGTAGGATTTGGTTACAGTTCGCTATTCCAAAGGTTCTTTTCTTACTAAAGTAGGTTACTCCGAAGGCTCCTTATTCCGAAGTTTCGCCATTCCCGGGATTCCGATGGTTTGTTTATCTGAAGGTTCGCATTTCTGAAGAATCGTTATTCCGAAAGTTCATAATTTAGATCAAAATAATTATATTGTTCATTTTCCGAAGGTTCGTTGATCTGAAAATGAAATGAGGTTCGTCATTCTGAAGGTTTATAAATCAAAAAGTGAGAAAGGTTCACTATTCAGAAAGTCCGTTGTTCCGAAGGCTTTTTCATCCGAAAATGAAATAAGGTTCGTTATTAATGAAAAAAAAAATGAGAAAGGTTAGTTATTTCGAAGATTTATTTATCTTAAGACAATTATAAGGATTGCAACTCTTAAGTTGTGTTAGTGTACTCTCCTTTTTCCACCATGGATTAACGATACTTTTTGTAATGTTCCGATTAACGAACGTTTTGAATTCCTATCATTTTCGGACTAACGAACCGTATAAGAATGAGAATAAGGACCATATTTTATTATCGGATTAACGAACCTTTGGAATAACGCCAAAATGTGCTTAATAACAAACCCTATTTCATTTCCGAACTAACGGACATTTAGTTGTTTCAGAAACTGTGTGTTTTGTAAGGACTTCGGAACAATGAAACAAACCTTACCTGAATTCAGATTATTGTATTACAATAACGCAAGTTCCCCTCAGAAACTGTGCGTGATGCACGGAGTGAACATTCAATGATGCGTTGGCTCATGCAGAGACGCTTTAAAAATGCTTGTTCCGCTACGCATTTTCGAATGCGATCAGTATTTCGTTATAACGGAGCACATTTCCTTTGTTTTTCTTTGTCAGTGGTGCTCAGAAAAGACTTCGTGATAACGAAAATTTTGTTATAACCGTCTTCGTTGTAAGCGAATTTTGTACCATAGACTTTAATGGCGATAATTTTGGGACCAGAAGTTTTGCTTCGTTATAACGAAATTTCGTTATAACCGTGATCGTTGTAACGGGAGTGCACTGTATCTTTATTTGTGTACTTCGTCTCTGTCTTAATTTGCTTTCTTTGCATTGTTTCATCAATTTTGTAACTAATTTACTGTTATACCGTTGACGCTCATTTCAGAATTGCCCTACTGCATCATTGGGCATTAACAACTAGTATATACAGAATGTGGGAAGAGATTGTCACCTCCTTGGTATGATCACCGCAGAGCATTACCTCCCTTGACAATTACTCCTTATCAAAATTAGGCTCCAAACAGTCACCCCTCTTACAATAACTCTCCCCCAGAAAATTACGTCTCTCATTGTTATTTTCGAACAACGTTTGCTATTTGAATTGAAAAAAACAAAAACATTTTTTCATATCGTCTGGTTTTGGTCGATACCTAACTTCAGGTTTTAAACATCTTTTGGGTGAGAAAATTAGAAAACCCTTACGAAATATTAAAGAGCATGTTATTCCAAGAAGGATTCAAGTTTTTGTGAAAAAAAATACTCTTGAAATGGCCGGGATAAAACAGAGCAGCCCTATAGTGTAAAAAGGATTCTGTAAACTACAACTCTCTATAGATCTATTAAAAAAGAGGGTGCAGGACAAAAGACTTCGTTAACAAGTAGGGGTGTTTTGTAAAAAAAAAAAAAAAAAGATACCGTTAAAATCGTAATAGTTTACTCTTTCTAATCAGATTAACTTATATTTGAACTGGATTTCCCCTTAAAGTGTCGAGAACATTTAATTTGAAAACTAGCACAATTCTACTTGTATGTAAAACAAGCTGTAATTTTACTCTTATGACAGATTAGGGCACCGTTTGATAAAAGTTGTCAGTTATGACATCTTGTTAGTCTCTAATAATTTCAATAAAACCATGGGTTCTGCTTGATTGATAAGCTCGAGTCACCGACTTAATACCATGGACCTGCTTTGATCGACCTACAACGATTGGTAATTGTGTGGAACTGACAGCTTGTCAGGACTAACTTCATAAAACCGAAATTATGGCTTTATATCGAAGGGTCCCTCGCTAATGTTAAGGAAATATGAATTGCAGTGAAATCAACTCTCCTTTTCTTATGGTTATCTTCTAATATGTTATAACGGTAGAAAATGACAAGCCCAAAGAGTAAATGATAACAGTGTAAGAGTAAGGTGCATCTTCTGATATGGTGTTATGAACTTATGGAAAAATTACAACGGGAGGTAACTTTCGGGGGGGGGGGAGGGCGGGGAGGGAGGGTTGTCCAGTAGGTAAGTATCAGGAGGGGGCGGGGGGGGGGGGTCGGGGTATGGTTATGGGGGGGGGGGGTAGTAATCCGGGTGGTACTTATCCTGGGGGTAGTTATCCGGGGAGTAATTATCCGGGTGGTAGTTATCCTGGGGGTAGTTATCCGGGGGGTAATTATCCGGGGGGTAGTTATCCGGGTGGTAGTTATCCTGGGGGTAGTTATCCGGGGGGTAGTTACCCAGGGGGTAGTTATCCGGGTGGCAGTTATCTGGGGGGTAGTTATCCGGGGGGTAGTCATCCAGGGGGTAGTTGCCCAGGGGGTAGTTATCCGGGGGGTAGATGTCCTAAGGGTAATTGCCCTTGGGGGTAGTTGCCCTAGGAGGGTAGATGACCGGGTGGTAGTTGTCCTAGGGGGTAATGGTCCTGGAGGGTGATTGCCCTAGGAGGGTAGTTGTCCGGGGGGTAGTTGCCCTAAGGGGGAATAGACCTGGGGGTAATTATCCGGGTGGTAGTTATCCGGAGGGTAGTTGCCCAGGGGGTAAGTGCCCGGATACGATGAACATCATTGATATATCTAACTAGTTTGGCCCAAGTATGCCTTATATAGATATGTTATCCGTCTGCTTATACCCGCCCGCCTACAGATCAATTTGTAATTTTCTCTGTAACTACAATGTGTGAGATTCAACGGATGAAAACGTTTCATATCGCAGCAATTCACATTGTGGCTTGTGTTGGTAAAATCATTCTCCTCAAAACGGTATATTTTTCATTAAAAAATACCTGCTTTTGTTGATGCATCTTCTTTTTCCGAATCCTATCTTGTTAGTATAGACGATTTCATTATTTCCTGTGAATTTATACTATTTCAATACCTATGACTACTCCTCCTCCATGTAAAGCAGGCGTGCACTGGGACATTGACCATTTTCTGAATTATTTTCTTGTGAACTTCATTTCAAAGATGGGTGTTTTCCTAGGTTGTTGATCTGAATGTCCACATTTTATTTCTTTTAAGTAGGTATAGTCGATTTGTGTTTTGTTGAATGGGAAATGAGGGTGCTTGTGCATTTTCTAAGTTAATGCGGAAAGATCTTATGCAGACTTTTACTAAATTGTGTTTATTCTTTTCATGAACACTCACACAAGCGAACACAATCAAAGATATTGAACAGTTCAAAGGGATGAGGGAGGGCAACTGAGGGGGACCGGTAACACCCTGGCAATTTTCCTTTTCCATTTCATATCTTACTTACGCCATTATATGGAACGCGCTATACAATTAATTGGTCTATTAGTGGCGCTGTTCACCCTGTCGGCCTCGTTGGCCTTCTTTGTCTATAGTGTTGGTCTCGTTAGCCTCTTTTGTCTTGCGTCGGTCTCGTAAGCTTTATTTACGTAGTGTCGGTTCCGTGAGCCTTTTAAGCGTAGTGTCGATCGAACTCATGGGCTGTACAACTCGTGGGCTTATTTTACTTGATGTGGAACTTGTGGGCTTCATGTTAATACTAGGTGTTGAACTCGTGGGCTGTATAACTAGCGGGCTGTATGACCTAGTGAGTTGTATGACTCGTGGATGTCGATTTCGAGGCGTGTATCTTGTCGACAGAGAAAAATGGGGTCATCCCAGGAGACCGACACCCACGAGTCATACAGCTCACGAGTTCGACATTAAAAACAGGTCCATGAGTCATACCGCTCACGAGTCATACAGCCCATGAGTTCGACAATAGGAAAATAAAGCCCATGACACCGACACTAAGTGAAAACAGCCCACGAGTTCCACAGATACAACACGGCGCGTAATGTGTCAGTCTCGTGGGCCTTGTTGGCTTAGTGTCGAAGTGATGGGCTGTATGATATGTGAGCTGTATGACTCGTGGTTGGTATGACTCGTGGGTGTCAGTCTCGTGACGTGCACCCAGAAAATTGTTGCTTGTCGGTTAGGTAACTTCATTTCATTTTCATTTTCATTTTATTTCAACAGGTTGATAAAAAGGAAACTTGCTCAGCCATCGGCTGTTATTCTGCAAGTCTGTGCATGTATACAATATAACAAAATGAAAACAGAGATTCAGAAACAGCATATAACAATGATTGAAATAAGAACAAAAAAGAGAGAGAAAAATCACAAAGAAAGAGAAAAGTATATCTACAAATAACAGCACATGAAAAATACAGACGTTGACAAGAGATTGAAAAAAAAAACTAATGTCATTAGTCATCGCGTAACATAAAATGAAACGTTATGATAATTGATATGATGTAGTAATATTACATTGTTATTATAATATAACATCAGCAGTTGTATAGTTTGATATCTATTTCATGTATATCATATTATGATATACAATGACATAGATATCAAACTACAACTGCTGATGTTTCAAATGAAACGTAAAACGTCATAATCTTGATATCATCTTGGAGATCATTCCACGCTTTACATCCCCTGTATTGTAAACCCATACTTTTAAAATTTGTTGAAAATCAACATAACTCAAATTTTAACATGTTGCTTCTGAAAAAAAAAAATGTATATTTAAATGAAAACAATTCACACAGACTCTAGGGGTAAACCCCATGAGCAATTTTATGCATTGCATGTAACATTCTGTGTTTTTTTGTCTTATTTCAATGGTAGAAATACTTAATTGATCATATATCAATTATTGTGTTGAACACCTTCAATTGACTTTCAGAACTTCTGAATTACTTCAAGGCCTTCCAACGGAAACCTTTAAAGGCAATCGGTCGTCGCAGGCGATTCGCAGCTCAGTAGAAAAGCACGACAAGCTGCTCCTCCCGTTATTGCACCCCCGTACGTACCGAATGCCGAACACGACGCTACGCAGCGCACCAGCGAAAACCAGATGGGGCACGAGAGCCGTGCGAGCCGTCCACTGTAATTTCAACATGGACGCCCGAATACCTACCGAATGGGGCCGAATGGGTGCACGCACAAAACCGCACAACAGCCATGCGCATGAAAATCTCTGCCGGTCGCGACACAACTGAGAGAGCTGTCGGGTGGCGTTTTTTTTTTTTTTTAAGACGGCACAGATTGGGGCATGGCGCGTGTTAAACCTATGGGAAAAACGTTGGGTTAGGGTTTTTGGTTATGGTTATGGTTATGGTTATGGTTATGGTTAGGGTTAGGGTTGGGGTTAGGGTTAGGGTTAGGGTTAGGGTTTGATGGTTAAGGTTAGGTTTAGGGATAGGGTCCCCGATAGATTTTAATACGTACGTACATGTGCGTATCTGGCTCCAGTCGAGCAGTCTCTGTTTATTTGCACTATGGTGCTAATTTCAGCAATCTAAGCAATAATTTTTCAAAATGTCTGAAAATATTATACAACAATATCATATATTATTCATATATTACGTTGTTTAATATTTGGTATTTATAAATATGCTTTGATGAAGAAATATTAAAACTCTAAGCTTCATGTATAGCAAGTTGCAATGCATATGGCCATATGGCAGGTTGTTATGATCTCATCGTGCAATATTGTCTGCTGCGTCAGCTGCATGTGTTATACGTACAGCTTACAGTACGTTGGGCCGGATCGTAACATAACAAAGTTGATAGAAAGTCGTCGGTACCGGTATGTCAATATCAATATTGTGTGTGGTATGCGTGTACTGTTTGCAATAAAGTGCTGTACTGTTTCGGCTTAGCTTTGGCTTTGGTTTAGTAATGAAACCTCACAATGGAGATCAAACAGCCGTCCAACTCGAGGCAACGTATCTACTTGTTTGACGCTATCGACGAGTGGAGAACGCAGAGAGACGTGTTCATAGCTGGAGGACAAGTAAGAGACCAGATGCAGAGGGGGAGGTTTCAGCGTCAGCGTGCCGATGAAAAATTGCTTTCCACCTGCTGGAGTTGCATGAACAGTTTTGCAGGAATTTAGAATGGGCAAATTCATGTTACGACATGCACGGTGGAATTGTGTTGCCACGGCTTACACCAATCAAGCAACCCCAGCTGGCCTAGTCAACAACTTCAAGGAATCCAGATCCAGATGATGTGTAAGTAGAAGTCTACACATGAATCAATGATTGAAGTGGAATGACTTTTTCTAATCTAGTATCAGTAACTTTAGGGCCTTTGCGTTTGATCGACAAGTAGGTCTATTTCTCTATGTATAATTCCGTGAAAAACTTCTCTAAGTTCTCATTTATGTCAAATTATGATAATGCCGTAATTGAAATGACATTTGCTGGGTCAGTTTATCGCTTCTTAAAAACTGACCCAGCAGTAGGCAGCAAATGTCATTAGAAACCTAGTCCCATTAAATGAGAAGTTTTTCATATCAATCATGTTATGCAAATTCCCCAAGAATATGATTTAGGATTTGCAAATAAATTTTAAAAAATTGAATAGATCTATCGCAAGCTCCATCATACATGTACAGTAGTCTAACACAATAGATCTGGTAGAACTCTAGCGGGGAACTAAAGGTTCAAAGATGATAGATCTAATATAATAGATTCTAGTTTAGGCCCTACTTCGACTTGAAGGTTAGTTGTACAAAAATGAAAGTAAAAATCCATTTTCCCATGCATGAATAGTTCTAACGTTAAGTTTTCCTCTTTTTATTTTTAAATACAGATTGACATCGACATCCCATATGTCAAGTCAGGGAATCGCAAGTAGTGGTAAGTTTTTTTGTCATCACAGTATTGAGAATTTAAAGTATTTCATGTGCAAATGTATAATTTGTCTTGACTGTGGAGCAGAATCTAGATAGATACAGAGAGGTCACTTTCCTGAGCAGCTAGCATCAACAATCCAGGTTAAATTTGCATAGCCAGATTTCATGGCTGCGATTCAAATACTGTTTGTCCCCATTGACTTAATTTAGAATGGGCAAATTCATGTTACGACATGCACGGTGGAATTGTGTTGCCACGGCTTACACCAATCAAGCAACCCCAGCTGGCCTAGTCAACAACTTCAAGGAATCCAGATCCAGATGATGTGTAAGTAGAAGTCTACACATGAATCAATGATTGAAGTGGAATGACTTTTTCTAATCTAGTATCAGTAACTTTAGGGCCTTTGCGTTTGATCGACAAGTAGGTCTATTTCTCTATGTATAATTCCGTGAAAAACTTCTCTAAGTTCTCATTTATGTCAAATTATGATAATGCCGTAATTGAAATGACATTTGCTGGGTCAGTTTATCGCTTCTTAAAAACTGACCCAGCAGTAGGCAGCAAATGTCATTAGAAACCTAGTCCCATTAAATGAGAAGTTTTTCATATCAATCATGTTATGCAAATTCCCCAAGAATATGATTTAGGATTTGCAAATAAATTTTAAAAAATTGAATAGATCTATCGCAAGCTCCATCATACATGTACAGTAGTCTAACACAATAGATCTGGTAGAACTCTAACGGGGAACTAAAGGTTCAAAGATGATAGATCTAATAATAATAGATTCTAGTTTAGGCCCTACTTCGACTTGAAGGTTAGTTGTACACAATGAAAGTAAAAATCCATTTTCCCATGCATGAATAGTTCTAACGTTAAGTTTTCCTCTTTTTTTTTTTAAATACAGATTGACATCGACATCCCATATGTCAAGTCAGAGAATCGCAAGTAGTGGTAAGTTTTTTTTGTCATCACAGTATTGAGAATTTAAAGTATTTCATGTGCAAATGTATAATTTGTCTTGACTGTGGAGCAGAATCTAGATAGATACAGAGAGGTCACTTTCCTGAGCAGCTAGCATCAACAATCCAGGTTAAATTTGCATAGCCAGATTTCATGGCTGCGATTCAAATACTGTTTGTCCCCATTGACTTAATTTAGATTGGGCAAATTCATGTTACGACATGCACGGTGGAATTGTGTTGCCACGGCTTACACCAATCAAGCAACCCCAGCTGGCCTAGTCAACAACTTCAAGGAATCCAGATCCAGATGATGTGTAAGTAGAAGTCTACACATGAATCAATGATTGAAGTGGAATGACTTTTTCTAATCTAGTATCAGTAACTTTAGGGCCTTTGCGTTTGATCGACAAGTAGGTCTATTTCTCTATGTATAATTCCGTGAAAAACTTCTCTAAGTTCTCATTTATGTCAAATTATGATAATGCCGTAATTGAAATGACATTTGCTGGGTCAGTTTATCGCTTCTTAAAAACTGACCCAGCAGTAGGCAGCAAATGTCATTAGAAACCTAGTCCCATTAAATGAGAAGTTTTTCATATCAATCATGTTATGCAAATTCCCCAAGAATATGATTTAGGATTTGCAAATAAATTTTAAAAAATTGAATAGATCTATCGCAAGCTCCATCATACATGTACAGTAGTCTAACACAATAGATCTGGTAGAACTCTAACGGGGAACTAAAGGTTCAAATATGATAGATCTAATAATAATAGATTCTAGTTTAGGCCCTACTTCGACTTGAAGGTTAGTTGTACACAATGAAAGTAAAAATCCATTTTCCCATGCATGAATAGTTCTAACGTTAAGTTTTCCTCTCTTTATTTTTAAATACAGATTGACATCGACATCCCATATGTCAAGTCAGAGAATCGCAAGTAGTGGTAAGTTTTTTTGTCATCACAGTATTGAGAATTTAAAGTATTTCATGTGCAAATGTATAATTTGTCTTGACTGTGGAGCAGAATCTAGATAGATACAGAGAGGTCACTTTCCTGAGCAGCTAGCATCAACAATCCAGGTTAAATTTGCATAGCCAGATTTCATGGCTGCGATTCAAATACTGTTTGTCCCCATTGACTTAACTGTATAGCAAAGTCTCCTCTTTTATCATATTTAGGGGCCCTACATTTTAAGTTTGGTTAAGGAATTTGGATATACAAATTGTAATTTTCATAAACTTGGCAAAAGTTTCAGGCATCTATATTGCATTTATAGTCAAACTTCCAATACATTTGGTCCAATAATCTTGAAGCCAAATTCAAGTGATCCGGTGAAGTGTACATCTTTTCATGTGAATTTCTACAAGTATGTTGATATGTAAATTCTGAAAAAAATTAATCATTTACAGTTGAAATTCATTAAAGTTTGGTTACACTGACAGTGTCAGGTCAGTGGTAGTAAGTACTACAGAGTTACAGTAGTGTACGTACAATACCCTTGCACGTGAAAGTTACAGTTTTATTTACCTTCACATCTTCATATACGTAGGAGTGTTCAATGGGTATGTTGATTGGTGTGAAAGTCGTTGATGAACAACAGTTCATAAGAATCCATTGTTTGAATTCTAATAAAGATATTGGTCATAGGTCAAGGGGCAATGAACCTATCAGTTTGTAACATGTACAGGTATGAGCTTCATCAAGTACCATTAATTTGTATCAGTGGCATAACTACAAGGGAGGGGGGATTGGACACATCCCTTATTTGTTGATCAAAGGTACGCCTATGATTGGTATTTATCAGTGTTTGGTAGAAAGCTAACCCAATGGCTTTGCGATGTTACACTGAGTTGACTGTGGACAAAGGTCTACTATCCGCGGTTTTCATTAATTTGTAGGGCATTTTTCACACATAACCTCAAATACTGATACATGTGATAGGTTAACTTATAATGGTTATCCTTCACACTGTAATGTTGAGACAATAGTGTTTTGTTTGTTTGTGTAAGAGGGAGATAGACAATAATTTCTTTATGCTCCTGCCTGAAGGAGGCATTACATCTTATTTGCCATGTACTTAACTATGAGTTTCTATGTTCAGTTTGTGTGTGTGTGATTTTTTTTAAAGATTATTCACACCAGACTAAGCTGACAGAACTATAACTGAGTTTACCTAGTCAAATGAAAGGGTTTCGGCATGCTTCTTTATTCCAGGCAGGTGATACAACGCTCACCTTCTTCATATTAGTAAAACAATGAAGAGTGCAAAAATACTGCATAAATGGATCTTTTCCTTGAAACTTTCATAAAACTGTCAGCAGTGTAATCCTCCTATCTTTGATTTACCAACTGAACAAACTATCCATGGTGGGAATTCAGTTTACACTTCCCCAAATCCTTTCATACAAAAATGTGTGATGTGTGCATTTCAAGCATATCTTTCTTGCAAAGATTTGGCTACACATATTTTTCACATGTGATTTTTAGACTGTCCTTCAACTCTATTTTCCCCTCCAATTCTCATTGCAGGTTCATCACACTTGTCATCAGTATCACATAGCTCTCAGCAGAGTAGTTCTTTTGAGGACACTTCCATCGGGAAAGGTTTCTTCCATGATCACACATATTCTAGGTAACAGGACAAACCAGAGTTCTTTGAAAAAGTGTTGCAAATTGCATCACAGAACCTTATGTATTATATGAAACAACCTTGTGAGATTTTGTTGATTCTGCTTGATCAATATACATTCGTGTACATTTGCAATCTAAATTCTAGTCGTGTTTCTTCTCATTATTGAATCTGTATATTATATAATATAGGATACATGTAGGAAAAGATAGACAGCTAAACATTTGAATGTGGGGGGACTTGGTGGTACATTGATCAGTACTTAGAACATAATTTTATTTTGTAGAGTTTGAATCAACATAAATGTATGTTTTTCTTTTTTCATCATGTGCACGCAGTTCTACAAAGTCCTGTTCACAGACTCAGCCAGGGCCAGTGATGCCTGTAGGAGAAACTCCCATAGATGGAAGTGGTAAGAATGTTTCTTTTCTTTCCTTTAGAAAAAAAAAGGAGAAAGATATGTAAATAATGTGTAGTGAAGAAGTATTGAGCGTAAAAAAAGGAATCATCAAGATGTGAGACAATCAAGCCATTATTGTACAGTAAAAGACATCTTATGTAAAGAGCTATCTGTACACAATGGAGGTGGATGAGCCACTCCATTATGCACTCACAATTTCTATAGGTACGTGTACCTACAGACATGTAAAGAAGAATTCACCTCAGACTTTATTGAATAACCTCAGTGAGTTACTGTAACTGGAGCAATAGATTTTGTGTGTATGCTAAACCTTAAAATCATTTTACCCAGCTGTATTTAGTTTTGCCTAAGTTGATTCTGTTGGACAAAAGAAATAGCTTAATTATTGACTTGGGAAAAATTTGACTCGTGAAGAGTTATAAACAACACAATATAAAGAGAAGGGACATGAATAGACCTTTGATGTTTGGAGAGTTGAGTGTATCTAACAATTTTCTGTGGGGCTAATACTTCATACAAGCAGTAGATGTTTGCATATCACATGTAGTACAAATTTATTTATGAACCCTTTGAAGTAATGAAAAAAAAAGGATTAAAGTGGCCTATCAGCAACCATAATACCATGTAACAGAAGAAGAAAAAAATACAGCTTTTTTAACACATTACCAAATGTTTATTTGTGAAGACATCGCCACATTGCCACCCCCTGGAGTTACGTCCCAGACTTGTAGTACTTCAGGATTGCACCATGACCACACTTACTTCAGGTTTGTATTGTACATACTATGTGTATTTCTGAGAAAGTTTAACAATATCATATCAATTGATGTTGATAATAGGTGAGTGAATGTGTGCAATAAAAGTAAAAATGTGGGAGATTGAGTTGTTGGGATATGTGAAAGTATATATGTAGGCCTACTTTGTGTATTATTAGAGAACAAGAAAATTTGCATCTAGATTTTTTGTTTCCAGTGCCAAATTTTTACCATGTGGTTAATAACATAGAAACAATTTTTAATTCAGAATTGACAATATTTATATCTTTTTAAAAATTTTCATTTTATTTTCTTTTAGTTCCTTCACATATGTAATCTTTAATCTCCTGAAATCTCGTTAGATTTTATCATTATAGTTTTAGTATTAGTTACTATAGTATTGTTATTTTTATTATTTTTTCATATTGTCACTGTTATTAGAGTAATTATCTTTGTTTTTACATATTATATGATTTCATATTATATTATGTTTGTGTTGAAATTGTATGGTACCCTTTCCATCATACCACAGATCAGGCTTGCTGTCTAGAGATTCCGAAGAAGCCTCCTCATCTGCAGTAAACATTCCCACCATAGCCAGTCCCAAGGAAACCTTGTTTGGTGAGCAAAATGCAAAATCCACTAAAAAAAAGATGAAATAAAATAATGACCTCTGCCCTCAAACCTCGCACAGCCTATCAAAGATATAGTTATTTAAGTGGGGGGAGGGGGGGGCAGGGCAAAACCCTTCAGATCACGGTGGTGGATTGCGCAATTCTCAGGAAAATTTGCACAAAAGGAGATGATGTAATCCACAAGACTGTGTAGTTAGACTTTTCACATTTTGATTAAAGTATTTTATATAAATGTATCCTAATTTATGAAAGAAAAAGAATCTTAAAGAGGCATGGCTTCAAAATGGTATGCTCAGGAGCAACAAATTAGGTCTCAAAAGTTGCGTGATACTTGAAAGAAAAAAATCATAAAATGTCGCTTAAAGAGCATCTTGCATTGATGAATAATCATGGAAAACATTGAAAGTGGGATTACAGTACGAAAATGCAGCAAAAATTTACGCACAAGCTTTAAGTTGTAACTGTCATCTTGTCAGTTTTGAAAAATTTCTGACAGTATTTCTTAGTCGTCAAAACTACTCTTCTACGAAGCATAGCGACCAGCTCCTTCAGTGGTAAAGAAGTATCTCATATTCATTTTAATAGAGTGCAACTACAGCATGTACAAAGAAAAATAGAAACATAGAAAATAAAACTTATTTCACATTATTATATCACATCACCACAGCAAAGTATTTGATTGTAGACTATTTTCATGAGAAATGATTTACAACTACTCATTCCGTACTTTCATGATTGTACAGAACCAATCCAAGCATCAACTCCACGAACACGGAAGGCCCTCCTCCCATCTTTTTCAGGAAGGTTGGTTTGTGTGTGTGTTTTCTTTTCTTCCTTGCAACAGACAATAGGTATAATGGACAACTGATTAAAGTATTCATGGGAAAAGCAGTAGTGTTGGTAGTTGCTGGACATAGGACAATGATTAAATACCTTATTCAGATGGCGGGCAGAATGCTCGCACCAAGAAATTATGTGATTTTGTATGTTTTTATTATACACCAAGATCCCAGAAAACTTTACCAATATCTAACCTCAGAAAGTATAAGACATAGGTACTTGAATGATAATTTTATATGTATTTTTGGCATGAACCTTCTCATGTGCATGGATGTGACTGCATTTTATAATACAATGTATTGTTATTTAATTATTCATTTTTTCATTATTATTGTTATTTTTTTTCGGTTGCCATGAAAGCAATATATGCAGGCTGTGTGTCTGTCTAGCTGTCCAACATTGTCCATCTTTACACATGGGATCTGGTTAAGACTTTGTTCTGATGAAACTACCTTATATGTAGATGCTCTGATAAGTTTTGGAATGAATGTTCAAGTCATATTGTAACTTCAAACATCAAATTTTTCTCAAGTAATGAATGCATGAGGGGTAAATGCTCTGCCCCCACCCACCACTCCATTGCAAAATGTGCATTTATTCCAGCACCTCTATCAAATTATCTTTTGGGTGGCATAAGTGACCATATTTGTTATGTTCTCCCTGTCCTTCAATACAGACATGAAGTGCCAAATATTACAACCACAGTGCCTGACCTGGATCCAGGTGACCTACCTCCCTCAACAGGTGGCACTGCTTCTGGAATTCCTTCACAGTATGTATTACACTTGTTGAACTGCACACTTAAACCTCAACCCTTGTTCTGAGTAAAGAAATATCCCCAGTCCTATGAAAATAAAATTGACAGTCTTGTATCAAGTATAATTTTTTAAAATTATCAATATTCCCATCAACTTGGTACCTCATGTTCCATTGAAATCCTGGTGAAAATGTGTATTGTTATTTGTCCTACAAACTGTAACAGAGGAGTGGGGTTTTCATTTGCAGTCACATACTTTTGGGATTACTTGGTGAAATACTAAGTTATATGAAGCAGATAGATATATATGTTTAAACATATGAAGGGTTTGTTCGCAAAAACCGATAAGTCCATATTTGCCGAATGGAGATATTTGCGATTAAAGGTCAAGAAAAATAAAGAGAATAATAAGAAAATTTTTGCTTTTTTGGACCATAACTTCAAAAATCTACCTTTATATGTAGTGACCAATATATTATTCAAAAGGTATTATTTTGTACTTTATGACAGAGGCCGTACTTCAAAATCTTCAAAAATGGACTTATCGGTTTTTGCAAACAAACTCTTCATATATTTCAACAAGTATTCCAGATATGAACCTACATCCTTTTACTTCTGGTGCATATACATGTAGCACCCTTCAATAAAGTGAATGAAGATATGCAAGAATACATTATATTTGTATGCACTATATATTAGGTTAGTTAAATACTTATGTCTTTTTTTTTTCTCATTCTTGCCTTTCAACACAGAGTTCGGCAGCCCATGGTGTTGGCGGACACGGATTCTGACACAGATTACCTTCCTTCTCGTCCTCAGCAGCAGACATATCCTGAATATGAGGCCATTGCTTCTGAGACATCCTCTGTGTATGTTAAGTCTAGTGTTTTATTAATCAAGATTCGTAGTAACTGGAAAAGCTGATTCCACAAACTTGAGCATCACAATGTGGTAACATTGAATAATTTCAAAATTTATATCACAAGACAGTGCAAATTTTGTAAATATTCAGATAACTATACACATGGATCATATTTTGACCTTCTCATTATTGAGTAGAAAAGAATAAGTTCAGTGATTAATTTGTACATACAGTTGTTACAAACTTTATATGCAAAAAGTGCTGACATACATTTTCCAATTTTGTTTATGCAGAGTGGAGGATGAAATACTAGAAGGACTGGACCTACATGTGTTTGACCATGAGCTTGGTGCCACCGAGGATGTCTCCGATGATGAAGATGATGGAAAGGAAGCAGAGGAGATGGCAATGATAAATGAAAAGAAATGCATTGTGTTTGAAGGCAAGCTACTTGAGCTTGTGAAAACTGTGTATGGAACAACATGCCCAAAGTGTGGGCAACCTTTTGCCTATAGAACTGTGCAGAAAGGAACAGCCATCATCATCATATGGGAATGCGCAAGAAAACATGGCTCCTCATGGACATCTCAGCCCAGATACAAAGGTGTATTTGCTGGCAATCTGCAGGTGTCATCATGCATAGTAATGTCAGGGAACAGTTACCAAAAGATAGCTACAATGGCTAAGTTCATGAGCTTGAGGATGCTGTCTAGAACAACATTTGACAGAATCCAAAGACTTTACATCGCTCCAGCTGTGAAGAAGTTCTATGAACAGAAACAAGAAGAACTGTTAGCAACATATGATGGCCCCGTTCAGACTCGCCGGGTCATTCTTCGACGTTCTGCACCTACTCATTCTGTGATGAGCAAACGTCTAGAATACTCCACACCAACACCGTGATGATGCAAGAGGCTGCGGGAAAGTCACCCAATATGGAGCGCATTGCCTTCACACGAGGCCTGGACTTCTTGATGACCAGAGTGGAAGTTGAGTCAGTCGTAACCGATGCACATCCACAGATTGCCGCTACCCTGAAAAGAACAGCCAAGTACCAAAGTGTAAAACACCAATGGGACCTTTGGCATGGGAGCAAAAATCTTGTAAAGAAACTGAGTGCTGCAGCGCAACAGAAGAATTGTGCAGCATTACAACCCTGGATACGCAAGATAAGTAACCATTTCTGGCACTCATCACAAACATGCGAAGGTGACTGCGAGAAATTGGCTGGTAATTTTGCTGGCGTTCTCCATCATGTCGTCAATGAACATGAATGGCTCTTCACCGTGGATGGTAGAGCCGGAGAATGTGACCATGAACCGCTTGAGGATGCAACAACACCTTGGCTATCTCCTGGCAGTCCTCCACACCAAAAACTCAAAGAGATCATCATGGACAAACGCTTCTTGAAGTCTTTGCCCTACTACACTGATTTTCGACATACTGGCAACCTGGAGTCGTTCCACGCAACCTTGCTCATGTACGCCACCAAGCGTTCCTACTTTCATCCAGTAGGCTACACCACAAGAGTTTTGTTGGCTGTTCTTGATGTGAATCACCACGCTGACCGAAAGCAAGCTAAAACTGAAGATGGACGTCTGCGGTGGGGTAAGCGCTGGAACAAGAGGACAAAACAATTCACAGTCTTCCCAATCAAGGAACCAAAGACCTACTCGTACATCCCACAACTCATGTCGGAAGTGTTCAGGATGCGAGCCGAAACATCTGGGCATCTGTCACAACATGTCTCACTGGCAGAAGATGACCCCCGAAGAATTCACCCCACGATCGCCATGCAACCATCACTACCAACAGCGGAACTTGTGAAGGAACATCAGAGCAGGTTTACTTAAGGGCAATCTCACAATAAGTGGGGCACATAAATGGGACATTCAGGCTGCAAATTAAGTTTTGCTAATTAAATGCCATTTTATTATTTTCATGTAGCGAAATATGTGTTCTGCCATAATCAAAATGTGAAAAGATATGTTAGGACCACCTTTTCTTTCTACTGGACCTTGGATCATCATGTTCACAAAAGTGAAGGTATGTAACATGGACAGACATTGGTCCCCTTCAGCAGTATATCTTATTCAGAATTTGAAAGAAGCTGTAATTAATATTTTCAGGTACCATGCACAATGAAAGCAAAGTTGAATATTTCCGGGGTATGTACATTATTTTATGAAATATTGTGAAATGTTAACATTGATTAGTCAAAACATTATTTACATGTTTAGTTTAAATTCTCTATTAAGCCAATGTGGAAAGCAAGGGCCTTTCAAAACAACTTTTGTTACTTTTTATACTGTGTATGAATTACTTAAAGTAAATGCTCTTCATAGAAATACAATTGTTTAAAGTTACAACACAATGTTAACCATGTGGTCAGGGAGCTTGTGTCATTGAAGGTACAAACATGGACAGACGTCTGTCCATGTTCGTACCTTCACTTGTGTAATGGTTCAAAATTTCTAACAAGAGACATCTGTATGCTCTGATCTGCTAATGGAAAAAAATTATTACATGAAATGAAATTATTTTGACCATGTAAAATTACATCACCTGAAGGATAATAATCATGAGGGGAATCTGATCTTAAAGGTACGAACATGGACAGACGTCTGTCCATGTTCATACCTTCGTCTGTCCATGTTCGTACCTTCACATGTGGAATCATCCAAAATTTCTTATTAAAACCATCTGAGCTCTCTAATCTGCTAATAAAAATAGTGTATGACATGAAATAAAAGTATCCAGATCATGTTTAATTCTATTACTAGAAAGATGTCACCATCATCTGTCAAGGAAGGTATGAACATGGACAGACACATGCGTTTACTGTACAGGTTGTCTGTCCACACACGAAAAAATTAATTCACACATATTTTTGAATGATCCACAAAGGAAAGTGATTTCAGACATTGTTAGTATATGATGTCTTTCTGAGGCCATAAACCTTGATGACTCATCTTTCTGTATTTTTTATTAAATTGTATATTCAATGAAGGTACAAACATGGGTGAAGGTATGTAACAAAGTGGACAGACAAGTTTTTGGCTACTGTCAAGTCACGGCAGAAACTTTTGGGACTTCCCTAGAGAGTGGAAGTATACTGATTATGTAGATGCTGGCCTGGCATGTCTTATGAATCCAAGCAACTGCACTGATATGGCTTATTTTTCAAAAAAATGAGTCTCCTTAAAATCTGTTACATACCTTCAAAAAGTGGACAGACAAAGCAACACTTAAGTTTGATTGCCAATTGCATTAAATTTGCTTTCAAGCTGAGCTAGTTTTGGTTAAAACATTTCAACTTATCCCGTAATGAAACTACTTAATCACCAAAACTCTCTTTCTGCCCACTGGGAACAAAAGAAATTAACAGGTGAAGGTATGTAACGGGATGGACAGACATGCCTATATCATACAGGCTATAAATGAAATCCATTTTCATTTAATAAATGAAGTAAATCTGAAAGGTAGAGACATTTCTTATTTCAAATCTGATGTAGATTGTACAATGGAACTGTTCTGGATACAGTTTCATTGCTAATTTTTTTTAGATTACTGTTTAGATTTCTGATACTTTAAATGTCCCGTTTTCTATGCCTGTTTTACTGTCTAAATTGGCGTTTATAACAAAAAATCCGCCCATTGAATGAACTCAATGTTATCTATACTATCTCTCACACTTATTCTTTTCAAGAAAATATTATTAACATAAGGAGGCAAATCTGAATTACTTTTATCATCAAAGCTCAAATATCAAAAGTGGAAAAGGGAATAGTTATTGTGGGATTGCCCTTAAGAAGAGTACTTCCATGACATAGACATGACTGTATTGCCAGACTAAGGGATCCAAATGGCGTCCGTCTGTCGTCCGTCGTCCGTCCGTCGTCTGTCGTCCGTCACAAATGTTAAAGTTTACCTGCAAGACTCTCTTATGATGCATAACTTGGCAACTGTTACAGCAATGGTAGCCACACTTGGGTGATAGAAGCACTATGGGGTATCTTCATGTTATGGTGTTGTTGGAGGTCATGTGATAATGTCAAAGGTCATTTGAGGTCATATATTAAAGAGTATGTGCAAGACTTTCTTTTCTATGTTAAAGTTTACCTGCAAGACTCTCTTTTGACAAATAACTTCACATAAGTTGCTTGGATTACAACCTAACTTGGGTCATAGATGCACTGGGGTTACCTTCATGTTATGGTGCCATTGGAGGTCACATGATAAGGTCAAAGGTCATTTGCGGTCATACGTTAAAGTTTACTTGGAAGACTCTCTTATCACACGTAACTCGACACATGTTGCTACAATGGCAATCAAACTTGGGTGATGGATGCACTGGGGGTGCCTTCATGTTATGGTGCCGTAAGAGGTCACATGATAAGGTCAAAGGTCATTTGAGGTCATACATTAATGTTTACCTGCAAGACTCCCCTATGATAGATAGCTTCGCAACCATTGCTCCCTTTTCAACCAAACTTGTGTTGTAGATGCACTTGGGGGACCTGCATATTACGTAGCCCTCAGGGGTGACATGGTAAGGTTAAAGGTCATTTTAGGTCATATATTATATTAAAAATATGTTTCTGGTTATTTTCGCAAGTAGGCGAGACACAATATTGCTAATGCCTTGTCATTCATGAAACCAACTTCAAATATCAAAAGAAAACAATTTTTTCATATAGGTTAATAGATGTATTTTTAAGCCAAACTTAGCTAGTTTCGGTGACTTCAGCTTTTCATTGTTTTGATCTTCAGAATGTGTTGCAATTCATCTCAAAACACAAACAAACTTTGCTGCAATTCTTTTGAATTACATTTTGCAATGTTATAAAATAAGTAGCAAATATCATCATGTACATTACCCGTGGGAGTATTGGGAGGTCCTCCAAACGATTCATTGTATTGCACATTTGTTGCTGGGTTTTTTTTACAAAAGTATTTTTTTTTTTCTGTGCAAACAGGTACATGTAGCTGGACATAAACGTTTATGTACTTTATTTAGCACTATAGGTTGATACATTAGCAAACAATTTGATTTAGTTTTGTGTCACCGGAAAGGATGTTCACAGAGGCATTTAACGTTGACAGTGATCCAATTTCTTTATGTCCATGCCTCTGAACATCTGTCTGTCTATGCAGGTCGAAGGTCATGTGACAAGAATGTTTCAGGTCAATTTTTATAGTCATCTAGAATAACCCTTTTTTTCTCAATTTCTCATTCTGTCCATCCCTCATTGTAACTCTGATTTTGTGTCTGTTGAAAGTTTCTCAGGGGCAGGTGTACAACCATCCCATGTGCTCATTGATACAAGTGTCAGGTGCATGATCTTGTCATGCCATGTAACAACAATGCTCATCTACAAGTACAGTTATTCACTTGTAAATCCTTAATGAAATTTCAGATGAAACCTGCATTTCATTCATACTTCCAAGACCTGATTTTATCTATATGTATCTCCCCTGTGCACAGATCCATATTTGTATGTGTGTGTGTGTGTGTGTGTGTGTGTTTTGATGTGATTGTCCCAAGTGTTGATGTGTATGGGCAATTCCGCAGTTAGAGGGACATGACCATAAAATTTCAATTTGGTTTTTTCCTTGATTTTTGTGTTTGACTTCAGAAAGAACACATTGATAAGTCAGGAAAAACTATTTTTCAGGGTATCTTGATAGTTTTACGTATTGAATTCACCAATTTTGAACAAGTAATCTTTCAGATTGAATTTCATCAGCAAAATCTCCATAATGGCAAAGAAGATAGCTATTCAAGTTAAATGCTATTTTCTAGCCACAAATATTGAATTCATAGAGGCAATGCTGTGCTTTCATGGATAGATTAAGTAAAATCAACTTACATGTCTTTGAAATGCAAACATGTGCGCATTTCCCCACCCATCGGACAGTCATGTAACGTTACTAACCAAAAAGTGAAATCATTTACCTCCAGAGAGTATAAAGTGTCTATGAATGATAATATTTCAATTTTTCCTGCTGTGTCCAATGACTAACTGAAATATAAAAATAAGTATTAGTAATCATTATAGAAGTTAGAAATAACAGCAGTCAAAATGTGTAACGTTACTAACCATGTAACGTTACTAACCACAGCCTGTGTGTATTGTAACGTTACTAACCATGAAAGAAGTGAATAAGACTCCAATGGAAAGGTCGTGGTCTGGCAAAATTTTGCCTGATGATAGAGCCAGATGTCAACTACATGATTATGTGGTCATACAGTAAAAAGATATTAGCTTTTTTTTTTAGTAAATTAATTATGCAAATTTACGCATGAAATCATATTTTCACCTATAACTCCATAAAAAAGACTGAGGGATTGCTAAATTTTTGTGTAAGAGTTCCTCAAGACACATCAAACAATTTTCTTGCAAAAAATAGCAAAATCAAAATCAGTTTCTTTTGTTTTTTATATTTTTGTTAATTTCTTATGCATTGTAATGTTTTTTAACCTTTTGTTTTCTATTGTTTATTTTTTGCCAAAATTTGTTGCAGGCACTTTTTCGAGCTTATTTACATTACAATTGATTAATTTCACTGGTCAAAGGTTGAAACAATCTAATTAATATCAAATTAATGAAAAAACACAATTTGCATTGGATTTGCACACGGTATCATGAATTTGAGCTGTTTTCAGGTCGACGTGCATTTATGCAAAACATTACATAACTGCAGAACGGTGTACCGGGACGTCGCAAATTTGGTCTCAAAATATGCGAGAGACTTCAATGAAAAAAGTCATGAGACGATGCGGCAAAATCTTTGCGCATTGCGGAATCGTGGCGGGAAATGTTGAGGGGGGTTGGTCTACAGCATTCGCATCACTACAGAAGGCTCACAAGGTGCACATTGACCATTTTTTTTTTTTTTTTTAACCACTTCCCACGTCAAGGGGCAATTGATGGAATCTGTGGGCCAGCAGAGCATTTTGTGTGGAAAGTAGTGTTAAAAACAATTGAGGCCATCACTTCAAATTTTCTGTCCCAATTTGAAATTATTATACAATGGTTTGTCACGGTTAATTACGCTTCAGGTACAGCGAACAGACTTTTGTTTTCAGAACAATGCAGAGATTAGACATTCAAACTGGTCTAAAAGAAAAAAAATACATGTCTCTAGACTTGAATAAACACGAATTCAACTAATACACTGTATTATTTGAGTTAACGTCATATGACTTAAACTACTTTCACAATAATATAAAACATTGCATTATGCTGGATTCCTATAGTGCAATGACTACGCACACCACAATTGGCCATACACTGTACATACTGGTAACATTAGTTTTGCTCTTTGATTTCTTTCCCCTTTATTAAAGGTACTCTTGATAAGGAACACATTAACTGTTTTGCTCAATAAAACAGGCTGCTTTTGTGAATTACTGTGAGTCATGATGAACAGTGATTGGCAAAGTTATGAAACTGTGGATATCACTTGACCTAGTCTTTAAAAGTGGTACTTTTTTCAGTTTGTAATTTATGCAAACTTTTTTTCTAGTCTTTTTTAACATGTACAAGTACAATGGTACTATACTGCATGAGTTTGATGATTGAAATAAGAGTTTCATGTCTTATCTGATGTTTCTTAGCTTTAACTTTGCATTCTCATGGGGAAACATGTAATGATTTGACTTAACACACAATTCTGTAATCACTGGACAAACCGTAACGTTACTAACCGTAACGTTACTAACCATGATTTTTGTACTTAATTTTCAAACAAAGTTATAATGAGAAAGGATATTTGGGGTAGATATTGCCCTTAAAGCTAGAAATGAAAAATAAATGTTGATATATTTCAAGCTACAGTATACCAGTTTTAGCAAACTTTTTGTTCAAAGATGCTCATCAATTTTTTATGTCCTTTTTTTGTAACGTTACTAACCGGCATTAAAAGCAGACCTTTCTTCTAAAATAATTCATGAAATGATTTCATTCTTTGCTCTGTTCTAGGTCTACACTAGAATGATCTCTGGTGACATTAATGAGACTTCACATCCACAGATAGAGAAATGAGTATAATCTAAATCATGAGAATGTCCCTAAAATGTAACGTTACTAACCGCGGAATTGCCCGTATACTTGTGAGCAGAACCATGCACAACTCTCAAATTTATCAGAACTCATTCCTCAATTCTCGCCACCAACAATACTGTAGGCGATATCAAGTGATATCATACGACACCTCCGATATCAAACCTCTCTGGCCGGGCATAACTTCCGCTTTCATGTGCGCGAGCTAGCTCGATGCACGGCCTGTGTACATGTGGTGCACCTCTACTGCTTGGCGCACGAATATTTATCCAGTTTTTTCCTTTTAGCATCAGCAGAACTTGTACACTCTGCTGCCTCACAGAAAACCTCCATGGTGTAATGGATAGTTATATTCGGGAAATAAACAAACTAAAGTCTAAACAAATGTATTTCTTTGGATCCAAAACAAAGGTGGCAAGTTCTCAAATCGAATAGCACACACGCAATTCAATAACTGGAAGTCCCTACCCTGGCCCTAGAGGTTCGATATCGGAGGTTTCATTCGATATCACTTGATATCGCCTATTGTCAGTGGCGAGAATTTACACCTGTGGTATTTTGGTCATTTCCATAATAGTTAACCTCAATACAGGTTTATAGTTTGTTTGTTTTTTCAGTCTCGAGACACATCTCATAATCACATGTCTTTGCACACAAATCCAGCCACCAAAGTTGTTTTGTATTGGTTGTAGATGTACATGAAATGTGAAGAATTATGAATGTTTCTTGTTCTATTTTAGCACATACAGCTGTTATACTACACAGAATATTCCATCCTACATGCTATTTTTACATGCTTTAATCAATTGTTTGAATCAATCAAGCTACTTAAACAAAAAAGAACACGTCAGTTAACCCCTTGACTACAGTATTACTACTGATTCAATCTTATGATCACCCGGGGTCATTACATGCATGCATCATCCATTTCAACTACAAGTATAACCTCCACATAATGACAATTTGTACATTTCTTGGGTATCCCAGTATAATCTTTGGTTTTATTTTTTCATGAAAACAATGTACAGTATAAAGTGTTCATAAAAAATGTCATAAACTTCCTGCCAAAGTTTGTAAAGCTTATCCACCATCACTTTTTGCTCTGTCAGACATACAATGTGTATCTTAGACAATTAAGCTTCTACAGGTTGTCAGAAACAACATTTGCTACACTGCCATGCAAAAATTTGACACAAATAAACAGGTCAAAGACTGTTAATAAAGAGGAAAACTTACAAATATTTCTTGAGTTCCACAAGTGGGCCACATGTACTTGCACATATACATACAGTATGTACATTTACATTTGTAGAAAATTTGATGACATAATAATGATTACTTTCTTTGTATCTATGAATAACAGTCTAACAACTTATTTAACTCTGAGCTGATAACATACACATAGGCAGGTAAATACTTGATATTAATGAGTATTTTTGCATATTCAATCAAGTACATATTTTGCATGCCACTAAACAAAAGCACACCTACATGGAAATGCCCAGGAAGAATTGAATACAATTTATAGCACAGTTTTAGCAGTTTTAAACAATCCATGAAAGACTCCATAAAATACTAGTGTTGCAAAAGTACGACTCCAAGGAAAGATACCCGCACAAAACCATTCACTATGTACTACAGAACATGACATTAATCTGAAACAAAACAAACTTATTTGCATAGTAAAAGTAGAAAGACTATGCAGTCAGCATACTGAGACTTTTTCAAGAGAAAAAATATGTAACTTCAACAAAATGTTTTTCAACAATTTTTATATACATCTACATGATGGGTATACATGCATAGTGTAATGTACTCTGCATTTCAAACATACATTTGTCCTTATCTGACATATTTGCACAACAAAACAAATTACTACATACAATGTCCTGTATATCTACACATACCAGAGGTCAGTACTTTGTGCAAGTAGTATTTTTTTTTACCGATTTGGTAATCTGGCAAGTACTCGTATTGAAAACAAGGCATGGCATTTCTCAAGTCTGTTTACACACATGACAGGGATATACAGTTTGTACGTCTACATGTACATGTACGTGTATATGAGTATAAATATACACATGCATAGTCTAATGTACTCTGCACTTAAAACAGGTTTGTATCTGACATATTTGCACAACAAAACAAATTACTATACAATGTACTGTACAAATGTATATGTAGCTACAAATAACAGTTAGGTCAGTACTTTGTGCAAGTAGTATTTTTTTTACCGATTTGGTAATCTGGCAAGTACTCGTATTGAAAACAAGGCATGGCATTTCTCGAGTCTTGTTACATTACTGAATACACATGAAAGGGTTACATACACTTGTAGCCTAATGTACTCTGCATTTCAAACATACATTTGTCCTTATCTGACATATTTGCACAACAAAACAAATTACCACATACAATGTACTGTATATGTAGCTACACATACCAGAGGTCAGTACTTTGTGCAAGTAGTATGGCATGGCATTTCTAATTCTTGAGTCTTTTTACATCACTGAATACACATGAAAGGGAAAAAATGGCAGTGGAAATTATACAAATGTATAAAACTCTCATCGATGCAAATGGTTCATTTTCATAAGGTGTAAATCCATATTGCATCGTTCAAACTGTCAACATTTTTGCGCAATTACTTAAAATGACGCTTGAGGTGTCCTGCATTACAATAGAAACAAATTTTGCAATGCTTTTCAATTAAACACTGTCAATCTGCATATGAAATAGTGGATATTTAATCATCAGAACATCAAAAGCATTGCCAAATGAAGGCTGTCTTGATATTTCTCATAAAGATAGTCTGCATTTGACTCATGTGTGGGACTGGTTAGGCTCAAATAGAAGATGAAATTTTCTCATTCTTGACTACTCTCAATTCATGAGTTAGACTACCAAAATGTGAATTTTGTGCATGGATGGGGTTATCAGAATATCCTACAATTGCATAACCGTTTATATATACATGTAGAACAAAAAAAAAAAAAAAATGGGCCGTAGTGTATATTATTGGCTCTAGGGGAACTTGTAATGATCTAACAAGTCTACAATCTAGAAGCAACCGACTGTTAGATTTTAAAAAAATGCAAGTTTGATATTCCACACACACACACACAAATCTTGACTTTCTG
The DNA here is from genome assembly GCF_964275005.1 of Diadema setosum. NCBI lineage: Eukaryota > Metazoa > Echinodermata > Echinoidea > Diadematoida > Diadematidae > Diadema > Diadema setosum. The sequence continues at coordinate 44,825 of NC_092701.1, forward strand.
TAATTTGTTTAATAAACTTTTTACTTTTTATACTCGTATCAGAATGGTTGAAGGATAATGAATGATGGCAGCAAGTCTTTGAATGCATATTTCTTTTTTCATACACAACTCATTAATATCAAAAGCACTATCTGGCAAGTAAACAAAACATAACTTTTTCTCTCTTTGCACTTTTCATACATGTATCGGAATGGTCAATAGAGATTATGACAATGGCAAGTCTACGAAAGCTTTTTGTTTTTGTTTTTCACACATATCACTACACTTTAGTACTGGTACACAATCTGGCAAGTAAAAAAAAAAAAAAAAACGGTTTACAGCTGTATTTTACTTATTGCACTTTTTAAACACATATCAGAACAGTCATTGCAGATGTATGACAGTGGCAAGTGTATGAATATATATTACAGTACCCGGTAATATAAAAACTGAAGAAAAAACTTTGAAAACAAAATCTGGTCAATCATGACTACACTGTCGACAAAATCGACAATTTAGAAGCAACTGGCTGTTAGATTTTAAATAAATGGAAGTTTTATTTTTCACACACACTACTCCACTTTTTGTAAACTGTATGCGACATTTCTTTACTCATTTAATAAACTTTTTATACTCGTATCAGAATGGTTGAAGGATGATGTAAGATGGCAGCAAGTCTACGAATGTATTCTTTCTTCTTCTTTTTTTTTGGGCACACATAACTCATTAACTCTTTATGTGCCGCGTTCACATGTCCCGCTCAGTCGACGGCGAGTCAACTTCACATATTCTGCTCAACAAACAAAGCCGCCAAGACCGATCGATAAACCGCTTATTACTGCTAATCCCGCGGCACAATGAAAGCGTTTCTCGTGCTTTTGTTCCTCTTATATATGACTTGCATTATATGTAATGGTCAACTATCAAGCGATGTTCTCAACTAGATTTGCTTGTACATTCTAAGTTTCTGTCACGGTTTTATGTGCAAAAGTCATGCCTTTACAGTAATGTAGAAACTGGTCATTCAAAAGAAGAATCGAAAATAGATTTGTCATACAATTTATATCATAACAAAGCTTGCCATTCCTCTTTGACTTTGCCTACTATTATGCCCATCTTAGCAGAAATTTGTAGAAGTTGTGCAGATCGGAAAAACAAAATTCTTTCTCAAAGCATGACTACCTTCGTGTCTCAGAATAACGTGGCACACAGGGGGTTTCCACCATGGCACATAAAGAGTTAATATCAAAAGCACTATCTGGCAAGCAAACAAAACATAAAATTATTTCTCTCTGCACTTTTCATACATGAACCACATGAACTACTGTATATGGGCAATTCCACGGTATATACATCGTAGGACACAGGTGCCAAAAATTCAAAATGATATTTGTTTCAAACACCATACATTTTCAGACAATACTTGAGTTGAAGTTTTAAGAATCATTATGTTTTCCAATAAAAGCGGCCATTTCAATTTTCAAAATGGCTGCCAAAATATGCCTATAACTCAATGGTAAAAAGAGAGGATTGTCACATAACTTACTCTCTGTATATCCACTTTACTATAGTACTCTAAACAGCAATCAATGTATGCAGTTACCAGAGACGTCTTTTACCACACGATGGAAAAAATAGCTGGTCGCTGTAAAGAATTTTATAAAAACTTTTAACTAGTTTGACAATGATTGATGTAACGTCAGTTACCAAAAACAAGGAAGTTTTAACTTTATTCGTCAAAGAAAGTGAGCTGTATGATGTAACTTGGGATTTCTAATGTATGCCTATATGCCTTTCTTTCAATACCAGAAATAAGGATACTTGGCATACTGGAGAGTCAAAATGAACACTTCAAAATGTGTAACGTCAGTTACCGAAACATCGTACATAAGTATGTAACGTCAGTTACCATGACAGTAATTATAACTGAGGCAAATTTTTGGACTTAAGGCCATTTCAATACATATGGGAAGTCAAAGATTAAATGTTGCTCAATGTTCAACATTGATGTTGCTCAAAGTGAGAGGTGATTCCAGGGTTAATTTTTTTTCATATTTGTTGATTACTTTATTTCATTCATGCAAGGACATTTTGTAATACATGATAATTTAAATCATGAACAGGAAGATTTGTTTATATTGATCTTGAATGGATTTTTTCGTTGCAAAGTCGTATTTCTTGGTATCTGGGATGTATTTGCAAGCCTTGATACATCAGTGAAAAGGAAGAGAAAAACAGTTATATTACTTTATTACATTACATTATTTATGCCTAACTGTGCTACGACATGGGGGGGGGGGGGGGTTGCCCCCTAAGGGCCCACCTCATTTATATCTTTAGATTTTGTTTTAATTTGTGCTAAGTAATTGCCTGGGATTGTTAATGGTATACTGCAGCAGTATAATAACCTGTTAAATAAATTTGTTCTCTGTAAACCCCATAGCAAAAGTATGTGTAACGTCAGTTACGTAATGTCAGTTACTGACATGTTTACCTTTAAGTTTTCATAGAACACAAAGAAAATGGACTAATGTTTCATTTCATTTGTGTATTTATAATTGATGAACCAAGGCATGATGCCATATCAAACAAATCATTCTGAAAGGTCAGAATTATAAAATATCACAAAACTATTCCCAATCATGCATGTGAAAACCCTATGGCAAATGTAAGCGCAACGTCAGTTACTGCCATGCCTTCACTGAAATTGGCATGGTGCTAAAAGGAAATATCTAAAGTGCACATTATATTGCACACCTGTTCCTAAGAACCTACAAATGTAGGTGTATTGCCATATTAAACACATAAAGGCTAGATGTCAGGGACATGAGATATTTCCATTTAAATCTACACCATAATTTCCCATGTCCTTTTTCCGTAACGTCAGTTATATGTACCTACACATTTTCACTTGCTATGTGATAAGAAATGCAGTTTGAGAGAAAAACTTTCCACCTATTTCTTCATTCTCATGAACTCATTCATCAATGCCAATTGCAAGCCCCAGGTGCTTTCATTTACAAAACTACAATGTAAACAATTTCATGAAAATCCCTACACGTAATGTCAGTTACCGTGGAATTGCCCACATGATGAATTAGTCATGAATTCCATTTACGAAACCTCTGTAGACATTGGTTGGTGAGGGGTATGCACGCCTTATTCGAAGGACAACACATGATGGACAAACTCTGCGGTTCCCTGCACCCAAACGCCTATGTGTGATGTACATATATTGACGGTACGCATAGTGCCTACAGCTATCGTCAAAAGGGGCCTAAGCTTTCAATCCTAGCAGAATCTTTGTCAGAGGCAAAATGACAAACAAGCAGGGAAAGCAATCACCAGTAAGGACTTCACACAACAAGAACAGACAGGGACAGGCTGGGTACACAGAACAAAGAAACCAAAGGAGAGGGTGGGAGGTCATGGGCAAGGAGCCCAACAGGTAAAGGGAGGGGGATTAGAGCAGGAGGGTGGACAGACAAAAGGCAGAGGAGAGTGGACAGACAAAAGGCAAAGGAGAGTGGACAGACAAAAGGCAGAGGAGGGTCAGTAATGATCATGAGGATCAAGGGGTCAACAATTGAAGGAAAGGATAAATAGGGAGGCAACATCAAAGAAGATAAGGAACACCAGAAAGATAAAGAACTGGAAAGAGTGAAAAAAGCAACAGTCAAGGGAAGGGGGGGGGGGGCTGAGCAAACAGTGAGCCCTAATGGTATACCAGGAGGAGGCAACAAAAGGAAGTAATCAAACATATCAAAGTATATACACACACAATAATGACAATGACATAACAGTAATGAAAAAATAATATTGATAAAAGAAATAAAATAAAGCACATGTGAAAAACTAGGGGAGAGACAATTGTATACATGTACATAGAAAAGCAGGCAGGGCATAATAAGCACAAGTATGTACATGTATAAAAAAAAAAAAAACCTACTGTGTGTATGTGTAGGTGGAAAAAGGCTGTATAAAAGAGACTCCGACCAGAGGAAGGAATCAATTGGGAATAAAAGGGCCTGCAAATGGAAAAAGCGCAAAGAAAGTACAAAATTAAATTTCAAAAAAAAAAAATTAAAAAGAGAATAATAATGGTGGTAATAATAATGAACATTTTCTTTGAGCACTTATCAACTCTATAGAACTTATAAAAAAATCATTTTGTGCACAGACAGCACAGAATCAAATTACCTTCACAGTTTCTGAATGCAGATCAGTGACTGGACTTGGCTGTGAGGGTGCATTTGGTCTCCGTAGTTTGGCAAGCGGTTCATCATCAGAGTCATCCTGTGAAGTGTCATATATACAAAATATACAACTTTGGTTTGTTTAACATAAAAAGTCAAACTCAATTACTTCCAGGGCTATGCACTATATTCAAATGTCAGTTGCATCAATTGTTACTTGTTAGAATTTATGATGGAGCCACTGCCACTTTCACATAGGTACTGTATATTTAATTAAACTTAACATTGGATTACGATAGAATTTGAGGATTTTGAGCTTGTAGGTATTATTGGTACGGGCCTATGATGTAATACCTAACAACTCACCGAATGGCGAACAGGACGACAGGACTGGGGGTACCACCAACAGGAAGGGTAGACGACCGTATGACACTTAGAGTAGTGTAGTAAGCACCAGGGCACCAGTAGAGGTGAACAGTGTCCTTGTAGGATGTATTGCACTTCCCGAAATGATAAGAACGAATATGGACTAACTCCGAATGCACTTAGGGTGTCCGAAGACGACAGTGTCCCATAGAAGTATGTACAAAATATCCAGCAGCAGCGTGGAATATCCTCCGGGTGCCGCGGCTAGCACAAGCGAGGGTAGAGTCCACCGCTGGGGGGCTGGATAGATGAAACTGCGAGGTCCCTGGTAGAGCCTGCACACCACGAACAGAACGCTAGCAGGACCGATGCGGTGCAATGTAGAGCGCAGGTAGATCGCGTTGAATGAAGCGATGTAACGAAGCGCTGATCGCGTTGAAAGTCAAAGCGATGTAAAAATCCCCAGGTTGGAGTGTAGAGTATGAAGAAAGGGCGAATCGCGGTATAAAATGTAGCGAAAGTCGCGAAGTATAAAATCCGGGAAAGTGTGATATTCCGAATTGAGAATAATCCGTAAGTAAAGGTGATATGCGGACGTGACTTCGACGATTAGGACGTGCTCTCGGGATGAAAGCTAATCGTGAAGTGAGGAAGCGTGGAAAATGAAACAGCGAAGTCGGAGAAAACATGTCACGGACAGGAGCTTTGAGAGTGGTAATTGGCTGATGAAGATGTGCAGCTCGTCACTAATTGGTAGCTTGTTTCCGTGACAGCAAAACAAGGGGTGTGTTTATGAAAATCCGACTACTGTTGGAATGTGAAATACGCGTACCTCGGCACGATGACAAAAGCGAAGAATGTAGTGCGCACCTGTCATGTGTCGGCGCACAAAGAAAGCTCGCGTGGATGTTGACAAAATACTGTGGCCGCCAGACAGCGTAATTTACAACAGCCAGAGTGCCAGACAATATGATACATAGATATAGAAAACCGCTACAAGCTAATGGAAGTGATGGTACAATTTAAGTTCTGAAAGTCAAAGACAAATGTAGAGTAACAAGTTACAAACTTTTATGATTTATGATATCTAAACTGTATGCATGCAAATGTGTGTGAAAGTCTAATATTATTTCATGTGCACACATGTATGTTGTTTCATTTCGAAGTCAGAGGATGTTTCATAAAGAAATATTTTACAGCATCATGACAAATTTAATAAGCTCCTAAAATCTGTAAGTTTGGTTGAATGATAACAATTTTGTCAGTTCAAACATGTGCATGGATTAAGATGTAATTTCAAGGGATGTCTAAGGAGAATGCCTTTATGAGAATTTGACTTTCACAGCAGGCAGTATGTACAGCCAATTTTAATCTCTTACAGTATTTCAACACCTAGTATGACAGATACCTCATTTTTTTTTTTAAACACACACATTTCTTTTTCTTTACTCTGACTGGCTCACAATGAATATTTTGCTTTTTGGTTTTCTCCACTCTCAATAATTCAGTGGTTTTCTTTATAACATAGAACAATACAAGTATCTTTTTGGACTAATAATTCACTACATGTTTATGCACGAATACATGTAGTATTACAGTGTATGTATAATGAAGAATGCGGTATACATGTGTACGTTTGCATCTTACATCCTTACACAGATACAGGATCATAATTCATGATTTAGATGAAAACATTTCAACACTTTATACATGTACAGCTCTGTAAATGCACATGCTCGCAATCATGACCATGTTAAGCCATAACCCATGGGCAATGGCATAACTCACGCTAAATACTGTACCACACTCCTACACATGGCAGCAGCCTGCAGCAGCATGCATTCAGTAATTAACTTACAAGTTTTTATAGTAACTTTACAACAAATGCGACCAAGCTACTCGCCTACACTCACAGTACCGTAGCCTGTCTAGTTCTCCCTCAATACTGCAAATCAGCAATTGTTTGAGAAAAATGCGTACAAATGTATGGACTAGGCCTATAGCTGTACAGCTACAGGCAAACAGCTGTACATGAACACAGTTTTTCATTGCTATCTTTGGTTTGGAGCATTAAAACTTATGATAAGAAGCATGTTGTCATGGTCTCACTTTTGTAAATACGAATAAGGACAAACATCAATTTACTGAAATATGCCTGTACATTGTAGGACCTACAAAGTGTAACCATATACTACTAGATAGTTTGACCAATGCAAAGACTATGTTTGAAGTTGATTGAACCTAGCAGAAACCATGCAGGCGAGGCTACGATATTGCAGGGTTGACAACCTTGAGTGAGAGTTTGGCTAAGACACTGCGAAGGAGCGGAGCGACCTCCTGGCTGGTGCCTGGCGGCCTGCTGTGTGGCCGTACATACGTACAATATGTATGTACTACGTACACTGTCAGTGTACGTAAAGCGATGTAAAGCACACGTCATAGCCATACATGTACAGTACTAGTAATTTGCCAAAAGTACAAGCTACGCTCACGTGGCATAGGTAGAAACCAATCGTAACACAATAGCTCGTCTTTGCGCGTGAACCAAAAATGATTATTATTGGTTAAGCTTAAAGTTTACACCCACGTGGGAAAATCTCGAATTTTTTGGCTTGGTGCCTTGGGCCTATCGATATTCGCAATATCAGAGAATTTAGAGATATATTTATTTTTGTATTCATGTAGGTACAATTGTATGGTTGGGGCACCACCTATCGACAGGGCACCTTCCCATCGACACCCTGCGTATCATGGCTGTTTGCGTATAGAAAGAAAAAGTACGCGCGGGATTAAGTGTCATTAGCTATAAAAACAATAAAAACGAAGAAACGAAAATCAAACTCAAAAAAAACAAGCTAAAAATTACACATCCGATCAGTAACGACGCATGGCTGTGAAATTCACGTGTATTACCTATGGCCTGTGAAATTTATGTGTATGATACCTATGCTGTGAAATTCACGTGTATACCTATGGAGGAGAGGGGGTGCCGATCGCAAGGTTCCCTTTTTAGCTGCGCGAAGAAAACGGAACGCACGCACTAAAATTGCGCTATTTTAAAACGGAGATTCATAATCAACGAGACGGTCACGACATTCAAAACTGCAGTATTTATGGCATATTTGAGATAAGAATTAGGCGGATTTGTATTATTATTTTTAAAATAAACAAGCTACAGATCTTTAGGGTGTCGATACGTGGTACCCCCAACCCTACATGTAATGTTTTTTCCATTTGGGGGGTTTAGCATGAGATGTTGTTAATCAGAGTGAGACAGTCAAAACTGGTTGAATTGCTTGAGTGAGCGTGAGTCTCACGCTCAATGTGTGAGAGTTGGCAGCCCTGGGACCCTGGGTTGTCACAAATACAATTAATAACAGTTACATGTAGTAGCTGTACAATTTCACAAATAAAGTTAATGTCCTTGGACCTTGTACAAACTCATAAAATGTTACAGTAAAACTTACAAGTGAGTTACACTTTAACATCAATATTTTACTGTTAGGCTAGTTAGTATATAGACTTCTAGTATAAACAATTTGCTATAAACACTCACAGTTACACTTACAATGTATTTACAGCCTTGTTCTCTCAGTTTAGTGTTTAGTTTCTGACACTTGGACACTGACAGTGACAGTTTCTGTTCAATGTATTCTGCTACAACCAGTGAAGCAAACATTTCAATAGGATATTCATCAAGACAAATTACTAATGAGCAAATATAGCTATTGCCAATGTTAGTGTGGTTTGATTCTGGTAATGATTAGGGCAACTGCCATGATTAGATATAGATTTTAGATAGATGTATTTACCGAAGATGATGAAACGGTATGTCGGTTGGTGCACGGCCCCCTTCTACCACGGCCACAGGTACACTGTGCAGTGCAACAGGTTACTGTGGCCGTTGGCCCTGCACGGGCACAGTCGCTTCCCCGTCCTGAATTTACACACGCCAGGGCAAGTACATGACACAGGGTCTCCGACCCAATCGTCCGCGTTCAGGATAAACAACTCGGCGGTAATATCCGCTACCCATGACGATGTGTCATCGTCCATGATGGCCACCCTATCTATAATGTGGTCTGCACTCCCTAGTCTGATCTGATCTGACGATTACAGCGTAGTTGGCGAGCGACGACGATCGACGATGCGATGAAGAGAACGCGTAGTCGTACGAAGTATGTAGGCAGCTAGCTACTAGCTCAACATATATGCGAACATTGCATCACGATCACACAGTACACAGTATACCATACATTCAATTCATATGACACAAAACGTATTCCCCGCGCTCAGATCAATCAAGCGAGCAATCGAGATACTATAGCGCGATACATTGCTTTAGGGATGTCTTGCGCACACACACATTTCGCTTCGTAGCAACTTCGGAAGCGAGTTTACGTGCTGCCGCCCGCGGCTGAAATATGTCCATGTATCCTCGCGACTGGGTGTCTTTATTAAATGCTGTGACTTTTACGAGTAAGATTTCGTGATTAATCGTGAAAAAGGTCTTGGAGACATGCAGGAATATAGCAATTGTATGTGAAAAAAAAATCCCATGAGGTGGTGACCCTTATTATATATTACAGAATAGCATGACTAGTATGATATTTCCCTCGAAATCAAACCTGAAACTCAGCCCATTTAAAAGAACGATTTAAAAATATGAGGCCTATATCTTTTTCGGAAACATTTTTTTTTTCTAAATGATAGAGAAACCACTGGGAACAGTGAAATTGGCCGTTCAAGATTCAAGATTCAAATCTATTTTCACTTCCATCAAATAAACAATGAAATAATATACAATGCATATGTACAGGATGTTTGTAATAATAGCAGAATGTAATTTAACAAAGTACATATAAAAGTGAGTAGCAGATAAAAAAAAAACCCTGCAATTGTATCATTGTATATATATATATATATATATAATATATATATATATATATATATATATATTATATATATATATATGAAGAGTTTGTTTGCAAAAACCGATAAGTCCATTTTTGAAGTTTTTGAAGTACGATCTCTGTCATAAAGTACAAAATAATACCTTTTAAATGATATATTGGTCACTACATATAAAGGTATATTTTTGAAGTTATGGTCAAAAGAAGCAAAAATGTTCTTATTATTCCCTTTATTTTTCTTGACCTTTAATGCAAATATCTCCATTTGACAAATATGGACTTATCGGTTTTTGCAAACAAACTCTTCATATATATATTCATAAAACGTATAATATAGATAATAGAGGCTCCCATTAATAACCAAAGCTTTTACGATGTGGGACCCTCAGAAAATACACAGGAAAGCAATACAAAACCAAATAAGACGAACCGATGCCAACTGACATGAAATAAAAATAATTGGGAAGGGAAAAAGAAAGAAAAAAGAACAAAAAATGAAAAAAAGAAAAGAAAAACAAAAATCTACACCACGTGTCATTGTGGACGCAAGCAAGCTGGATTCCATGATGTAAAATTAGTGATAAAATACAACCTTGATTGAATATAATGTTAAATTTTTGTACGTAATCATACCGGCAAAAATGCAGGAGGAGGAGAGAATAAACACGAAGGTATATACGGAACAATGACATGAACATGTAAGGAAGACTTGTGTTAAAAAAAAAAATAAATTCATAATTGTATAATGTTCAAAGAAACGATGACTTGATTGAGATGGTAAAACGAACCTAACTCGGATGAATGTTGTAAGATTTCAATAAAAACAATTTTGATTTATTCTTGAAGGAGTACAAAGATTGAGCTGTTGTAACATTGTTATAAAGTGAATCCCAATACTTTGGCCCATCGTAGATGAATGTGTTCTGAGCCAACAAAGTTCTCCAAACTGGCAAATGGAAATCATTCGATCGCCTTGTTGGATAATTGTGAACAGATTGGTTTCTTTCAAACATTGTTTCAAATATATTTTGAAGAATATTCTGATTATAATTATACATAAATTGTCCTACATTAAACAGATAAAAATCATTAATTTTTAATATTATGTGCTGAAAAAATAGCGGGTCAGTTTAGGACAAAAATGCAGTATAACATAAATAACCCTGCATCACAAAATGCACAGAAAGTCGCCAGACATGAAATTTTAGTTAAGAGCATATTCTAAAAGAGCAAACTTCAAGCCTTAAAATGATGTATAACTCAAATCAAATGGATTCTCCTAACCTATCTAAATATTGGAAAGAAAACACACACTCAGGAAAAGTGTGAACTGAGAAAAGAGACTCTGAAGTGCAGTGTCTATTAGAGCGCTAAATCTGTACCAAGCCGTGCTGGGTGTGCAACGAATGGGACAAAAACAGGATGTTAATCACCAGAGTAACAACAATGAAGGGATTATCAGATTAAACTGAAATTGAGAGTGCCGTATAATTCTGTTCATAAATGATGCCAACTTTCAAAGCAGTAACATCATGTTTTCAAAAATTATTTGAGTCTAAAGTGAAGATTGTGTTCAAGGTTTTTAAGAAATGAAAAGGGGACTTTAAAAACACACCTAATCACACTATTCTACCAAAAAAGTTCAAGATAAACTGCTAAAAAACACACATTTTATGATCCCTAATCGTAACATAATGTCGAAGAAGACTACTCCTTCAGAAAAATATAAAAAATCGTTAGGTTGACCCATTTCACCTATTTTCAGTCTCCACACAAAATCAGTGTGCGCGACTCTTGTTCGTTTTGTGGTGCATGGTCACATTTGATACGGAGTGATTTCATTTGTAATAAAGATAATTGATCTAAAAGTGTTTTATAGGTATTTCCCCAGGCGAGAATATCGTAATTCAAATATGGCAATACTAAGGATGAATATAATGTAAGCAGTGACGATAACGGAAAACAAAATTTAATCATGTTAACTCTTTATGTGCCATGGTGGAAACCCCCTGTGTGCCACGTTATTCTGAGACACGAAGGTAGTCATGCTTTGAAAAAGAATTCTGTTTTTCCAATTTGTATAACTTCTACAACTTTCTGTTAAGATGGACATAATAGTAGGCAAAGTTAACGAGGAATGCCAAGCTTTGTTTCGATATAAATGTATGACGAATCTATTTTCAAGTTTTCTTTTGAATGACCAGTTGCTACATTACTGTAAAGGCATGACTTTTGCACATAAAACCGTGACAGAAACTTAGAATGTATGAGTAAATCTAGTTGGGAACACCGCTTGAAAGTCAATCACCACATAGAATGCAAGCCGTATATGAGAGGAACAAAAGCACGAGAAACGCTTTCATTGTGCCGCGGGATTAGCAGTGATTAGCGATTTATCTATCGGTTTTGGCGGCTTTGTTTGTTGAGTAGAATATGCGAAGTTGGCTAGCTGTCGATTGAGTCCGACGTGCGAACGTGGCACATAAAGAGTTAATCAAACCAATAATACGTGAAATAATTTTACATATACCGTCAATATGGAATTTCCATGAAAGCTTATTATCAACTGTTATTTAAAAAAATTTTACATGGGAAACATTTTCGAGTGGAGTACCTTCTAAAACAATGTCAACAGGTAATGCCTCGGTAGAAGTGCTAAAAAGTATATATTTTGTTATTTGAAGATTATTACCCCTTTCAGGTAATCGTGGATGCGGATAATAGGAGCAATAAGTCGTAAAATTTTGATTACATGAACGGGAGAGGAGTAAAAAAGTGCGCATTATTTTGATGCTGATATTATGCGCATTATTGCAGCATGAGGAGTTGATCGAGAATACATGAACGCGTTTTACGACTTATGCCCACTAACATTCCACAGTTCGGTCAAAGGTCACTCGATTTCCCGCACAACCGCTGATTGCTGAGCTTGAGCGAGAGCTGTGCATACACGTGATTATATATCACCGGAAACATTACGTCATTATAGAGGCGTGCGCAGTAACCATGACAAATACTCCCGTCTTTCGCACCGATATATGAACGGGCGCTCGTAAAAGTAGTGCGCACTTCATGGGATATATGAACGCGATTTTGATTACTTCATCCGCATCATTTGGATGCGGATAATTGAACCGCAATTACCTGAAAGGGGTATTAGAGATAACTTTCTAGCTTTTATCCACTGGGCAACATTTTCTTACTCTGAATTTATTGTATTTATTGTATTCATTGTATTTATTGTATTATTGTTCAAAAACAACCAAAAATGAGTCATCTGCAAAGAGTCATCTCAAAGAGAGTTAAAGAAAGAACGCTGTTTATTGCCTATATTATTTCCCTTTTTGTACATTGGTACAACTTTCGTAGTCCTCATATTACTAGGCACCACACCATACCTTACGACAAATTGGTGTGAAAAGAATGATGTTCGGGTTGGGTACACTTAAAATTCGTGAAAGTGCTTATCAGAGGGAAGTACACTCTAAACGAGATTAATGCATAAAGAATAACAATAACCATTCATCGTTTCTGGTAGTCGAGAGGAAGCTTCTCTGTCCATACATTATTAAATTTAATTTTTGAAATTTTATTATTTTTATATTGTGTTACTAGTTTTTTTTTTCTCAAAATAACATTGTTCATAGAGGTGTGAGTCGCACCTACTACGTAACTATGTAGTTTATAAATTGATCACATACAGTGAACTACAGAAGAACGTGTTAATCATTGCTGTACCCACCAAAGCATGAGCTATATGGGAACGGGCAGTGATGTAGGAGAGATTTGTCCAACATAAAAGTGAATCCTCTGACTGATTAGGCTTCTTTTCAAAACTTCAGTTTTCCATGCATTGTAATTCATTTTGAGAACTACCGTGTTAGTTGACGCACGAATGGAAGCATGCATGCACATTATTTTGACAAGTTAGTGGTGGGCTAAATGTGATATCCGTCGGTGCAGGTAAGCGTAAAGCTAGCGAGAGCATGGTAGTATACGATTGGAATGGCAAAATTAGTGGGGGCGTGTAATGACATAAAGAAGTAATGACATAAAGAAAAAAAAAAACTTGGGCTTAGAGGTAACACATATGCCTGCTAACAAGGTGAATTTTTCGAGCAAAATTTGGGAGTCTAGAGGCAAATGTTCTTGTATTTTTTCTAATTACGGAAGAATGGATTCTCTGGAAATGTGTGGTGGGCGTGGTTTCTGTGAGTTACGTTCTTCCAGTAGTTGCTTATTTCAACTTACTTGTCGTTGTACGTGTGGGACTGTGTTTCATTTGAATAAACAAAAGAGAGTCTCTGGCAAACTACGGACCTGAATGTGTCACGATTCTGGATTCCCGTCAAAGTTCGCGCAACATCGACATTTACGGCATACTAAAAGGGGGATGCTCCTCTTTTGTGGAACTCCATAATACTTGCAACTTGTGTTGTGCATTGTGTACAGTACACACACCGACAAGGAATGTTTTAACTAGCCAAACTAGCGCGTGTGTCGTCTCTTAGTGCTAGTATCTATAGGCGTACGGATAATACAAGCAGGATGACGTGCAATGTGCACTATCACATGTGGCGAAATGTCCGCCAGCGAAGTACGCGCCGTTATTTTCAGATTTTTGATTTTTTTTTTTGAGATTTGAAACTAATCTCTTTTTCTTTGTAGCCTATTTCAGGATTGTTTGGGAATGATTCGGAAACTACTCGTTATAAGAATTACTGCGGGGAAAAAAGGTAAAATACCCCCTATTTCAAGAAAATTTCTGGGATTTTTGCCTAGAACTGAGAACCCAAAATATACAACTTTCCCGACAATTGGGAACTTGCACGCCGTACCAATAACCACCTGAGTAGGGGGCGACCTGGGGCATGTCAGTACACTGTCTTGCCTGCCAGTGTCGACTTTGTAGAATATAATGGAATTGATACAAGAGTCCGAAGACGTATAGTCAAGGCGCAGGGACCCAGAAAAAATGACTTCGTTCAACCCACCCCTCAGAAAAGGTTTGACTGCATGGGGTGGTCAGTTGGACCCTCTGGAACACCCCTAGGTAGTATGTGACTCCAAATTGTGGTATCAATAAAATTTTACAGGCCACTTAAGTTGCGACAAGACCTTATTCTTCAAGAAAGAGTCTGCGCACGATAAGACTACTACACGTACCACTAGCTCTGCTACAGGCGCCAATGCCAGTGGTGCGTGTAGAAGTCTTAGCGCATACAGACTTTTTAGGTCACAAACGAGGGTTTTTGCCTGCAAACTAACATTTCACGCCAAACTGGGGTCGATGTAGTGTAGTTTCTAGACGTTTTTATTTCGTGTTTATTTCTCCGAGATGAAGTAAGCAGAGTGAGATCGCATACACAGTGATTGCGACGCCACAACCGTTTTTGTCGCAATCACTGGGTATGCACCCTTACTTGGCTTAGCGCAATACAGCGGGCTTCTACACAATACACAAGCTGCAACTCAGGGAAATAAAGACGAAATAAAAGCGGCTAGAAATTAAGACTAGGGTCAGTAATGCTTGTCGCTATTGGGGCACAGTTCTTGCACTTATTTCATGAAAAATTAATCAAAACTGCATAGTGTATTATGTACACGTTGCTAGAGATGTCAGCAAAACAGTGGGATTCATTGTAAGTTATAATATTGTGCATGGTAACCATGGTAACGGGATGCCTACAGGTGATTGGTAACCCCCCCCCCCCAAAAAAAAAGAAATTATATATATATATATATATATATATATATATATATATATATATACATTATATACATCTGGAATTTAGACAGATTTGTTTCTTTTGCCTTTCGTGCATATTACCCATTGTAGATCGGCTCTTAAGGTACCTACCTGAACACTGTTAAATTAGCCTGGATAAAAGGGAAAAGACGCCCAAGAGTTTTCCCTCATTGTCTCCATAGCATTAGTTCATTACTGCACGTTTTGATACAAATTTAAATATCATGATCTTTTTCATTTTATTCTATATATATATATATATATATCGAACACAAAAGTACGTTTCATTTTTTGGTGGATAATCCACCGCACGTGTGTATTCCTTCTTTACGAAGAAATTTCTCTGCATTCTTGAATAAACTTCCTTTACGAACATGAACAATTATTTCTTTCCTCTACTCTCTTCCAGGATTGTTTTGCATAACCATCGCTCTGTTAATGCTCAAAAGAGCTAACATTAGAATAGAATTGGCTTTGCTCTCTGTATTCACCTATATTTTGAAGGGAAATTTGTGTCCATACATTACTAAAAACTGCATTTGCCTATGTACTTTGAAGTCAAATTTGTGTTGAAAGTACGACGACTGAAACTTTTTCATCCATTTTACTATTAGAAAATGGTATCTTTCTTTCAATGGCCGTTTATTATGCCTTTGTTTACAAATATTGCTGTAACTTGAGAATGCTTCAGTATATTCTTCACATAAGTTGTACACAAAATTTGCAAAAGGAAGGACATGCTCATTGAGTTTTTTGAAATTATGGGCTTTAGTTTTTTAGTTATTGACAGCTGAATCATGATTGGATAATACTAGCTGCCTTGGCAGCAGAAGATTTGTTTTCATACAATAGTCAATAAAAAGTTGGGTTTTTTTAATTGCATCTATAAAATTAATAAAATCAAAGTTTGCAGCAGTAAAAGGAGGCATTTTGGAGGTTACCAATCACCTGTAGGCATCCGGTTACCATGGTAACCATGTACAATATTATAACTTACATTGAATCCTACTGTATTGCCGACATCTCTACCAACGTGTACATATACAGTTTTATGCATGTTTGATGAATTCTTCATGAAATAAATGCAAAAACTGTGATAAGTTTGGTACTTTCAGTGCCCCAATAGCGACAAACGTTACCGACCCTAGTCTTTATTTCTATAGTCGTTTTTATTTCGTCTTTATTTCTCTGAGTTGCAACTTGTGCATTGGGCAGAAGCCCGCTGTATTGCGCTAATCCGGATGAGGGCACATGCCCAGTGATTGCGATTCGGGCGTCGCAATCACTGGGTATGCGCTCTCACTCTGCTTACTTCAACTCGGAGAAATAAAGACAAAATAAAAACGTCTAGAAACTACACTACCGACCCCCAGCTTGGTGTGAAGAGTTATTTTGCAGGCAAAACCCTTGTTTGTCGAAGAGAAAGTAAGCGTGCGCTAAGACTACTACACGCACCACTGCACTGTAGCAGTGCTAGTGGTGAGTGTGATAGTCTTTGCGTGCGCAGACCCCTTTGCGTTTGTTGAAACAAATAATGATGAAAAATGGCCAGTAAAAATCTACTGACACCACAATTTGGAACCACATACTACCTGGGGATGTTCATGGAGGTCCCATCTACCACCCTGTCTGGTCAGACCTTTTCTGCGGGGTGGGTTGAACGAACTCCTTAATTAAGCCTCCTACAGGAATTAGCGCCTTGACTAGTAAGCGTTTGTGCAATATTACGCTGTAACTAATGTAATCAAATTCATATATCATACTGTACGTAAAGAGACCCAGGAACAGGCATTCCATTAGCCTATTTCTGATGACAAAAAATTATACAGATCTATTGTACAATGAACTTTAAAAACATTGATGGTTGATAACGGTTAACCCCTCCCCGTTAGCAGGAGCACCACTTCCAAAACAGAGCTTACATTTCCCACATTTCCCAGAAATTTTAGTAGCAAAAAAGAATGTTTCATTTCACTTGCCAAATGTGTGAGCATAACATCAAGAGGGCTAAGTACTGACCTGAATAGGTCCAAATTCCGCTCACCATGACCCTCAAACTGATAACCCCATATTCTTGAAGTTAAGTGCAATTATTTCAAATATGCTTGGTCATTGACGACTTTGAGTGACAGAAGGAACGGAAATGTTAGGCATGGACGAATTTAAATGACTATTGACGAATACCGGGATCGATCTGATTTTAGTCGAGTGTAAAGCATACTCTTTCCTTATCTCCTCTTGAAATGTAGATATTTTCACACGTAAAAAAACACAGCAAAAAAACTCTTGTCAATCTTTTTTTTTATCCTCCTTATAAATCTTATACGCGATAGCAATGAAAACAACACATTGGATGACATCTTTGTATACAACCACATTTCTCTTAACCTTGCGACTGCACAATGAGGGAAAATTATTAGTATCTTGACGTAATGATCTACAACTCAATAATTAAGTGAAAGTTACAGTTTGTTTATTAGAAAACACTAAGGGAGAGTTGGCGATGTGCAGCTTATCAACAGTGAAAGACATGCAGACACAATCAGAATTACATTACCCTTTAAAAGAATATTTGTGGCTATTGGAATCAAGTTGTATCACTCACCACTTTGTCACAGTGCACCATGAACGCAACTCCTAAGTTTGTATGCTCTGACGAGTTAGGTGATAATGTGTATTCCTGCCATTGTTCTCCCACTGCTCTCGTCGCCGCCACAGTATGACATTCGAATGCAACGTCAATGCATAAATCCTGGTTACCTTCCTTTATCAAGCCGTGAATGATATCAAGGCCAAGTTCCTTTTTTAAAGCTGAGGCGAAGTAGAGTAGGTAACAGAACTCCTGAGATCGAGGAAGAAGTTTGTACTTCAAATGTTCATACTTTGGACGATCATTGGAGAATAGATTCTTGATGTATACCCCTGCAGTATATTCCTGGAACAATTTGTGTGGAAACGACACCTTTGACTCAACAAAAGATGAAGTGTTGATATTTTGACGACGCTCCCTAACGATGACTTTTTCTTCTATTGTTAAAACTCCGACCATTAAACATGTTTTTATGGCATTCTCACACTCTGTGAATTGTTCTTCGGGAAATGAAAAAACTCTGTCCAATAAACCGTTGAATGCTATCTCACTTATGTCTTGAATCGCCCTTTCAGCTTCCCTTACCTTTTCAACAATCTCTGGCTTTTTCAAATGTTCACCCGATTTTGATGCGTAGTGTTCTTTCAGAAAAGAGATCATTGCTCCAAAAATCTCCGAGAAAGTTTGCATTTTCATCATTTCTCGTCGACTCTCTTCACTGAATTCCTCCCACATAAGGCAAAGCATTGCGCAGTAAATTGGAAACGGGGCCATGTTCGACCGGATGACATCATTTTCCTCAATAAAGCTGATCAAGTTTTCAGCAACAGCTCCCTTCTTTCTACTATAGAAGTATTTCCTGATATATGTCGATAAGTCCTCTTTCTTAAATCCTTCGACGTTAATAAAGGTGTAATCGTCAGCAAGACTCTTGGTCAGTGTGAATTCATTTGTCCTCCATGGCCTTGAGGTCACAATGACCTTACAAGACGCATATTGTTCCGAAACAATAATGCGAATGACGTCACTGCTGCTTCCGTATTCTAGGTTCCCGTTGAACTCGTCAAACCCATCAAACAACAGGAGAACGTTATGTAGATTTTTTGAAATGTAATCGTCTATCAGGTTTGGTGTTGTTTCATTTGAATCAGAGAGATATCTTTCCACAATACTACCAATACTTTTGTTGACATCAATAACATCTCGAAGAGGAACTAGAATCACCATATCAAGATCCTGGAGAATTTTTCCCTGGCACCAGTCCCAGGCAATCTTGGCACAAAGTGTTGTTTTGCCAGCACCTCCGTCGCCTTTAATCAGAAGGCGCTTTCCCTCATTGGTCAAAAGGTCCTTGTATGATAATGGCCTTTTCTGATTACTACTTAAGTCGATCAGACTCAGATTGGTATAAATATCATCCAAGTTTACACGTTCCATAAAGTTAAGGGGATCAACAGTGACCTTGCGTCGCGTCTTACGGTAATACGCCTTCAGATCTTCTTTGCATCGTTTCACTTGCTTCTTTGTCAACGCCGGGTTTACTGATCCTTGAACGCAAACAGAAAGAACAGACAAAGGGAAGTCATTTAACCATGTAAGTTAGTTAAGGTTCATCCACCCTATGCTCTCAATTACTTATCACGACAAAAAGCAAAACAATTTCGTGACTTTATATGAAATACAAAAAAAAATGTCGATAAAGCGTAATTGATTCGTAAATCAGATGCTCTGCAAATATCTTAGGCCAGTTACCGTTTCGCGAAACCACAAAAGTTGGTTTGAGTGGAAGGCACTGTCTCTATTCTTTTTATTAAAAGAAAATAACGAAAACGAGAATTTTGTTTTTCATGACACTGAGAAAAAAAAATGTAAATATGTGGTTGACAAGTTTCTGGTCATTTTGCAAAGTCAAACTTAATCCAAGAAAATGTGTTATACCGATATTTTCATACAAACCATGGATGACTTTATAAGACACAAAAGAACAGAGAGGATATAAACCCACTCTCTCCCAGATTATGAAGTCCCTACAGACTGTAATAATTAGTAAGATTCATTGTAACCACTTTTGTGTGGCACTGGGGATACTTTGTCACTTTTCAAGTGGGTTTGAACTGTGAAATATACATCTAGATCGTAATGCAGCTTTACAAGAAGCTTCAGAACATAATTTATCATACTTTGGAGGAATAGAGCCTTCAAAAACAAAATGTAGAACTCAAGCATAAGAAGGCCTCCTCCAAATATACTGAGTTAAGGACGATCTAATGGTGTTTGCTAGATAAAATGAATCGAATGAAATGAAATACACTACCACCCTCTCCAAAAATCAAACAAACAGAAACACACATACAGAAGTAATGCAATTGTTCTCGATTCGTGCATTCAATAATTGACATTTTTTTATACACTCTACGGTTGATACCGGAAATTCTAAAGCCAAATTCCTCCCTTCTCTTTTATTTGTTTTTAATCAAAAATTAGATCACAAAATTAGAACAATCGTGTTGAAGTATCTCATACCCATCATCAAATCTTCCACGTCAGATCGCTGTGTTGCGTGTAGTCTCCAGCACGGATTCCAGCTACATCCTGTGAGACATAACAACACCAACAACTAAGAGAGCATCAACAGAATCCAAACCCAGTGTGTATGGGCAGGGGCGAATCCAGGAATTCGGAGTTGGGGGGGGGGGGCGCAAAGCAAGGTGCCACTTCATTAGCTGACAAGCAAACAAAATGGGCTTTACCGCAATTCTCTGGTGTACACTTTAATACAAACTAATATATTTAATATAATACATCAAAGGGGACGTGCCCTTCCCCCTACCCCCTTCCTTGATCTTCCACTGATGGGACACACGATATGTGATGATGATTATGTGCATTTGTTCAATCAAAATCACAAAATTAATGTCGATTCATCACCGTAATGTTACCATGATATTAACATTAACATTTCATTTCTATTTACATTTTATATGTCTCTATATAAATTCATTTTATGACAGTATGATGCGGGTATACAATGATGCTACACCAACAAGATACAGAACTGGCTGACTAGTTTTATTTGTACTGAAAAGGGCGAATATCAACAACAAAAGAGGTGATACAGTACTAATAACCCACTCGTTTTTAGTGGGTCTTGAAGGGATAGTATAGTTTTGGTTGAGACCTTGATTCAGGTTTTTAACACCCTTTTATGAGACAATGAGAAACCTCTTATGAAATATGAACAAACATGTAATTTCATGAGGGATTCAACGTTTATTTGATGAAAATTGGTTTTGAAATGGCTGAGATATCCAAAACAGAGCAATCCTAATAAAGATTGGGACCAACTTTTTATTAGTATAGTTTGTTTTTTTTACTTTGTAGTACTTTGTTTTTTTGATGTCACAGCAATTCCAAATTGATTTTTATCTAATAAAATGTCAATTTCAATTCCTCTTAATAGTGTGCTCTGTACTATTTTATTATGGTTTCTTGGTATCTCGCAAAAAGTTGATAGCCCAATTTTCATCTCCACAAGTCTGTCAATTTTTACACACCTTTCCGCGGTAGGTATTCAGGATGATATTTTTGCAGAAAGATACCACCAAGGAGAAATAGGATAGCTACGGCGACAGGCACACCAATCGCTAGACCGATGACGAGACCCAAATTATCATGTTTTTCTGAAATTTGAAATAGACATACATTCTATTTGAAACACCTCTCACCTTTTTGCTAGAATTTGAAGACATTGAATATGTAGCTAAGAATGATGATAATTTCCCATTGTTTATCTTGCTGTGTAGCGCCAGAGAAGTACTCGATTGTGTGGATCCAACCGTCATACGTATTTTGGCATTTTATTCAGAGAAAGCAGTATGAAAAGGGATGAGCTGCAGTCTTTTTCTTCACTATGTTACAGTAATTATTCCTATGAAATTGTCTGCAATATTGAAATAAATACTTCCACTATTGTGTGTCTTAATACATAGTTTGCTCAAAATTACGATTGATCTTCCCGACTACAAATTCGAATATTTTTCCTTATTGTTACAGGACGTATTTGAAGGATACCTTAAAGGGGGTGGATAATAACTGATCAGTGGGAATCAGTGGGAGTGCTGAGGGAACAATCATCCCCCAGCATCCCCACTGATTTCCACTGATCAGGTACTAGACATCCCCTTTAATTTTTTCATGTTATGACTGTTCAACAATGTCAAAATCTAAATTCATGATCACGATTCCATGAGGAAATAACAATTGGTAACTTTTCAGCCAACCTGATGGAGACAGGACGGTGACTTCCGCGGTCGAGATTCCATTTAGAGGCTCACCGGTAGCCGTGCAGATAAAGGTTTCTTCTTTCCCGTGTTGCACTGAAATAGTGATTGTCTCGAACCTCTCGTATGTATCGTCAGATAGTGTGGTCTGGTGCGAAACTGTCGAGTTAAGTATCTCCCCCGTCTCCTCGGACCACAGCATTGATATGTTAGGCTTGAATCCACTGACGATACACGTTAGGTTTACGAAAGGAGAGTGGAAGGAAGTTTTGTATGTGCACCAGCTTTCATTGGATTGGCTCTTATCCACACATTCCTCGATTACATGTTCTGATGCCATCGCTATGAAAATGATGAAAAATTGAAACGATCTGATAATTCTACTTAAGTTCAAATCTTTGCTAAACAAACCACCAAACTTCCTTCTAATAGACTTAGTCGCAAACATGGAAAGAGTTTACTTTTGTCACTTTACAAGTGAGTTTTGAACGTGCGTTGAAGTGGCAAGTTTAAGAAAATGAGGCATATGCATGTCAGATCTGCGATTTCACAATACATGGTATAACAAAATTGTGAGCGACTGTCATAGCACCCAGCTTACGTTCAGTGTATTTGGCATAATCATACTCTATTGCAGTTCCACGTATCTTGTAAAAGGCGCACATGAAATTGAGGCGGTAAAGAAACGGATTATTTTTTGTAGAGATGTGGATGAAGATTTTACCTTTTTTTTGCGAGATAACTACAAATATGTAGTATTTAAAAGCATGCAACTCAAAGAAGAATTAAAAATGTCTTTTTTTGAAAATCGCTTTGGAATGACTGAGATATCAGAGAACTGAGGACAACGCAAATAAAATGGTTCTTACAAAAGGTCATGTGGGTCACAAATGAAGTCTTAAATCATTTTAATTGTATGCTATTTGATATTTTACCCCACTAAAGACATTAAAACTGAATGCCGATCCTAACTTAATTTATACCATCAATTTAACAGTCGTGTATACTTTCGAACTGACAAAATCATGTCTCTTTCCTCTTTACTTACACATGGTGTGCGATTTTTATCTCCGATGTGACATGTTATTTGTGGGTGTGGCACTCATCACTATGGTGTAGAATGCATTGCTCGCAAGCAAATATGTATTTCTTTTCATTTTTTGTGTATTGCATTAAAATTTTTACTTTGTGAACAGCACTGCGTCATTCGCATGATCTCCTTTGATGATGGAGAGGACAGAAAACCCAGACAGTATACATGAAACACATTTGCTTTTTCCCAAAAAAAATGTAACCTCCGCATGAGACAAACATTCCATTATTAGTTCATGTAATCAACCCACCAATCATTTTACTCTCTGATTTGTTCCCTTCCATATATACCATACGGACGATTTAAGTGTCCTACATTACGGGTGGAGAACCGTAGCAGAGCGTCCATCATTTCTTTTTACTCAAATCAGTTCATTGCCCACCTATCTCTAGGAAAACTCTTATTCTCAGACAGGCAAAAGTGAGATGGATTTTTTTTTTTTTTTTTGGGGGGGTCATTGTTTGGTGTACCTTTGTTGAAGCTTTTCGGGAAGCATTAGATGGCGGCTCTGATTTGGGGCTTCATTCTATATCTATATATGTAATATAGGTTTCCCCGGCCAATTTCGTACTTTTGTCAGTCCATTTGATAAAAAGTTCATTCAAGCTAGCGAACATCGTCGTCGCTGCAGATTCTGTCATTCAAAATTGCAACTTGTTCATTCAATTAGCGTTTCGATCAATGAAATTTGCACATGCGTCTCTCGAATTCGTAAAACGGGCATTCAAATTGACACGTGCTCTTCAGCCATTCAAATTCGCCAGCTCTGGTGGAAAATGGTATTTCAGTCATTCAATTTCGCGTATCGGCAGTCAAATTCCAAACATGTTCATTCAAATTGGCGTAATAGTAGAGCAGATAAGCCCTCAAAATCACATGAATTGTGCAAAATTTGACTAAAGCATGAAACTTTCACCAGTGTTAGTACATACCATAAGATTTATTTTAAGATCGGGAGGTAAGTCTGATTTGACCTCTGATGACCTCCAGAGGTCAATGTACTTAAGATATCAGAAAATCGATGTTTTTAGACATTTGCAAATGATATATGTGGTTATGTTGCACTAAACATGCATTTATACCACAGAGAAATCATTTCCAGATTCAACAGAGCACTGACAGGTTTTTACCTTTGACCTCTGATGACCTCCAGAGGTCAATGAACTTTAAATATCAAAATATCGATGTTTTTAGACATTTGTGAATGATATATGTGGTTATGATTCACTAAACAGGCATCTATACTTCAGGGAAACCATTTTCTGATTCCACAGAGCATTGACAGGTTTTAACCTTTGACCTCTGATGACCTTTGGAGGTCAATGACCTCAAAATATTATATTGATCTGTGATGTCATTGGTTAATGGTAACCATTGTTAAGATGTACAAAACAAGCATATCTGTCTTACAATGAAATTGTCTTCATATTCTAAAGAGCAGACAGGTTTCTACCTTTGACCTCTGATGACCTTGAGAGGTCAATGACCTCAGAATATCAGAATATTGAAGCATGACATCATTGGTGAAAGGTCAAACATGGTAAAGATGTACAAAACAAGCATATCTGTGTACAATGACATCGTCTTCATATTCCAAGGCACACAGACTAGTTTCTGCCTTTGACCTCTGATGATCTCGAGAGGTCAATGACCTCAAAGTATCAGAATAGTTTGGCATCATCAATGGTAAACATGATGATGTTTTAGAGAGCACTCGTAGGCCCTGTTTATTAACGAGCCATTACTGTTCACCTATGAAAATCACACAAGGTCAAATACCTCGAATGAAATGTGAGGATGTTAATATTGATATTGCGATAGTTAATAGTTAATAATTGTTTATAATGTAGGGCTTACAAACCATGCATTTCTGTTACCAAAAAAGTGGCTACTCATTCCGCAGAACTTTTCAGGTAATCATCTAAGTCGGGTATGTGCACAGAGCAAGGGGTGTCGATCTGTTTTCACGTGGGGGGGGGGGGAATTGGAAAATATTTAAAAGCATAAGTTCATGGTGCAAAGGAATGAAGCGGAGGGGGAGGATGTGGGTGGGGGATTGGATTTTTGCAGGTTTAGACCTGAAATCAGTGATTCAGTGTAGCTCTTGTTTAATGTGTGCGTCATCACTTATACGGAAGTTGATGGGGTGTGGGCGCATCTCACCTACCCTCCTCCCAAAGACGAAGTTTTTCTTTTTTTTTTTTTTTTTTTTTAAGAATCTGATGCATACGTTTTGGGGAATATTTGGAAAATTATGGATCACCAAGGTGTACCAAGTCTATATGGATGGGAACCCAGCAAGCGCAGCGTTGGCGAGGGTAGGGTATTCCACTCCCATTCGACAGAGCTCTTTTATTTTGAGAAATGAGATTCAGCGACCTGGCACACAGGCACTTTTGAAGGAATACCTCGAAATTGTATCAAAAAGGTGTAGTAAGTCAGCCATCTATGGAGGAAGACCAATCGACAGAAGGATGTGGGTGGAAGTATCCCCCTCCCACATTATGGAGCTTTTGCATTCTTTTGTTTGCATGGATTCAATGATCTCGTGCCACTCTTGGTTGAACTACCATTTTGAAAAAAAAAAGTCCATACCCAAATGTGTAGCCATAATCAATGCATGGAGGAGAGGTTGATACAGCGAGAGGAGGGTATGAAAGGGGCTGTCCCCCAATCCTTCCCATGCGAGGGAGCCTTTGCAGTAAGAATAGAAATGTAAAAAAAAAAAATCTAGTATACACATTTATGATGGAATATTTGGGAAATTATCAGTAAAAGGAGTGTACCAAATCTAAGGGTAGAAACCGAGGAGGGATTGTTAATTGAAAGATACACTACCCCCTCCAACAAGAGGGATTTTCTTTAATATGTCGGAACTGAAATTAAAGATCTAGTACATACTTTGTGATGATATAGAACAAAAAATGGGACAAAAGCACTGAGCGTATATGGAAGGGGACATAACGAAAGATAGTGTGGGGGAGGGGGTATGCAAAGGAGATTCTGCCTTTTAATCTGGTGCATACTATAGCTGAAATGTTCAGTGACAATTCATTTTCTGTCAAAAAAGTGAAGAAAAAAAAATCTCAATCTCAGGAAATACTTGGAGGCAAAGTTTTATGTCCCCACCATTCCCCCTCCCATATTTTCTCGGGAGGCGGGGCAAATGCCTCTTGCCCTCCAAAATGAACAATCGTGCATAATGTATATAGGAAAGCCTTTTCATCTTTGGAATTCAAATAAAAA
Source organism: Diadema setosum (assembly GCF_964275005.1). Taxonomy (NCBI): domain Eukaryota; kingdom Metazoa; phylum Echinodermata; class Echinoidea; order Diadematoida; family Diadematidae; genus Diadema; species Diadema setosum. The sequence continues at coordinate 71,237 of NC_092701.1, forward strand.
TATCTCTTAAAAACATTTTTCATAGAATAAGGGAAATTATCATTCCCCAAAGTATGTTATATCTGTGGAAGGAACCAAGCAGGGGGAAGGAGTCTATCGAAAGGAGATATCCCCTCTCACAGAAGGGAGATTTTGCATTTCAGAATTAAATTTTAACAATCCGATGCACACTTAAAGTGAAAAACTTGGGCAGTTTTCTGTCTAAAAAGCAAAAAACAACAAACAACAAAAACTAACAACAACAAAACATAGTTCACATCTCAGAATTTAATGGGGTGGGGGTCAACTATCCCTGCCACCACCCCACCCCTCCTCCAAACTGATGCCCCAGTATGTGCATGTGTTTTATTCCACTTGTTGAAAAGAAGAGAGAGTTTTAAGAAACAATATTGTTCAGTGGTCGCTATCCCAGTCAAGTTAATTGTTTATCAATAAGGTGATTTCCTTCACCTGTATACCTTAAGATGATGTAGGCCTGGTATTTGCCTTGCACGTTATTACATCTATTTCTTTTTTAGTATTCTCGTTTATATTTTGATGTGAAAGTTGTTTACTTTGCCACGATTTTATTTGTACATAGAAAAAATAATCCAAGACTGAAAATGAAAATGAAACTGATACAATATTTAATGATTGACATGATGCACATATTATGTATTTCTATAGCAATAAAAGTGAGCAATTCAAAAGGCGTGTACTCATTTCACATGAACATTAGCGATGATCCTCTGACCCCTGGAGGATATTGAAAGATATGCATCAAAATGTAAGAATATTGATGTCTGGTCTCATTGGTTTGTAATGGCCAGCTGCTTATGAAATAATAATTATATTTAAAAAAATGCATTTTGTGTGTGTGTGTGTGTGTGTGTGTGTGTGTGTGTCCAAAATTGTATGCAGAGTATTCCACACACAGTTCAATTTTGACTTCCATCTAGGACAATGAGCGGTTACTTTTTTCTCAACTACACTGTAATATCAAAATCTATTGAAAAAACACGGTGGCGGCTGGGTCTAACACATTATCATTCCTTTTCGTTGGAGATCCATGCGAGATGGTCAAAACAAACATAAAAAAATAGATATCTCAGACCTAATTGTTATAACAAAGCATCATATCCTCATATACCCAACCCAACCCTCTATGCCCAGACAATGTAAACCACCCCATGGACTTACTTGGAGCTTTAGAATATCCTTTGTCAACAGAGAGAGACATCCAAACCTTTGCAGTGCCGACTAAGATCTGCCATGGAACTGATTGGTATTGGCTCTGCATCATTGACAGCAGATCTCGTTTCCTACTCTCCTTCTTCTTCTTCTTCTTCTTCTTCTTCTTCTTCTTCTTCTTCTTCATTATACTGTGTAATCTTGTAATATTCTGCCATGGAGCCTTTTCTTAATTGGTTAAAGAAGGTATCCAAAGAGCTATATGAAGCAAAAAACAACAAACAAATGCAAAAACAAAAAGAGAGACATCTTCTTCTTCTTCTTCTTCTTCTTCATTATACTGTGTAATCTTGTAATATTCTGCCATGGAGCCTTTTCTTAATTGGTTAAAGAAGGTATCCAAAGAGCTATATGAAGCAAAAAACAACAAACAAATGCAAAAACAAAAAGAGAGACATATGTATCTTTAATAACAGAGCTGAATATTGAGTATCTCTCTCCTGAAGTGTTTCAAAGAGATACAAGAGACAGTGGCCGAGAGTAGCCGCCACCTTTTTTGGGAGTAGGCCTACTTTGTGTTCTTGCAAATGATGCCTGACATTTTTGGTCATTTGCCCTTTTTGAAGAATGCAGCAATAGAGCCACAACTTCCTGCGGAGTGAATATTGTGGAGTTCTTGATGCAGAACATCATCGCTGAATTTGCCTCAGCTGTACTTTCTTACAGGGATTGCCATTGTAGTTTTGTTTTGTTTTGCTTTGTTTTGTTTTTCAAGTGTGGCTGTAACACTGCTTGTTTTGCATATGATGGTCATTGCAGCTAAAGAGTGCATATCTTCTCTGGATCATTCCAAACTTCATGATGTTTCACCTGGGTGAATGGATCCCAGATGATGCATGCATATTCCAGGACAGTCCTGAGCGGCATGGAGTAGCAAAACACCTGAACTTTATGATACTCGTATCTTCGTCTGGAGAGAGTCTTTGGTTGAAGTATAACCTTTTTAAGCTGCTGTGGCGATTTGATTCCAGCTGAGCCTCCTATTGGAACTCCAAAATATTTTGCACAATCCGCTTTCTCCATGGTTTGCCATGAATGCTTATCTATTCCCTGGGTAGGTCTCGGATGGCAATAGCTAGTTGCAATACACAGGATTGCTTCATGTGGAATGCATGTTGGGCCTCACAGTATGTCGAAGTTTTCAAGATGGTCCATGATGTCGCAGCTGTGGACTGTATACTCCAGGACCATGAGTCATTCATCGCAGTCATACTGTAACAACCCACCAGCTTTACACTGGCCAATACAGGCCCACCAGCTGGAAACTATGCAAATATTGCCCATGAGCTTGACACTTTGGCAAACCAGTCCCATAATGAGTCCGACAAATGGGAGAAAAGGTCTATGAGACTTACACTGAATAGATTAAACACTCTGTATATCAGTCTCGTGGGCCTTGTTTTCCTCGAGTGTCGAGATAATGGCCATATTTTCCTATATTTGCTAGTCTACATAAATAACCCAAACATAACAGTTGTATTTTAGGTCACTGCCATCACTCAAGAAACTTAAGCTTATTTCTGAAGTAATTGACCTCTCACATTTCAGAGGTCAAAGATAGAAACCTGTCAGGGCTCTGTGGAATATAAAGACAATTTCACTGTGACAAAAATTAAGTTTTAGTACATCATTACTGTGTTTAATCATTAACCAATGATGCAAAATATCAATTTTCTGACATTTTGAGGTCATTGACCTCTGGAGGTCATCAGAGGTCAAAGGTAGAAACCTGTCAGGGCTCTGTGGAACATAAAGACAATTTCACTGTGACAAATATTAAGTTTTAGTACATCATTACTGTGTTTATCATTAACCAATGACGCAAAATATCAATTTTCTTAGATTTTGAGGTCATTGACCTCTAGAGGTCATCAGAGGTCAATTCACACTTACCTCCCGATCTTAAAATTAATCTTATAGCATGTACTAACAATGGTGAAAGTTTCATGCTTTAGTCAAATTTTGCACAATTCTTCGGCTTATCTGCTCTACTATAATGTTATTTTTATTTTGAAAAGATGAGAACCGGGATTTATAGATATCTAAATGTGAATTTTTGTTTCATCCACACACTGTTAAGCATATAGTCAAGGTATCTTTGACCATAAATAACTCAAGTTTGTTGTTCTGTAACGCCCCACTTCTTTCAGACGTGTTATTAGAACTATACATGCACCAGCACCATAGATTCACTTCACTTTCTTATGTCCAGTCATGGCAGCACGAGTTAGATACAGGCGTATCTCTCAAGAACACAGGGAAGGAATCATAGAAGCAGTTGAGGGTAATAACCTTGACAAATTGATGGCTGCAGGTGATCAAAGAAATTTATTCCTAGTGATGATTAACGCAATATAGCACCCACCAAATGAAAATAATGAAACCTGTAGATGAAAGGAATAATCACGATGTAAATTGATACATCCTTCTCCTAATTAATGTCAAAACAAACTTAAGATTAATGTGTCTGTGAATGAAATAATGCTATCGAACATATAAACAGATACACATGCATTTTATTTTGAAATATCCGTTGCAAAGATGATATCAGAATAAAAAATGAATACGAAAATATGAAATGTTATGATGCTTGATGACAATACCGATAATGAATGAAAAGAAGAAAAAAAAAGAATGAAAGCATAAACGTGTCTGCTAAATTGACTGCAGTAAATGCGAAATTGGATGCCCAAGAATGATTCGAATGAGCGAGCGCAGCGTATTTAATTTTGAATACGTGATCACGTGACTATATCATGCTAAATTGAATGAACGATTTTCGAAATGGTGCTTGTCTTACGAATTTAAACTGGAAAAGTTTCGATTCGAATGATGTTAAAGGTAATTTGAATGCTCCAAAACGAATATGAATGAAAAGATTATAAAATTGAAATACTGAACATGACATCTAGGCTGAATCGTGCTAAATTGAATGCAGCAATTTGGAATTGGGCTGAAAAAAAGTGCGAAATTGGCCGGGAAAAACTAAATTTTCACCGAAAGTTCCCTCCTCTGCAAAGCGTGTTTACATAACAACAATAAGTTACTTACAGTCGACTATCAAGAAAGAAGAATTCGTAAAGTCTTGAAGATTTGTCAGCACCACGTCACAATGATAGAAACCCTCATCAGCAACCTCCAAGTTTGTGATGATGAGACTGAAGTTCCTGTCGATGTCGAACCGTTCTTCCCAGCTCTCGAAGTTTCCATCGACGAACGAAGCCTTGATTGTCGGCGGCTGCTGATCTGAGTCGCTCTCTTTGGCCCAGTACACAGCGAAAGGCTCCTCCGGAATGATGCATGGCAGTCGGGTGTCCTCCCCTTTCCATCCACGAACGTTGGGTGCAGTGCCTATCACTGAGGCTAGATAATATTTATTGAAAGTGTGAGTAAAGAAAGAATATGCCATTATATTATGAAAGAACAAATCAATGGATGGATAAGACATAAGTACATTTACAAATAGACATATAATAACAATAGATGATGACGATGGAATTGGAATAACATCTAGACCCGAATGCTTCAATTAATTCGTTTAGCACGGGCAGTCACCTAGTATTTCTCATTCATTTTGATATCACCAAATTGATTGACTAATACCGTTCTCCTTATATCCATCCCCTAATCCTCGGTCGCGTGATAACAAATGCTAGCTGACTTACAGCTAATCGTGAGTTGAGTGAAATTCAAAAAACTCTCGGCGTTTCTCGGCGTCACTTCACAATGGTAGATACCCGCGTCTGACATCCTCAACTCAGTGATGACGAGGCTGAAGTTCTTCTCGAGGTCGAATCGTTCATCCATGTTCTCAGCCTTTCCATCGATGAAAGCCGCCTTTGTAGTCCATGGCTGCTGATTTGAGATACTCTCCTTCACCCAAACCACAGCAAGAGGCTCTCCCTGGATATCACATGGCAGTCGGATGTCTTCTCCTGTCCATCCATGAACTTTGGTGGCAGTGTATACCTCTGAAGCTAAACAATAGAAGTGTCAGTATTATGGAAAGATACACCAGATTATCAACACGCATGCAGGCATATACTCTGTACCAAAATAGATTCTCTATAATATGCATGCTGCATGCATTACACCGCCTTGTGGAAAAAAAAAAAATCAGTATTATGCAACAGAACAGTCGATTGATATAGGTCATAATCTCTTTTCTTTAGGTCAACATGTGCACTGATGACCAACGCCTTCCAGGAACATTCTCGTAGCTTTCAATTCAACGTGAGTTTGATCTTGATTCCAATTCGGTACTTCATAGCCTGTAATCTGAGCTAAGTTGGCAACTGAAGGTAATCCTTGTTACAGTCATTTGACGCTTTGAATTTGTATGCAAAACACCACCACAGATGCTGATCTTAAAACTTTAATACAATGTTCTCCTCCCTTCTCCGTAGTCATTGATCACATTAGAAAAAATTAAAAAGCGATGACACCAGTTTTAATATATTATCTACTATCATTTTTTTTTCTCGTGTGACTTTCTAAAAAGTGTAATCCCTGTTCTCAGTGAGGGTGATTATGAATAGATACCTCAACATACACTACAATTAAAAATCCTTGATTTTTTATGGGAAGGATGCAATGGGCAAAGCATTAATTTTCGAGTTAACTTGTGCTCGCCTGATATTAAACCAAATATATCAAAGAAAATATTTTCGTTAAACCCTCGTGGATACGTAGTTAGCAGTACCAAACAATTGATCCGAAGTTATATATTTCCCTATAATGGGCACCTAAAATAGTAATATTGTAGTATAATCATTGTTATGGTTGTTTTATATCAAGCCATACTTATACTTTATCCCCACTGTATTTAACATAGTCATTGTTTGTTTGTTTGTTTGTTTGTTTGTTTGTTTGTTTGTTTGTTTCTTCGTTTGTTTGTAGCCCATATTCAGCTATGCTAAGCTGGTTTTCCATGGGGTCGAGTTGAATGTAAGGTGGGACCACTTTACTGGGTTAATCTCCCTGCTCTTTGCGATGAATGAATGAAGCGGGATCTTTTACGTGCATGAGTTGTAACTCTCTCATACACGGGACCTCCATTTTATGTGTTTTTATGTGAACAGAGTGTTTTGCCTCTTGCTAGTGGGGACGGTATGATTGCACATAGTATTGCTCAGTCCAGACTCGGGTGAGGCAGACGCGCTACCGACTGAGCCAACTCACCGCCCTCATGCATTGTATTGCTGATACGTTTTGCTGTAGATTGTTTATAGGCAATGAAGAAAAAAAATTGTTAACAACCTATGTTTATGTGTAATGTGTAACTAAATATTTATTGTCTTAGCCCTTAAGAGATTTCTAGCAGATTTAGCAGATATATCAATATCTTCATGGCTCCACCACTTGGGATGAATCATGTAAAACCGTAAAAGGGACACATTGGTGTATATATATATATATATATATACATATATATATATATATATATATATACATATAATACAGCGTGTCCGCTGGGTTTCCATGCAAATTTTTACTATTGAAAACATACATTTTCTTAATGAGACATACATCAATAGAAAGATAAACTTTTCTTTTTTCATTTGATGTACAACTTCATGTTCATTGTTCATGCGTGACTGAGTTAGAACAAAGAAAAGTGGTGCTGCCAGATTTTCATTTGCACGCGCAAATGCTCACTTTAAGTGAACTTTTCAAACTTTTAACGTCAGGTTTTTCGAAAAACAAAGTTCATAACCCATATATTAATATTTTCTTCTTTCATATGAGACCTTACAACTCAAATATGAAGGGCGCATACTTGAGAAAAATTTGTATGAAAGCATGCTTCATTTCTACCAATTCTACGGATAGTCGAAAAAAACAAGCATTCAACTCTCCAGACTTAGCATTAGACAATGGGCTCATCTGCACCATTGAATTCACACAAAACAACTGTAGTGCTACAGTGAATGTTGTTCGGGGGCGGGGGTATTTACCGAGAATGCTGAATGAGACGGACTGCCCTTTGTTGTCATTTATTTATAATAAGCTATGAGACATAACCAGTAATTGAAGACTATTTATCTTGAGTATTCTCAGACTACAAGCAGTCCAATTAATGCCAATGGCTACAGGAAATCAACATTACAACAATGATTCACATTTTAATGATTTTATACCTCACACTTATTTCACTGTTTGCATTCCCCTCTACATTTCCCTCACGCGAGGTTAGTCCTTCATCACTGACAGGGTTTTGAAGTTTTTGAAGGGGGAGGCGAAGCAGAAAGAGAGGGCGCATCACTTTATTTATCACTGAACTTGCGCTTCTAACATTACAAAGGTGCAAGCGCAGGGCAGAAAGTCGTCTTTTTTCCCACCCCACCTTCCCAACCATTCTGCTAATGAATACCCTTTGCTCTGTAGTTAGCTGCATGGTCGGGCAAGCTCATGATCACGTGCTAATTTACGACCCTATAACGTTCCTTTTTTCCCCCTGCCTTCATGTTTGTGTAAATTCTTTGAAGCATGAAGGCCATTGCTATCTGCCAAGTCGGGCAGGCGTCGGGAAAGCTAACTACTCCTTTTGTACTATCTATCTGTCTGGGTAAAATGTGAGGATATTTTTAAATTAAGTTTTCTCAAGCAGGCGTTGATCATTTTTTTCTTTTTAACGCATGGGATATCATATGAAAGGAAAGCGAATGGACATTAAAGCTATGATTTTTCTTTTTGCAAAAGATTGCTGAAAAAGTCTGAAAAATTCATTCAAAGTCGCCATTTGCTCGTGCAAATGAAAATTTAGTGGCACCACTGTCTATTGTTCTAACTCAGTTATGCATGAACTATGAACAACTTGTTGTGCATCAAATGAAAAAAGAGAAGTGTATCTTTCAATCCATATACATCTCATAAAGCAAATATATGATTATGATCGCAAAGAATTGCAATGAAACTCGGTTTCGTTTTTTCTGGGACACGCTGTATGCTCACGGTTTCACAAAACAATATCAAATTGTGCTGCAAGTCAATCTAGGCCTATCTATCAAAGGTATAAAATGAGGTAATGACGCCATCACTGCTGATGACGTCATCACTGCAGAGTTATGCCCACTTATAGTGCCTGTGTGTGGAGGAGAAGAGTGGATAGGAGGGGGCCTAAACCCCTCAAATGAAGGAATATTTATAGATCTTCTTCTCTAGAGCCAGAAGTGATAGAGCGAAGTCAATGCTATGAGTTTGTGCGTTAGTGACTGAAGTTTTTCTAGTTTGTTCATTTGCAGATCCAGGGTTACCCAAGGGGTCCAAATGAATCCAAATGTGGGCCTTAATTGTACATTTTCATCTTGTAAATTATATGAAGGATATCCACGAAACTTGGCAGGTAGCATTCCAAATAGGATAGGGTCGCAGTTTTCTAGTAATGGGCACCATGCTCCCCTCGGAGGGGGGGGGGGGGGGCAGACCTCCAATGTTATAGGGTACATGCAGGTAATATGAGACTATTAAGCTCATTTGCATAAATGGCATGAAGATGCATACAGAGAAACCCATCAAACTTTGTTTTTGGGAATAAGCAACTATTCATCCTTCCTTTTACATAGCATTTGCACCAATCAAATATTTTTGTTGACAGTTAATATGCAAATTATGACATCATCGCAGAAGTCTCATATTACCTGCATGTGCAGGTAATATGAGACTGTGCATGGTAGACATTGTGTCAATGTTATAATGACAATCTTATGTCTTAAATTCATGAGTTTTTTCTATTGGTGTTGTTTGACTATTTAATTTTGATAGATATCATATGAATATTATCTAAAACTGAGACAAATAACACAATTTTAAGCCAAAAATTGATTTTAAGCATGAAACGCAATTTTCCGTGTGTTTGTACACAAATCTCAGAAATTCTCAAATTTAACGCCGACATGAGATTTCATTACCGACATGAGATTATTACGTAAAGGTCTTTTACTTTTATTTTTACAGAATAGGTATCAAATGTTGCACAAAAGTTCAAAGAAAAAAAGATAATCCTGATGGGCATTTTATTATATTCTATTATTCTTCTTTTTTTCTTTCAAAAAGAAAATTGATAAAAAATAATAAAAACCGCGGAAATATCACACAAAATGTTAAGACCCCAGTCTTTTATGGTTAAAACTGATTGTGAATTCAAATGTTTGAAGTAATCGTGTACAGTATTTTGCACATATAAAATAACACTTAAACTGAAGATTATAGCACGCCAAATTAATTGTGGCATTAATTTGGAAGCACCCTATCTAAAGTACACAAATATTGATTTACATACATGTTCATATAGCTGTGTGTTGTACTTTGTGATACATTTTTTATATACTTTGAATATAAAAAAACTGTCAGAGAAGAAAATGAGGTATTTTGATGTTGGCTTCTATCTATAATTAGCAAGTCACTTGAAATCAGAGATGTCAATAAAACCTGTCCGCCATATTGACGTCTCATATTACCTGCAGCTTGTTGGGTCTTGTTGTAATGTTGGTCCCCTTTGAAGCCATATAACACATATTTAGTACAGTACATAGACCAAAACACACTTTCTTTGGTTAAACCAATCAATGAGCTTACGTAAAATGCAAAGAATTGATTTCACACACAATAACTTTACTTACACCAGTGTAATTGGTGAAATGTCAAATCTTATATCAAGGCTAAAAAATACTGTAATTTTTACATATCTTTTCAGTATTTGGTGATATTCTCACCAAACTTTCAGTCAGCGAGCAGGAAAATTATCAAGAACTAAGCACAGTGATGATATAAAACTATAGATGGCGCTATATGCATTTTGGAAGTGGTTCAGGTGGAGTAATAAGGGTTTTTAAGTCACGCGTGCCATATTACCTGCAGTCTCAGAAATGCATATAGCGCCATCTATAGTTTTATATCATCACTGTGCTTAGTTCTTGATAATTTTCCTGCTCGCTGACTGAAAGTTTGGTGAGAATATCACCAAATACTGAAAAGATATGTAAAAATTACAGTATTTTTTAGCCTTGATATAAGATTTGACATTTCACCAATTACACTGGTGTAAGTAAAGTTATTGTGTGTGAAATCAATTCTTTGCATTTTACGTAAGCTCATTGATTGGTTTAACCAAAGAAAGTGTGTTTTGGTCTATGTACTGTACTAAATATGTGTTATATGGCTTCAAAGGGGACCAACAAGACCCAACAAGCTGCAGGTAATATGAGACGTCAATATGGCGGACAGGTTTTATTGACATCTCTGATTTCAAGTGACTTGCTAATTATAGATAGAAGCCAACATCAAAATACCTCATTTTCTTCTCTGACAGTTTTTTATATTCAAAGTATATAAAAAATGTATCACAAAGTACAACACACAGCTATATGAACATGTATGTAAATTAATATTTGTGTACTTTAGATAGGGTGCTTCCAAATTAATGCCACAATTAATTTGGCGTGCTATAATCTTCAGTTTAAGTGTTATTTTATATGTGCAAAATACTGTACACGATTACTTCAAACATTTGAATTCACAATCAGTTTTAACCATAAAAGACTGGGGTCTCAACATTTTGTGTGATATTTCCGCGGTTTTTATTATTTTTTATCAATTTTCTTTTTGAAAGAAAAAAAGAAGAATAATAGAATATAATAAAATGCCCATCAGGATTATCTTTTTTTTCTTTGAACTTTTGTGCAACATTTGATACCTATTCTGTAAAAATAAAAGTAAAAGACCTTTACGTAATAATCTCATGTCGGTAATGAAATCTCATGTCGGCGTCAAATTTGAGAATTTCTGAGATTTGTGTACAAACACACGGAAAATTGCGTTTCATGCTTAAAATCAATTTTTGGCTTAAAATTGTGTTATTTGTCTCAGTTTTAGATAATATTCATATGATATCTATCAAAATTAAATAGTCAAACAACACCAATAGAAAAAACTCATGAATTTAAGACATAAGATTGTCATTACAACATTGACACAATGTCTACCATGCACAGTCTCATATTACCTTATTCCCTATTCAAAAATATCATTCTCATAGAATCAGAAAGAGCTTTAAGTCCTTTTTTGTTTTTCAAACTGCATGGTCAAACATTCTACGTACAGTGTATTTGGCAGGTATCTATACGAGTGTGATGGAATATGCAAAATTTGATGGACACCATAGTCCCCAGCTCTGCTCCCTGAGTGGAAGATTAACTTGCAATACTCAGGTGAGCGCGAGAATCCCGGGTCTCTTGTGTTGATTTGTATCGTGATACCGCAGAGAAAGCCTCAAATATAATTGTGACAACATGGCAATTGTAATGTCTAACGCACAGACGTCTTATTCTACACAAGGTTGATATTGGAGTAGGCCTTTGTATATTTCTTCTGTTATGGTTATAGTTTTGTTTTTATCAGTCTTCTTTCTCTTTATCCTCTCTTACTTATTCCACCTGTATACATCTTATTAACGGACCTATTTCACAACTGTACCAAATGAAAAACGGTACAGTGATTATCATGAATAAAATGGTACGTGTAATGGGAAAAGATGACTAAACCAACAGAGCACACACACACACACACACACACACAAAATACACTGTTGTCTGCAGATTGACTGTTCAAAGACAGGTTTATAAAAAATGCTCGAAACTTGACAATTTCATTACTTCCCAAACTTATGTCTTGGTCTTGATTAGCCCATTAAGGACGGTTTGCTTTTGCGAGCGAACACCCCCACAGACGGACAGGTTTTCCAAAATCGGGGCTACTCTTATTTCGGCTACAGGTTTAGTTCAATTTCTACATTGCATTGTCAATGATAATAAAATGATATATAATATATAATATGATGAAATATAACTCAGTGTCGGCATCATTGCATGAATTATTCTAATGCATCACAAATTTTAGTAGGCCTACAATCGTAGGAGAAACATAATATACAAAAAAAGAGAGAAAGAACGACACAAAACAATATACAAGTTTGAAGTGTACACTACAACAGATTAAATGATTCATATATGTGCATATATACTGTATAATGTGTGTGTGTGTGTGTGTGTGTGTGTGTGTGTGTGTGTGTGAACCTACACCACAAAACAAACAAAAAGTCACCAGACATGGATTTTTATAGTTAAGGACAGATTCTAAAAGGGCAGACTCTAAGCTTTAAAATGATGTATAACTCAATTCAAATGGACACTCCTAACCTATATAACTAAATATTGGAAAGAAAGCGCTCACTCTGGAAAAGTGAGAACCGAGAAAAGAGGCTCTGAGGTACAGGATCTATCTGTCTATTCAAGCGTTTAATCTTTACCAAACCGTGCTATAATAGCTGTGCGATGAATGGGACACAAAACAGGATTTAAATCACTGGAGCAACAACAATGAAGGGATTAGCAGATTGAATTGAAATTGAGCACGCTCTATTAAAACATTCTGCCCATGATTAATGCCAACTTTCAGAGAAGTAGTGCTATCCCTTTAAAAGTATTAGACTTGAAAGTGAAGAGTTTGCAAAGGGTTATCAAGAAATGAAAAGGGGCCTCTCGACATACCTGATCTCACTACTCTTCAAAAAAGGGTTGTAGAAAAACTACTGAAAATGTACTTTCCCATTCATTTTATGATCCCAAACTCAAGAATAATGTAAAAGAAGAATAGCTCTTTCAGAAAACATGAAAAATTGAAAATTGACTTGGTTGACCCGTTTCACCTTTCTTGAGTCCTCACGTGAAATCAAAGGGTGCGATTTTTTGTTCGTTTTGTGGTGCAAGGTCACATATATATTAGACGAAATAAACATGGCCCGTCTAGTGATTAGGAAAAACTTGAGCCCAAATGACAGATGGACTAGAAAAAAAAGTGATTATTAGACAAACTGGTTTAGACGAAACATAATTCTAGATCGTATGAGTTGAGACAAAACCGGTATTAGAAGTGGGAGGAGACCAAGTGAACTCTTGAAATTCCTTGCTTTTCTCGCGTGGATTTTTGTTGTTGTTGTTGTTTTCACTAAGAGCAAAAGTGTAGGGGCATCCAGCCATCAGCTTCCTTCCTCCGATTCACCGCGGCTGCTCAACATAACATGATAAACGCACGCTGTTACAAACAATCCTTACGTACATGATGCAGTCGCTTATGATCGAATATAGTTCTGAAAATTAAGCGGTTTAATGTTTTGCGTGGTCATAGAGATATTTTCTTTTTCGTTTAGTTTTGCGGTCAACTTACCGTCTTCTTTGTATCATTAGGGCGCTTTAGATTTTATACTTACGGACGTTCAAAGGGGAAAAAAAAAACATAATCTGAGTGTGCGTAGAAGCGTGCGACAACTTGACCCGCGCTACTGCGCACGCTCAGATCATTTTTTTTCCCTTTCAACGTCCGCGCGTCTAAAATCTAAAGCTCCCTATTATACCCTTTTGGTACAAGGCCCATTCTCAGTAAAAGCGTTCAAATACGGAATTTTGGTGTCGCCGACATTCCATGACAGTTTGCGGTTCACTGAAACATATTAGATACTATTTAAATGTTTATAATATATCACGAGGACTTTATTTGTTAAAAATAAACACGATCAAATGCGGTTGTCTGCCTTTTTGTATAAAATTTTGCTGTTAAACTTCGTAAAGACCCCCAAAACGCAGTGTCGCCGGCTATTTCAGAATTATGTTTTATTGCTCCTCTCCGTCCACAAACACACTTTCCAAATATCATTTTCATGGACGATGAGCATATCATATGTGCTAATCACAATACTCAAAAAGTTCCAAAATTTTTATTGACTTCTTTTTTTATAGCCTTTTGAAACCTGTCGCCAAATTCACCGCCAGATACGTTACCAGTTTCTTTAGTGTTACAGCATTGGGAAAATAACAAGACTATGCGTGACCCGCTACAACAAAATGGTCCTAAAGTCGCGCACGGTCGAAGCCGTGAAAATCGAGTTTGAAGTTAGAGCATCAAAACTGGTAAAAACTTACGATTTTCTGAATTTGACATATTATTAGAGTCTGACATGTCTTCTATCATCTGTCGAAATTTTGAAGCAAAATGATGAAAGGAAAGACAAAAAAATAGCGTTTTTCTAGGCCATGTTTTTTTGGCGTTTCAACGAAGCAGAAACTGGTTCGAACATTTGGATTGAGCGCCACACATAGGCTCCGCCCCTAACAACGACCAGAGTGATCTCATTGGTCAGTTTGCTGCTTGCCGCTAACCGAAGCGTGAAGCTCGCACACTGCCCAGTCGACTGGTGCGTGCGAGCGGGTGGCGCTATGCCTAGCCGCTTCTCCTGACATCCTGGTCACTGATTGGTCGGTGAGGAGACCGCCGACGCTGCGTTTGAATGAGCATTTCGGGGGTTGCTAGGGCTTAACTTCTATTGTCCAGAGGTGAATACTGACTTGCGTGTCTCTTGATTGTGATTGCGTCGCAAGGAGAACTTTTAGGGCGCTTTTCTCGAAACAGTGATTTCCCAGATGTCTTGACATGCTCTCTTTTAAACATCGATATCTTCGCAGCCGATTATTTTTATAAGACGTGTTATATATCAATTTAAAGCAGAAAGATTAGGGAATTGTGTCATGCAATTTTCAAATAATCGACCTCGCCCGACTTTAGGATCATTTTGTTGTAGCGGGTCACATGCAATGACCCTGTGTATATGAAACCCTGAGGATATACTTCATACACTGCAAGTACTTAGATTTTTTGTGCAACAGCTCTTTATTGAGAATACGGTATAATGTTTGAAATATCGGTTTTCTACACTTTTATTTGGACAGATACGTTACATACTTTTCACGCCACCCACTGCGACAGATATTGCAATGTCAGACAAATTGTATATTATACATTACTCCTCGGAATGACGCATCGATTCAACATTAAAGTTTAGTACAAGTGAGAAATATTTGGTAGATATCGCTCTCATAATAGTATGATCGACCATATACGTTACCACAGATACGTTACCCCAGATACGTGACCGAATTTTGCTCATTGGTCTTGTGCTTTTTAGGGGATCAAATCTGGTCAAAATTCATGCCTACACATTACATGCTTCGTTTTATTGGACCTCAGGATTATATTCTTACACCAAAAGGACAGAGAGGTGAAAAAGAGCAACACTTCCACATGATTTTTCTTTGTGCGTCAGTGTCTCACAACTTAATGCCAAGTTTTCCGACAGATACGTTACCACATAATCAAAATGCTGAAAAGAAATTGTAAATGTTTTTACAAACAAATCGTTGTGTGCTCATAAACTCCAAAGTTCTATTCTATAAAACCCAGCCACTTTCATATTCTATGCAACAACTTTGAACGTTTATTTTACAAGACGAAGCTAAGATTCAGCATATCAGTTTTTTGCTTTTCAGATTTAGCAGATACGTTACGTATAATTCAGGGCACCCACGGTGACAAATAATGTTATGTAAAACAAAGTGTTCATAAAACAATTCTGCATAGAATGACGCTTCCATAAAAAATTAAAGTTATGTTCAAATGAAGAATATTCAGTAGAAATCGCTCTGTAACTTCACCGACAGATTCATTTACGGTACGCCAGATACGTTACCAAACTTTGAAAGAGTAAAAAGTAGTTTATGAAACGCTTCCGAGAAAAGTTTCAGTGTTCTGTTGCATATTTTTTTCTAGTGTTTTTCAACATATGAAGAACTACTCAAGATTCATTGATAAGTTGAACAATTATTTATTCATTTTCATTAAAAGGGATGAGCCAAATACGTTACCATAGGTCAAACAACTGTTTAGCATATCGAGTTCATAGAGACTGTACCTACTTCCTTCTATGTGCCTGCAAAAATATATTTCTCAAACCTTGTTTCCATTATCCATCAAAACTTAATGAATATTTACAGTCAGATGGATAAATACATTCAGACGTAAGATGAGAATATTCTGTGAATGAAGAACTCAGCTTTCACATTTAGGGCTCTTTTCCACTACATTTCATAGTTTAAATATTACGTACAATGTTTAAAATGGTTAATTTGGGCTTACATCATTCATTTTTACATCAATTCATGAGGTAAATAATTAAACAGGTGATATTCATTAATTCATACACAACTAGAATTATTACTTATATTTTACCAGATACGTTACCAAAGGTGATTCGATGTTTTTCAATAGTTATTTCCCCAGGAAAGCAATTCATATTTGTTTCCTGTGGAAATTCCAGATCGGATCGTTCCCTTTGCATGATTTGTGGGCTTCGAAACTTTATTTGTAAGCGAAATTTGCTAAAAATACAAAGTGAATCTTAAGGTTATATTTCATTTCAGCAAAAAGCATATTTCAACCTACCACACAGAAATAATTTCTACCAATTAGCAAGGGATGACAACATCTTTACCTCTTGAAAAACCCCAATATCTTTAGGGGGGACAGATGTCTTTTCCTGAACAAAAATTGGATCAAAACAATAAATTTAATTCAGAGTTAGGAGTCCATTACAACATGTAAATTTGTGGTAACGTATCTGATTGGTGATCAAAAATCATATATGATGCTCTATTTCAATACATTTTTACTCAATAAATGGCCATCATTTAGAATGTTCCACTTTTTGTTTCGTATTTGACCGGTTTTGAAGTTTCCGAAAACACATCTTTGAATGTATTACTTTGTAGTTGATTTTTCGGTTTTACTCACATGGAATTGAACACTTAATCTGAGAATGGCCCACAA
Organism: Diadema setosum; assembly: GCF_964275005.1. NCBI lineage: Eukaryota > Metazoa > Echinodermata > Echinoidea > Diadematoida > Diadematidae > Diadema > Diadema setosum. The sequence goes on from NC_092701.1 coordinate 88,178, forward strand.
ATATCTTAGTGCTTATTTGGAGTCTCTATTGAAAATCTACAGGTGCAGCTCACAACGTAACTTTTATTCACGCATCTTTTGATACGTAGAATTTTTGTCCGCTGTAGAAAAGAGTCCATGAATTTGCGTGAACGTGACTACACGTATATGTAGATGTAGTTTGGTCAGGCATGACAGATCGTATTCTTTATATATATATATATATATATATATATATATATATAATATGTATATATATATATATATATATATATATATATATATATATATATATATATATATATATATATAATGATAATAATGCTTACAGAGGGTCACCTGATGACACCCTGATAACACCCATATAAAATCATTGTTTTTCAAAAATCAATTAATTTTTCCGAAACAAGCTGTGAGAGACAGAAAGCTAACTGAGAGTACAGTTATGCAAGCTTGAAACACACGACGTTGTCAACAACCAAGACGCGGTTGCTCTGTAATAATTTCATGACAGAATTTACCTCTTGACAAGATGTTGTATCATGATACACCCAGCAAACACTGACTAGATGAAAACATAACAAAACACACAAAAATACAGGATATGTCATCAACCATGGAAAACAAGATCCTCTGTGTTGTATCATTGGTATGTTATCAATTGCGTTACAGATAAACTGCAAAAACATTCGAAAAAGGAGTACATAATTCTTTTGTTATATCTATATGTAGGATTAGTCGTTTTGAACGCAAAACTTTCAATGATATTGTTCAGTAGAACTTGACAAGACTTTGTAAAAATGACTGAACTGATAATGCTTACCAGAGGAGCCACAGAAGGCAGACGCGGTCAATGTTAGTATCAAAACGAGGTCGTATCTTCTATCCTTCATAGTCACACAAAGACTGAAACATTTGATATGAAACAAAGTGAGTCCACGTTTTGATCTAATCGTCCGGCAAATCTGTCAGATAATCATACTTTTCGCCCTTCCCAAAAAGGCGATAGTCGAGGAAGCCCCATGCAGTGAACCCTTTGACGAAACATGGGATTACTTTGGCTGAAAGAGTGTCTTCAAGTCAAATGCGTCGCTCCTTCGCTTGATTGCTAATTTGTTGAAATCCCTTGGTCTCTCAAGCTACCTGGCATTACACAACACGTTCTGATGCCACTTTGATTTTGCTGCAGACATACAGTAGTGTAAGGTTTAATGCGGGATAGGTTTATATGTGGACTTTAATTAGTGATCGATTATTTGATAATGAATTTGCTAATGGATAATGTGTTATCACATGCTTTTATCAACACACATCTCAAAATACCTTAAGAGCGTCAATAGAGATAATCAATAAAGTCTGAGAACAGATAGCTTGGCGTAATATTAAGTATTAAGTTTGATATGGATATCATGCGCTTGATCATGTTAGAAGATTTGAGACTCATGACTTACATAATGCATATGAAAAGAAATATTGTTTGAATAGTAACATTTATTTCTAAGCACGGTAATAATTACCTAAAACTGTCATAACGTTTGGCTATGTTATTCAAATTGATAATTTTTGCGCGTTGCAAGTTGTTTTTATTTCAATTGATAGACAATTGCTTTACATGAACGTTAGTAATTGCAGATAAGCAGTTTTTTGAGTAATAGCTATTCGAAATAATTTCCGTCGATGAAAGACAATTTGTAGAGTAAAAACAATACAAGAATTCATTAATATGAATAAATACGCGATACATACCTGCTGCTGCTGCAGGCTATACTGGATTATACACCCAGCACTGGCTGTTTGACGGAAGTTCGGTAGTCAAGTGAACACTAAAACTTTCCGGTTATCAGGATATCTTTGGTTTAAATGCAGCAAATATGCCCGAAATCTTTTACTGGTTATAGGACAATTATGGGTCTGGACATTTACTTCAGATCCTTCCCTCGACCCTAACCCTAATCCTAATCCTAATCTTAATCCTGAAACTGATCTTGACCTCTACCCAAAGTCTAATCCTAATCCTAACCCTAATTCTTATCCTATCACTAACCCATATTTGTCCGCGGGAAGTAATTGCCCTGAGCCCTGTTTTATGAAGAGTAAAGATTGATTATATAGTGGATATCTATATCAAGTCTATGGCAGCCTCTGTCTTATGGAAATTAATAATCGATTGTATTTTTTTGATAAAAAGAGCCATGGCATGCTTTTTATTACTTCTAATAACACTGTTAATCGGTACATATTCATTTCGATGTATAGGATTGATAGTGTCTTTTAGTTCTGTATTTTGTCAACGTTCTCTCTTTGCAAACTCGTATGCTGGTATCTTTATTGTGGAATACTTGTCCGTGATATAGAATGCAAGTTACGCCACGACATGGATTTTTTCATTTCTTTAACCAACTTTCCCAGAAGGATGATAATTCATTCCAGGTTTTTTTTAAAAAGAATTTTTAAGAATGTTTCCAAGTAATCCCACGTAAAGTATTCAGTCAAGTATTAATTGTGCCCTTTGTTTGTTTGTGTGTTTAATCTTTTTGTTTTTGATTTTGTTCTCATAGCTGACTGAACGCCAAGATATCAGTGCCTTACAAAACGTCGTAGTGGAGACAAAAGTAACGTAATGACACTTACAGACGCCTGTCCAAGAGGACATACGTAAGACCTATGGACTGAGGCTTACAAAATATACTTTAACAGTCACTTTCTGCAAAATGGACTGCATAACATTGAACCAAGATGTGAGAAATGGTGTCTGAGAATAGTTTTCTGTTTTAAATAATTGATATTCATGGATAGAGTAGTCGAGAATTGGCGATCCTAAAAACAAATAATGATAGTGATAATAATGATGATAATAAAAATAATAATAACCATGGTAATCATAACAATGATTATAATAACAATATTAATAGATCATAAAAGGTAATAGTTAATATATTAAGATCGCAGCTTATCATATCAAAACTCTGTGAAAAAATACAGTGTTTTGCCTGTTCTAATGTCTCTTCGCCGCCTCCCAGTAGATTACTGTTTACCACAAACTGAATAAATGTGTAGGTCATTATTGTATTCCAAAACATCCTATAAAATTTCGCTTTAAAGCCTAGAATATAAAGACATACCACTATTTTCTCAATAAATCATAACTGTAGAAGGATTATTCTACAAACATTTTATTACAAGTATTAGTCACATTTTGTATATGTAGCATTACTTAGAACTGATGACAATGATTATAGCTTTGATATTGGTTGTTTCTATCTCTAACTCACATTTCAGAAGCAAATCGTTTGATACACCATGCTATCTAATCGCCATAAATTGATTATACGAGTAAATTATTCACATTGTACAAACAACCCGAAATCCATGCACAAGTCAAACACTCACGGGGCCATCGATCATTTTCTGATCAAAATTCAAAAGGTTCAGGATCTTCGATATGTTTCCCGTACTTTCCGCAACAGTCAAATATAAATCAAAACTTACAACGTTCTTCTTAAACAAGTTTAAAATCATTCATGATTTTTATTTCTCATTATTGTTATATTATTCCTCTTTTTCTTTTCTTGTCGCGCTTGTTGTCTGTATTCTAGGGCATGCAATGAGCGTGCAAAGACCGACATATCCGTGATAAAACAGGCCATCATTTAGTGTTATTATCCGTTGTTATGACATGGGTTAAATCGAGCCCTAATGGTATTCACGCGTGGGTAAATACACATCAAGCTCTTTGCTTAATTATTTCCATTACAAAAGAAATCTCTCCGTATCGTATGTCATACTGTATCTTTGTCTCATACTGACCTGATATTTTTGAACAAAAATATTGCAAATTAAAGATTTGTATTTGTTTAATCTTGGACAATTGGTGTATAATCATGATAAAATAGTTTTCATAATATATCTGAAAACAAACATGTTTTCAAGAAATCCATCCATTCACAATTATACAACAAGGCTATCGAATGATTTCCATTTGCCATTTCTGTGAACTTTGTTGTCTCAGAATACTTTCGTCTACAATGGACCAATATATTGGAACTCACTTCATGACAGTATACATTCATTCATTCATTCATGCATTCATTCATTCATGTATTCTTTATTGGTCTATGTCAGCATAAAAAAATTGGCTTTTATTGCCATTACATTGTACAAAAATGAATAAGATAATACAAACACATTTTCCATCACAATTACATAGTTATAGGCAATTATTCATATTATGATAATTACTTCTGCAATACACTTTCTGCAATAATAGCTTCTGCAATAATTACTTCTGCAATGATAATTACTTCTACAATATAACAACAGCTCAAACTTTGAACTCTTTCAAGAACAAATGAAAATGTTTCTGTTGAAATCTTATAGCAATCAACAGAATTGGCTTCGTTTTGTCATATCTTTAAACATCAAACACGTATGTATTGATTTTTTTTTAAGAACATAACGTGTTATACACAAGTCCCCATTCTTCTGCATTCTTACCGGTATAATCATGTACAAAATTCTTTGCAATATACTCAATTCAATTTGTTGTTGTTATTTTTCTTTATTACTCTAGCATCACGTATAAGTTTGCTTTCGTCCACCATGGCACGTGGTGAAGTTTCTTTTTTTCCTTCTTCTTTTTTCCTTCCCAATTTGATTTTTTATGTCAGTTGACATTGGCTAGTTTGAATTTGCTTTATGTTGGTTTATTGCTTTGGGCTTCATTATTTGCTGTCTTATGTAGTTTCTGAGGTTAAAATATCACATAAGTTTTGATTATTTAGTGGAACCGCCCATTTCCATCCCCGTTCTTGATTAACTTGTACTATATACATATATATATATATATACAATTGTTTTCTTCATTACATTATATAATATTGTATACATTGTATTACTCTGTTTATTTCATGGAAATGAAAATAAATTTGCATCCTTGAATATTGAATCTTGGATCTTGAATGCAAACTACTTTTTCAAGTTAGATGCTGCAGTGACCAATGCCAATTAAATCCCCCTTATAATTTAGGGTAACCGTATACTCGTTCCTTCCCTTTGAATGCAACCCCTCTCCAATCTATGGATCGCCAAATTTCATGCTTGGAGACTTCTAAATCTAGACAGACTAGAACACTGCCCAAAGCTCTTTCTCATTTCACGTGAGTGCTGTACAATCATGTCAGTTCCAAATCTCAAGAAAGCCCCCCAAACACACACACACACACACACACACACACACACACACACACACACTTCTGGTAGAATGTCGTTACAATGATTATCTAGGGAATATTGCTTGAGTGTTCAAAATGAGGTTTTAACACTAATAAAAATGAAAAGGGTCGATTAATGGTAAACCTGTAAAGGGTAAATATATGTCTGCTTATGCACAATTTACAGTCCAATATAATAGACCGAGGTTGACAGACCAAGCATGCTGTGATTGTCAATTTTCAGAATGAAATAAAGGATTCCGAAGGGAATGAATGAAATAATTTGAAAATGTTTTGCTCTTTGGTTTTACAATTCTCTTTTTTAATTTTTCTATAGGCTCCAAAGAGAAAAAAAAAGCCTTGGAGACAAAAAACTCTCTGAGTGAAATTTTTCATACACATTTTTTTAAATGTTTTTGGTCTTTCTCGTACACAAATTCTCAGATAAGATTTTGTCGATCAAAAAGTAGAGCATATCATTCATTATAGGGTACCCCTTGATGAAAGATTTAGGAAGCGAAGTGATGCACCTTGATTTCTCTTGAATGATAAATACAACACATTCCCGTCTTTATTGGGGTTAACTTGTATATGAGTAGAGTATCACATACATTGTACATGATGATTATCCACGTTATTTTACAGCCACATCCACGCACTCAGCATGTGGATGTAAACAATTTGTGTGTGGAATCGGTAACATAAGATACCGATAATCGGGTGACCATTCTAACTACCGTAAAGCGATTTTTTAAAAGTATCATTTTAGTATAAGCATAAGGGCCCGAATTCACGAAGGTGGTGCAATTGAAACCGTAGTTTTAAACTATGGGCAAATTTGTATGGAGCGCCGGGTGTCGCATGGCCTACTTCGTTACGAAATCAATCATTTCGTTTAGGAAATAAACATTTCATCAACGAAATGACTGATTTCGTAACGAAATACGCCATGCGACACTTGCTATGGCGCTGCATGCAAATTGTCCATGATTTCAATTGTACCACCATATCGTAAATTAGTGTCATAGGGAACAAAGTCAAACTAAGCCAACGCCCATCAGAGACCCGGGTATTTTGGGGGTCTAATGATAACAGACGATGATATTACAAACATTACTTTTTTATCATTCAAGGTGGCTGAATGCCCGTATAGTAATTACTAAACGGTAGACAGTAAAGCCTTACTTAATTGTTACCGAATCAGAAAATAGTTCGAAAATCTGGCCTTGTCTATGAAAACAACATCTAATTATGTGAGTAATAATGAATAAGTAATGGTCAAATATGATTGCGTTATAACATAGTAAGAAAGTTTAAAGTTTGATTCAAGTCAGTCAAAGTTAATGATTAAGATTGAAGTGTTCTACAGTGATATAACTGTGCGTGAAAGTCAAACAGGGTGCTAAATTTTATCGACAAATTGTGCACAATGTGTATTTTTTGTTTATCGCAGAGTTCGATCAAACATAACAAGTCACCTCCAATCAGAATGCATATCACAACCTTTGCTCTCATCATATTTGTTCTCAACAAGATTTTGAGAACTGTGTTAGTGTTCATGTAAATACAGGGTATGCACGTTGTTTTCCAGAGTGGTACTTCAATTTGTAACCAAGTTGACTTAATAGATGAATATAATGTCGACTAGCTTTAATTCCTTATCATTTATGAAACAGTTACAATGAAACGGTGGTGCCATAAAGTTGACGGATAGAAGGCAAAGCGTGTTTCCCACATGTTAAACCACAGCCTGTCAAAAAAGCAATCTTCCATGGAATATGAAGAAAAGGATTTGCTCGGTCATTTGGTGATTTAGCAGTGACAGGGTATAATGTGTACATCTCTGTTCAATTTTCGTACTGTTTCTTGTGTTAATGTTTATTTCAACATCCAGTATGTCTAACAACAGGTAATCTACGAACTGACATAACAATGCACCTGACTAAATGCATAACCCATTGAATCATCATTTCTTTTTAACCCCCCCCTTTTTTTTTTGGAAGATTTGAATGTCGTTGTTCATCATTGGCCCAATTTTACATTGACCAATTATTATTAACTTAAGAACATTTATTGATTTGGTTCGTGTAAACTGTGATGAAGTGTTCTTTTTGGTATAGTATTGTAGACAGGCATATTCGACCATAAAAAAAAGCTGCATCAGTACAAATACATTAGATATTGTGACCAAAATCAAACGAATGTGCTATAAAGTCATCATAGATGCATTAGATTTGCGAATAACTTGTTTCTGATTTTTTCCAATTAACTGACCTATGGCATTTAACCAAATTTAAAGTAATGTAATCATATCATTATCGTGTCCATCCAATTCCCTAATACAACGATTGCTCACCCAATGCACTTGCACAAACGTAGAGGGCTCTTTCAATTCCACCTGTCTTGACGGTTACAGTGATGTAGCTAGCTCTGGCGGCGAGCGGGGACGGACGTGCCAAAAGTTGGTGTGTGTCAGAGTTCTTTCTTTCTTTTTTACGGACGTGTTAGAGAAGTGAGCTTGGTGCTTTTTTTTTTTCGTTTTTCATTCATTTTTACTGTTTTCCTGTTGACATGTTACGTACGCTGAGTACTGAGAACTGCGTACAGCAATTAACAGACACAGCTTTGACTTAAAAAGAAAGGAGAAGTCGCTTAGAACCCATTCGTCGTTTCCTGAGAGACCAATATTGTTATCTATGACAATCTTCTCAAATGATGAGAGTTCGATTAGATTTTAATCGTTATATCACATTGGCAGTGCAAGCGTTGAAAACCCCAAATTTTCATTCGTGGACATAACATTTGACACGGATAGATAGTAACTACATTATGGTCTCCTCTTTCAGACAAGGTTTCTGATTCTTCAGAGACCGTAATCATCCTCGATAGCATTCTGGTTATCTTCGTCATCTCCGTCATCATTGTCCTTCTCGTCACAGCGGGCTATGCAAAATGGCGACGAAACCAGACTGTTGAATGCAAACCCGCGCCAACCTCAATCGGGCAATCGGTAACAGTCGCTATGGTTATCCACACTATTATGAAGATGATTTCCCGGGCATCAAAAACACAGGCTTTCAGTACACGCCGAGACCATACGATAATGACAAGGCCTACGGGATGGATCCTGCCTACCCGACAAGATACGCCTTGTGGCGAGATGTGCATATCGGCACTGGGTCTAGACAAGTCGCCCAGGGAAAAGGCGGCGGGTGCTGTTCGTTATTCCGTAGGGTCGTTAATCCGAAACACACAAATTCCCTATACCTAGAGGTTCGTTAATCCGAATATTTGAAGCGTTATTCCGAAAGTTCGTTATTCCGAAGAATCGTTAATCCGAAAATGAAATTCGGAACAATGAACCTTCGGAATAATGAATCTTCGGAATAACGAGCTGTAACCGAAGGCGGCAACCTGCGTCTTGAGGATACCCAGAGGGGCCAGTGGTACCTCCGAGAAGATGAGGGACTGGGATCCAATCTACCACTATATGTGAGTTTGAATAGCGATAATGTCATTCACTCTCTGTGATAGTGACTCACGTATGTCATCACAGTCTGGTGATACAAAACTCAAAATAACAGCGACAAGGTGTTGTTTTCAAGAAAGACTACCACACAGGAAAACCACAGGAAAAATCGATGCGTTGTATCATTATAGGCCTGAAAGGAAGACGGCAATTTATCTCATGTCCATATCTTACAATTTTGAGGGAAACTGCTTCGTTATCAAAAACAAAAGTGGGTTTTTTGTTTCATTGCAAAAATTTCGCAACTGTTGAATTTAGCCCTTAAAAACATCACGCGACTACTGGGGAATAACTTGATGCGAACGATTATGAAATTGTTTTTTATTAAAGAGATTCTGTAATGGTATTCATATTAATTATTAATGTCCATAATTCAAACAAAAACTTGTTAGGGGAAGAGATTATCTTTCCGTCTGATTTGTTTATGTGAATGTCAATGATTACTCATTGTTTCATGACAACGATTATCTTTAGCGTATTATACTACTGAACATTATGTACATCGATGTGTTTCGTTACTGTCCAGATTCTGATGCGCACGCACATCTCTTTCCTCACTCCTACATTTACCATGTAGCTCCCGCGGTACAGGCAGCAATACGCCCAACAACTGGCGCAAAATAGCCGAGCGTTCCGCGCCCATCAACTCCCACAGTACTCTGGGGCTATTCCCCCGTCAACCGCTTGGGATTATGGGAGGAGAGATGACGTCATCGATGGAGGATTATTCTAGTATTCTTTGTCGGCTTTATCATTCTGTGATGTGTCATTATTTTGACAGTCACGTGACAGTGAAGATTTGAACAATGACCGGACACCGGTCTGGATTACCACTGACGCCAATCCTTTGCAGTCGCAATGTCTTTGGGTCTTGTGGCAAAAGTGTATAACTGTTAATGTGCAGTGGGTCTACGTCCAGCGGATCTCTACCGACTGACGACGTAATGTTTTTACCTCATGGATATGTAAATCTTGGGGTGTAAATCGTAGATGTCTTAAATATATTTAAATCATTTAGATTATTTAAATTATTTGAATGGAATGAAACGGTTTCAGATAAGACATAAAGTGCAGTCTTACAGCATGCTCTATAAGGTTGGCACTAATGACTGGCATATAGTAACAGAAGAGCAGAATGAAAGAAGTCTCAGTATAATCTAGCCTACTATGGGGTAATGGAATTTAAATGCTTCCCTTATTTTCAAAGCACAGTGATACTAGGAGAAGCCACATAGGTCTACGCAATTTTAAAGGGGAAATTAACCGAAACATAATCATATACTATGTGAATACAGCAATGTTGGTAGAGCACATCAACGAAGTTTGAGGAAAAATCGTCAATTTGTTGAAAAACTTGATTCAGCTGTCGCTGGATGACAAGCCCATTACGTCACGCATAGACAACGATAAAAGAAGATATCATGAAAAATTAAATGGATGTCATTGTTTATGATTTAAAAAAAAAAATCATTCGATTTGTTACTGGCATATTTCAAGTATGATATCATTTCCCTTCCCTTCTGAAAGAGGTAATTCTAGTGTTTTTTAATTGTTCCTGAAAAGTGAAAATTCACAACGTTCTTCATAATTTGTGACGTCACAAACTGTAGGAGTCTTCTTATTAAGCAATGGCTGTACCGAAACTTATAAAACAAAATAATCATAGATTTTGAACGGATTCACCGAGTTTCCTCGAAATTGGTTGATATGTTCCTTGAAGAGGATGTGATGTTACGACCTTACAAAACTCCATTCAACATCTACGTAAATCTCTATTTCTGTTCTTTGACATGAAATCAATGGCAACAGGGTAAATGAAGACACTACAGAAACCTCGTAGGGAAAAAAAAAGACTCTAAAGAATGAATAATTTTGTTGATATTTGTTGTGTACTAACAATGGAGAGAGTTGCTGTGATTGCGACAAACTCATTATCATTTGGGGAAAGCACATGAAACTTTGAAATCATAAAATGTTCTTCTTATTTTGGGTTGCATTAAATGAAAACATCTGTAACTGTGTTTGTCTGACTTCACTCTGTCAAAGACAATTTCAATTTCATGTGGAATCGCACATTAAGATTCTTACTGATAAAAATGTAACCAGTAGGTTTAACCGACCATTTCTAAAAGAGAAAACAAATTAATCATGCTAAGATTATTACCATTTTCTATCTTCAGGTCCATCATTGTTTTTGTTTATGCAATGGGACAGCTTTTTTTTCTAAAAGCCTTATTGTTTGTTCGTTTAAGTAATCCATACACTAATACTTATGTATACCGCAGGTACATGTAGAAATCACTGTACGTCAGGACTGAATCAGTTTATTCTGTATGCTAAATACACGCAATTGGACACGTGGGACTAACAATTACTCACGCAAAAATGCCTCAGTTGCGAAAAGTATGTCGTGCAGCCCGTTGATGAATTGTCAAATATTTAGTTTGATGAGACTGTGTATCTATACATCAAGCATATCGGCAAAACTATCACTCCACTTCTTCTATTGGGTGACTATGGTTATATAGACAAGGGTTTGCCAGTTAGTATTTCTAGGATTTATTCATATACTGCGTTCGGAATTTGTGTGTTTGTACTACTGTATAAGCTTTAATGATTGTGTCAAAATCGTTAATTTTGTGTTTTAGAATGGCCGTATTATCATTATATCATTAAACAAATCGATTTCCTTTTAAGCAAGAAAAGTCATTTTTGTGTAGTCTGAGAGAGTGTCTTTCTCAGACCCTGTTCCTCCATATTGTCTCAAGATTCAGAGCTACTTCTTGTAAAGTGAAGGATGTAAGAAGACAAGACTAAGCATTCAAGGTATCTTTTGAAGAAGCTGACGATATCACATGAGGTTAATGAAAATGTCGGCAGTTGTGAGGCTCAGCTCGTGGAATACAGGATGTCCAGTCATGGCTGCTAGTATTACAGGCTAGGTATACATTGCGCCTATATAGGCTGTAAAGTTTATCTGGAGGTCAACGCACTTGTTTTCAGCGAGGGTACCTGCGTAGTACAAATAAAAAAAAATCAAAGGAAAAATAATCAAACAACAACATATCCTCTCAAGCTGGTACATGTACAACTGGACGTTTTGTGTTGGTAAACAATGCAGCTCACGCTCCAGGCGAAGTTACGTCACGAACCGGAGCTCTAATCAAAACTCTCCTAACACGCACTGACCTCTACGCTGAAATTTACACAGAACTCAATGTCACACTTCTCCGAGGATAATGCATAGGAACACCCTTTGCAAATAGTAACCTGATTAGAAGAGCATGTGCACTGCACCTTTCGCGTGTATTCCTATCACGTGAGATACAGTTGTGAATGCAATTGCATCACAAACGACACAATTGACTATTCAGAGCCTAGTGAAGAAAAAAAGCATACAGTCAGCTCACACATCTCAGTGGCGGATCCAGAGGGGGCGCAACCGGCGCACGCCCCCCTTTAATTTTCGTTAAAAACAAAAGAAATAAAAAGACAAAATATGAAATGAAACCCGGAAGTGGCACCAGAAATATTAGTCACGCCCCCCCCCCCATAGAATTCCTGGATCCGCCCCTGCATCTCACCGCAAGTGTAGACATACCAGCCTTGTTTCAAAGAAATTTTGGATAAACTTCGATGATGTAATACAAGACCCAAACCTGTATCATGACTGGTAGAAAAAACAAAAACAATAATGACCTTTACCTTGTCATTGAAGTTAGTCATTCAATTTTATGTATATTTCATCTCTTTTTAAGAGTCACACATTGTCAATCGGCCGGATGTCTAATCAAGCCCCTCGATAAGTTTGATTTTCAGTACAATTGACACTAGTTTATCATGTATATTATGTTAAGTAGAAATCGCAACTTTAATATTCGTTTTTCTTTTGTAGTAAGTCAATTTTCTAGATATTCAAGATGGATATTTTGATACACTTTATTCTATGTATCTTTTATTGTTTCTAAAGGACAACTTCACCTTCATAGACATGTGGGTTGACTGAATGCAGTAATATTAGTAGAACTTATTAGCGAGAGTTTGAGCAAAATCGGACAATCCGTTAAAAAGTTATGAATTTTTGAATTTTCTGCTCAGCCATGGCTGGATAAAAAGACTACTATAGCTTGTGATGTCACATGAGTACAGCAATATAAACAAAGAATAAATAAAATTCAACATATTTCCATTTTCCTCGCATGACAAAAGAACACTCGACTTCTCTCTTTCAGAAGGCAGGGGGAATAATACTACCCTTAACATACGTCAGTAGCAAGTCGAAGAAATGTGCACTTTATTCAAAATGTAAAGTTTTGTGAAATTCTCTTTTTATTTTCCTTATATAGTTGTACGCATGTGACATCATACACTGTAGTAGTCTTCTCTTCCAGCAGTGACTGCGCAGATACTTAAAATATTCGTAGGCCTAACTTTTGAACGGATTGTCCAATTTTCCTCAAACTTTCACTGATGTGTTCTACTAATATTGCTGCATTCTCTCAATCCTTATGTATACTGGTATATGAAGGTGGACTTGTCCTTTAAACATTGCAATGTATTCAAACTGGTTTTATGTCAAAGTGTCCGTAATTCAGCCGGCGGGCTGAATTTTAATAAAATACTTTTCAATTCGATTCTCTAGCATTTCTTTTTAATCTCAATCTTAAAAGTACCAGCTCTAAGTTTTCAAAAGAATTGATGTTTGTTTTTTCAAATCACTCAAACTCCGTTCTCTTATCAGCGTTGTGTGTGTGCGTGTGTGTGTGCGCGCGTGCACACACATATGGGAGAGGATACTAAAGTACAGTGACTGACTGATTGGACAAATCCTTTTATTCATTAATGCACTGTAAAAACATCGGTGTTAGATTTAACACCACGGGTGTTAAATCTAACACCGATCAAACTTCAATAAAGGACCACACCCACAGGTGTTAAAAATGCACTGTGATGGTGTTGAAAAGTGTTCACCTGACACTTCGTGGTGTTAATTTGACACTGTACCTGGTGTTATTTTGACACTGTACTGGTGTTAATTCAAAAATGACACCACATGGTGTTGATTTGATATTTGTTGGTGTTAATATCAATGGTTTAACACCCGTCCAGCTTCAATAATATACCACACCAGCTGGTGTTACTTTGGTGTAAATTTATTTTCACATTTTTTCAAAAATCTAGTATTTTAATGTAAAATTCTTGATCGTCTTGTTTAAATTAAAAATCAACAAGAAGTGCAGTTACTAAGAAACTCTTCAAAAAGCAGTTTAAAATTTGGAAATGACACCCGGAGGTGTTAATTTAACATCATAAATGAGCACCGAAAATTTAACACCAGCTCGGTGTTCACTATTTAACACCGGACTTTTTGCAGTGTGAGGTCAGATCTTGGTAACTGTATACAGTATGTAAACGTGACCTCCGGAATATTAACGCTGTTAGATTTGATGGAGGTGAAATAACGAAGACGGGATGGCAATCATGGCGTCTTTGTTGTTGACTTAACAGGAAGCTTTAGCTGTTGTTTTTGCGACGCGTACGCTTGATATCTTTTATCAAAATCGGTCTCGCGTCGTCTGAGTTTTCAAGTCCAGTTGGGGACCACTTTTGCGTCCACTCAATTCACGACGCAGAGAGCTGTACTTGATGCACTGATCGACGAAGCTCGATTTTACTTTTTACAGGCTGCGTCTTCGCGTAATCTAAAGCTACTTTGCAATACGACTCGTGGAGTTGGGAGAACGGCCAACGCAGTCGTCTACTAAAGTGTCTGCATCGCAAATCAATAGCTCTCTATAATTGTTTGCACTTATTATCAGAAGGAGCAGTATCATGATTGTTTAACCATCGTGATGATTACTGTTGAAATCACCATTGATTCAATCATCGGTAAACTGTTATAATCTCAATGTAGCTGTATCATCAACATTTGCATTACTGTAATATTTATGCACCGGTCTCAGGTTCAAACAATTTACATTACATACATGCCCCTCTTATCACAATTACGTATAGGACCAAAACACTCGATCGCAAAAACTACCATTCATGTTATTTTATATGTATATTATTATGTATAGGCCCTATGTTTTATATATATATATATATATATATATATATATATATATATATACGTATACATACAATGTATCCATGTATATTAATTCCTCCTCATGTAATGCATTTGGTAATGTTTTCCAGCACTATACTGTTCACAACAAGGAAATTTACTTGTTTGAAATAAACAACAACAACAACCACACAACAAGCTACCGAAGAGGGTTCGAAGTTTTTGGCGTAATATTATGAAGATGTAGTTTTATTCACTCTAGAATGCAGGTTAACAAAATAGTTATGGATATGACGATGACAGTTTACATTGGTTAGCAATATACTGGTATATTTACAAAGATTAGCACACGTACAAACACTTTTCTGGTACTATGGGCTGACATCGTTGCTCAATCAGACTTTTTGGTGATTGAATATGGTGGATCAAATACAAAGGCTACTCTGTAATTTCTGGCAGTCTCTTAGATATAAAAAAAAAAAGTGCAAAGCGTAATTAAACGGCATCAATAATCTGCTATCGTTGGCTTAGACTTACCTCTTGACTTAAGTCAAGAGCTTAGGCATGTAATCTTGACTCTACGAAGAAGGGGTTAAGAGATCCTTAGTAGATCTTTCAACGGGGGCAGAAAATTGATTCCAAATGTATTGGAAGAACGGACTAGAATGTGGTGGGTAATGCTTGCGATAGGGAATGCTTTAACTACTGAACATTTGACGAGGTACTTATAGTAAACTTCGCTGTGTTTACCTTCTTGGGAGGGGCGGGTGCTGACTGACTCCAAAGGGCAACTATGTGGCTATCAAGACTCGGAACGGATGGACACTTTGGCATCCGTCAGAGATAAAGCAAGACCATTGACATGGATTGTCAATGTCCTGCCGTACTACTGGTCAGTGAAAGATTAATAGACGGGCAAGAAAACGTCAACATCGCGTGTTCTGTCAACAAAGTTCTGTCAACAAAGTTAATGTTTGAAATGTCGAGTTACAGGACTGAACTCTCTGTAGCCCCGGTGAGGAATGTTGGTCAAGAGGTACTGCTGTCCGCATTATGGTTATAAATGCCGATTGGATACACATTTTGACATTGGAGTGGCTCTATATAAAGAACTGAATTTACAAATTGTGATGCTGTAAGAACTGTGAAATGATAGTCGCTCGATCAAATGGGGGAACCATGTAGTCTCATGCAGCTCAGATTTTCAACACTGGAAACAAGCTGAAATCATGCATAAACAAAAAAAAAAAATCAGAATGCGGCCAATGATTCCACCATTGCTGGAGAAAAAAAGGCTTCAAAGTGCAGATCTATATAGCGTGTTTTATTATTTCGTTTACACGTTCTGATAATCAAAATTACTGACAAGCAAAGTCTTGTTACATACATTTACAGATTGTATCCATGGATTGTAACAACCTTGTAGAGATGACATAATAAGGGAATTATCGAGAATTATCTAGTTTATCTAAAAGATTCTGAGTGTTACACAGCAGTGTCTTATGAGTTCCTTCTTGTTAACAAGTTGCCCATTTGATAAAGGTCGTAGTATGTCAACGTACATATATATAGTAAATGTATCGTTAATACATATAGCTATAAATACAGTCAGATAAAAAAAAAAGAACATGCATACATTTTCACCAATGATATACATATTATGATACATGGTTTGGGATTTGGTCTATTTGATTTTTCAACCATAGGCCTACATAGATTTTCCAGCGTCTGAAACATCATCACAAAATGTATCGGTAAAATGAGAACTCAAATCTAAGGGTTCTTGAGACAGATAGAAAACACGGAAGAATGCATGGTTTGTTATTCTTTAACCGTTTGGTCAAAATGGACAGGCTGTTGCATTCTTATATGAAAATGAAATCTACGCAGTCATACGTCGTCTCTCAATGTTTATCTGAATTGAAATTACGTCAATTACTCAGGCTTTACATGCATTACGCTGAGATCAATCCCAGTTCTCGGCTTTTTCACAGTGTTCTATAGTTTCCCCAGCTGACTAAATACGCTACCACAGCAACTTGATGTGGTAAAACTATTTTATCAGAATTTGTTTCACGACGTATAGATTTTTCGAAAATTTCGTATTGTCATATTAACCACCTGTCCTAGTTGACAGGGACAATGGGGAAGGGCGTGTGGGGAAGAATTGTATGCTTGTGTAAGGACTTGGAAAACTATCTAGTGTTATTACCTTGATCAAAGTGTATTGCTAAATTTTGAATTCATAATGTTCTAATTATAAGAGCTTTTATATAATTCCGCTGTAATTACACAACGAATTCTCGTTCGAATACTCGAAATTTCTCGCCACTTGATGCAAATAGCTTTCCCGATGCTGTGACGGTGAAGCGATAATTTTGGAGGTAAGTCCGTCTCACCTCCCTATTTCTCAGTTTTGTTGGTATGGGGAGGGAGACCGTGCCTTCCCGGAGAACACCACTGCTCGAAAGTTGATTGATCACGCACACCTTGTATTCAGCATCCGATGAAATGATGTACAGTTCGTCAGTGAACGGATCAACAGCGCAATTGAGGACGATTCCACTATGGATTATCTCTCTTTGGATACCATCTCTGTTGACTATGAGAAGTTTGTTATCGGGCGGTGATTGCTGGGCCACGACACTACCAGAAGACAAAACACCACGCAGGCGGATGTTATTGACGCATTAATTCATCAAACTTATGATCTTAAAATCGATTGGATAAATGACATATATGTTTGGCTGGCTGCTCTCGGCGGCCAAGATCATTCCGTCCTTGGCTACGTACACGTCGACGAGTGTGAAGAGGGTTTGTGTGTTACGCGGGATGCTGATGTTCCTGACAAATTCCCATTGCTGGTTGTAGAGGCTGATACATCTGCGCAACGTGTCGCCGCAGCTGCCATTTAGAGCCTTCCCGCAAATCATCATGCCGTCACTCAGCGTCGAACATGTCACTACATATGAAGCCTTGTCGCCCTCAATAACCCTCTCCATCTTACCGCTGTCGAGGCTCAGGACGTGAGCGTCACTGGTTTTTAGATGCAGGTCCGAGATTACGACATTGGCCTCATCGATGCAACCAGCAAAGGTCGGCACTGACACGATGCCGGGAACTTCAATGGTATCTGCGAGTCTCCATTGTCCGCCATGCCAGTCGATTCTGCTTTATTGGAGGTCGTCGGCCACGGGCACCAAAAACTTAACTTCTTCTACCTGACTAAGAAGATGCTCCATCACACGGTCGCTCACCTCCCTGTCAACCTCATCAGATATCGACCGGATGACATCATTAGTTTCTGTTAGGAGATTCTTATCCTGCTCCAGCAAAATGTCAATTCTTTCAGATGCCTCTGTTAGGTCTTTCACTTTTTTTCGCGCGTCGGACTCTATTTAGACTGTGCCACTTTCTCTTCCACTTTTTCTGTAATGTTCTCGAGACAGCTGTGTAGGAGGCGCCGTTTTCTCTCAGTGGGTTCACATTTGGATTCTGTGTTGTCATTTACTTTTCGCAATTCCTCATCTCTCTTTTGCGCTATGTTTCTGATCTCATCATCCGCTCTGAATGTGATTCGATCCACTTCTATTTGTGCTTCTGCATAAACCTTGGCAAGTTATCCATCAATTAGCGAGGTGATGTCCTTCTTCACCGCATTCAGATGTTTGCTGGAGGCAATCTTTTGGGTTTTGATTACGTCACAATGCACTTTCCACCTCTCAGTCTTCCTGGCGATGCGATCCCCAAGCACACTCAGCTGGGTCCTCTTCTCTGCGAGGGTGTCCTCTAGATCCTCAAGTTGGCAACACCTCGGCCGTAATCTGGCAGAACTGCGTATCTCCTGTAACACATTACGCCAGAAATCGGGTTTAAAGATTAAATGTTACACCTTTCTAAACTGAGATACGATGAGTTGCATTTTTCCTCTTTTCTCGGTCATAATTGGTCTAAAGAATTTATTTCCAGCAAAAAAAAATGACAATTTGACCTTTTTAAGTAGTAAAAATTACCAATTTAAAAAACTTACGCAGTTCTGCCAGATTAATCGTCGCCAAATTTTTGCGATCGTAATCTGGCGGAACTGCGTATCTCTGGTCACGTGCCCGGGTTGATCAGCCAGAACTGCGTAAGTTTTTGGCCATGCGGGGGGTTTTTCAGGCAGAACTGCGTATCTCTAGGAGATACGCAGTTCTGCCTGATAAGCACGTGTTTCATCAGGCAGAACTACGTATCTCTTTTCGTCGTCAACCACGTGCTTATCAGCCAGAACTGCGTATCTCCTAGAGATACGCAGTTCTGGCTGATAAACACGTGGTTTATCAACCAGAACTACGTATCTCGGTCTATTTTCTGCGGGTTGTCTATCGTATTTTACCATCCTACCTCTTACTATTCAGCGGATGCAGTGTCAAAACAATACATATTTTAGATCGAGTACAATTTTTTGAAATATTTGTATTGTATAAAGTCATAATTATTGATTCACATTTAATTTCATTTTATCCATTCATTTGTATGTGGAAAATAACTTGCTTTCCCCAAATGTTGTCAGTCTGTGTTCATATTTCAGTATTATTTAGCGGCACAAGAAGTACTGCTACATCAACAGCCTGGCTGCTGCTTGGGTTATTGTCGATCTCATGAAGCATTGCATTTGGATTAAGAATAATATTAGACTAGGTTCTAGATGTTAAGCTATATTGTTCATCAAGACTACAGGTACTACACTGTAGACCGTCTCGACCGTAGTCTATTCAGGCCTAACGATACACTAGACATCTAGAGACTAGTAGAGCGGTAGGTAGGAATCTGCATACGATAGGCCTAAGGTACTGATCTCATCATTATCCTAGTATTCCTAGTCTATGCCCAAAGTAAGAGTAAGCCTAGACCCTTTTGGCTGAAGGCCTAAACTTTATTTAAACTAAAGAATACTAGGAGCTAGGCCTGACTAATAGGCCTGAATAAAAGTTTATTTACAGCTTTATTAGAAAAAAATAGATCTAGTTCTCGTTTGTGTCGACTCCTAGTCCTACTGTAGGCCTTATTGTAACTACAGTACTAACGTTAGGGTAGTAGTGTTCTAACCGTTACTATCTACGCAGGCCTATTAAAAACTTACGAGAACTCTCGAACTCTGTCTACTCGATTGTCTAGGTCTATGTAACATCCAGACGTCTATTATGGGGCGTCATTATAACAGACTAGTAGATCAATGAAAATTAGTTTCTAGATTTTCTAGTCTAGACTCTAGGTCTAGACTCTATATCCAGGTAGGGGCTAAATCTACAGCTAGACTGTTTATTGGGGATCTAGGCCTAGAAGGTACTAATGTTATAGTAGATCTAAGAACAACGTAAAGCCTAACCTGCCTATCTATAATGACTAACTGTAAGTCTATAAAGTCTAACTTAGTTATAGCCTATAATGTCTAGTAGTAGTAATGTATAGAACACAGATCTAAATCTAAGTTTCAGATCTATTTCTAGGGCTAAATGTTTATAATTTAGCGTTTAACCTGTAGATTCTAGATTCTTCATATTACAGACTTCAAGAATGTCTGGCCGAATCAAATCTAGAAAAATAGAAAACTGAGTAAAGACAGAATAACCGGCGATTCAGCCTAAGTTAAGTAACGGTAGGCCCCAGTGGTCTAGTAGGCCCCTACTGCACAACTCTAATGAGAGTACCGGTACGGTACCGGTATTAAAAAGTAAACTGTAAAAGTGTTATTATTGGTCAATTTCTGACGTCTGTAGGATAGGATCGAAAATGCCATCGTTATGGACGGTATCCCAGATATTCATTAAAATTCTCGAGATCAATCCCATAGATCCAAGCCCACTAACCGCTTATTACTATGAAAAACAAAATAAGAAGCTATGGTCAATGGATTACAGATATTGTTGTTCGCGTGACCTACGCTACCGCAGAGTACATTGATTTCACGTACACTAACAATGGACAAGTGCTGCAGCAGTATTAAGTAGGCCTAGGCCTCAAGTTGACTGGAGCATGATGTCAGACAAGATGCAAACTATAACGTTTGTTAGATCTAGAAATGCTCTAGGCTTAAAAAACACTAGATTGTAGCAAAACTTAATAGTAAGGCATACCGCATATTGACCTGTTTTGAAGCCTGCCAGTCTATGAAGGGAAAGAAAGTGGCAATTTCCCACAAGAGTAACGAGGGTTATTGCTTTAGCGTGACTGTCGTCATGTACAATACACGTAGCCGTACGACGGGTCTAGCTAGCTAGCTAGGCACTGCTAGCCTGAACGCGCAGCGCGTTCGTCACTACCAAGGTCGCGCACGCGCGTGTTAAGATATACCATGTCCGTGCGGGATGCAGGAACACCTTGGTCCAAGCGTTGTCGTAAGTCGACTTACGCAGTTCTGCCTGATTAACATCGGAAAATTCATTGCGAATCTCGACTTACGCAGTTCTGCCAGATTACTCGCCCTCTCTCCTCAGGAATTTTGCCAAAATTACTTTCTAAAAATAACTTTCTGTACCGATTCACAACTTATTTTTTGGCCCACTTGAAAGAGCATGAGAAAAAACACACAAAACACTCAAAACCTGAAAATCGACCAAAATCGACTTAGGGAGTTCTGCCAGATTACGGCCGACCTATGACGCACAATGACGCAATGAAGACAGGAGGCTCAGTTATGTGACTGGCAGTAGAAGATGATAGGCTCCTCATGCTTGTCGCAGTACCATTCTCCGTTCTTCTTGAGCGCTTTAATCCCAGAGGCCTTTGCGGCGGCACAGCTGTGACACAGACTCTGAACGGGTTTCTCCCTCACGAGGTAGGAAGCAGTAGACTCCTGGCAACAGTCCCTTCCCTGACACCGATTCTTTGCTCCTTGGAATTCTGATGCCATGGACGACGCAGACCTTTGCACCACTCCTAGGTTAAAGCCTAGTAAAAGAACAAGAAACATACAATAAGCTCTCCTGTTTCTTGCATATTTTGCAAACTTGTATTCCATATATTGGAGCAAGGAGATACAGAAGAGTTCTCTTCCCACCTCCCCGTTAGAGGGTGGTCTGCACAGTAGCGTTGTGTACTTCGTTATAGTTTTGCGATCTTAAATATACTAACAATAGGTATATCGTTGAAGTGCCCCGTCGCTTTTCTCCCATAAACAAATATTCCCACAATATAATTTTTACCCCACAGTGCTCCACTACATAAAGCGAAACAAACTATAGGATAACACCCCCAAAAAGTACCCCTTGGTTGTTCGTGTATACGCATAAGTAGTTTTCGACAATAATTGTCAGAGGTGTAATAGAGCAGAGTTGTCAAATCTCATGTATTCAATCATTATTTTCTCACGCTCTCACGCTGAACCTGAAAAAAAATACGCTTGACAGGAAAACAAATACCTACAAAATAATAAACCTACCAATACCTGATGATGGTCTGGTTTTGTATTTGTTTGTTTTTTGGCGTTTACAACCCGTTTGAAAGATTGCATTATATTTCTTCTTCTCGTTAGAGCCGATAAAAAGACTGTAAAAAACACTGTATATACATTAACATGTTCATACAGCCAAATATCCACAATATACAAATTTGCAGAGATGATTAGGAGTATCGAATCCTAAAAATCAATAGAAGACATCTATAATTGTTCGATGTGTTTATTTGCATATCCTGGTTTCTATTATACAATGCTCGTTGACTGTCTATCTTACAATGTATCGAAAACCCCAAGTCGTCACAATGAATGTGATAGGTGATTCGTTGCTTTTGCGTCTTTTGAGCAAGCCTTAGATGATAATGGTAAAGCGGACAACAAAGACCGTCAACATTTTAGCTCAGAGATCGCACTTATGCATACATCCACAGACAGGTAAAAAACAAACAAACGTATTCTACGTGTATGTTCTTTGGTGAACATGTATTATTTTGTATGTGTAGGCCTTCCTACCGACATACTCTTATAGCAATTGTTGTATTTTAAGTTGACAGACGGTTGCCAGTTGTTCTTTGGGTTTTTTATCGTTTTAATGAGAATGAATTTTATTTAAGGGCCACAATCACTTTTATTATTTTTTAAATAGTGATGATACAAGTTTTCCCTGTCAATTTCGCACTTTTGTCAGTCCATTTGATAGAAGATTTATTTAATAGCAGAAACCCTCGTTATCGCATAGTCTGTCTTTCAAAGTGCAAATTGTGCGTTCAATTTAGCATTCCGATCAATTTAAACTTGTGGCTTTCAATTTCATGAAAAAAACATTCAAATTGGCTGATAATCTACGTTTATTCCAATTCGCCATCATTCGCCGAAAGGGTGTGGATTTTTCAACGCTCCTACTGTCAGGTAACTATGGTGCTAATCGACATTTACAATTGATAAGTCATACTTCTGACTATTCTAAAAAAAATGTACGATGATCAGAAGTTACAAAGCAGCAGTCGTCTATCTATACTGCGGGAATGATATAAAAGCCAATTTACTTATCAAATTGCATGAACATTATCTAACAAACTATCATGGTCATATTCCAACCAGGGAGGTCACTTCCCTGTTCCAATGTAGATAAATCGTTTTCAAATTGAGTACTGAATCTCACTAACCTTCAACTAAATCATATATTGGCATGCTGACAAATATTATAATGAAACAGTCGGAAGTAACACTATCATGATCATGGCTGATACAATCTGATACAGCTGTACCTCCATTTCACTGAGATTTTATGTCATCCGTCACTCATCAGAAGCAAAAATTGTTGCTTCCGGCCACCATACCGAAGTGTAGCGTATCGCAGTCTGATAAATCCCCCCTTTTCGTTGGTTGAATAGCAGGTGAGTGTCTGACATGTTGCGCGTGATCCTCATCGGATTGTCTTGTCTCATTGGATCACCGCGCGACATGTCTGACAATGACTTTATAGTCGACCAACACAGGTCGGATCCATCGGACTGCGATCCGATACACTTCGGTTGGTGGCCGGAAGCGATTAAACTTTGGCTCCAGTGAATGACCGATAAGAGAAGATCTCTGTGAAATGGGGTATTACATCGCGACACTAATAATTGGTTGCATGGCGACAGGCTTTTTTCCAAGGTTATAACCGTGACCTATTGGGAACCATCTTATTGAGTACACCCAAGATAACAGAGATCAAATGCATTTTGATGTCTGTGGCTGAGAAACATATATTACCGTACGATAGCTGGAAAGGATGCTGATTTGAGGCGTTATTATCTTTAAATAGATCCATTCAGGCAGACTTGTTATACTATTCAGGTATAATGATAGTACAGGGCACAAGTAATAGGCCTATTACTGATTTGAAATGCTCAGGTGATCAAATATCAAAAAAATGACGGTGGAAAGCTAATGGTGGAAATCTGTAGTTCTCGCAATACTCCCGAACCCAAATTTTTTTAAAAAGTATTCTGTAACACAGAACTTTCAAGATTATTGTCATCATTATTAATCTTGTAGACAAAGAAGTTCATCGGAAGCGACCAACAACTGTTCGCTCGCCGAATGCGTGATGTTTAAAGTGGATGGCATGTAATTGATCAGTGGAAATCAGTCGGGATGCAAGGGGATGATTGTTCCAATATTTTTGGGATTTATTTAAGACTATATTATGTATGTATTGTTGTGTTGAAATTATTTTGCTTCAGAATGGTCTCATATTCAAGTAATGTGCAGTTCAATGTTTCCAGGTTACCATGCCTGTACAGTGTCGGGGGATAGTTAACGGCCCGTCACTCCATGATGGTAGAGTGACACACATCGCTCTCATCCAAGCGTCTGGGGAAATGGTTACTCTGACAGTATTACCTCGGGGAACTGGTTTAATGATAAGTACGGACGCCAGCTGCAAGAACGATTCGTTTCCAGCCATCACGTTGATTTGCTAACTTCGCTTCATCAAATATTTGTTCAGAGAATATCATATTGACCAAAAGACTGCTTCTGTAATGTATTACAATTCATTGACGTTTCTTTCCTCACAGCCTATAGTATTAAAGAATTTCATTAAACTGATCACTTCCATTAAATTTCATAGGCAGGGATACACTTAGTTGTTGCTAGGTAGGGCAACCTTCCTGCAAGCTTGGTGGTATATAACAAGCTAATGGTAACATGTGCGAAGAAAACATGCATAAAATCTAAATTCATTCCAGAAGAAGTCTGTTCACCAACTACTAAAACAGAGAAAGTTCTTGAATTTCACTATAAGAATGCACATCAATAATCTCTATTTCTTTCCTTCTTTCTGTTTCTCTCTCTCGCTCTCTCTCTCTCTCTCTCTATTTCTCTCTAAGCAGAAAAAAATCATAATGCCTTTACCTTTACTGTGTACCAATGATGTAGAAACAAAAAAAAATAATGATTCCAAGATGATCTGTCTTTTTTCACAATGCAGTCACAACCATTTAAACAGTGTCGAGTGACTCATGTGACATGTGACATGTATATTACTTATATATATATATATATATATATATATATATATATATATATGAAGAGTTTGTTTGGAAAAACCGATACGTCCATTTTTGAAGATTTGGAAGTACGGTCTCTGTCATAAAGTACAAAATAATGTCTTTCAATTGATATATTGGTCACTACATATAAAGGTATATTTTTGAAGTTATGGTCAAAAGAAACACAAATTTTCTTATTATTCTCATTGTTTTTTTTAGACCTTTAATGGCAAATATTGGAGATATTGGAGATAATATGGACGTATCGGTTTTGCAAACAAGCTATATATACATATATATATATATATATATATATATATATATATATAGCAATAATAAAGTCACAACAGAGGAATGCAGGGAATGCATTAATAGCCAATCTTGATTTAATGAATAATCCGAATTTTCGAGGAACCTTCCTCTTCTTCAGGGATGACAGTGCGAATATTCACAATGATTATTAAGAGTGAGGTGTTACTACCCTGCTCACTCTTACTCCTCACTCCTAAACACCTACACCTCACTCTTAATAATCATTGTGAATATTCGCACTGTCATCCCTGAAGAAGAGGAAGGTTCCTCGAAAATTCGGATTATTCATTAAATCAAGATTGGCTATTAATGCACTCCCTGCATTCCTCTGTTGTGACTTTTATTATTGCTATTTCTAGTACTGCCAATACGCGGAACAACTACAATATATATATGGGTGAGAATTTTGAACGATGTACAATTGTCAATTTTCGTACCTTATGACATTCTTTCCCTTAGAACACGCCAGGATGATCTAAGAAACCAGATTTTTTCATGTCATCTCAAAGATTGGTAAATTTCCTTTCAGGAAATATATGGTTTGGTTGACTTTTGCCTGATATTTTTCATTTCAAAAGGACTTAAAGCGTAAAAATACGGTAAAAACGCTATTTTCACAATAATTTTTGTTTTTCAAACTAATGATGTGCATTTTTAATGGTACGTGGCATCTAATATCTGACCCTGTTCTGGATCTGACATATCATGGGTATGTACCACAAAATTATAAGAACTTTATGAGCGCGTATAAAATTACAGAGAACAATTAAAATATCAAAGTCCTAAACAGACGAACGTCCGTGATGCTTTTATTTCTATCGCTGCTGCAAATTCTACTTTGTTGTCCCAACTGTAACGTATACGAAAATTTGGTGTTCCACCTAATGAACATATCCTGCAAAAATTGTACGTCTGCTGGCTATACATGGGACGTAATATTCTTTTATGCAAAATTATACTCAGTTTTCGTCACGGACGTGCTTCCGTTATTTTCTAATAAAGATCGTAGCCCATGAAACGTTATTGGCGATATTGTTCTGAGTCGTAATCAACTAAGATCTAGCAACACGATATTATGTTTGTTTTGAGTTTCTGTCCATCCTTTGTCAAATAGGAACCGAAATTATATTTTTAGACGAACCTCCAAGAAAAAAAGAACGTCCGTGATGATTAAAACGTTTTCGAGTGGGACACCATGTTGCTTTGATACCGAAGGTGCATTTTACCTTTGGCTCTCTAGCCGAGGAGCTGCATGCCATTTTTGGAGCGGACTGAGGTTCGTCCGCAGTTTTTGGACCATGCAATTCACCAAAAACAAAGCAAATAATTCATATTTTCTCTGAAAATTCACCTCCTGATCCCCCTCCGAGCAATACATAGGTTGTAAGGATGTCAAATTTCTTATAATTTGGATTAACAATACCTTTTCAAATTTTTGAAAGAGTTAGGAAGGCTAGGTACTCTCTGCCGATTAGTTATCCGTCCTGGAACATGACCCTAGTAGTAGAACGAACGTCCGTGACAATTCCAGCGAACGTCCGTGACGTATGCAATCCCTCCGATAGGGATAACTTGTCCCGAAAGTGTCCTGTATTCTTTAAAACTTTTGGCTCGAATAGCGACAAATAAAGTTTTACAAAGTAAACAATGAGTTTAGAGCAGTAGTTTCAGAATTTTTAAGGCGGTATATGATTATGATGAACAAACAGCTCAAAATTTACTCACATATTTACGCTTGTTTTCCTTCTGATTATACAAAAACAGCTAAACACTTAAAACAAAGTTATAGGAAAATGGAATTTTGCGCAATCTGTAATTTCTTTGCGTTTAAATTTCTTTCTAATGAGGTTCTGGAGACAATTTGTACTGCTACAGGTTCTAAAAGTTTCGCTCACGGACGTTCTGTCCGAGAAAGGAAATTTCTGACCATAACAAATATATTACTGCACATAAGATTAATGTTAGTTGAAAATATTACCAAATCACCGAGCCGCTCATACCCGAAAGTTAATAGCGTTCAGCACTCAATTTACCTGTAATAACAAACGGAAAACGTTTTTTTTTTTTTTCACGGATGTTCTTTGGTTGAATAAGTCAATGGATTACATAGGAGAAAGAGGATCAGTGCCACTTTTTAGTGACAGGTGCTCTAAGTGTTTATCTTTTGAGTATGGTAGCTGCCGTCTCAAACAGAACACATCCAGATTTGGTCTCCATAACGGACGTTCGCTGAAATTGTCATGATATTAAATGCCTTAATTCATTCTTATTTTTCTCTTCATGACGATTTTCTCTCATTCCCTCAATAGCCTGAACATGCTGCGACCAAACAGAAAACAAAAACAAAACAAAACAAACCAAAACAAATCCGAAAAGTGCTACGCAATCACATTCAGGATAATGACGGAAGAAGTCTGTAATGAGCATGTGTTGAATAAGAAACGGAAAAGTTTCAAAAGAACGTGGAAGCAGTTGAATGAAAATGACTGAGAAACAGAGAAGGGATCGAGCTCCAACACACAGAGAAAAGAATTGCCAGTGCACTCTCGTTATACCAAATTCCTCTGGAGAAGTTTTTGTTTGTTTGTTTATGTTTTTTATTCGTCGAAATGCCGTCACAAGCGAACAAAAATAATGCAGTATACAATTATTGTCTGATGAAAACACACAAATCCTCCGCTTATCATCACATGGTGTTGTTTTACACTAATCAATGAAAAGCAATATTCATTTGTAATTTTTTCCAAGATTTTTTTTTTTCATTTTACATTTAAGAGACAGAGAGACCGTCAATTTGTTTGTGCTTTTGTGCTTACTTTGAAAACACATGTTAAAAAAAGTACTGATTAAGAATAGGTTTAAGGTTGCACTTTGATACGTTCGCTCTTCCAAAGATTCGTTACTCCGATGTCCAAAGGTTTGTTATTCAAAAAAAAAAAATGTAGCTAATTCAGGAGGTTTGTTATTAGAAATGTTCTTCGAAAAATAGATATTAAGGATCATTATTTTTAGGTCCGTTCTTTTAAAAGGGGAATGGGCCTGGTATTCGTTTAGGTGAAAACGGTTATTATGAGGTTTTGAAATTGGAGGATTTTAGTTGTTAACTTGTTTCTCCACATTTTGATAAGCGAACATAATTTTTCATGTTCCACTTGATAAGCCTTTCGTTTAACCTTCCGAGATTCCTATCATTTACCGAATAAAAAAGCTTCATAATTATACGAACTTTATCAATTTTCGTATTGACAAACTGTATGAATAACGAGCCTCCGAAATGACGTGCTACAAAAGGTTTGTTATAACAAACCATATTGCATAATATCGAAGTCACAGACATCCATCCAAGTTATATGGACTTATTGTGTCTTGTTATGACGAAACTTCGCAGTATCGAACCTATTATCATTTCTGACTAATATAATAACACAAATTCTCCTCGGTAACAGTGTGTAACACAAGGAGGAAACACAGAGGGATTTCTTCCTAACGTATTCGTTTGCCCTCCCCAGCTAAACTTCGTATTTCTATAACGGAGAACATTTCTGTTTTTCTATATTAATTCTTTGTCATAATTTTAGCTGTGACCATGTTCGTTATATAAAAAGCAAAGTTTGCATTGCAGACTTTATATAACAAGCATAGGACCTGAATATTTACTTCATGATAACGAAATTTTGATAATATTCGTTCTCAAGGATGGACTACGTCACTGAGATTACACGTACGTTTGTACGTTCATTTACGAGAGATGGAAAAATTGTTTTCTTTGATTCCTCAGTATGAGAAGATAAACAAGCTTATATAATTGGGAATTGGTAATATCTATTCAGGATATTGCAGAGGAGTTTGTTCTCGACATGAAATTGCTGTTTGTTGTGAGTAGAATCAGTTTCCAACTCAAGAGAGCTGCATTGTTCAATATCTTGTTTGTTCCGAACGTCCGTGAGCTACATGCGAACCTCCGTAATGAAAACTATGCTATGTTCGTTGGATTATAGAGACTGCCCAGATGAGATACATCTTAAAAAGGTATGTTATTATTTGGGAGTGAGGATTAAAGTATGGGATAGT
This sequence comes from Diadema setosum, assembly GCF_964275005.1. Lineage (NCBI taxonomy): Eukaryota > Metazoa > Echinodermata > Echinoidea > Diadematoida > Diadematidae > Diadema > Diadema setosum. The sequence goes on from NC_092701.1 coordinate 117,828, forward strand.
GAAATGAGAGGTGAAAATATTGAGTTTCTGTAAATTGCGCGTAAAGTGGAGAAAGTGTTTAGCGGAAGAGCAATATTTCCACAGAAATGACGAATTTAGTTAAATCATCAGTTGTCTACCATTACGTACATGTTAAGAGTAAAAGCTTGATATTCTGCAATCACGTACACATGTCCCTTAAGATATTTCGTTAGGATTTTGAACTGAATCAGACCTTTGGAAACTATGTTAAATGGTATTCAAATGTATGTGCAGTACTATTCCTCACGGACGTTCGCTGCTCTGGACATGGTAAACTTCAGCGGTGAATAAAATCTTGTTCCTCTGGGAAAATCCTAGTATAATTGGGTTCATATTAAAGCTTGAGTTATACTCTTTCAGGTAAGATGAATGATTTGGAGAATTTCCTACTTTTTAAATTTTGCATTGTTTTGGCTCAATTGTATATCGTTCAAAATTCTGACCCATATATATATATATATATACATATATATATATATATACATATATGGGTACACTCAGCAAAAAAAGATAGTAAACATTTTTCGAATTTAAAATCTTTATGGAAAATTTTGATGAAAATCAATGTATTTTTAATCGTATTAAGGGTAATTGAATTGGCTATCAACCTACTAGATGAATACAAAAGGAAACCTTACAAATAAGTGAACACATTTGTTTTTGTCCTCCAAGGGACAAAAGTCAAAATTGAAAAAGACAAAAAACAAAAAACATATTGACTGTCATTTGCAAATGCCCTTTAAGATAAAAATGATAGCAGAAAAACAATTTAACACAATGATATACATTAATGAATAGCAAAATTGATTTTTTTTTTTATTCATAACCTAAAAAATAAAAGTGTTAAGATAAAGAACTTTCTGTCGACTCAAACTTCAAATGACATGCAGTATAGGGAGTAAGAACACAAAGTTGATTGAATGAACAGAATATCTTTATTCCATTCATTCAATTTATAGTAATTCAAGAATTGATAGAAAAATTCAAGAACCAGATATAATTTTCAATTTCAATAATTTGAGATATCAATTCAAAATCCCACCATTTTGTATACTACTTATTCTCTCATTTCATTTGAATTTGGATATGACGGAACATTTTTCATTTTCCTCTATTATTTTTGCCTTTATTGATCTTCTGGGCTTCGACGATATTGTAGACATCATAGGTATATTTTTGCAACTGAATTCGTGTTTTCATTGTGTTAAGTTTTTTTCTTTTTTAAATTGTAATATGGAGGAGCATATACGCATGAATGACTTGTTCATTTTGCACTTTTTCATTTTTGAGCCTTTGAAGAGAAAAACAAAGGTGTTCACTTATAAAAGTGCGTAAGGTTTTCCTTTTTCCCGATTGAATAATCTCTCATATGATATAAAGTAAATTACATTTTGCCAAAAGGTCTATGAGAAATATAAACTTGAAAAGTGTTTACTTTCTTCGCTTTTCTCATATATATATATATATATATATATATGACCGTGCACCTCAAAACGAACATAAAGTCGCACACACTGATTTTGCGTGAGGACTGAAAATAAGTGAAATGGGTCAACCTAGCCAAACTTGACTTTTTCATATTTTCTGAAAGAGCGGGTCTTCTTTTACATTATGCTAAAATTTGGTATCATAAAACGGGCAGGAAAGAGTGTTTTTTTACCAGTTTATCTCGAACATTTTTGGTAGAATAGTTTGATTAGGTGTGTCTTTAGAATCCCTTTTTCATTTCTGAAAAACCTTGTCCACACTCTTCACTTTCAACTCTAATAACTTTAAAAAAGATAGTGCTACTGCTTTGAAAGTTGGCATCAATTATGGACAGAATGTGTTAATGAGGCATGCTTAATTTCAGTTTAATCTGATAATCCCTTCATTGTTGTTACTCTGGTGGTTTACTTCCTGTTTTTTGTCCCATTCATCGCACAGGCAGCACGGTTTGGTAAAGATTAAGCGCTTGAATAGACACTGTACTTCAGAACCTCTTTTCTCAGTTCACACTTTTCCTGAGTTTGTGTTTTCTTTCCAATATTAAGATAGGTTAGGAGAGTCCATTTGATTTGAGTTATACATCATTTTAAAACTTAAAGCCTGCTCTTTCAGAATATGGTCTTAACTAAAAATTCATGTCTGGCGACTTGTAGTTTGTTTTGAGGTGCAGGGTCACATATATATATATATATATATATATATATATATATATATATAATTCAATCGCTGTGGTTATTATATGCAGCAACTACAAGTAGGAAGCAGAAGCTACCTCTGACAGAAATTGGCTAATTTTGGTATAATTATACCTTTACATGTATTGGATTTGCCACCACAAGTGAAAGTCAAAATACAGTAACAGATTTCCAAGCCTTTTGAATACACAAACTCGTTGTTCGGAATAACTCATTGTATGAAAGAAAGTCATTGTATAAATGTACTTAACATTATATCAGGCAGATTCATTTTCATCAATACATATCTATCTTTTCTGAAAAAAAGCACACATTTGAACGTGTAAAATTATGTTTACAATGAGGTTGTTTGTATGTGTCTGTGCACATTTTGTATCTATTTTGTGATTGAGGGGTTTAACAAACGAACGAACCAACAAAGACAAATTTTTAAAACAATCAATTTCGGTGCGAATTGCTGATTTTATCTGAATTTCATTTGTACATTAAAATAGGACTCGTGACCTAAACATATGTAGGAACACTGGGTTTTCATTTGTAAGTATTTTGAGTTTAAATTTAATTTCAACAAGGCACTATAAAAATAAATTTCTGCTGTCTCATTTCAATGATACGACTTTACTGTGACTGTGAAATATATATGAAATATTTACTTCTTTACACTTGTTCTGAAAGTGATCAAGTCTACTTGTATGAAATTCATCATCGGTGATTAGTACAACGAAGTTATGTTATGATAAACACATATCTAACTCACCAGAACTGAGTGTGATGCAGTAACAAAACAGATTAACACATAAAGTATGTTTGTTATTTCCCTCTACGATGTAATAACAATTCAGTAAAGCTGTCTTAAGAAAAAACAAATCGTAAACAATCAAGGTAAAAGAATGGTGATAAACCTAATGCTATATTGTTTATAATTATACATTGTAAGCTGGAAAACAACTTTGCTGTAAATATAGATATTTCGTGAGAAAACTTATCGCCCACGATTACTTATTTGGTACATGAAAGTTGAAATGCACCAACATTCACCAAATAAGGCCAAAGGTGAAATTTACAGTTCATTGTATAAAGTTAAAAGAAGCAAAAGAGAAGCAACCTTTATTGCTAATACACGATGATATAATCATAATGTTCTACAACTTCACAAGAATTATAATCCAAAATGCTCTAAAAAATACAGATATCTATACACTACTGTAATATAACACGGAAAGACAAAATCACAATTGTCGAGGTCGTTTTATTCTCCAAATTTTCCTACTTTTTACATATAAAGCGAATTCTTTACTTATAGTTTGCATGTTAAACATTGTAATTACTTAATTCTGTTGGAATCTTTATTGAAATCAAGCTAAATAAATCTACTTCTTGTAGACATCAAGCTTATGAGATTAAAAAAAAAAAAAAACTTAGCCATGGTTGACTTCGGAGACGATGTTTATGCACAAATGCAAGCAGAGAGTATTTAACACTTTCACGTAGGTCCTATTCTACAAGTTGAATGGAAAGAAGAGACACGTTTGGTTAGTACATATTGTAGTTATACTCATCACCATTCGAAAGCACACACAATGCACCGCGCATCAAATGCAACCTCAAAGTTGATCCACAGTTTCTTGTATATGTATTACATCCCGTAAGGAAATGAAAAGATGAAATGGGACGTTTCTAAACCACTTTTGACATGTGTAAGCACATACTTATTACAATGATAGTAAATTTATTGGCATATAAACATCAGTAAAGCATTGTCATAATGATGACACATTGCATTTACTAAAATGTTGCGCTGTAAAAAACAAATACATTTTTTACGTGGCTATTCCGTAACAAGTCATTTTTGGAGCTTTTGATGTATCAGCTCACTTCCTTTGCATCACATCCCATGGAAAGTCTAAGATTTGATTTAAATAAAGAGCTGTTTTTCGAACCAGCCATGACACAGAGTACAATATTCAAACGAAAATACATTACAAGGTGAAGAATAAAATTTTACATTAACATTACCTGGTTAGAACCGGTTCATTGTTGTAAATGCATTTCAAACAATAATGTTGCCTATTTACAATTCGTATTTATGTCATTAACAACTTTGCAAAAGATAACGCATACAATACGCAACAAGACTTGAACATAATTGAGATATACAAGCATGAAATGTTCAGTAAAATAAAGTACCAAAATATCCAAACAGTAATAATAACAAATTACTCTACTTTATTTTCTGTCAATACAGGACTTTCGTTATTATGATGTGCATGTAATTGCGTTCGCAAAACGCATGCAACAAACGCATTTCAAAATTGCGGGATAAGCACTCACGCGTCTCTCCACCGCTTTTACTTCAAAGTCTTCTACGTTGTTTTTTTTTTTTTTTTTTTGTCCTTTCTTTAGTAAGACAAAGAACATTTTGAGAAAGATATCAATAATGCTGTAATGATCCTTGGGAATCGTGATTCAAATGAGTAAAGGTCAAAATAAATGTATGACCTTAGCACAAAGAATTCGTAAATGTTGTCATAAAAGAGTACTTTAGGTGATATTTTTAATGTGCAGTTAGTGTGTAGTTGATCCACAATTTCAATCAACGATCAGATCTGGAATATCCCTTCGTTATATATGAAGAAGAAAAATGTAATGTTAGCTTTGCTACTGTTAATTCTAAGCGACTTCGCTCTATAAGCACGGATCGTTGTAATCGAATTCATCTTAAATGGATTACTTTACAAGGCAAGTGCTAAGGGGTAGCATGTATTGACAGTCGAGACAGCCAAATTCACCTGATCAAAACGGTACCTCATTACATTGTGGGGCTTCCGAGTAACATCAAAAACATTAGACATGTTAGACATGTTTAGTAACAAAATCTATTTTCCATGACAAAATAAATACCCTGGGCATCTAATAGATATTACAGTCTACGAAACAAAGAAATCAACTAGCAAAGAGGAATCAATAAGAATAAAGTGCATTGCATGACACGTGTGCGTAAACTGCACGTTTGCTTTCATGATTTTTTTTTTTTTTACTAGAACACAATTTAGAATGTATCTGTTCAAGTATCTTTCGTCATGTCCGTCTGTCAGCAAAAATGAAGTACATGGGAAACAACGGTAGGCCCGGCTATTTCGCCAGTAAAGAAAAGGGAAAAGGATTATGGTTACGGCAAGGACTACGAATCGTGCAGAGTAAAAGAGAAAAAAGAAGAGTTCCATTTTGTAAGTGCTCACCTGTTTTTCACTTAAGACTACATCTTTGCAATAAATAGCGTACGTACAGGGAAGTATATTTGACTAAAATGTTCCTTTAAAATATGCGAAAAAAAGGCGAAGACGCACCAACACACTTACATTCATTTACTTACAGCATTCGCACGTAAATGGACAAGAAATGAAATGAAATTTACAATACAAAACCACTTAGAAACATTCAAACATTCAGCGATATCAAAACAACTAATGGGCTACATGTATGCTTTAAAATACAACATATTTCTTGCTTTTCATTTTGTACCTTATCCCGTTGAGGACGAGTCGCGAGTATACTCGGGCAAGTGTCTATGGGAAATGCGTGTTGTAGCAAAATCAAACCGTCCTCATTGTCGTGTTTTACTTTATCACACATTTTCGATATTTTTCGCAAGCTGCTTTCTTACGAGACAATGTTATATCAGATTTAAACACATATTCTGATTTCTTGAGATTGTGGTTTTTGACGTAAACCAAGTTAACATTTAGGCAATAAAAGCAAAGTGACATGAACAATTTGAGATCGCATCTCCATTCATTACGATGAATCCGTTAACCATCGTATACACAGAAAAAGCGGGTTGCCTTTACACGTGGAAATTTCCGATCATCCCTCCGTATCTTGCATAAAGATAAAGTAGAAGGGAAAAACTCTCCCACACAGACACCGCATCACATTGACTGGGCTAAATGACAAATAATACCCAGAAATGAGCGTATGTACATAACATAATATCAGCATATTATGCTATTATACGAATTGAATAAGGTAAAAAAAAAACCCTGCAAATTAGAGTAACTTTTTTATTAGTGCACCAATGTATTCGATAACACGTATAAAGTCTGTTTGAAAACAAATTTACAGAAGAAGGATAGACCACCCTTTCAAACACCCTTTCAATAACATCGTGAGTTATGCTTATTTGTGTAATATTGAGAGTTTCACTGTGCATATCAAGGACATAATTGTTGACAAATTTAAGTTTTTACAAGGTTTGACAGATGTTTGGCCTCATATGGTCCAACGCTGATTGTGATATTACAGGAAGCGTTGTACATCCCAGCTATAGTGTTGAATACTTTACATTCAAAGGGGAAAGATGAGCCAGGAATATTCATTTGGACTGTTTTGAAAGAGAAAAGTTCACATCCTCTTCTCATGAAAGAAATAATCTTTAAAGTTTCAGTGGAAGACTATTCAAAAAAGGCTCAGTAATGACAATATTGTTCGTGTTAGACTGCATTTTCATTTCAGAACATTTTATGTCTGACTGGTAAAAAGTATTACCGGCAGTGACCGGTAGTCAAAATTAAGACAAAATCAGTGATATTGATATTCATAACATGTTTAGACATATGCTGCAAACTTAACAGTAGAAAACAGTTGTTATACGTTTAATCAATATCATTATTATGAGACACCACTTCATGGAGAAACGTCAATGAGCAGTGTGCTCAGTTGCAGAAGAAAATGAGAAAAAAATGTGAAGTTCTTTTGTTGTGTGTGTGCATTTTCAGGTATATTCCTGGTTCAATGTCTCTCTTCCAGTGCCTTTGTGATCTCGCTTGCCAACGTTTCCTCTCTTGCTTCTCCTCTACCTCTTCCAGATTCTTTTTATTTTGTTCTTGTTTCGCTTTTCTCGTTCGTCGGTCCTGGTTTATCAGTGTCCACATAACGTTTGTGACGTTCCAGATCTCCTGACCTGATTTCGTTCTCTTGCTTGTCTCTGTCATGAATATCCATGGTGCATGTCCTCTTAATACCTTCCTAGCTGGTCCTGGTGAGAAAGTACTTATCCGAACATTTGAGTATATGAATATAAGAACGACCCAAGTCCATGGAGGATCATTTCGAGTAAACTAAAAAAAACCTTATATATTTTTTATTTGTCCAATAATATTCTATTTAACTGTGATGGGAAGGCAACATTGTTTATGCAAACTAGAACATATATTATTATGACAATTAACATTTACATTAATTGTGGAGAGGCCATTTTGTGTGGTGGACTTGGGTCGTTCTTTGATTCATATGGACTTGGGTCGTTCTTTGATTCATATACATGATATTCTGCTATAGAGATGGGAGAAGGATGAGAGAGGGCGCTATTATATGAATGTAAGAATGACCCAAGTCCTTCATTCTTACATTAATATAAGATTTAACTCATTCATTTCAGGCACTTCCGGGGGTAATTAGGATTTATCATTTACACACAAGATGAGTCTATGCATAAGCTACAATTTCCCATGAAAAACTGAATTTGGCCAAAAATTGGACTTGGGTCGTTCTTATATTCATATACTCATTTCCATCTCTGGTCTTTCCAAGTTAGTAAAAAAGCTGGTAAATTTCCATGCCAAGTACCATTGTCTGTTACGCGTCTTTCCTGGTACTCTTAGTAGCTGCTTTTGCTGCGTCTCTGTTTGAGAGTGAGAAGCAATGATAAGAATGGTGAACAATACCACTAAAAACATCATGATCATGATCTTGTAAGATACAGGTTGCTATTGTCGATATAAAGGAAGACCTCTCTCTTAATGTTATGCTTGATATATTGTGTATCTGCGTATCGCACATATCGTGTATTTGCACAAGGCTGCGCAAGGCTTATATGTAACAAACCCAGGTTTTCAAGGAGTATTCCTCTTCTGAAAGACTTACACTGGCTTCCGATTCGTAAACGAATATTGTTCAAGATTTTGTTGATTGTGTATAAGTCACTCATTGGTCAAGCCCCCAGGTATATATCCGAATTATTAATAATCAAATCTCATAGACACAGTGACAATTTGCGCAGTTCTAAGGACACTCTCCTTTTACAAATTCCAACATGTAAAACAAAAGTAACACTGGGAGACAGAGCATTTGCCTGTGCTGCTCCCAAACTTTGGAATGATCTACCATTAGAAGTCCGGAAATCCCCAACCGTAGCAGTTTTTAAATCACGGCTAAAAACACATCTTTTCATTTAATTGTTTATTATTATCAAGCACATCAGAAGCTTTTGCAGCGCAGAATATATGTTTATAGGTTTTGCGCTTTAAAAATTGATATATTAGTATTATTATTATTATTATTATTATTATTTCAAGGAAAATGTATTTCACTGTAGAAATGTTTATAGGCTTTCATACGGCCCATGTGATTTTTTTTTTCTATCAGGAGCTACTTTCACTTAGAAATAGAATGCCTTTTCAAGGATCCTTTTGCACATGACTGAGTGAATCAAACCTTAAGTTTTAATAATTATTTCCAATGGTTCTATATCTAACTGTCATCTCATTTCAATTACTTTTTAATAGGCTTCGATTATCTTATTTTACAAGTTATTTTTTCTCTTTATCTGCCACTTTCGCACATCCGACTCAAGCGACGGCATGCGAACTTCGCATATTCCGCTGAAACGCAGAAACCCGCCGAAACCGATCGATAATCGCGAACTGCTGCAGTAAAATAAATACGTTTCTCGCGAATTTGTTCCTCTCACATATAGCTTGAATTTGATGTCGTGATTGACTAACAAGCACATTTTTTTCTATCACTGTTTTTTGTGCAAAAGTCACACCTTTACAATAATTTAGCTACTATAATCATTTGAAAGAACAAGGATCACATATTTGTTGTACAATTTACATCAAAGAAAAGCTTGGCATCTTTTCTTCAACTTTACACTAGTAATGTCCAACTTAACAGATATAAATAAAAGTAACACATATTTGAAATACAGAATGTTTTCTCAAAGCAAGACAACATTTGTGTCTCAGGGTTTCCACCATAGCATATGAATACATAAATAAATATATAAATATATATATATATACATATATATCTGTACATACATAAATATACTGTACAATTATATACATGTATATTATACCCTATGTGACCGTGCACCACAAAACGAACAAAAGGTCGCACACACTGATTTTGTGTGAGGATTTAAAATAAGTGAAATGGGTCAACCGATCCGATGTTGACTTTTTCATATTTTCTCAAAGGGCAAGTCTTCTTCTACATTATGCTAAAATTTGGGATCATAAAACAGGCAGGAAAGTGTGCTTTCTAGCCGTGTTTCTGGAGCATTATTTGGCAGAATAGTGTGATTGAGTGAGCCTTTAGAGTCCCGTTTTCATTTCATAAAAACCTTGTACACACTCTTCACTTTCAAGTCCTATAACTTTTCAAAGGATGGCGCTACTGCTTTGAAAGTTGGCATTGATTAAGAACAAAATAGGGTAATAAGGCATGATCAATTTCAATTCAATCTCTTCATTGTTGTTACTCCGGTGGTTTACATCCTGTTTTCTGTCCCATTCATTGCACACCCAGCACGGATTGGTAAAGATTTAAAAGCGCTTGAATAGACACTGTACTTCATAGCCTCTTTTCTCAGTTTTCTAGAATGTGTACCTTCTTTCCAACATTTAGATAGATTAGGAGAGTCCATTTGATTTGAGTTATACATAATTTTAAAGCTAAAAGTCTGCTCTTTCAGAATATGCTCTTAACTAAAATTTCATGTCTGGCCACTTTTTGTTTGTTTTGTGGTGTAGGGTCACATATACTATACAATATTGTGAGTTTTGAGCTGGAAAGTCACAAGTACTGTAGTTACGCGTATGTATTAAATACCTGAAACGGTTTGAACGAAACGTGAAAATTAAATACACGGTCACTGATAACAACCATTATCATTTCCAATATTTCCTGTAACAGTAGCACAGAACGTCACTCTAATTCAAACCTACACAATTACGTGCAACAACAAAATTCAGCCCCATTACAGAAATTTATAGTTGGTTTCGGAAGTTAACCGCTACATATTATCATTTATATTATTATATCCTTAACATGAAGATCTTGAAACACGTTGTGGAATTCACCATAACTGTGAATTTTAACAGAAAGCACTCCTCTATACTCCGTATATAAGTGATATGCACTGTAGTGTATAATAGTGTGAAGCAAGAGCATAGATGTCTTCAAAAAGGGTTTATAATTGATCGCCACAAAGGATGACTTGCTATTAAAGAAACATGTTAAACCCATGGACAAACACGTCAAATGTCGGCGGTCGATGTCAAAAAGTAATGGTGTCATTCTTTGGTTTTGGATATCATCTAAGATTATCCTGTTGGTTGTGATTTTTGTTAGGGAAAGAAATATTCTTAATTTTTACAGTCCCGTACATTTGGATAAAAACGTGGATGACTACATTAAATTTGATTCTTCCAAATAATGTATTATAACGAAACTGACCATTTTTCTAAGTGACGGTGGTCAATTAGAGAAAGGGGAAATAAAAAAAAAAAAACTTTGATAAACGGAATAGCATAAAAAGGTACAAGCCCAGACTGGTAAATTATATATATAAAATATATATGACGTGCATCACAAAACCAACAAAAAGTCACATCCTTGGATTTTCCCCTGATGACTCAAAAGAGGTGAAATAGTTCAACCAAGTCAATATTGAGTTCACATTTACTATGGACAGAATGTTATAACAGAGCATGCTCAGTTCCAGCTTAATCTGAAATTCCTCCATTGTTCTTGCTACGATGGTTTACATCCTCTGTTTTGTCCCATTCATCGGACAGACAGCACGGCTTGGTAAGGGTTAAGCTCTGGAATACACCGTATAGGCCTACTTAGGAGCCGTTTGTTTTTTTTTTTTCTCAGTTCACACTTTTCCATGGTGTGTGCTTTTTTTCCCAAAAAAAGATAGGTTAGGAGAGTCCGTATGAATTGAGTAATATACAGTATCATTAAAAGCTTAGAGTCTGCTCTTTCGGAATCTGTCTAAAAAAATATGTTTTTGTGGTGCAGGGTATTATTATATATAAATATAAATATATATATATATATATATATATACAATCAAGCCATCATGTTTAAAGTACTGCAAACGATGATTAGTATATTTTGAAGGTATGGTACACAAACTGAACCTATTTTTTAGTTTTGAAGCATACCCAACACGTTTCTGTCGATGAGACGATCATTTAGATTGCATTTTTATGTTGAGGTAATTGATTAATTTCAGCGAAGGTAATACAGTGTATTTCAGAAGATTTATGTTTTTATCACATCACAATTATCGTATGTATGGCACTGTATGATAGTGTACTTATTATATTATGGCACATTATGCCCCTTTATAGATAAATGTTGCAATGTCTTTTCCTTGTAGATCATGATAAAGATAACGACAGGCCGAAAGCGTGATCAAAGAGAAAAGTAGAGAGCAGCGTCCGCCTCAAATGCGCTTTAGACAGTATTACAATCAAAGTCATACCGTCATCCAAATAATATATATATGAGACATTACAATTTCTCTCCCGTTCTAATAATCTGTTGAATGGAAAAATATGTCATCGAAAATGCGTGAAATTTGTTCACGGTGTTTAGTTTATTCAATTATAGTACGTGCATTGTTTACAACCGAGGGTTTAATTTTTTACTTTCCTGTTGTTTCTAACTGGCTGTCCCAATAAAATATCTATCTAATCTTCAGGATATGATACACGACAAACGAAATACAATCTTCTCAATAATGTAAAAACATTAATAGACATAATTCAGTCTGATTAAGACTACATTTCACAATTGATGAGATAACATCAAAGCACCAAAGAACGGCATTTACCTGTGTGCCTTCCTTCCTTGCTAGTCAGCGAGCAACTCTCTTAACGGTATTCCGCCGATACTTATGCCCTTTATCTGTAGCATAATGAACAAAAACACAATAGATCTTTTAAGTTTCCCGTGGCAATTCAAACCAACTTTTATTTTGCTCTTAATGATCTCTTTTTTTAATCAACAACTAAGCAACACAGTCTAGCAATTACACTTTGCGTTCATGCTAATAAGAAATGATAAATCAAATTTACTGAAATGAAATAAATAAATCGGTAAAAATACCTATATATTTCGAAACATATTCTCCTAGTTAACACAAGCTTCAATGGATTATGGACGAATGACAGGAAGCCCACTCCATGTGATTATGATTTCAAGGTTTGTAAGATTTAACATGGTTCAATATTATCGTTGCAACGAAATTCTCGGGATTTCCTAGCGTTTTACAAAAGTTTCGTTATAGCTGAGCTGTAAAGTATATAAGGAAGAGATCACAGATTATGATTTGGGGACTCGAATTTGTCTTTTGCTGTAATGAAAATTCCGGCATAAACTTGTTCGACGTAGTGACGTACACCAGCTCCACTACTATTTCAGACAATAACATGGAACTACTATCAAATTGCATCGACCTGAACAGACGGATATCGGAAAATACAAAAATTAATCTTGTGTAATAAATGTTAATGTTTTGCGAACAGGTTACTGAGTACGTACATTATTCATCAATAAACACAATATACTATGTCTAATACTTGCTTTATTGTGTGTGTCATGTGAGTCCATAGTCGCGAAAAATATGTCAGGTAGGTTCTGGAAGTTGAGATCGGCACTTTCGAGATCAGGCAGACGACAAAGAAATTCAGCCAGGTTTGCTGATGCTGCTGGCATTGATTCCCAACTTTGGTGTGACATCATTTTAAGCGTGCGGATCTGCAAAAGGAGAAAAATAACAACAAACACGTAGATGTCTGAGGATGTTAATCTTTTAAGAATCAGTATCACTAATCTAAAATGCTTGCCTAAAAGAAACACATAAAGAGGTAATAATATCAAAAATATAACAGTTTAGTGCCGGGTGTATGGAAGTTCTAATTCTCCTGTTTTTGGTTTCTTTTCATTGTACTATTCAACATTCAATTGTTCAATATTTGTTTTAAATTAAAAGGGGAATAGGAACCAAAGAGAGAAAAAACAGCAGAAGTTGATATTTGTATTTTTAAAACCAAAGATAAAACAAACAAAGTCGTAATTTAATATACAATGGTTGTGGAGTCAAATATTTTGCCACATTACATTTTTTTCCAGTATCATCCCATATTGTAATTGTAATTCAACTTGCCGTCTTTTTGCATGTAAGGTACTTATAACAAGGACTAAAGGACTATCTGAACGATACATCAGAAGTCGACTCAATCCTTCTCGTCGTTTCAATGTATTCGGCACCTGCAATTCCCAGCATTATGACAATTCGTCAAATTTAGGGCAGAAAGTCCTTTCCGTAACAAATTTAAGAATACTTCGCGACATGGGTAATTTTTATACAGACTCCAACCCAAATAATTTCTGTAACTACTTGCTCCCACCTTGTCCACGTCGAACTTCATTTGAAAACAAAAGAAAAACAAACCAACACGGCCAAAAAAAAAAAACGCAAAAAAAGGAATGTCAAATTCGTCAAACAACAAGACAGGAAAAAAAAAGACGCATTTCTTATAACGTTGGTCGTGCGAAACGTGCATCCCAAATGGTAACCTTCCACGAGAAACATACATTTTCCTTACATTTTGGGGTATCGAATTTAATATAATGATGTTCACAAATCCTTCAGCGCAATTGTAAACTCGTAAGATAAGTAAGATCCCATTTTCTCCTCATCCAAAGGCCCGCCTAATCACATGAAGATGATTACGCTAATAACGTCATACATGACGTATCTAAAAACTGTCCCTTTTCTCCCTCTGAGTGCCCCGTTCTCTTGATAAAATAAAAAAAGTTGTGTTCTCATTCTGCTGATGGTCTCGCTTTCTTTGTGATGAGTATCATTTTTCTTCTGTGAGCAATGTCATTTCTCCAATTAAAACCCCCTTCCTATTTTCTAGGTGTCTTTTAAATTAATATTCCCTGTTACTGTTACTGATAAATACAATTTTCATCACGCATTCTCTAATAATCATAATTGTCATTTCTCTATGTATCATTTTCTTCACTGAAAGGGCTCCTAGTTACATCAATAAATTTTGTTCACTCCTTTACAAGTGACTTATTGTATGATGTTTAGAGAATTTTCTTGCATTATCCACAACTTATCAATTTTATTAAGATGAATGTTAACATACGTCATATTATGACTGTGCTAAAGTGAAAAAAATAACGACAAATACATCGCACATGCGAATCCCTGTTGCGATAAAGTTTTGCAGTATGTGTGTGTGGTATTTTTTTTTTATTAAAAAAAAATATTGATTACGGAAGCAGAAGAAAACTGACCAGAAATACATATAATACATCAGTGGAAAAAAATGAGGGAAGAACCATCGGGGTTCCAACCCGAGACCTATGGATTTCTAGCCCGTTGCTCTCCCGATTGAGCTATAGAAAGCCCTAGTTCGTCCCAGCAACCCTTAATTCTCATTGCTCAAATGGTCAGAAGCCATAGCTGTGTGCATGTGTGTGGCACACACGCAAACAGAAGGAAAGTGACCTAACTTATTATGGGAAAATGAGCAAAATGAGCATATCCTTCGAGATGCGAATTAAGGGTTTCTGGGACGAACACTGTACTAGGGCTTTCTAAGGCTCAGCTGGAGAATCGGGGCAGCAATCTTGACGTCTCGGGTTCGAAACAGAAAATAAACAAAAAATCGCGTAACAACAATATTTACACTCAGCAAAAGAAAGTAAACAAGTTTTGGAGTTCATAATTTTCATAGAAGATTTTGTTGAAAACTAATGTGTGATATACCATATAAAGGGTAATTATAAAATTGGCTATTACCTAGTAGGTCAATATAAAAAGAATATTGACATATGAGTAAGCATATGTGTTTGTATCCATCAAGGCACAAAAGATAGAATTGGAAAAAAAATAACATTAGAGATTGTCTTTCAATTACAAATGCCCTTCAGGATAACACTGATAACAAAAGACCAGTTTAACTATGAGAAACGTGAGTTAGTTTTCGTTCTCTTCGTCTCCTTATAACTTTTAACAAAATCAAAGTTGGGAACTTAAGAGAGAAAATCACAATTTTCTGTCAACTCAAACTTCAAATGACATGGGGAGTAAGGACACAAAGATGATTAAATAAACAAAGAATCGTTATATCCATCATTCAATATAATTATTTAAGAATTCATAAGAGAAATACAAAAACAAAATATAATTTACAATTCTCCTAATTCAAGTAATCCATTAACAATTCTACCATTTTTGCTACTATTATTCTCATTTCATTTTAATTAGGATTTGACAGAGAAAATTACTTATTTTCATATTATTTTAGCCTTCATTGATCTTTTGTTCTTGCAACTGAATTCATGTTTTGTTATTGTGTTTGATTTGGCTTTTGTTGTTAATGTTACATGAACGATCATGCATGCCTGACTGGTGTGGCTTGGAGGAAAAGAAAAGCAAAGGTGTTCACTCACACATGAAGCTTTCTTTTATATTGACTTGCCACATTGTTAGGGAATTAGATTTCTTTTTATTGGGTATAATGATTCATAAAAAGTTAACCAAACATTCTATGAGAAATATCAACTTGAAAAAGTGTTTACTTTCTTTTTTTGCGGAGTATAAATTGGTTTTGCAAAATTAAAGCATTTCCCTATTTCTGAGTAGTAAAAGTTCAAAAATCTTTGAACGATGTAAACACAAAACAAAAAGTAAATTCCCCCTTAAAACAAACCTTTGCAATTTATGAATCAGGAATCTTTCAGGAAATCTGAGTACAGGATCATGTAGCAATAATTCTCGGCTACCTTTCATTTCAGTTGATGGCAGTGCGCAAAGTCATCGGATTTCTTACTGCAGAATTTAAATTTATATTTTTCTTTTTTTTAATTCGCTCATCATTCAACCGTGAAATTACGTGAATTGTGTATAAAAACTATTCAACACACGAATTCAATCTGAATTAAAAGAAATTATCACGCTACACATGTCAAATTGGCCCTTTTGGTAATTTTCACCCCGTGTTCACTCAACCATGAAATTTTGTGCACAAGTCACATGATACGATAAGAAGCACATTAATTGCACGTTGCATGCCTTTCAATCCTGGAAAAATGAAATGTTTTCTCAACATCACCAAATCACAGATGCACAGTTGAGCTTGTTAACTTCAAGATTTGACCATTTTGACTTTCAAATGCATGCTCACTAAAGTGTGAAGAAATGATATCCACTTAATTTCACATAAATGGTAGCCGCATTCAGATTTCCTGAAAGGTTCCTGAATCATACATACAGAGGTTTGTTTTAGGGGGAACTCACTTTTTGGATGAAAGTTTCTTCACTTTGTCTCCCTCTACAAATTAAGTTTGTTAAGATCGCAACTGCTGATCTGTGAATTAACAAACATAATTGGAAAAAAAGGAACCAGTGGGACTCGAACCTGTCATACACTGCTTTCCGGGCAGCGACACTACCACCAGGCTGTCCCTGGTTGCCGGCAGTGACACGATAAACATGGAACAAAATACATACTCAAAAAATACTCCGAAATTCCGACATTGTTACAATGTTACCATAACAATGTCGGAATTTCGGAGCTTGGGTATTTGTTCCATGTTCATCGTGTCACTGCCGGCAACCAGGAACAGCCTGGTGGTAGTGTCGCTGCCCGGAAAGCAGTAGATGACAGGTTCAAGTCCCACTGGTTCCTTTTTTCTGACATGTTTGTTAACTTACAGATCAGCAGTTGCGATCTTAACAAATTTAATTTGTATTAGGAGACAAAGGGAAGAAACTCGCATCTGAACCTTCACCACTCTGAATGATATCTTTCTTTCCTTCAACTTACTTTTTGTTAAGTGTTTATTCACAATTGATTTCGTGAAATTTTCAAGTATAATGGAAAATGTTTTTTTTTCACAAACAGATATGGAATTAGTCATGGCCACTCCATATCTTCAGCAATGATAGATTTGAACTACACATTTGAAATAAGAGAAACCCTAAAAATAAGCATGAACTGATTGCACTTCATGAGTTCTCAAGGCTTTTTAACATTATGGAGGATTTCAATTCATTCAGCGAATAAAATCATTGCGGTATAATTAAAAAAAAAGGTATTTAGCAATCGAAACAATACACTACTACGATCACAACGATTCTATGATTCACTACGTATCACGACGGTCCGTAAATTTTCAGCTAAAAACACCCTGAAAAGAGCATTTCAGCATATTGAATTAGCTCTGGTGGGAGATCTTGGCGTAGTCTATCCCTGAATAATGGTTGGCTTACTGCTTTTATGAATTAATCCGAAAAAGAAAAAAAAATTCTCATGCACAAGTCTCTAAGCTTTCAAAACACAGCACAATTCAGCTGCTGTGAACCGGGTGCACGTCACGAGACCGACACCCACGAGTCATACAGCCCACAAGTTATACAGCCCACGAGTCATACAGCTCACAAGTCATACAGCCCACCAGTTATACAACCCACGAGTTCGACACTGAGTAAATAAAGCCCACGAGTTCGACATCAAGTAAAATAAGCCCAGGAGTTATACGGCTCACGAGACCGACACTACGCACAAAAGGCTCATGAGACCGACAGTAAGCAAACAAAGCCCACGAGACCGACATTACACTTAAAAGGTCCACGAGACCGACGCTACGCAAACAAGGCTCACGAGACCGACATTACGCAAAAGAGGTTCACCAGACCGACACTGAGCAATGAAGAAGGCCCACGAGACCGACAGGATGAACAGCGCCACCTATAGACCAATAAATTGTATGGGGTGTCCTGATAACAGCATACGAAGATATGAGAGATGGAAAAGAAGAGTTGCCATCTCCAGCAGGGTGTTACCCAATCAGTTGCCCCCCCCCCAAATTATCAGGATCTTTAATTGTTTATGCATGGGTGGGTGTTTGTGAAAAAAAAAGTACAGGGATAAAAGTGAGTAACAGATCTTTGCACAATAAACCTGCGAGGGTGTTGATTTAGTATTAATAAAAAATGAAAAATAACGTAATCGTCTATTAAAGTAGCATCAGGGATTCAGATAAAAACCAGATGCATCCATGAAAACAGCTATTGTATTTCACAATAAAATGTACTGTTCGGAGGAGAATAACACAAGCCACAAAATTGAGGTTAATCCCTGCGATATAAAACGTTTTAATCAGTAGAATTACATATAGTTACAGAGAAAATTATAAATGGATCTTACTGCAAAACGTCAAAGCAGGAGGGTAGAATATCTCAAATAGAATAAGCAACTAGTGAATCGGGAAAGAGAAGAGGTCTTGTCCACCTTCTAGCTAAAAACTGGGAAAGCTTATTAAAAATAGCACGATGACATTATCAAAGCTCTATAATTAAAGGGATAGTACAGTATTGGTGGAGATGAGAATTAGGCTATTAACTTTTTGGGAGATACCAAGAAAACACTTATGAAATAGTACAGAGCATACCATTTTAAGAGGAATTCAAAGTTTATTTAACGAAAATCGGGTTTGGAATGACTGAAACATCCAAAAACAAAGTGAAAAAAAAGCGATTGTAATAAAGCGTGGGTCCCACACTTATCAGAATTGCTCTATTTTGGATATCTCAGCCATTTCAAAACCAATTTTCATCAAATAAACGTTAAATTACTCATGGAATTACATGCTTTTTCATATTTCATAAGAGGTTTCTCATTATCTCGCCAAAAAATGTTAGAAACCCAAAATTTGGTCTCAACCAAAACTATACGATCCCTTTAATCCATACATCGTTATTGTCCTCTTTTAAATTCATTTGTGTGTGTGTGTGTGTGTTTTTTTTTTTTTGTTTTTTTTTGGGGGGGTCTCTTTTTGGGGGATGAAGAATACTAATTCTTCTTTTTTTTTTGGGGGGGGGGCATGAAGAATACAAGTCAATTTTCTACTTGATAACAATGTCGCTCCCTGACACACGTGCCCCCCTCCCCAGAAGTATGTAGAAATACATATTTGATGACGTTCATAATTATGTAGATGGTCACCCGCCAGTATGTTATTTTTCCGTTCATGGAACACACTGTACAGGTGATTGACATGTAGATGGCGCTGTTTATCCTGTCGGTCTCGTGGGCCTTCTTTGCCTACTGTTGGTCTCGTGGGCTTTCTTTGCTTAGTGTCGGTCTCGTGAGCCTTTTTAGCTTAGTGTCGGTTTCGTGGGCCTTTTTTGCTTATTGTAGGTCTCGTGGGCGTTCCTTGCTTAGTGTCGGTCTCATGAGCCCTTATTGCATAAGGGCTTTTTACACTTGTAAATTTTTGCTTAGCCCCGGACCAACGGTGGGGCTAAGGGGGGGCCTTAGCCCCACCGTTGGTACGAGACTATCCTTAGCCCACTTTCTGTTTACACTCGTTTTTGCCAAAGTGGGCTAGCCCCACCGATAGTACGGTACTATCTGGCCCTGCAAAATAGCAGGGGTTAGCACCGCAATTGCGGTGCCAAGCAAGTGAGTGTAAACAGAACGAAAAAATAATCCTGGGCTAAGCGACGGAGACGAAGTCCGACCCTCACTGACCAATCAGAAACGAGGTAATCAAGTGCTGCCGGTGCGTGCGTGTACGTGTACAGTACACAGCGTAATTATAAATATTCATGTGGTTTGGAAAGTCCGGGGCTAAGAAATACGAGTGTAAAAAGGTCAGTTTTCTCCTTAGCCCCGGACAAGAGATAGTACGGGACTAATTGGCGAGTGTAAAAAGCTGAAAAAATTGGTACGGGACTAACGATAGTCCTGGGTCAGAGAAAGTCCGGGGTTAAGAAACACAAGTGTAAAAAGCCCTTTAGTGTCGGTCTCGTGGGCTATGTTTGCTTAGTGTCGGTCTCATGAGCCTTTGGTGCGCAGTGTCGAACTCTTTGGCTGTATGTTTCATGGACCTAATATTGATGTCGGTCTCGTGGACAGTATGACTCGTGGGTGTCGGTCTCGTGGGATGCCCCCCTGTGAACCTGCCTGTGAACGTAGTGTTGATGCTATCAGCTGTGCGTAAGCGTCCCCATACCACGGCGCGCAACTGATAGGAGCTAACAGCTGAAATGAACGTCGCTGTGAGTAACGTCCTTGTTAAGGCACATTTTGGTAAATGTGCAGTTAAATACGACACGTTACGACACATTTTGATAAATTTACCAAAATGTGCAGGACATTGACGGCACATTTTTGTAACTTTCTGCTGCTCCTCAATCATCACAAAAACAAATTAAAACTGTATCGCAACCTATGACCCAGTATTATGAGTGTCATGGCAGCACAGAGACTGAATACGTTGACGTATTTATCCTAGAAAAATGCCCCCCCCCCTCAAAAAATTACTAGCACTGAACACTAGTGCTGCATTGAACAATTATTGATCACTTTGAATGAATGTTTACTCCTGGAATGCTAAATTTCCTACCAATGCACTTGACATACAATTACTTACAACTTTGGGACTATACCCCCTAAGAATGATCCTCACCAAGCTTGATTGTCTGAAATCCGCCCACTTGTTCTGAAGAAGATGAAAATGTATCCCCCCCCCCCCTCCCTTCCCGGTCTCCAAGGTTGATACCCTAGGTGTTCCCATAAACAAATAACAATTAACAAATTAATTCTTCAGCTGTAAAGATATCCACGTTCGATATAATCTTGTGTGTAATGTTTTTTGGCCTGGAACACAAATATCTTTTTTATTTCACGGGGGGGGGGGGAGGGGAGGGATCCCCATGGGGGCAATATGCCCAAGAGGAACAATCTTATTACCCATCCCCTTTCAGATGATCCCCCATAAAAACAAAAAGTGATCAAAATGTGAGCTAAAAAGTGTATTGTCTACCTTTACTGCAGGAACGTATCACATTAATTCCTTGATCGAACCGTATTTACTCTCAAGCCAATCCATGGATTTTCAGTTCACATTTTGGTAACAAATTTCATTTACCAAAATATGAAAAAGTCAAGTTCGGCTAGGTTGACCCATTTCACTTATTTTCAGTCCTTACGCAAAATCAGTGTGTGTGACTTTATGTTCGTTTTGAGGTGCACGGTCACATTTTTTTTTTCATTTCATTTCATTTCATTTCATTTATTTCCACATCCTGATAAAAAGCATTAATACAAAGGGTACTACGAACGATACATACACAGTATAACATTGGAACAAAGGAGGAAATGTTAAACCTATTACAATTACACAATAGACAAACACAACATAAAGCAATCATTTCAGTTTGTGGGGGGATCAACATAGACCATTGGTCTTTCTACGGCTGATCCCAAATATTGCAGCTAAAATAGATTACATTGATGCAATAACAACAGAAAAACTATACAACACAGAGAACACTATACATATAAGAAGGCAGGAGTCATCAAAGTGTGGTGCTTATACAATGAATAAAACTTGAAATGTATCTAATATCTTTATGAACAAGAAAGAATTTATAACTTCTTTTAAATATTGAAAGTCTATTAGACAACTTTATTGCATTTGGTAAATCATTCCATAAAACAGGTCCCATATATTTGAAAGTGTACCTTGAAATACAGTACTTAAGATTTGGGATATACAACCTATCAACCTGTCTACTATTATATTTATTCTAGTTTTGAATAAAAGAAGTATCAAGAAACCTTGGCAAAATGTTATTCATATATGAGTACATGAAGACAGCGAGAAAAAATTTATTCATATTACAAAAATCGTCAATAATTTATATTCTTTGAATAAAAGACCTGTGTGGCTTAAAAATGGCCTATTACTTATCATACGGATTGCACGCTTTTGTAAAACAAAAATACGCTTTAAAAGATACTTTGCACAATTTCCCCAAACTATGTTACAGTAAGATAAATGAGGCATAATCAAAGTGTGATATAACTTTAAAAGAATTTCAGAGGGCATGATTGCACGTATACTATTGATTGCACCTATTGCTCTGGAGACTTTACAGCATACTTCATTGACATGATATCTCAACGTTAAATGATCATCAATGATAACCCCAAGAAATTTGGTAGAACGAACAACTGGAATTTTAAAATCAGCAATCTTAACATCAAAATCATCCGTATTTACTACTTTATTTCTTGGTCTAAATATCATGCATGATGTTTTGTCAGCATTTAATTTCAATTTATTGGCTATGAGCCACTGATTAACTTTCTCTAATTCACAGTTTAAGATTGCACTGATACTTTGTGTATCTTTACATGAAATTACAAAAAAAAAAAAAATGGTATCATCTGCATATGAGATCAACTCCAAATATTTGCTAGCATACTGTAAGTCATTTATATAAAGAATAAAAAGTAATGGACCTAAAACCGACCCCTGAGATACACCAATATCTACATTCACACGGGGAGAATAAAACCATTATATGTTACATACTACTCACGATTTAAAAGATAACTCTTAAGCCAATTGAAGGCTGTACCTCTTATACCATAAAACTGCAGTTTACTCAACAACGGTGTGGTCAACGCAATCAAAAGCCTTCGACAAATCAAAGAAAAGTCCTACTAACAGATTTTTGTTCTCAATAGAAATTGTTATTTTGTCAATAAAGTCTAATAATGCCATATAAGTGGAGTATTTTTGTCGAAATCCAAATTGTTTGTTGAATAATATATTATTTTGGAAAAGATAAGACATAAGACGTGCATGAACAAGTTTCTCAAATATTTTAGAAAACACAGAGAGAATAGAAGTTGGTCTATAATTTGATAAAATTCTTTTCTCTCCTTTTTTATTATATTGTTATTATTACTATTTTTCATTATCTTAGATTTGCCCTATCTCCGCAACAAATACGTGTACATAATGGGAGATTTTAATTTAGACTTACTTGATTATGGTTAGCCACAAACACGTGATTTTCTTGATACTATGGTATCATCCTCTTTCACTCCTTGTATCACCAAGCCTACAAGATTATTTGGAGCCTCCGCAACACTGATTGATAATATATTTTTAAACAGCCATGATTATGATGATCAATGTATCGCTGTTATGGACATATCAGATCATTTTCCCGTTATAGTTTCTTCCATTTCAACTATACCTGAATCGCATAAACAAAAGGTGTGTAAAAATTTATCGCAATCACGAGTGTTCTCCGATCATGATATCTAGCTGTTCAAACAAAGTATATCCGAAATTGATTGGAATGAGGTTTTAATCCACTGATCCGAATGATGCGTACGACAGCTTTATGAATATTTTGGAACCTTTATATCAGTTGCATTTCCCTTTGAGAAATCAAAAAGGAAACTACAAAACAGTTCCGCGCTCACCCTGGATAACAAAAGCTTTACTTAGATCCATAAACAGAAAACATACTTTATTTTACAGATATATATCATGTAATACAGCTTTGAATAAATCAAAGTACATTAAATATCGGAATGCTCTCACGTCCCTGTTACGTAAAGCAAAGAAAGATTATTTTTTTCTCTGTTTGAACAGCACAAGTCAGATGCAAAATCTGCCTGGCATGTGATAAATAGTGTTATTCATAAACGTGTAAATAAGGGTAGTATTGGTAATATCTGTTGCGACACGGATTGTCGCCCCTACACGGATTGTCGCCTCCTGCTCGGGGCGACAATCCGTGACGGGCGCTGGCGGCACGGATTGTCGCCCCCGTCACGGATTGTCGCCTGGCGACAATCCGTGACGCTTGTGCAGTTCCCAGTTTTTGACCTCGAAGGCGACAATCCGTGTTGGTAAAAAATTTGTTGCGACACGGATTGTCGCCCCGTCACGGATTGTCGCCCCGGGCTCGGGGTGGTTACTCCGGTGTTAAGCTTTGATGGGATGGGTATGACTGGTAAGTTATGCGTATGTGTGTGTGTGTGTGTGTGTGTGTGTATTGTGAGCTGCATGATATGTGATGTGTATGATTTGTTGTGTGTGTGTGTGTGTGTGTTTGTGTGTGTGTTTGGAGTATAATAATACAATATGTAGAAACTGTGCATGTGTGGTGGTTACATAGTGGTAGTGGTTTGTTTGTGTGTATACGTGTGCCTGTATGCTTCCGTGTGTATGTGGAATATAGTGGCGCTACTGTGGCAATACATACGCCTTCAGAGTGTATGAGCACGTGTTTAAAGAATTCACACCAGCGTTGATCTAAAAATAGTATGGGTGTGTCAACCAAATGTCAGCGGTGAGGCGGGCTAGGCGAGAGAGAGACAGAGAGAAAATACATACGAGGGAGGTACCCTCCCCAAATGTTATTTGTCTTTGTTCATTTTTCCCTGCAGTCATTTTCTTCCATCAGTCTTATAAACTAGAACGTCCATACCACTATTCTTTTTCCCAGAATAGGTTTGGCATTCTTTATGCATGAGCGAATAATTTCCACACGGCGTTAAAAAATTTGTCAATCGTTACTTGATTTTAGCACAAACGAACTGCCATTGCACACCGCTAATACATACGTAATACAAACAAACACCAGCAAACACTCAAACAAACCTCATAATGCAAAGAAACCAACTCAACACTTTTTTCCTTGATATTTATTGATTTCGTTCAAATCATTCATAAATCGGCCCATTCTGGGTGCAACATGAACAAAGAAAGTTACAAATGGCAATTCGAAACAAAAGCAAATCCATTTGTCAATTTATACCACAAATAATCTCACTTCAACATAGATAACTCGATTAGACCAACCCTACTAATAATTTCTTCACGAGAAAGTTTTGACATGTATAGGGCCCTACCAAACCTATATCCCTTGAATGTATTGGTTTGGATCATGAAACACCTTCTTACTTACAAGGGCATATACATAAAAAAACACACAAATACATTACACAAATCTAGAATGAAATCAGTCATAAAAAACCCCACCACCCCCTCCCCTCCTAAACCGAAACAAATCTAGGGCCTACATCTATCCTAAATATTAAATCCTACCAACATCCGTCGTACCATTCATAACTATCCTTCTTCAAATCCAATCCCCAACCCACCAACCCCTGATTAAACAAAACCTAAATCATCCCACACCCACATTCACCGACCCAAATACATACACACACACACACACACACACACACACACGAAGGTTCGTTATTCCGAAGTTTCGTTTTTTCCGAGGCTTCATTTATCCGAAACACACAATTCCCTATACCTAGTGGTTCGTTGATCCAAAAATGAAATTCGGAATAACGAACCTTCGGAATAATGACCCTTCGGACGAATGAGCCTTCGGACGAATGAGCCTTCAGAATAACAAACTTTTGCAATAACGAAATGTAACCCCCTTCCCATATACCGACGCACAGCCGAACCGATACCACATCCTTCCTGATGAAACGATTTCCCAATGTTGATAAATAAGACATAATGGACCGTATGCAGAAAAGCAGCATCCGCCCGCACGCAAGCTCCACTCCGAATTCATATACAAATCTGCCAAACAAACTCATCAAATTCAAAGCTGCTGATAAAATCAATATCAATGTTTATGCCAGCAACAGCTTACTAGGTATCCCTCCCCACACGCAGCTAAAAAACACATACGCAAAAAACTGACATAATAAACACATTCTTCCATCACACACACACACACACACACACACGCACACGCACAAACGGACACTAAATTATCATGTGCACGCGCACATACACACTCCCTTGAAACCTCACCATGACTTTTTACATGGCATGTTTGCATGGATGTAGCCATGTAAGTTATGTGTTAGTATTTCAATGATTATGTCCAGAACGATTTTACCCAGCAAAATGTGCTTCGAGGGCGGGCGACAATCCGCGCCGCCAGCCCCCTACACGGATTGTCGCCAGGCGACAATCCGTGTAGGGGGCGACAATCCGTGTAGGGGCGACAATCCGTGTCGCAACAATATCCTTTGTGAAGGGAAGAATTGAACAGATGATGTGGAAATTGCGGAAGCATTCAACTCATTTTTTGTTAATATTGGTCCGAATCTGGCCCGCAATATTTCATCTGTACACAGACCCTTTCATTCTTACCTTTTAAATTCCAATCCACAGTCCTTATTTTTTCTCCCAGTACTTGAAACAGAGGTCGTAGATATTGTCAATTCTTTTAGCCCCAAGAAGAGTACAGGTCATGATGGGATTTCTAATCACCTCATGAAATGTATTGTAAACGAATTACTATCATCCTTAGTTCACATTTTGAATTTGTGACCGTGCACCTCAAAACGAACATAAAGTCGCACACACTGAATTTGCGTGAGGACTGAAAATAAGTGAAGTGGGTCAACCTAGCCAAACTTGACTTTTTCATATTTTCTGAAAGAGAGGGTCTTCTTCTACATTATGCTAAAATTTGGTATTATAAAACGGGCAGGAAAGTGTGTTTTTTTAGCAGTTTATCTCGAACATTTTTGGTAGAATAGTGTGATTAGGTGTGTCTTTAGAATCCCTTTTTCATTTCTGAAAAACCTAGTCCACACTCTTCACTTTCAACTCTAATAACTTTTGAAAGGATAGAGCTACTGCTTTAAAAGTTGGCGTTAATTATGGACAGAATGTGTTAATGACGCATGCCTAATTTCAGTTTAATCTGATAATCCCTTCATTGTTGTTACTCTGGTGGTTTACTTCCTGTTTTTTGTCCCATTCATCGCACAGCCAGCACCGTTTGGTAAAGATTAAGCGCTTGAATAGACACTGTACTTCAGAGCCTCTTTTCTCAGTTTACACTTTTCCTGAGTTTGTGCTCTCTTTCCAATATTTAGATAGGTTATGAGAGTCCATTTGATTTGAGTTATACGTCATTTTCAAGCTTAGAGTCTGCTCTTTCAGAATATGGTCTTAACTAAAAATTCATGTCTGGCGACCTTTTGTTTGTTTTGAGGTGCAGGGTCACATTTATCTTTATTGACTGGTATTGTGCCCATTAAAATGAAAATTGCTAAAGTTATCCCGATCTATAAGAAAGGCAGAGAGGATGAGTTAGGAAATTATCGACCAATATCGCTTCTGTCATCCTTTTCTAAATTACTTGAGAAGGTGATTTATAATTGTTTAATCAAATTTGTAAACGATTGTGATATTTTAGCTAATAATCAATTCGGGTTCCGGAAAAAACATGCAACCACCCATGCTATATTACTACAGGTTGAGAAAGTTGTAAGAGCTATAGACACAAAGTCGCATACAGTCGGTCTGTTTCTGGACTACTTCAAGGCCTTTGACACAATAGATCACGAAATTCTTTTGTATAAACTAAATCATTACGGTATTCGTGGAAAGGCCTTGGAGTGGTTCAGAAGTTATCTTACCGGTCGATCTCAATTTGTTTCCGTAAATAATCATGAATCTGATATAAACTCGATTTGTTGTGGTGTTCCACAGGGCTCCCTCTTAGGTCCTGTTTTATTCATTTTATACATCAATGACTTCCGTAACTCATCCTCTCTGCTGTCTTTTCTTCTGTTCGCAGATGATCTTGTCTCTTTTAATCTCACTCAGATCCTTATGTTTTGCTCGATTCTCTGAATAATGAACTTAAGTTGGTGTTTGAGTGGATTCAGGCAAATAAATTGTCGCTTAACATAAATAAGATCAATTATATGGTTTTCAGTAACACAATAAAATCTATGAAGTTCTCCCGTCGAGATGTTTTTGCCCTACATCGACGTAAATAAGCACTGAATTGATCAGTGTTTTAGAAGTAGCCATGATAAAAAATCATGGGCGTATATACTCGAGCAGGATTCGAACCCACGACCTCCTGATCACCGGACAGGCGTCATCTCCACTAGACCACCGAGCTTTCGCCCGATAGCAAGTGTTAGTTCTAATCCTTATAGCATGCAGCAGGTACTGCTTTGTTATTCAAATTTATGAAGTTCTCCCGTCGATATGTTTTTCATTGCAACTGATTGACAAATTACCCTACATCGACGTAAATAAGCACTGAATTGATCAGTGTTTTAGAAGTAGCCATGATAAAAAATCATGGGCGTACATACTCGAGCAGGATTCGAACCCACGACCTCCTGATCACGTTATTCACAAAGTGAAATATCTCTTCCCAAAGCCAATATTGCATTCTCTTTATACAGCTTTATTATTACCTTACTTGAATTACGGAATATTAGCCTGGGGGAATTGTTCAAAGACTAAAATTGAATCGTTATTTTTGGTTCAGAAAAAGGCCTTGCAGATTATAAATCGAGCACAATTTTTTGATCATACTGATGAATTGTTTGTTTCAAGTAAATTGTTAAAAATTTCTGATTTGTATTTATATCATGTTGGACTTTTCATGTATAAGTTGAATACTGGTGACCTTCCTAGTATATTTTCCTCATTGTTTGTGAAAAACAGTGATATTCATACTTACCCTACAAGACACAGTGAATCCTATCAGTTTTCTCGTGTTCGTACATTTTTAGCCCTTAAGACAATTACATCTACCGGCCCTTCTTTCTGGAATGAGTTAGATTCGGTTCGGTTGCACTCAAGTTCTTTAAGCTCCTTTAAGAAAAATCTCAAAGCTAATTTTCTAAAATCCTATGTGTAATTATTTTGCCGTAATCGCTTTTTTTTTTGCATATACTTCAATGATGCCTCGCTCGGATGACCTCATCAGTTTGATTAACTTGCTACTTTTTTAAGCATTTATACCATAAGTTAATCATAAAACATTATATACTATACTTTGTACATCCCATAAACATTGTAATATTCTCGATATTTCGAATTTTGCATGTTACGTCACTTCTGACTTTGATGTACTGTACTAAAACCCTATGTTATATTTTTTGGAACCCACATCCTACAAGCTTTGCTTTTGAGTGGGTTCCTCATATTACACGTTAATTATATGTCCTTATACATTTGTGCATTATTGGTTCAAACTGACCATTGTGTGAAAAACATTTCTGCTTCAAATGAAATGGAATATAAAACGTGTAAGAAATGTGGAATATGGAACGTGAATAAAAAATATATATATTGGTATAACTTTAGTTACTTTTAGATTATCTGGAAATACACCCTTTTCTATAGAAAATTTCATATATGACACAATGGTGTTATAAAATAATGTATTACTTCTTTACAACCAAAGAATCGATGTCACCAAAACCGCACAATCTTAACTATTTCGTCTATATGGATAGGCTTCAAGAAAAAATAATTCAAGAATGATAAATGTGGCAAGAAATGCAAAGGATTTGTGTCAGGTTCAGGTAGGCTGTGTGCAAGTTTGGACCCTATATTACTGAAAAATATATTAAAGGTATTGACAACAGTTTGAGGGTCAGATATAACTTCACCATCATGTTTAATTTCCAGGTTTTGCACATCCGTCCTAGTTCTATTCAATACAGTATTAATCGCCATGTACCTTTCATATCATTACGTACATTCTCAAACATATTACTACAATACTCTTTTTTACGAAAACGAATTGCACTGTTGACCATATTTCTATATTTAACATAATCTGATCTTCTATACTGTGAGTTTGACTTTTTATGTATTTTCTGTACAACATATTTTTTCTTCCTACATAATTTCTTTATGTCATCAGTAAACCACGGATTCATATTACTTCTAGGGGGTCTTTGCTCTTTCAATGGAAAACACTGATTATATACATTAAGAAATTGCTGCATAAATAAGTCATACATACCATTCACATCATTTTTAGCGTACACTGCTTGCCAATTCATATCAATAAGCCTTGATTGAAATTGACTTATATTTTCATCAGTTATTATTCTCTTATATACTTTAGGGTTTACATTCAAACTTGGACAGTTGTGATGATCAATGATTGTAAATATACCAAAATGATCACTCACATCAGCCATAATAATACCCATTTTCATTACATTTTTGCATCATTTGTAAATGTATTATCGATCAATGTTGCAGTATTTGCGGTAATTCTAGTTAATAATAATAATAATAATACATACAATTTCTATAGCGCCGTTCTCCACTTTGATTAAATGCTCAAGGCGCTTTACAATAGGTACATCAAGGCAAACAGATTGAAAATACAAGTACATCACAGTAATAGAAGAAGATGAAGAAGCAGAAAAAAAGACATGAAAGATAGTTGATTTTTATTATCAGCGGAAGAAATGAAAAAGTAGCTAATAAATCTAAGAAATGATTTCAATGTGAGTTACAAGAGGAACTCAGTAGGTCGACATTAAAATCCCCGATTAAGTAACATATTTTTCTTTCACGTGTCACCTTGGCAAGAAATGCCTCCAATAAATACATAAATTCAATGACACTTTGTCCTGGAGGTCTATAAACTATGGCAAGAATTGCATTTAAGTTATGATTGCACTGTATTTCGGCTACAATTGTTTCAATATGATCATCAAAAATGTCCAGGTCCTCCCGTCTCTTATATCGAGTACTATTTTGTATCAGACATGCTACTCCTCCTCCTCGCTTGTTTTTCCTACCTGATCCAATAAATGTGTAGCCAGGTATAGTAATTGATTCATGATTGCACAGCCATGTCTCTGTTAATGCTATAAAAGAGAAAGAATTCGATATACTGGCAAGAACAGTGGTCAAATTGTCAAAACTTTTCTTAATACTTCGACAGTTGAAATGCACAATAGATAAAACGTTCGGATTGCTTGAATACACATCATTGACAGCATTATCATACTCATGGGGCAAGATGTAGTTTACGTCCTCAATAAGGAGCTTGTACCTGTCAAACATGGGATTGGCATTTTCAAAACTTTCTTATGAACAGTTGAAGGGGTCGGTGCATTATAGTGTTAACCCACACTTTGGAGAAAAATGAGTTACATGCATTTACACCATCCCGAATCGCTGCTCTATAATCCCTCAAAAATTGTATCTGAAATTCGAGCAACTAATTGGTTTTTAATGCAGGCATCTTTTTGCCCCGGAAATTAATCATATCTTATAAGCAGGAATATAGTGTTAAGCCACACTTTTCAAGATGGCGACCTCCATGGTAGCAGACAGAAACCTGAACAGTGAGGAAACTTTTTCATCTACAAAAATGAGTGATTCGGCTTCATAACATAACGTGTACTCTTCTGCCAGTTATGAAAATGGAGATGAGATAAACATTAATGAAATTTTAAGCATTTAATGAGTATATTTTGTTAATTTTTGTACTGTTGGGGTTAGCACTATTTTCATGCTAATTCTACTGATAATGACATTTTCGCCAGTTTTTTTATATTTTTGTTGAACTTATCAGGAAAATACCAGAATCACTGGTTTTAGGAGTATTTTAGCATTGTGCATTATGACCTATAAGAAAATTAATCAACATTCATGGTTTGTCCCAGCACCTTAAAGTTTCTAGCACTTTATTCATGCTGACATTTCGCTTCAAAAGGAAAGCTTCCTCGAAATTAATCAGTAGTTAAATAACTGATGAAATATATTAAAGATATAAATCTTCATTTGTTATGTGTGTTTTTTCATCGAAATGGCTTATTGTAATAAGTGTATTGTCTCTAGATTTATGATTTTTTTTTTCCCGATGCAAGTGTGATCTGAAAACATTCATATGGGTAAAAAAAGAAAGGTACGGATAGCTGGATGTTTGGACATGTGCCTTATATGATAGTAAGTCTAACAGAGTTAGATCCCTAGTGAAACAACATTTGAAATTGTCATTGATTAATTTGTAACTTCTTTTGAATAAAATTCAATTTTGCTTTGCTTTCACAGCCATATTTAGGGGGATTAGCTATAGACAGTAGAGAATGGATGAAAACAAAATGCATTTTTAATATCGATTAATTTACCTCAAATTTTCAAAAAAAAAATTCCTGCCGCTGTCAATACAGCTGCGCTTCCCTGTAGTTTCCTACATAACCGAGACACGATACTTACATGTTTAATATCCTTTGAAAGGATGTTACATTTATGATATAACTGCAAACATTATTTTTCAAATCTAACGCTGTCGTATAAAATTCATAGCTCCACGTTGTTGATACCTCTATACGGTTTCTCAATCTAAATCAATAAACGTTGAAATCAATCAAAGCGGAATTTAAAGCATCAATGCTGACATTTTTTTAACGTAATTCAATTGTGAGACAATGGCTCCCTTTTTTCCTCTACTGAATTTACCCTTTAAACTCGGTATTTATCATTCATCTTTATGAAGAAGTCTCCATGTTGGAAAGAAAATGTATTTGCTGTATTCTGTTACAAATTTCAGAGTTGTTCTTTTTTTCACAGGGTTGTTTTCAAGATTGATTTACAAAAAAGAAAGTTTCCTTCAAATTAATTTGGAGATTTGTGATTGATAAAACTATTGAAAGCATATAGATTTGTCACTTTTTCGAGTATGTTTTTGTCACCGTAACAGCTTTGACATGAGAACATTTTTTTCTTGTTCCTAAATGATCTTCATGATCCTTGTAGTCTGAAAACATGCATATGGGGTAAAATGTATGTGTATAAAGACACCAACTTGGTATAATATGTGGACTATTTTGGTCTTATTGGGCACATTGTATTTCAGCATGTATGGTCTGCCCGAATATACGAAATCTATAAGTGTTCAGACTTCCAAAGAGATTTTTTCCCAATTTTTAGAAATTATCTTTTCATGGATTTTTGACCATTAAGAGTTAGTCATTCATTTTGTGATAAGAACTTTCCTGCATAATTTCACACAGCCTGCATTTACCAATGAACATGGAGAAGGAGGATTCATTGAGGCATGTACAGTCATAATTCTCATGCAACACTATTTTTTGGGTAAATTCGTTGTCATACAAAGAAGGATTTTAGAGTACTATTGGTGATTTTGATACCCTAAACAAGAAAACCAATATAGCTAAACAAGGCCTTAATGTCTACTTTATGATATTTTATTCCCGTTAACAAAAGACATGATCTCTGGAATAATGTTGATATGTACCACGCATTTTACTTCATTTTCTCTGATCTAGATACTCTAAATTCAAAATGCGTTATATGCATAATGCTGAAGAAGGGACTCTATCCCTGCCTTTAGGTACATGGAAGATGTAAAATCCTCAATGAGATATACCCCCTCCCCCCCCCCACAAATCATATTATTATTTTGTATGACGCTGAATCCTTTGTTTTTTAAAACTTGAATTGTTGAAATTGTATAATATCCACATTTCAAGATGTCTTTATGCGTATATGATTGATTCTGTGCGCATGTCTGCGTCTGAAATATATTCAAAGTTTGTCTTCATAATTCACACAGATTATACAATACAGACAGTTAAAAACAAGTATATCTTATTTTAATTTCACGTCACAAAGGAGGGAAACCCAAATATTACATTAATTTTCCATTTTTAGTGGTGAGATATTGATATTTTGTGAGTTTTCAAAAAATAAAGAGTATTTGTATACACGACGGATTTGGCTGCAATAAAGTGCTAAGCCACAAATTCAAAATGTGTCTTGAAAAATCCTCTTGAATCCACCAAAATATCAGTGTAGTAAATTTCTTCAAGACACTATTCAATCTGGAGTATGTAAAGGTTTATAAACGAACAAATTGGCCTTCTCGAGTCATTAACCTGATTTATAGATTTTTTCAAACTTTCAAAAGCGATTATCTCAAAATGAACATTGTGTGGGTTAGCACTATAATGCACCGACCCCTTCAGTTTATATATTCTTGATTATGATCACCAGAAATTTGCCTTCTACAAGTTACACATAAGTGACGATGGGTTGACGTTGACATCAAACAAATCAAACACATATCCCGGGACTTAATCTGTATACATGCGGAAAAAAAACACAACAACAACACACAAATAAGGTAATACAAGTGATGTATAGATGAAGACACTCAAACAGAAGAGGCATATAAAGACAATGCGTCTGAAACCAGTCAGTGTGCAAACATTAGGGAAAAGGAAATATCATACAATCACGCAAAGCACTACTATTCAGGGTCAGATGTCCTTCCAAGGAAGTGTATAACTGCTAGGTGACTATAAAATAGGTTGTACAGTACATGTATCACTTGTCACAAAACATGTTAAACATATATATCATAAATTACAGTGACTTTATTTCTTTTTCATTGTGGATCACTTTTGTCACCTTCTTATTTCCTTTCAACAGCACAATTATCCGACCATCCTTGCTCCAGGCATTTTCAACATACTTGTTCGATCTTGCAGAGTTCAACAGTTCCTGATTCTTTTGCGTCAGATCCTCGACCAAAACCATCTTTTTTTCCCTTCGGGTTCCTACGGTGGGCAATCATCTCCTGTCTCTTCCTGTATGCCTTGAATTTCACTATAATTCCCCGCGGAGATTCTGTGCAGTCCTTTCGCATTTTCCGTGTCCCTACGCGATGACTTCTCTCGATGTCTGACTCCCGCAGATCCACTTTCAAGACGTCCTTTGCCAGCCCGACAATGATCTCATCTGTGTTTTCTCCTCTTTTCTCAGGGTAGCCAAACAGACGTAAACAGGTGCGCCTGGAGTATTGCTCTTGTTCGTTCAGAGAATTGTTGACCTTCTGGAGGTTATGTTCTTGTCTCTCCAGTCTCTCTTTCAGACGTGCGATCTCCATGTCCTTTTTCTCACTTGCAGCTTGAAGATCATGTATGTCACCCTTTTGTTTCTCTATCTCTTCCTCGAGCTCTGTCAGTCGTCTATTTACAGATTCCTCGATGACCGAGAGGAACTGTTTATTTGTGAGGAGGTCTTTCATGATATCCTGAATCAGGGGCGATTGCGTAACTTCTCTCCCCTCCTTTGTCTTTGATCTGGTTGAGGGTGGAACAGAGGCCATTGCTATGTACTGATCAGGTGTGACCGATGTACACGTATTGGATCAACGAACATGGAGTTTAGGAATTCACTCCGGCATTCACTGGAGAGGTTGTTGTGCTGAACATAAGATACTAACAGGTGTGGTTCCGCGTCCGTTGTTCGTGCAGACTCAGAAAGCTTTCAGCATGAAGGGTACTGCCCTTTATGAAAATGGTCTGCACTCTAAAATGTTGAAAATCCCTCATCGGAATGGAAGGGATTGGACTAAGGTACTTACAACAGCCATGAAGAGAGGTCCTCCTTCTCAGACATCTGCACGTATTCACCCAAGATTCGAGTCATATTTGCTGAAAGGCGCACTCAAAAGTTTTCCTGGAAGTACTCTGTAATACACTGCTACATGATAACTTTCAATGTCCGCAGCATCAATATAATCTGGATTTTGTAGCCACAATGCCCATGTATATCCTCTCCTGTCAGTCAAAGCACACCGACGTACATTGACAAATATTATGTTTTGTAGCTCAGAATTCAATACACACTCTATTTCATTTACACCTTTTCCCGAGCAATACAACACAATATCTGCATTCAAATTTACTTTAGATCGTTCAATATAGTAAACCAAATCATTGATATAAATGATAAACAGCAATGGCCCGAGAATTGAGCCCTGAGGCACGCCGTGATTGACTTGTAATCGTGATCTCGACGAGTATATCTGAGTGCAAATATGTGGTCTCTTCAAATAACTTTCGAACCATTTTAAACTTTCCTTCGACACCCCTATTTTTCAAGCGCTTTACGTAGGTCAATAAAGACTGCACTGACATAGCAGCCGTCATATATGGTCCGATACCAGTCATCCGTGACCTTTAACAATGATGTGACAGTTGAGTGTCTTGACCTAAATCCAGATTGTTCTTGGTTCAATATGCTATTCTGTTTTAAGTAGAGAGACAGTTGTGACTAGACGATCTTTTCCAGAACCTTTGAGAGAGGTGAAAGAATTGAAATCGGCCTGTAATTGTTAGGCAGGGATTTGTCTCCAGATTTAAAAACTGGTATCATTTTTTTCACATTTCCACCGATGAGGCACGATGCCCTCTAACAGTGACCGATTAATAAGGTAAGTACATGTAAGTGAATGCACTATGCCAGATCCAGATAATTGTACAATTTTAACTGATAGACCATCTAGACCAGCTGACTTTTTCGCTTTGAGTCCTTTGATGGCTTTAAATACCTCTTCCTCATTAACCACATGCAGAGTCAATCTTGATTGTGCTGAAACTTCATTTACAATACATCGTTGTACATGAGGAAATTGTGATGCTAGACTTACACCAATATTTTCTATAGTAATTCTTGTTTTCGATTTCGAAATCAGAGAAGGAGCTTTGTTTCTTGTCTTGTATTCTTCCCATAATTCATCATAATTAGCTTCTAAAATATGTTTATGATTTTCATCATTTCCATCAAAAATACGCATATGTACCTTTTTAGCTTTTCCTTTTAACTTATCTCTTTTTCTTATACAGTAATCTCCTTAGTCATCCAGGGTGAGTATTCATTCCTGACACGTGTCTTTCTCGCTAGCAAGTGTTTATTCAGTACCTCAAGGAAAAGCTCTTCCCACACTTTAACAGCATCATCAATGCCTGAAGTGTCTTCTACAATACTGCAGTTTCGGTTTCTTAAATCATCCAAATACAATATTCAGTATCTACATTTGTCATTTTTCTGTATATTATCGTACGCGGGTTATGTTTAGTAGTTTTGCATCTCCATAACAAATAAGACATTGAGTGGTCGCTCAGACCATTATGAATGACACCATACGTACTAATCATCTCTGGGTTGTTTGTAAGGATATGATCTATCAGACTCATTTAGTTACGCGTTATTCGTGAAGGTTCCGTAACATTGATCTCATGTAATGCAAAAATATCATGAATTTGTTTTAACATTCCAGTTTGTATTGACGGTGGCGTTCTTGATAGATCGCAGTTTAAGTCCCCCATGATATTAATATCAGTACTGAAAGAATCAACGGAAAAGTCAGAAATTGTTCATACAAATCAAATGTATCATTTCCAATGTTTGGCGGTCTATACCATGTAACAGATGTAATTGCCTTTTCATAATCAAATCTTATGTCAATTGGTATTACTTCAAGGTTTGCTATTTATGGATGATTTAGCAATTCATTATTGTCTCGTATATACACTGCAACGCCACCTCCATTTCTATTTGCGTCTTTGCGAATCGGATTATAGCCTTCAACTTTGAGCTCATTATCAGAGATAGAATCATCTAACCATGTTTCATTTAGAGCTAAGACTTCCACATAATTTTCGAGTAATAAGTAACCTTATCTCACTTAAGTTTCGTAGTAAGCTACGGATATTCACTTGTAAAATCTTGACACTTTTGCCCTTCAGTTCTGCAAAATGCAATGAATTTTTCATTGGAGAATGAATCATTCCATTTTCATAATTATCAGACAATCCATCATTATCAGATAGTTCATCATTGATACTCTGCTCTTCTACTGAAGTGTTCAACGGAAGTTGGTAAGTATACACTTTAAACATTTCCAGTTTCAGAACTCAACATCTGGATTATCATAATCTTTAACACATATATACCAGCACATTTTATGTGTAGCCACTGAGAGCATCGTGTACGCTGAATTCCTTTTTGAT
Source organism: Diadema setosum (assembly GCF_964275005.1). Lineage (NCBI taxonomy): Eukaryota > Metazoa > Echinodermata > Echinoidea > Diadematoida > Diadematidae > Diadema > Diadema setosum. The sequence goes on from NC_092701.1 coordinate 155,611, forward strand.
TACTTCGAACAGATTTTTTGACAACCAACACATGGGTACTTGGGTCCCATAAAAAATAACAAAGGGAGCTTCTTTTTTTTTACTGCTATAAAACTGCTTTACAGAAAAAAGGGGGGTCTCAGAGTCTATTTAGGTCTTCCTTGTCATGAACTTGTCGTATCATTGTTCCATCATTCGTAGTTGGGACCAACGCTAGGATGCGACCGTCTGACGACCACGCGGCTTTGACTCGTTGTACCCTTTTCGGAGATTGGAGAAGTTGGGAGTTTTGCTTCGTGAGGTTTTCGTCGATTCCGATCCCTGTCCCTTTCAAACGTCGTCGCTTTGGCATGACCTGGCTGCGTGTCAGGTACGTTATAAACTTCACCATGATCGGTCTCGTAGGTGTCTTGCGACGATTGTTGCCTCCGCTTTTTTCCAGCCCTTGTCGCGGTTGGATACGGTGCGACCTGTCGATGTCATCAGCCTTCAATTGAATGCCCAGGTGTTGAATGCCCAGGTGTCGGGAAAATATGTCGCGGACTACCTCGGTTGTGTTCTCCGACTTTGATTCCGGTACCTTAAATACCATCAAGCAATTGCGTCTGGAGTATTGTTCCAAAGTGTTCAGATTGTCCTGCAGTTTGTTGACGACAGAAGCCTGTGTTTCAAGATTTTTTTGTGAGAGAAGACACCTCCTTTGTCCTCTAATCGAGCTTGGACTCCAAATCTATTATCTACCCCTCGGTATTTTCAAGTGGATCAACGAACTCTCCAAGCTTCTTTTCAATGGCCTTACAAACCGCTGACTCAATTGCCTCTACGAAAGCCTTGCTCTGAAAAGATTTTTTGACTACGTCACGAGCAATCTGCTCTATTTGTTGGACCGTAGGCTTCGATATCTTAGACATTGTTCCAAGACAAGATGGCGTAGAAATAAAAACACACACAATGTCAAAACATATATCTCTGTGGATATATGAAACACTCAACCAAAACACGTTATGTATTCCATCATAACGACAAGAATCACAAACAAGAGTTGAAGTGTTAAATGCCACACGAAGTATATAGTAGACTTTATCGTATCATCCTTTTCTGCCCTTGAGGTGAACAGTGAATTCGTTAACTTTCTAGAGGAATATATGAACAATCACTAATATGGTAATAAGACAAAACTGGATTGTGTTAAAACAGACTGCGAGAAAGCAGAACGCACTCATTAGAGTCAGTAAGGCGTGGCAATGTGCACACCCATCGGGCCAAGTCTCCTCCCATCGAGGAGTGATATTTACAATGTTTGTCACTGCTCTGAAAATGCAACGCCAGATTGCGAATCTGTACAAACGCAGACAAATAAAGCAAAACATGTCATCAGAAATAACAATATCATGTAAATAAGGAATAACTAGGTAGTTTTATTTAAACATAGGGATGCAATACAAATGAAGAAGATAGAACGCGCCTTCCATATTCGTGAAATTAAAGCCATCGGTATATGAGATAAACCAATCACTCCCTTCAACTCTCAGCCGTTCGTCGTTCATAAATCTTGTGAGAGTTCCTTTTTCTTAGGCTCGTAGTTATGTTTTGAATTAAAGCTACTTAAAAGCCGCATTGGCAGAGAATGTGAATAAGTTTAGATAGTTAAATGCGTTCCATCATATGCCAATCAACAAACTGCAGAAGGTACGAACAAAGTTTGTGTATATTATGAATACAACAATACCGCTGTAAGATTATTCCTACAATTTTGTTGAGAACTAATGGAGGTAAATATTGTTCATTTAACCAAAGTTCATGATCCCAATATTCAAACCTTTTAATTGCGTCAAGATCATAAATCCACAATGTCATTTATGAAAGGTTTGTCGAACCCCATCGGTTACATAAGCAGATGAATTCGAAATTGTTCTATGACCATATCAGCTCCGAACCCCTAACCAACAAAAAACGAAATGATGAAATGAAATATAACACAAAACAACGTCATGACAAAATAATACGGGTTCTTTTTTTGTTTGTTTTCTTGTGTTTTGTTTTGTTTTTGTTTACATATTCTGAGACATAATTTCTGGGGGGTTTCATAAACTGTTCGTAAAGTTACGAACGACTAGCAAGCGACTGGTGATCAGTTCTTGTGCTGTAATTTCTGATAGGTATAGCACATCAGAAGATACCACCAGTCGCTCGTAGGTTTATGAATTATGCATACTTCTTTTTGATTATACCTGACATGATGATGCTGAGTCAGCGGCTGTTGAGAAGAACTTTTCAGGCCAGAAATCGCATGTCAGATTGAATGTCCAAAGGCGTGGCAATGTACACACCAATCGGGCCAAGTCTCCTCCCATCGAGGAGTGATATTCAGAATCCTTGTCACTGCTCTGAAAATGCAACGTCAGCCCGGAAATCTGTAGAAGCGCAGAGGAATAAAGCAAAACATGTCCTCAGAAATAAAAACATTATGTAAATAGGGAATAACAAAGTATTTTTTAAACATAAGAGTGCAATACAAATGAAGAAAATAGAACGCGTCTTCCATATTCTTGAAATTAAAGCCAGCGGTATATAAGTTAAAGCAATCACTCCCTTTAACTCTCTGACGGTCGTAGTTCATAAATTGTGTGAGAGTTCCTTTGCTTAGATTCGTAGTCATTTTTTTTTTAATTAACGCTACTTAAAAAGCCACATTAGCAGAGAATTCAAATAGGCCTAAGTTTAGATTGTTTTATCTAAACATTTGGGAATAATCCAAATGAAGAAAATAGAAAGTGCTTCAAATATATTCGCGAAATTAAAGCCATCGGCATAATATGAGATAAAGCAATCACTCTCTTCAAATCTCTGCCGTTCGTACAGGTCTGTAGTTCTTAAATATTCCTCTTTCTTAGGTTCGACGTCATATTTTGAATTAACGCTCCCTAATTGCCGTATTGGTAGAAAATTGAAATAATTTCACATAACAAAGATTGTCGATAATTATGCAAATGAACAAAGGCAGAAGGTACGAAGAAAGTCTGTGGGGATGTCTTATACGCTCCCTACGTACAGATTTAGTGCAGCCAACTCATTCGCGAGATGGGTGTTAGTATTAGTCATGTTTCATGACCGAGGCAATGGCAGATTCTCGTCGCTCTGAAAACAGAGGGAGGTGCTTTGCTGTGACAGACATGTTTTTCAATAACATAAAGCCTATATATGACCTTGCACCACAAAACCAACAAAAAAAGTTGGCAGACAGTGATTTTCAGTAAGGGCAGATTCTGAAAGAGTGGACTCTAAACTTTAAAAGGACGTATAACCCCATTCAAATAGACTCCCCTAACCTATCTAAATACTGGAAAGAGCGCACGCATTCTGCAACATTCTGGAAATGGTGAATAGAGATGTAAAAATAGAATTATAATGCGGTAAGATTAGTTCTTCAATTTTGTAAAGGATTATAATGAAGGTAAATATTGTTCATTTAGCCAACGTTCACGATCCCAGTTTTAAAACCTTTATAATTACGCCCACATCATAAATCCACAACGTCATTAATGATAGGTTTGTCGAATGCCATTGTACACATAAGCAGATGAATTCGAAATTGATCTATGAGCATAACAGGTCCGAACCCTCTTGAAAAACGAAATGATGTAAAAGAATAGGCATGTATATATATATATATATATATATATATATATATATATATATATATATATATATATATATATATTACTGCATAAAAAAACAACATGTTTTCACCACATCCTGAAACAAGAATCCTGGGGTTGTTTCACAAAGCTATTCGTAAAGTTACGAACGACTTACGAGCGACTGGTGATCAGTTTTTGTGTTGAATATAAGAAAATGTTTGATAAGTATAGCACATCAGAACTGATCACCAGTCTCGTAAGTTGTTCGTTACTTTACGAACGGCTTTATGAAACAGGGCCCAGGTATTGTTTTCACGAACGATAATGATAACAAACAACAACAAGTTATCTCGGGATCATGTTTTTGAGTACAAGATTACTGTTACTATTTTTGGTTAAAAACCAAGCGGACCGTCTCTTTCTTACAGCTCGTGTGATTTTAAATCTTCAAAGAATTCCGAGATCATCAATATCTGTAAAGCTCTTAATAGTGAAGTCTTGCAAGTGTTGTTACATTGTGAAAATATTTGAATAAGCGTGGGATATTATCTCTCGATGTTCTCTGCAAAAAGCGTTGTGCTCATGGGGGGGGGGGGAACCCGTAACAATTCAATTTTCAATCCAATTTTTATTTTCCACTCACGGGTTGGAACACTCTCGTCAGTAAAAGGCTGGTTTTCAGAGGGGTCAACAACAGTGTTTGATTGCAGTAGGCTGAGGATTATTTTTCAATGCATTACTATCATCAACAAGTCAATTCAATACCTATCGAACGTGCTTTGTTTTCAGGCAATCAGTACACTTTCCAATGACTAAAAATTGACGAATTATTGAACCGTTCGAGGCACTGCAGTCCAGTGATTAATGTAGCCATATTCTTTTCTTTGCTTATAGTTAACAGTGAATTTGTTATCATCATTATTATTATCATTATTTATTCGGCTTTCAATCACAAATACATTTTTCGAAACCAGAAAAATGTACATTGGAGTGGTAACATTTTGATGAAGTATATGATCAATCATTAATTTAAGAATACACATTATTTGTGTGAGAAAAAAAAAAACATAAAAAGGAAGGTAAAGTCAGTGGAAGACGGTGGGTATGAAGTATATCAACACACCATGACATAACCCTGTCATCGTAAACACTGCATATATGCGATGCTCACTCTTCCGCTTCATTATTCAAACTCTAACAAGCATTTACCTATCGAAAACTTTTAATTTTCTGTTTTTGCTTTTGCTTGAGGTCTATCTTGAATGACCGTACAAATAATATTCAGATGAATCAAATACGGATCATAGGCATGGAAAATTTAAATTAAGCATACTTCTTGTTGATTATACCTGACATGATGCTAAGTTAGCGGCTGTTGAGAAGAACTTTTCAGGCCAGAAATCGCATGTCAGAGTGAAGTTCGAAAGAAGTGGCAATGTACACACCCATCGGGCCAAGTCTCCTCCCATCGAGGAGTGATATTTACATTCTTTCTCACTGCTCTGAAAATGCAACGTCAGATTCCAAATCTGTAGAAACACAGAAAAATAAAGCAAAACATGTCATCAGAAACAACAATATTGTAACACAACCGGGACCGTTGTGATCGAGGTCGGGACTCTCCTGTCTTGGCATACTTGAAGAATTCAACTCTCTCTCATACATCACCGCATTCGTACGTAAAAGATATCACAAATAAACACACCGGTTATTGTCGCGATAATTGAATTGTATATGGCACAAGCACTTTACTTGCCTTTATTTTCGGAGATGGGCGAATAACACATAGGAAAGTATCTCGCGGGGTGGCCCACAGCCCTTTGCAATCTCACCAACTGCTTGTATACGGACGACCCAAACACCGTCCTTACCCGGCCGTGGCTAGAACGCAACTGCTATTTGTCAATTGCCGTACAGACTCTTGTTCGTACCGCGCGCGTGTAAACGCACGCCCCGTCCGTACCCATATACTCTAAGAGAACGTGCGTACACGCACTATCATGACATCACTTTGTTACAATATCATGTAAATAAGGAATAACAAAGAAGTTTTATTTCAACATATGGATGCAATACAAATGAAACAAAATAGAACGCGCCTTCCATCCATCGGCATATGAGATAAAACAATCACTCTCTTCAACTCTCTGCCGTTTGCAGTTTATAAATTTTGTGGCTGTTAATTTTGTTAGTCTCGTAGTCATATTTTGAATTAAGGCTACTTAAAAGCCGCATTGTCAGAGAATTCAAATCAGTTTAGATAGTTATTACTCTCCATCATATGCCAATCAACAAGAGCAGAAGGTACGAACAAAGTCTGTGAAAATATAAATACATCCTGCAGCAACAATACTGCATGATTATTCTCAAAATCTCGTTAAGCATTAATGAAGGTAAATATTGCTGATTTAACCAAATTTCATGATCCCAATGTTCAAACCTTTTAATTGCGCCCAGATCATAAATCCACAATGTTATTAATGAAAGGTTTGTCGAATCTCATCGACATGAACCATAATTCCTGGAGTTGTTTCAGAAAGTTGTTCGTTAAGTTACGAACGACTAGCGAGCGACTGGTGATCAGTTCTTGTGCTGAATTATGTAAATTCTGATAGGTATAGCACATCAGAAGATATCACCAGTCGCTCGTAAGTTTTTCGTAACTTTACGAACAGCTCTATGAAACAGGGCCCAGGTACTGTTTTCACATAGGATAATGATAACAAACAAAAACAAGTTTTCTCGGGATCATGTAGTACGAATTGCTGTCACTATTTTTGGATACATACTATGGGATAAAAACCAAGCGGGCCTTCTTTTTTTTTTTGTCGCAGCTCGTGTGATTTTAAATCTTCAAAGGATCCCGTGATCGTCAAGACCTGAAACGCTTTCAATAGTGAAGTTCTGATAGTGTTGTTACATTGTGAAAACTATGTGTCGATAAATTGTTTATCATAAATGTCGTGTACAAAATCATATTTGATGCAACGGAATTAAGCAGAAATAAATCAAATCAAATCAAAATATTTGAATAACCGTAGGGAATTAACACATTTTCTACGCAAAGAGCGTTGTGCTCATGGGGTGAGGGGAACCATAACAGTGTTTGATTGCAGTAAGTTGAGGATTATTTGTCAATGAATTACTATCACCAACAAGTCTAATGACACAAGTCATTATTCAATTCAATACCTATCGAGCGTGCTTTATTCTCAGGCAGTCAGTACACTTTGCAATGACAAAAATAGACGAATTTTTGAATCGTTCGAGGCACTGCAGTCCGGTGATTAATGTAGCCACATTCTTTTCTGTGCTTTTTGTAAACGGTGAATATTCGTTAACATTCTATAATGAAGTAAATGACCAATCACTTATTCATGAACACAAATAATTTGTGTTAAAAAAAAAAACAGACTACGAATGACCAGAACCCAGTCAATTGAGTCTGTAATCTAACTTGTGCATTTCTCAAGATTATTGTCGCTTGTTATTCGTCTTTCCCCGTCTGTCGTCTCCCTTCCTTCTCTTTGACAGTTTCATCTTCTTTTCTTGAGAGTTAAGACGAATTACGGTAGTCGGCAAACTCTGACATATTATCCATACCAGTGTATACAGTAAGAGCAAGGACGTTTACATAAAAAGAAAGATTAAGTCAATGGAGGACGATGGGTATAAAGTATATTCATTGTATTGTCAAATTACCATGAAGTAACCATGTCATCGAAAACACTGCATACATGCGATGTTCACTCTTCCCGCACATTATTCCAATTGTAAGAAGCATTTAAGTAACGAAAATTTTTTGCCTTTCTGTTTGCTTTTACTTGAGGTATATCTTGAATGACCGTACAAATAATATTCTGATTGTAAATATTGTGATAAAAAGTCTTAAGAGTAGTGAGAAAAAAAAATGAATCAAATACGGATCATACGCATGGAAAATTTGAATTATGCATACTTCTTGTGGATCATACCTGACATGATGATGCTAAGTAAGCGGCTGTTGAGAAGAACTTTTCAGGCCAGAAATCGCATGTCAGACTGAACAACCAAAGGCGTGGCAATGTACACACCCATCGGGCCATGTCTCCTCCCATCGAGGAGTGATATTTACAATCTTTGTCACTGTTCTGAAAATGCAACGTCAGATCGTAAATCTGTAGAAACGCAGAGAAATAAAGCAAAACCTGTCATCAGAAACAACAATATCATGTAAATAAGGAATAACAAAGAAGTTTTATTTCAACATATGGATGCAATACAAATGAAACAAAATAGAACGCGCCTTCCATCCATCGGCATATGAGATAAAACAATCACTCTCTTCAACTCTGTGCCGTTTGTAGTTTATACATTTTGTGGCTGTTAATTTTGTTAGTCTCGTAGTCATATTTTGAATTAAGGCTAATTAAAAGCCGCATTGTCAGAGAATTCAAATTAGGTTAGATAGTTATTTACTCTCCATCATATGCCAATCAACAAGAGCAGAAGGTACGAACAAAGTCTGTGAAAATATAAATACATTGTACAGCAATAATACTGTATGATTATTCTTAAAATCTCGTTAAGCATTAATGAAGGTAAAGATTGCTCAATAACCAAATTTCATGATCCCAATGTTCAAACCTTTTTAATTGCGCCCAGATCATAAATCCACAATGTCATTAATGAAAGGTTTGTCGAATCTCATCGACAAGAACCATAATTCCTGGGGTTGTTTCATAAAGTTGTTCGTTAAGTTACGAACGACTAGCGAGCGACTGGTGATCAGTTCTTGTGCTGAATTATGTAATTCTGATAGGTATAGCACATCAGAAGATATCACCAGTCGCTCGTAAGTTTTTCGTAACTTTACGAACAGCTCTATGAAACAGGGCCCAGGTATTGTTTTCACATACGATAATAATAACAAACAACAACAAGTTATATCGGGATCATGTAGTACGATTTGCTGTCACTATTTTTGGATATATATGGGATAAAAACCAAGCGGGCCTTCTTTTTTGTCGCAGCTCGTGTGATTTTAAATCTTCAAAAGATTCCGTGATCGTCAAGGCCTGTAATGCTTTCAATAGTTAAGTTCTTATAGTGTTGTTACATTGTGAAAACTATGTGTCGTTAAACCGTTTGTCATAAATATCGTGTACATAATCATATTTGATGTAAGGGAATTAAGCAGAAATAAATCAAATCAAATCAAAATATTTGAATGACCTTCGGGGATTAACAAATTTTCTTCGCAAAGAGCGTTGTACTCATGGGGTGAGGGGAACCATAACAGTGTTTGATTGCAGGAAGCTGAGGATTATTTGTCAATTAATTACTATCACCAACAAGTCTAATGACACAAGTCATGATTCGATTCAATACCTATCGAGACTGCTTTATTCTCAGGCAGTCAGTACACTTTGCAATGACAAAAATAGACGATTTTTTGAATTGTTCGAGGCACTGCAGTCCGGTGATTAATGTAGCCACATTCTTTTCTGTGCTTTTTGTAAAACGGTGAATATTCGTTGACATTCTGATGAAGTAAATGACCAATCACTTATTTATGAATACACATAGTTTGTGTCTCCCTTCCTTCACTTTGACAGTTTCATCTTCTTTTCTTGAGAGTTAAGACTAATTACGGTAGTCGGCAAACTCTGACATATCATCCATACCAGTGTATACAACAAGAGCAAGGACGTTTACATAAAAAGAAAGATTAAGTCAATGGAGGACGATGGGTATAAAGTATATCCATTGTATTGTCAAAATACCATGAAGTTACCCTGTCATCGAAAACACTGCATACACGCGATGTTCACTCTTCCCGCACATTATTCCAATTCTAAGAAGCATTTAACTAACGAATATTTTTTTGCTCTTCTGTTTGCTTTTACTTGAGCTCTACCTTGAATGACCGTACAAATAATATTCAGATTTTACATAACGTGATCAAAAGTGTTAAGAGTGACGAGAAAAAAAAAATGAATCAAATAAGGTTCATAGGCATGGAAAATTTGAATTATGCACACTTCATGTTGATTATACCGGACATGATGATGCTGTGTCAGCGGCTGTTGAGAAGATTGTTTCAGGCCAGAAATCGCACGTCAGACTGAATGTCAAAAGGTGTTTCAATGTACACATCCATCGAGCCATGTCTCCTCCCATCGAGGAGTGATATTTAAAATTTTTGTCACTGCTCTGAAAATGCAACGTCAGATAGCAAATCTGTACAAAAACAGAAAAATAAAGCAAAACATGTCATCAGAAACAACAATATCATGTAAATAAGGAATAACAAAGAAGTTTTATTTCAACATATGGATGCAATACAAATGAAACAAAATAGAACGCGCCTTCCATCCTTCGGCATATGAGATAAAACAATCACTCTCTTCAACTCTCTGCCGTTTGTAGTTTATAAATTTTGTGACTGTTAATTCTGTTAGTCTCGTAGTCATATTTTGAATTAAGGCTACTAAAAAGCCGCATTGTCAGAGAATTCAAATTAGTTTAGATAGTTAATTACTCTCCATCATATGCCAATCAGCAAGAGCAGAAGGTACGAACCAAACTGTGAAAATATAAATACATTGTACAACAACAATACTGCATGATTATTCTCAAAATCTCGTTAAGCATTAATGAAGGTAAATATCGCTCATTCAACCAAATTTCATGATCCAAATGTTCAAACCTTTTTAATTGCGCCCAGATCATAAATCCACAAAGTCATTAATGAAAGGTTTGTCGAATCTCATCGACATGAACCATAATTCCTGGGGTTGTTTCATAAAGTTATTCGTTAAGTTACGAACGACTAGCGAGCGACTGGTGATCAGTTCTTGTGCTGAATTATGTAAATTCCGATAGGTATAGCACATCAGAAGATAACACCAGTCGCTCGTAAGTTTTTCGTAACTTTAGGAACAGCTCTATGAAACAGGGCCCAGGTACTTTTTTCACATAGGATAATAATAAGAAACAAAAACAAGTTTTCTCGGGATCATGTAGTACGATTTGCTGTCACTATTTTTGGATACATATGGGATAAAAACCAAGCGGGCCTTCTTTTTTTTTCTCAGCTCGTGTGATAATCAATAGTGAAGTTCTGAAAGTGTTGTTACATTGTGAAAACTATGTGTCGATAAACTGTTTGTCATAAATGTCGTGTACATAATCATATTTGATGTAACGGAATTAAGCAGAAATAAATCAAATCAAATCAAAATATTTGAATAACCATGGGGGATTAACAAATTTTCTACGCATAGAGCGTTGTACTCATGGGGTGAGGGGAACCATAACAGTGTTTGATTGCAGTAAGCTGAGGATTATTTGTCTATGAATTACTATCACCAACAAGTCTAATGACACAAGTCATAATTCAATTCAATACCTATCGAGCGTACTTTATTCTCAGGCAGTCAGTACACTTTGCAATGACAAAAATAGACGAATTATTGAATCGTTCGAGGCACTGCAGTCCGGTGATTAATGTGGCCACATTCTTTTCTGTGCTTATAGTTAACAGTGAATTCGTTAACATTTTGATGAAGTGTTTGAAAATCACTAATCTAAGAATACACATAATTTGTGTTATAAAAGCAGACTGTCAATCGAGTCATTAATTTAATTTTATGCATTTCTAAAGATTATTGTCGCTTGTTATTCGTCTTTCCCTGTCTGTTGTTGTTGTTGTTGTTGTTGTTCATTTTCCATCTGTGAAGATGGCTGGATAGCCCATATTCAGCTACACTAAGCTGGTCTTCCATGGGGTCCAGTTGGATGTGGGGTGGGACCACTTCACCGGGTTAGACACCCTGCTCTTTGCGATGAATGAATGAAGCGGGATCTTTTACGTGCATGAGCTGTGACTCTCTCATACACGGGACCTCCATTTTATGTCCTATCCGAGGGACAGAGTGTTTTGCCTCTTGCTAGAGGGGACGGTATGTTTACACCACATTGCTCAGTCCAGACTCGGGTTCGAACCCGGACCGCGTGATCGTGAGGCAGACGCGCTACCGACTGAGCCAACTCACCGTCTGTCGTCTCCCTTCCTTCTGTTTGACAGTTTCATCTTCTTTTCTTGAGAGTTAAGATGCACTTACGGTACTCGGCAAACTTTGACATCATCTATACCAGTGTATGCAGCAAGAGCAAGGACATTTTACATAAACAGGAAGGTTACGTCCGTGGAGGACGATGGGTATGAAGTATAATAATATCAACACCGTATGAGATAACCCTGTCATCGTAAACATTGCATGCATGCAATGTTCACTCTTCCGCTACATTATTCCAACTCTAACAAGCTTTGAATATTTAATATTTTTGCTTTCCTGTTTGCTTTTATTTGAGGTCTCTCTTGAATGACCGTACAAATAATATTCTGATTGATCAAAAATCTAAAGAGTGACGAGAAAAAAAATATGAATGAAATAAGGATCAAAGGCATGGAAAATATAAATTATGCATACTTCTTGTTGATTATACCTGACATGATGATGCTGAGTCAGCGGCTGTTGAGAAAAACTTTTCAGGCCAGAGATCGCATGTCAGATTGAATGTCCAAAGGCGTGGCAATGTACACACCCATCGGGCCAAGTCTCCTCCCATCGAGGAGTGATATTCAGAATCCTTGTCACTGCTCTGAAAATGCAACGTCAGCTCGGAAATCTGTAGAAGCGCAGAGAAATAAAGCAAAACATGTCATCAGAAATAACAACATCATGTAAATAAGGAATAACAAAGTATTTTTTAACATATGGGTGCAATACAAATGAAGAAAATAGAACGCGCCTTTCATATTCTTGAAATTAAAGCCAGCGGTATATAAGTTAAAGCAATCACTCCCTTTAACTCTCTGACGGTCGTAGTTCATAAATTGTGTGAGAGTTCCTTTTCTTAGGCTCGTAGTCATTTTCTTTTAATTAAGCTACTTAAAAGCCACATTGGCAGAGAATTCAAATAAGTTTAGATAGTTAAATACTGGACATCATATGCCAAACAACTAAAGCAGAAGGTATGAAGTCTGTGTTAATATAAATACAACAATAATGCTGTAAGATTATTCCCACAATTTCGTTAAGGATTAATGAAGGTATATATTGCCTCTTTAACCAACGTTCATGATCCCAATATTCAAACCTTTTTAATTGCGCCCAGATCATGTAAGACCATATTCTAAAAGAAAAGACTTTAAGCTTTAAAATGATGTATAACTCAAATCAAATGGACTCTCCTAACCTATCTAAATATTGGAAAGAACGCACAAACTCAGGAAAAGTGTAAACTGAGAAGAGAGGATCCTACTGAAGTGCAGTGTCTATTCAAGCGCTTAATCTTTTAACACCAAACCGTTCTGGCTGTGCGATGAATGGGACAAAAAACTGGAAGTTAACTACCAGAGTAACAACAATGAAGAGATTGTCAGATTAAACTGAGATTAACCATGCCTCATTAACACATTCTGTCTATAATTAATACCAATTTTCTAAGCAGTAACACTATCCTTTCAAAAGTTATTAGAGTTGAAATTGAGGAGTGTGGACAAGGTTTTTCAGAAATGAAACAGGGATTCTAAAGACACACCTAATCACACTATTCTACCAAAAATGTTCGAGATAAACTTCTAAAAAACACACGTTCCTGCCCGTTTTATGATACCAAATTTTAGCATAATGTAAAAGAAGACCCGCTCTTTTAGAAGATATGAAAAAGTGAAGTTCGGCTAGGTTAACCCATTTCACTTATATTCAGGCAAAATCAGTGTGTGCGACTTTATATTCGTCGGTGCACGGTCACATACAGAAACAAAAGCAAGAGATATCTGACTGGTTGGTACCGTAGAATCAGTCTTTCCACCCTGGAACTCAAAGTAGCCACATTTCACCCGGAAGCTTGAAAGACGTGGCATACTGGAAATCCATTTGGTCAAGTCTCCTTCCATTGAGGAATGACACTGAGAATCTTCAGTTGACAAGGTCAGGTTCTGAATCTATTAAAGAAAAATAATAATAATAAAGTGACATATTGAGGGAAAATACAGATTAGATACTGTCATCACGAATTCACGATCTTTTTTGTGAATAAAAAAAAAATATTCGTCACGATACAGTCTTCACAATCGAGATGTAATAACCGAAGATTGGAATACATGTTGAAATATATCTCCACGCTTTTTTCTCGTCACAGATATGCTAACTCATTTCTAAAAACAAAAAATAAAATCAATAAATCCAAATAATATATAACAAATATCTTCCAGGGTGTTTATGCATTACAAAAGAAAAAGATAGCCATGTTGTGAAGAAATCATGAGGTTCATATCGACTATTGTAATGGTTCAAAGCACTATAGTGTGGTTTCCTAAGTATTCTAGCATGTGTATTCGTCAAACTTGTGTTACAGTATGTGACCAGTCACTAGTGACAGAATACAAGAAAATAGTTTGAATTCAAATGCAAAATGCGAGAGAGCAAAACCCAGTGGTTAATGAGTCAGCTCGTTAAGTTCGGCATTTCGAATAACGTTTTTCTCAATTCCCGTTCTCTCATAAACAACTGGATAGATACAACATTCACCTAGAATGTATCGTTAAGTCCGAGGAGGACAAAGAGCATTCAGTATCCGCACAACATCGAATAAAATAATTCTACCATCGTCAACACCACGTCATTCTCACCCTAATACCCCTTTTACAGTCATTTTTTTTTTTTTGGAGTTCGTAGAGATTCGTAGATGGGGCACATATTCTTACGGCCTTCTTTCGTACGAACTCTCTTTAATTCGCAAGAACAACTAAAAACCTTTTAGAGAAACAAAATGATTTTCAGTTATACAATGACCATAGAATTCGTGCGTTTTTCATAAGAATGCTTTGAGTAAAGGCTCGGTCACAAATGCATTTACGAACTGCTACGAACGCCGTACGAACGATTTTTTAGACAATTTCGCAAGATCTTCTTAAGTCCGTAAGAATCCAGAGTTCGTAGACCGTTCTTAGACCGTTCGTAAATTCGTAGCCTGGTCGATGGTCTTGTCCATGATTTTTTTTTTTTTTAACTTCGTACGAAACCCTCTCTTCGTATATAAGACGACCGTATGAACGTCGTACGAACATTGTAAGAACTACGCAAGATTTTGTAGGGTCGAGAGACAATTCAAGAAGCCTTAAATTCTTACGATGATTGTAAGAACGCCTTAAAGCCCCAGTCACATAATGCTCTGCGTCCGCGGTTACGTCCAAAAAAGTCATTTTTGCCGCGGACCCCAGCGGATCCTTTGCCGTCACCAGAAATTTGTACAAAACATGCGGGCAAAAAATGCGGGCGATACGGACAGATATGACCAGATGCGAATACTTGCGTCCACTTGCGGATATTCTTACGAATTGGCACATAATAGTTCTGAACACTTGCGGAGAGTTGCGCATTTTTCGGATAGTTACGGATAGTTACAGATTGCTATGAATAATTATGGACAATTTGGTTTTCTCTTACGATCTCTGCTAACTCAGTGTATTATGACAGCAAGGTTATCACATTTTGAACTGTCTTATGCCCCAGTCACACAGTGCTTTGCGATGGGTTACGTCCGCCGCGGATAGATACGGATGAGTGAACGCAGGGGGACGCAGCGTGGACGCAGGCATCCGCAGGGACGTATGTAAACGTATCTGTCCGTAACTCATCCGTAAAGAAACGCACAATGACGGCGCCAAGCCTGCGAAATTTTGAAATGTTCAAAATTTCGCAGAGGGATTCTACGGATTCAGACTTACGCAAGTAACCGTAACCAAACGTAATTATCCGTAACTGAACGTAACTATCCGTAGTCTGGACGCAGACCATCCGCAAGAAATTTTACCTCCCGTCCGTTTGCGTTCGTTTACGTCCACCGTAAGAATCCGAAAGTAACCGCAAGTTAACGTATCTCAACACTTTCGTCCGCTTACGGATATTTGCGGACAGTTACGGATGCTGCGGACGATTACGTCCGTTGACGGTTTCCGTTTCCCAATCGCGTGTTAACACAGAGACTCATGGGAAGCCACACAACTCGTGTTGCCAAGCTGCAGCGCATTTACCTGAAGGAATGCTACAACACAGTCGGAGCAGTGGAGAGGCAGAACCGCCAGGTCAAATTATGACATTTCTCCCACAAAATGGTCATTTTAGGTTGCACCCATATACTCATGACATCGGTTGACCTTTGGTGCTAAACTTTTTTTTTCTTGCACTCTTTGAATGTATATTGTTTTCGAAAAGGCAATATTTTGGGTAGGGGATAGGATGACAGCATTTCACTCACTTTTTTGGCCGGGAAAGGTGTGTGACAGCGATAACTATATAGAATTCTCTATGTCAATGATATGTCAAAATTCTCTATGTCAATGATATGTCAAAATTCTCTATGCCAATGATATGTCAAATTCTTCAAACATCCTCTCTTTCTTATCATTTGCGGATGATAATAATGTGTTTTATTTGATTCTGATTCTGATCGATTATTGATACTTTAAACGGTGAATTAACGAAGTTACTCCATTGGATAAGAGCGAACAAACTGTCAATAAATTTGCAAAAAACTGCCAAAAAAAAAAATGCATGCTGTTCAGTAATTCGCCAGAAAATTTACCGAGAAATGTTTTCCTGGAAGACACGGTCATAGAAGAAGTCTCTTCCATCAATGTTTTAGGTTTGATTCTGGATAATAAATTTACCTGGGTTTGCATATTGATTCTGTATGTCGTGTTATTTCAAGGAATACAGGTATTATAAATAAAGTTAAATTGTATATTCCAAAAATGTACTTTTTATTATTGTTATATTATACTTTTATATTACCTTACTTAAACTATGGCATACTCCCATGGGGAAACAGTTTTTCTACTTATACAGACAGAATATTATTGTTACAGAAAAAAAAAAGCTCTTCGTATCATTTGTCACGAATCGCGGAGAAGTCATACTAATAATCTATTTCACGAAAATAATATTTTGAAAATTTTTGACCTTTATCGTTTGCAATTAGGACAATTCATGTATAAACTCACTAACCATTCTCTCCCACTTGTGTTTGATTCCATGTTCTTAAAGAATGAAACTGTTCATGCATTTCCAACCCGTCAATCCCATGAATATCATTTGCCTTTGACTCGGACGGTTTTTGCAAAATCTTTATTCTCCTTTTCTGGACCAAAATTCTGGAATTCTCTTGACAATAATATAAAAGAAGCTTTAAGTTTTAATACATTTTCTTTAAAGTTTAAGAATTATTTGAAAACTTCGTATGCAGCAAAATAATTCATTCTTTCTTTTTTTTTTACTTTTAATTTTCAAAATCGTTGCTGCGTCGGTAACCTCACTACTCTTTAAGTTTATCAGCGAGCCCGTGCTTCTGTGCCTCCAGTGCCCTGGTTATGACCCACCATTTCCCTCTCCTCCCCCCCCCCTCCTTTCCACCTCGGACTTTCTACATTCCTTACTATCTTTCTATCCTCTCATCAATCTTTCCTTATAAGAGAGCCGCTTTGTGTTTGTTAGTGTGTATTGGTATGTGTGCGTGTACAATTATGTGTGTATTACTCTGTCTGTCTTTTTTTTTTACTACCGTTTAGGGAAATTGTTGCTGTTGTAGTTGTTTTTTGCACTATTTTTTTTTTCTGTATGAGGGGACTGCATTCTACAAGCCCTGCTTTTTAGCAGTCCCCTCCATTTCCAGCAATATTGTTTATGCATTCACAGCAGTGACGTAACAGTTATTTGTATCTCTGTTGATAATGTACCTGTATCTCTTTTACAATGTTGTTCTGTTCATCGCATTGTGGTACTGATTTCCTGACATCTGTGTATTTCAGTGTTTCATTGTATTTCTAATTATTTTGTTTGTTGGAAGTGAAATAAATCAACATGAAAACTGAGAACGAATTTAGTATTTCTCTATAGTCTTACCCACTTTACGCTCCATGGAATGTGCATTACATGTTTTGTATATATATTGTACTTGGGTGTGGGAGGGTGTTTGAAAGTCTTGATGTCTTTGTTTTTTTCTCTGGAAATTTGATAAGCATTGTTTTATTATAAAAATCCCCTTAACATAACTCAATAAGTCATGAATATCGCTGCACAACGACAACGTAACCACAGTTTGTTTATTCCATGACTGTGAGTAATAATTTTCTTACTCTAATGCTTAACTTATCGATCTATATTGTATTACATTTGTGGTTTAATTACGTTTTATATTCTTTACATTTATGAATTTTATTCATATTTTAGTTGCACAAATAGAATTTAAACCTTAAGTTCAAAATTTCATATATCTTTTATCACTGTAAAGCAAATTAAAGGATTACGAATTTGTTCACATCTTGTACGTAATTCAATTTCAGTTTTCCCCAGTCATGCCAGTGTACAATGTAAGACAGTCCAATATGTGATAACCTTGCTGTCATAATATAATACATTGACGAAGCAGGGATCGTCACAGAAAACAATACTGTCCATAATTATTTATAACAATCTGTAACTATCCGTAACTATCCGAAAATATCCGCAACTCTCCGCAAGTGTTCAGAACTATTATATGCCAATTCGTAAGAATATCCGCAAGTGGACGCAAGTATTCGCATCTGGTCATATCTGTCCGTATCGCCCGCATTTTTCCCGGTATGTTTTTGAATAAATTTTCTAGTGACGGCAAAGGATCCGCGGGAGTCCGCAGAAAAAATGACTTTTTTGGACGTAACGCCGGACGCAGAGCATTATGTGACTGGGGCATTACATTTCACACCGGGGAAAACTGAAATTGAATTACGTACAAGCTGTGAAAAAATCGTAATCCTTTAATTTACTTTACAATAATAAAAGATATATGAAAATTTGAACTTGAAGTTTGAATTTTGTTTGTGCAACTCAAATATGAATAAACATCATAAATGTAAAGAATGTATGTGACCGTGCATCACAAAACGAACAAAAAGTCGCACACACTGATTTGGTGTGAGGACTGAAAATAGGTGAAATGGGTCAACCGAGCGGATCTTGACTTGGCTACCCTGGGTAAATAAGGCCTTATCATCATTATAATCATTATTGTTATTATCATTACTATTATCATTATTATTATTATTATTACCATTATTATCATTATTGTTATTGTTAATAATATCATTATTAGTAATGTTATTATCATCATCACTATTACTATTATTATCATTATTATTATTATTATTATTATTATTATTATTATTGTTGTTATCATTATCATAATTATTATCATTAATTTCAGTTTAATCTGATAATCCCCTCATTGTCGTTACTCCGGTGGTTTCCATCCTCTTTTTTGTCCCATTCATCACACAACCAGCACGGCTTGAATAGACACTCTACTTCAGAGCCTCTTTTCTCAGTTTACACTTTTTCTGAGTGTGTGCATTCTTTCCAATATTTAGATAGGTTAGGAGAGTCCAATTGATTTGAGTAATACATCATTTAAAAGCTTAAAGTCTGTTCTTTCAGAACATGCTCCCAACTAAAATTTCACGTGTGGCGACTTTTTGTGTGTTTTGTGGTGCAGGGTCACATATAACATCACTATTCTACAAATAAAATACAATATAGATCGAAAAGTTAAACATTAGAGTAAGAAAATATTACTTGCAGTCATGGAATAGACAAATTGTGGTTACGCTGTCGTTTTTTATTTCAGCGATGTTCATGACTTACTGGGTTATGTCAAGGAGATATTTATGATAAAGCAATGCTTATAAAATTTACAGAAAAAAAAAAAGACATTAAAACCTTCAAACACCCCTCCCACACCCAAGTACACTATCAGGTCATCTCTTGAAGTAATGTATTTTCTGTTTGAATTTCTTGTATGCATGTCATTTTGTAATGCGCACATAGTAGCTGCGCAATATATTATAATGTCCTTTATTATTATTAGTAGTAGTAGTACTAGTAGTAGTAGTAGTAGGTAGTATTGTAAAAAAAAGATGTAATACACATTCGATGGAGCGTAAAGTGCATGGGTAAGACTACCGAGAAATACTAAATTCGTTCTCATTTTATATAGTATGGATACATGTGCATTGTATTATCATTTCTGGGCACTTTATCGTTCCGCGGAGGAATATGAAAATAAAAGAGTTCGACAAGATGACCGAGATCGACCAAACACCTTGTTTGAGAGTCTGGGTATTTTTGGTGGTTATGATGGTTCGTTAGGCCAAAGTTAACCTCCCGTAACAAATTGGGGGCACGTTACGAGAGTTCGGCAGGGTTTCTGCGGACATGGGTGATTTGGTCGGGTTTGATATGATCCCAGGAGGGTTTTTTCTTTCTCGCTGGGCCGATGAATTTCGGTAAGTAGCGTGTGTAGCACTCTATGCTATGTCGTGGACATGGGCGATCGCGATACAGTTTACGTCGCGCAACTACGTATGTCGTTTGCATCATGATTGTTACAGTGTACTGTATGTGAGGTCTTACGATTTGAGAAAGCATGGTGCGTTTACGGCGTAGTGTGTGTGTGTCATAGAGATGTATACTAATAAATACATCTCTATGGTGTGTGTACACGGAGATGGACGCGGAGTGATATGTTTTACATTTTGATGTAAATCTGTCGTCTTTCTGTGTCTGCGTGAGGGAAACTCACGTTCGTATTTCTTTCGGGATCGAAAGGGTTAATTTGGCATGTGCGTAGTGTTGAGGATGGTTTAATCTGGGTACTAGTATACGCTGCGTGTGTGTAGTGTCTGCGTGGAAACGTTGGTCAAACGTTGGTCGTTGGTCCCGTACGTGGTGGTTCGTGTGTGGTTCAGCATACGGGTTATTCTACGGCGGTTTGTATGTGGTTTAGCACACAGGTGATTTCACGGTGGTTCGTGTGTGGTTTAGCACACGGGTTATTCCACGGTGGTTTGTATGTGGTTTAGCATACAGGTGATTTCATGGTTTTTCGTGTGTGGTATAGCACACGGGTTATTCCACGGTGGTTTGTGTGTGGTTTATCACACGGGTTATGCCATTGTTGTTCGTGTGTGGTTTAGCACACGGGTTATTCCAAGTCGGTTCGTATGTGGTGTAGCATACGGGTTATTCCCAGTCGGATCGTGTGTGGTATAGCATACGGGTTATTGCTTGTAGTGCGACTGGTTTTCTTCAGTTGGAAAGATTTTTTTTTTTTTTTTCAGCTGGCTGGCTGATGAGAAGTCAGGTTTTCTTGTTGCACTATTAACTGTACATTATTGGTGCATACTGGAGAAAGATCAAGATGTTTCCATTGAGAAGTTTGCGGATTCACCCACAGTTGAAGAGTTGCTAACCTTGAAAAAGATTGATTTGTTGCGTGTTGCAGAAAACTACAAGGTTCCTGCTGTGAAGAGCACAATGAAAAAGTCAGAGATTACACAACAAACAATCAAATTTCTTGTAGATGAAGAAGTATTTCCCCTCCAGGCATTGAGTAGCATATCAGGTAGTCCCCCCTGGTGATGTGCAAGGGAGTGTATAAGTACGTATGAAAGAGCTTGAACTTGAGAAAGCGAGAATTGAGTTAGAGAGACAGAGGGTTTCTCTTGAAAGGGCTCGTCAAGTCGGTGAGAGAGAGTATGGTGTAAGCGTCAGTGGTGGGCATTTTGATATCGCCAAAAATGTCAGAATGGTCCCTGAGTTCGATGAAGGAGATGTGGATAGATATTTCCTGCATTTCGAACAGGTGGCGGATAGCATGGAGTGGCCGAAAGAAAAATGGCCTCATCTTTTGCAGACGAAGTTAAAGGGAAAGGCATGTGATGCTTATGCTTCACTGTCACGCGAAGAAGCTCAGGATGATGCAACAGTAAAAAAGGCAATTCTGAACGTGTACGCCTTGGTTCCTGAAGCGTACAGACAAAAATTCAGGAATAGTAGAAAACTGGAGTCACAGTCATTCAGAGAATTTGCAAAAGTGAAGGAAATTGCCTTCACTCGTTGGCTGCAATCAGTAGGCGTGGATACTGTTGATGATTTGCGGGAACTTGTGCTACTAGAGGAGTTTAAGAGTTCGCTACCTCAAGAGGTGCATTCGCATATTGAGGAACGGAAAATGAAAACTTTGTTGGTAGCTAGTAGGCCACTACAGTGGCTGATGAGTATACTTTGTCCCATAGTCATGGAAACAGGTATGTAGGAAGCAAATATCCAGCTCCTAATCGTCTAAATGTTGGCAAGACAAATTCTAGCAGTAAGACAGAGGGGAAAGCTGGTCTAGTGGTAGAAAATGAGACTGACAAGAAAGGTAGGAACACTGAGAAGCCTATTTTGTGTTTCCATTGTAGGCAACCAGGGCATGTGAAGTCTAATTGTCCCATTCTGAACAAGAAAAAAAGAGGAAAAAGACAAAGAAAAGAAGTCTCATCCCAATGGATTGGTGAGTCGTTCCGTGGAATCGACAGGTGATTGGTGTGAACAAGTTCAGAGTGTGATTAAGTCAGCTGATCAAGACAAGATTAAGTCTCAGTATGAACCATTCACTTCTGTAGGCTATGTGTCATTGGTAGGGTGTGATGAAGCCAAAAAGATTACCATCCTGCGAGATACTGGTGCATCCCAGTCATTGATTCTTGACAGTGTCCTTCCTTTTGGGCAAACGTCGTCCACAGGCACAAGTGTACTGTTACAAGGAGTAGAAGGAGGTTGCGTTGAAGCAACTCTTCACACAGTCAATTTGCAGTCAGGCCTAGTTTCAGGAAGGGTGAGCCTTGGTGTTAGGAAGTCACTTCCTATGGATGGTGTAGCATTGATATTAGGCAATGATCTTGCAGGAGATAAAGTGACTATTCCAGTGGTCAGTGCAGTCCCTTTGGATAAAGAAGGAAATGAGACAGCTGCATTGGTTCAGGAATTCCCTAAAGTTTTCCCAACGTGTGTAGTCACACGTTCCATGTCTAGAAAATCAGAAAAGTCTGAAATGAAGGCTAGTCCAGAGGATATCGGTCTAGAAGGGAGTTTCTTCTGTCGGTTGGATGACGTAGATGTAAGCAAAACGGCAGCATCAAAATCACGTCAGATAGGAGATGAATCTCAGCCTGTAGATGAAACGGAGATAGGGTTGAACAAGAGCGCTTTGATTGATGCACAAAAGAATGATCCACAGTATGTTGAGAGAAGTGCAGGTGAGAGTGTGAAGCCAGTCATGTGTGTGGTAGGAGAAGAGTTGAATCACACAAGAGATGACCAATGTGCTGAACTAGAAAGGAAGTGTTTAAATGTGAAGCTTAAGAACTCGGATGCACTTTGTGATCTTGACAGGAAAATGGTTCATTTGTCCCATGGTGAGAGAGATGATGTGAAACAGATCATTGCAGATTTTCCTGAGTTGTTTCTAGATGTTCCAGGTCGCACAAGTGTGGTGCAACATGATGTGGATGTGGGGGAGTCAGATCCCATCAAGCAGCACCCTTATCGTGCTAACCCAGAGAAGATGCAACATTTGCAGAGTGAGGTGGAGTACATGTTAGAACATAACATTGTAGAGCCAAGCACTAGTGCATGGAGTTCACCATGTGTAATAGTTCCCAAGCCGGATGGCTCATATCGCTTTTGCACAGATTATAGGAAGGTGAATTCATGTACCAAATCGGACTGCTTCCCTATTCCAAGAGTCGATGACTGCATCGATCGTATTGGAAAAGCGAGCTATGTAAGCAAGTTTGACCTACTGAAAGGGTATTGGCAGATACCTTTAACACAGAGAGCAAATGGGATTTCTGCGTTTGTAACTCCACAGGGCCTTTTTCAGTATACCGTGATGCCGTTTGGCATGAAAAACGCCCCGGCTACATTCCAACATTGATGAATGAGTTGATTTGTGGATTGGATGGCTGTGAGGTATACATCGATGATGTGGTGGTTTACAGCGATTCTTGGGATGACCATGTGAGAACGGTGACGGAGTTGTTCAAGCGGTTGTCAGCGGCCAGTCTCACAGTTAACCTGGTGAAAAGTGAGTTTGGACATAGTGAAGTGCAGTTTCTTGGTCACGTCGTTGGTCATGGTTGAGTTCGTCCCGCAGCGGCTAAAGTCCAAGCAGTCCAAGATGTCCCTGTTCCCAAGACGAGGAAGGAGCTGATGAGATTCATCGGCATGGCTGGATACTACCGTCGCTTCTGCCATAACTTCTCGGATGTTGTGGCACCCTTGACTGATCTCCTGCGGAAGAACGTGAGGGCGCTGTTCAGCAGCTGCAGATGTGTTTTTAACATGCTCCACTTTCTTTGCACTTTTTTGCATTAAAATTTCATGTGTGGATTCGTCTTTCAACTTGAAATGTATATCAATGATGTATTTGGTGTTCATGGACCAATGTGAGTGATTTTGTGAATCATCTCGTGTCTTCGTTTACCGGAATTCTGTGTAAGTATTACCATGACTCGTCATCATTCTCTGCACACATGTCCGTGCACCGCACTCGGGCTTTGCTACAGCTCGCTGTCCAAGCTCAGACTGTCTGTCCTACTGACCCTTGCTGCCTTTGTAATGTCGACAATTGGCATGACCATGATCACAGCCTCGGACAAATCTTCGTTCCCGCATTCCAACTCTACAATACCCATGACTCTGGGAAGGGCTCCGTTCGATGAGACGTTTCGCTATTCAAGTTCGGAACTTTTGGAGTTAAGTAACAAGATCTCTGCCAGCAACGTCCGGATACCCCAAGATGTATTCACCAGCATACGCAGTCTTGGTATATCTCGTCAAAGAGGGCGTCGAGCAGGTAGAAAAACGCGACGCCGGATTTCAGTTGTTCAGCAAGAACTCCCGCAAGGACCATCACAAACTAAAAGAACAAGGACTTTACGCTAAATTGACGTCGAGTCCTCATACAGACCGAATGTCACACGGAGTGCCTGGCCTTCGCTTTTACTCCTGAATGCTAGATCACTGTGTAATAAATTTGATGACTTTGAAGCAACGATATCAACTCTGCACGACGACGTCCAAGTAATCTCAGTAACGGAGACATGGTTTTCTCCTGACAAACCATCGGCGTGCTTCAACCTGTCTGCATTCACACTTCATCGTAAGGACCGTCACGGACAGACTGGGGGCGGTGTAGCAATCTATGTAAGTGATACACTCAATTCAAACCTTGTGTTCACTGAACTTGTTCCCCAGCAACTTGAGATATTATGGATCAGAGTTACATCGTCGGGCATTGTTCATCTGCCTAAGCCAATGTATGTGTGTGTTGTCTACGCACCACCTCGGACTCCTCACCATCAGGCAATCACTGAGAACATCATCTAAACTGTCGACATTATCAATTCTATAGACAATGCAGCAATTTTTGTCCTCGGTGATTTCAATGACCTGAAAACTGATGTTATCGAAATAAATACTCGGCTCTGTCAAACAGTGCATGTTCCTACTCGCGACAACGCAGTTTTAGACAAAGTGTTGACCAATGTCGCAGAACGATACGCGGAACCCTGTACTCATTCTCCGATTGCAACGAGTGACCATCGTGTTGTGAAAGTTCGAGCAATCAACATGATCAAACCGGAAAGGGCGAAGACACGCTCGTTGAGACCATTTCGGGATTCTTCCGTGAGGGAATGTGGTCGTTGGATCACTCAGTTTCAGTGGCATGAACTACAACAAAGCGATGCTTTGTGGAAATCAATGTCAAGGTGAAATCTGCTGATAAACCTTGGTTCAATGACTCGATCCGTCGTATGATAGCAGATCGAAACTCCGCACATGACTGTGGCAACACTAGTCTGTTTCACCAGTTACGTAACAAAGTCCAGCGCACCATCCGACAAACCAAGAAAAAGTAAAGTCGAACATTTAAAGACAACTGAACCGGGTAAATGGCATCGACAGATTAAGGATCTAATAGGAGATAAGCCCCAATCACTCCGACTGGCAAATGACATGACACCTCGCGAAATGGCGGACGATTTGAACACCTACTTCACAGACGTCTGCACGCAGTTGCCCCCGTTAGACCCTCAGGCTCTCACGTCGTACCTCCCAGCACCAACTCCTCCTCCTCCTAAGATCAAGCAGTATGACGCGTACAAATGCCTGAAACATCTTCATGCATCGAAGGCATCACATCCCAGAGATGTACCTACGCGTCTCCTGAAAGAGTTTGCCCTGGAGATATCTGGTCCACTTACGACAATATCCAATGTGTGCTTGGATCAGGGACACTTTCCTAGGAGATGGGAGAATGCCTCTGTGTGTGCTGTGCCGAAAATTCCCAAAGCAACTACATATGATCAACTCGATCCGTCCGATATCTGTCACGTCCGTTCTGGCAAGGGTGTTTGAGAGCTTCATTGCGGAGTGGTTGACAGCTGACCTGAAACCAAACATCGATCCTTCACAATACGGAAATATGAGAGGAAGCTCCATCAACCACTACCTCGTTCATAATATGCTTGACACGATTCATCGAAATCTCGACAAACAGGGTCATTATGCCAACATTTGTACCGTGGATTTCAAGAAGGCCTTTGACCTCGTCAACCATACGAAGGTCATTGAAAAACTCATCCATTTAGGCGCCAATATCTCCACCATACCCACTGTGTGCAGTTTCTTGGCCGGTAGAACTCAAACCGTACGCTACCTAGGGCAGAGTTCCGGACCCCTCGACATAACATGTGGAGTACCACGGGGAACAAAGCTCGGCCCGATCCTATTCCTAGTTCTTGTAAATGATGCTGCCCTTACTACTGACCTGCGTTGGAAGTATGTGGACGATCTCAGTTTGGTTGAAGTACTCCACAAGTCACAACAGAGCTCCTTGCAGACACATGTGGATTCGCTCAGCGAGTGGTGTCAAGCCAATGACGTCACATCCAAACCGGAGAAATATAAAGTTCTACATGTCTCCTTCCTCAGGAATGCCCCGCACCCGCTTAACATAATCATCGGAAATGTCTCCTTGGAGAAAGTGTCATCACTGACCCTGCTGGGTATCACCATCCGTTCCGATCTCAAGTGGGATGACCAGGTCAGCCAAATGGTCTCACGTGCTTCTAGACGCTTGTACATACTCTGCACCTTGCGAAGCAATGGTGTCTGTGTCTCCGACCTCGTCCTCATCTACAAAATGTACATAAGGCCATTGCTAGAATTCGGGGTGCCTGTGTGGGGATCTAGCATAACTGCAGCCCAGAGCGAAGCTATCGAGAGGGTACAAAAAAGCTCCCTCCGGTGTATAACGTACCCAAACACCACTTCTTACAGCCAACAGTTGAATCACTTTGACATTCCTACCTTGAAGGACAGGAGGCAGGAATTACTATGTCGCTTCGGCGCTGCCCTTCTTAAGTCTGAGCGGCACCGCAACATGCTCCCACCAACTCGTAGATCTGTCTCTCGCTACAACTTACCTCTAAGAAACGCTGAACACTTGAACTTATCTTTCTGTAGAACTCGGAGGTATAAACAGTCATCTATACCTCATCTTGCTGCATTACTTAACTCCAATCTGTAATGTAACGTGAATATGAATGAGTCTCATACTGCTGGATATCAATATAATTCCATATCTCATACTTCTGGCAATTACAACAGAACCTAATGATGTTTACTCTGATTTGTCATATTATGTGATTGCTGTCTGCTCGGTTTTGATGTTTATACTTGATTACTGATAACTGGATATTCATGATACCCCAAGCAATGTGTATAAAGAGTGTACCGAGTATGTTGGTCATGAAGTGCTAATTATAAGCATTACACGAGGCGTGCTTCAGGTACTGTGCTACAATTTTTAATTCACTGTGCTGTCACTCACTGGTGTTAATACTCGCTTGGCCCTTATTCGTTTTTGATATATGGAATGACCGAGATGCCCCTTTTCCTTGGTTTTTTCTTAATAGAATGACCGAGATTTTTTTTTCCCTCCCCCGGTTTCAGTTCACGTATAATGGTTTTAGATGAAACTAGGCTTTTTGGCTGTAATAATTTTGCTGCTGGACAGTGTGACGTAGTTTTCTTTGTGAATGACTCGGTTTTTTTTTTTTTCATTGTTTCTTTTTTTTCACAAAAAAATAACAACCAAAAAGCAAAACTGGTATTAGATGATAGATATAATTATATGAAGAAATGATTTGAAGATATTTTTGTAATGTATTAATTTGAATTGCTATGGAGTTTTGCCTGTGGTGTTTGTCAGATATCATGGCTCTAATGCATTTGTGTGTGTGTGTGTGTGTGTGTAATTTGTAATGAATAGCGCCCCCATAGGGGAAAGTCCGAGGACTGGAGATCATCTGGAGTTATGAGTTGTTTTATCTGATATGTATAGCAAACTATGACAGTGATATGTGAAATGCATATGTAATATGAAATTGCAGAGGGAAATTATGATTTTAATGTATTTGATATGCATTTTTTTTCGTGTTGGGGTTGGTGGCGTCGTCTGTGGTTGACATTGAGAAGGTTAAAGTGTAGGGTTATTTAGATTTTGAGTTGTTTTATGTATGATTTAAAGAGATAGTTGTATAAATAACAATGTTTAAATAGTGAGGTTTTGAAGGTCTGAAATAGTTGGATGTTTCTAAAGTCAACGTGGTTAAGGGAAGACATTTGTATATGTGTGATATATGAAGTATTTGTTGGTTTGTTTTACTTTTTTGTTGTTTTATGGTATGATTCTGTATGCGTTTGTGATGCCATCTGTGTCATATTTCATGCCACCTCAATCGGTTATTTTCCCCTTTCATTAACCATGGGAAACACATCCTCACGTTTTGAATGGTATTGAAATTTTGATATGTCAACCGGCAATAATTTTTAGGTTTTCCTTTTCAATTTTATATCAAAATTTCGTCTCCTTTTTTCTATTATTTGAATATATTTCCCTTTTCTATCCTTTTTTTAAAAAATAATTTACGGATTTTGTATGATAACTAATATGTATTTCCATTTGATGTTGTGTCGATATCACAATCTTTATTTGTAGTTCTCATGCTTCGGTGCATTGACATTTTTCACCCACTTCAACATTTTACTTCCTTGCCCGCTCGTCTCCATCTTGCCATATTTGTTATTCTCTATGTATCTCTTTACCTGTTGTGCAATACTCTCACCTATATCCCATTTTCTGATGCCCGGTCTGATGTGTATTATGTCTTCTTCTTTTTTTTTAACATATTGCACGCATGCTTATCCTATCAATGTCATTTTTTTTTTAATGATTCCAATGTAAAGCAACCGTATCAGCCTTCGAGCTGCTGCATTGGTTTTTTTTTATACTTGCACAATAAACCATATTGAATTGAATTGAATTGAATAGTTATACATGTACATAGCTTTTGCTCATTGTTATAGTTCAATCATTGCCTTGGCGAAGGTGTCCAGTATTTCACAGTTGATCCAATATACCAACAGGCATGTATTTAAGCGAACTGTGTTATACAGGGATGCATACAGGTATACACACAGGTTATCATCGGGGATATCTCATTCAGGTTCATTTGATGCTTTGTTAGGTAGGTCATACTCTTGGTGTTTTGTATGTTGACGGGCAAGTTTTCAGAAACATAATTAGGGTATATGACATTTGTTGATATCTTGACATTTCAATAGATGCTGACACAACGTCTACAGGTATATGCAAGTCACATATCATGGAATATGATGTTTTGGTTTTAGGTTGTAATATGATTACAACAGTTGGAATATATGCAGTTACTTGTGGAAGAGATGACGTGTTTTATAATCGTTGTACACAGGTTAATCATTTGATAATGACAGTGTAAAAATTGACTTATGTTGCATGTGTGTTCTAACGAGGAAACCACATGATTTTGGTACAAGTGTATTGTTTGTACTGTATGCATGACATGATTGCATAAAGGTTAAGGTGTTGAGAAAGTTAACATTGCAGTATTCAGTGTTGCACAACTACATGCAATTCCAGTATGCTGTAACTCACAAGCAGCAGTAACTCACGAGAATGTAAGATTGGAACATGTTGAATGCTACTAAAGTCGTACATGTTTTATCACAGGTTTTGATGATGATATAGCCATAGCATACTTTGTTTATGTGTTCTTATAATGATGCAACCATGGTAAACTCATGGAGTTATAAGAGTGAATTGGAAGAGGAATGTACAATGCTGTTCCAAAATATTGTGCCAACGTAGGCCTACATAGAGTCAATTTGTGTTAAAACGTTACATGCACTCTTTTAGGGGGGAAGTGTTATGGATACATGTGCATTGTATTATCATTTCTGGGCACTTTATCGTTCCGCGGAGGAATATGAAAATAAAAGAGTTCGACAAGATGACCGAGATCGACCAAACACCTTGTTTGAGAGTCTGGGTATTTTTGGTGGTTATGATGGTTCGTTAAGCCAAAGTTAACCTCCCGTTACAATAGTTGCCCCTGTCCCACACCTTCCCCGGCCAGAAAAAATAATAAAATGCCGTCACCCCATCCCCTACTCAAAATATTGGGTTTTTTTTTCGAAAAATATACATTCGAAAAGAGTACAAGAAAAAAAGTTCAGCACCAAGAGTCAACCGATGTCATGAGTAAACATGGTATATGGGTGCCACTTAAAAAGACCATTAATTGTGGGATAAATTTCATAATTTGACCATGCAGTTCTGCCTCTCCACCGCTCCGACTGTGTTGTAGCATTCCTTCAGGTAAAGGCGCTGCAGCTTGGCAACACGAGTTGTGTGGCTTCCCACGAGTGGAAAACGGAAAACGTCGAAGGATAATTGTCCGCAACACCCGTAGCAGTCCGTAAATATCCGTAAGCGGACGAACTGTTGTGATACGTTAACTTGCGATTAATTTCGGATACTTACGGTGGACGTAAGCGAACGCAAACGGACGGGCGGTAAAGTTTTTTGTGGATGGTCTGCGTCCAAGCCACGGGTAGTTACGTTCAGTTACGGATAGTTACGTGTGGTTACGGTTACTTACGTAAGTTTGCGTCCGTGGCGTCCCTCTGCGAAATTTTGAACATTTCAAAATTTCGCAGGTTCGGCGACGTCATTTTGCGTTTCTTTACGGATGAGTTACGGTCAGTTACGTCTACATACGTCCCTGCGGATGCCTGCGTCCATCCTGTGTCCCCCTGCGTTCACTCATTCGTATCTATCCGCGGCGGACGTAATCCATCGTAAAACACTGTGTGACTGGGGCATAAGTCGTTTAAAGAGGGCTCTTACGTCTTTCGTAAGAACGCCTTACGGACGGATATTCGTACGGCGTACTTACTAACAACTCTTCGAGTTTGTAAGGCGTTCGTAAGGGACTCGTACGGAGTAGATACATAATTTGTGCAACTGTTAAGTTTTAGTAGTAGAGCCGATAAGCCCTCAAAATCACGTGAATTGTGCAAAATTTGACTAAAGCATGAAACTTTCACCAGTGTTAGTACATACCATAAGATTCATTTTAAGATCGGGAGGTAAGTCTGATTTGACCTCTGATGACCTCCAGAGGTCAATGTACTTTAGATATCAGAAAATCGATGTTTTTAGACATTTGCAAATGATATATGTGTTATGTTGCACTAAACATGCATTTATACCACAGAGAAATTATTTCCAGATTCAACAGAGCACTGACAGGTTTTTACCTCTGACCTCTGATGACCTTCAGAGGTCAATGAACTTTAAATATCAAAATATCGATGTTTGTAGACATTTGTGAATGATATATGTGGTTATGATTCACTAAACAGGCATCTATACTTCAGGGAAACCATTTTCTGATTTCACAGAGCATTGACAGGTTTTAACCTTTGACCTATGATGACCTTTGGAGATCAATGACCTCAAAATATTATATTGATCTGTGATGTCATTGGTTAATGGTAACCATTGTTAAGATGTACAAAACAAGCATATCTGTCTTACAATGAAATTGTCTTCATATTCTAAAGAGCAGACAGGCTTCTACCTTTCACCTCTGATGACCTTGAGAGGTCAATGACCTCAGAATATCAGAATATTGAAGTATGACATCATTGGTGAAAGGTCAAACATGGTAAAGATGTACAAAACAAGCATATCTGTGTACAATGACATCGTCTTCATATTCCAAGGCACACAGACGTGTTTCTGCCTTTGACCTCTGATGATCTCGAGAGGTCAATGACCTCAAAGTATCAGAATAGTTTGGCATCATCAATGGTAAACATGATGATGTTTTAGAGAGCACTCGTAGGCCCTGTTTATTAACGAGCCATTACCGTTCACCTATGAAAATCACACAAGGTCAAATACCTCGAATGAAATGTGAGGATGTTAATATTGATATTGCGATAGTTAATAGTAAATAATTGTTTATAATATAGGGCTTACAACCCATGCATTTCTGTTACCAAAAAAGTGGCTACTCATTCCGCAGAACTTTTCAGGTAATTATCTAAGTCGGGTATGTGCACAGAGCAAAGGGTGTCGATCTGTTTTCACGCGGGGGGGGGGGACTTGGAAGATATGTAAAAGCATAAGTTCATGGTGCAAAGGAATGAAGCGGAGGGGGAGGATGTGGGTGGGGGATTAGATTTTTGCTGTTTAGACCTGAAATCAGTGATTCAGTGTAGCTCTTGTTTAATGTATACGGAAGTTGATGGGGTGTGGGCGCATCTCACCTATACCCTCCTCCCAAAGACGATTTTTTTTTTTTTTAAGAATCTGATGCATACGTTTTGGGGAATATTTGGAAAATTATGGATCACCAAAGTGTACCAAATCTATATGGATGGGAACCCAGCAAGCGCAGCAGCGTTGGCGAGGGTAGGGTATTCCACTCCCATTCGACAGAGCTATTGTATTTTGAGAAATGAGATTCAACGACCTGGCACACAGGCACTTTTGAAGGAATACCTCGAAATTTGTATCAAAAAGGTGTAGTAAGTCAGCCATCTATGGAGGAAGACCAATCGACAGAAGGATGTGGGTGGAGGTCTCCCACATTATGGAGCTTTTGCATTCTTTTGTTTGCAATTCAATGATCTCGTGCCACTCTTGGTTGAACTACCATTTTGAAAAAAAAAAAAGTCCATGCCCAAATGTGTAGCCATAATCAATGCATGGAGGAGAGGTTGATACAGCGAGAGAAGGGTATGAAAGGGGCTGTCCCCCAATCGTTCCCATGCGAGGGAGCCTTTGCAGTAAGAATAGAAATGTAAAAAAAAAAAAAAAAAAAATCTAGTATACAAATCTATGATGGAATATTTGGTAAATTATCAGTAAAAGGAGTGTACCAAATCTAAGGGTACAAACAGAGGAGGGATTGTTAATTGAAAGATACACTACCCCCTCCAACAAGAGGGATTTTCTTTTTTATGTCGGAACTGAAATTAAAGATCTAGTACATACTTTGTGATGATATAGAACAAAAATGGGACAAAAGCACTGAGCGTATATGGAAGGGGACATAATGAAAGATAGTGTGGGGGAGGGGGTATGCAAAGGAGATTCTGCCTTTTAATCTGGTGCATACTATAGCTGAAATGTTCAGTGACATTTCATTTTCTGTCAAAAAAGTGAAGAAAAAAAATCTCAATCTCAGGAAATACTTGGAGGCAAAGTTTTATGTCCCCACCATTCCCCCTCCCATATTTTCTCGGGAGGCGGGACAAGTGCCTCTTGCCGTCCAAAATGAACAATCGTGCATATATAGAAAAGCCTTTTCATCTTTGGAATTCAAATAAAAATATATCTTAAAAACATTTTTCATAGAATAAGGGAAATTATCATTCCCCAAAGTATGTTATATCTGTGGAAGGAACCAAGCAGGGGGAAGGAGTCTATCGAAAGAAGATATCACCTCTCACAGAAGGGAGATTTTGCATTTCAGAATTAAATTTTAACAATCCGATGCACACTTAAAGTGAAAAACTTGGGCAGTTTTCTGTCTAAAAATCAAACAAACAAAAAACAAAAAAAAAACTAACAACAACAAAACATAGTCCATATCTCAGAATTTAAATGGGTGGGGGTCAACTATCCCTGCCACCATCCCACCCCTCCTCCAAACTGATGCCCCGGTATGTGCATGTGTTTCCACTTGTTGAAAAGAAGAGAGAGTTTTAAGAAACAATATTGTTCAGTGGTCGCTATCCCAGTCAAGTAAATTGTTTATCAATAAGGTGATTTCCTTCACCTGTATACTTTAAGATGATGTAGGCCTGGTATTTGCCTTGCACGTTATTACATCTATTTCTTTTTTAGTATTCTCGTTTATATTTTGATGTGAAAGTTGTTTACTTTGCCACGATTTTATTTGTACATAGAAAAAAATAATCAAAGACTGAAAATGAAACTGATAAAATATTTAATGATTGACATGATGCACATATTGTCTATTTCTATAGCAATAAAAGTGAGCAATTCTAAAGGCGTGTACTCATTTCACATGAACATTAGCGATGATCCTCTGACCACTGGAGGATATTGAAAGATATGCATCAAAATGTAAGAATATTGACGTGTGGTCTCATTGGTTTGTAATGGCCAGCTGCTTATGACATAATAATTATATCTAAAAAAAATGCATTTTGTGTGTGTGTGTGTGTGTGTGTGTGTGTTTGTGTGTCCAAAATTGTATGCAGAGTATTCCACACACAGTTCAATTTTGATTTCCATCTATTACAATGAGCGGTTACTTTTTTCTCACCTACACTGTAATATCAAAATCTATTGAAAAAAAAACATGGTGGCGGCTGGGTCTAACACATTATCATTCCTTTTCGTTGGAGATCCATGCGGGATTATCAAAACAAACATAAAAAACAGATATCTCAGACCTAATTGTTATAACAAAGCATCATATCCTCATATACCCAACCCAACCCTCTATGCCCAGACAATGTAAACCACCCCACGTACTTACTTGGAGCTTTAGAATATCCTTTGTCAACAGAGAGAGACATCCAAACCTTTGCAGTGCCGACTAAGATCTGCCATGGAACTGATTGGTATTGGCTCTGCATCATTGACAGCAGATTTCGTTTCCTATTCTCCTTCTTCTTCTTCTTCTCCTTCTTCTTCTTCTCCTTCTTCTTCTTCTTCTTCTTCTTCTTCTTCATTATACTGTGTAATCTTGTAATATTCTGCCATGGAGCCTTTTCTTAATTGGTTAAAGAAAGTATCCAAAGAGCTATATGAAGCAAAAAACAACAAATGCAAAAACAAAAAGAGAGACATACGTATCTTTAATAACAGAGCTGAATATTGAGTATCTCTCTCCTGAAGTGTTTCAAAGAGATACAAGAGACAGTGGCCGAGAGTAGCCGAGTAACTATGCAAATATTGCCCATGAGCTTGACACTTAGGCAAACCAGTCCCATAATGAGTCCGACAAATGGGGGAAAAGATCTATGAGACTTACACTGAATAGATTAAACACTCTGTATATCAGTCTCGTGGGCCTTGTTTTCCTCGGGTGTCGAGATAATGGCCATATTTGCCTATATTTGCTAGTCTACATAACTAACCCAAACATAACAGTTGTATTTGAGGTCACTGCCATCACTCAAGAAACCTAAGCTTATTTCTGAAGTAATTGTGACCGTGCACCTCAAAACAAACATAAAGTCGCACATACTGATTTTGCGTGAGGACTGAAAATAAGTGAAATGGGTCAACCTAGCCGAACTTTTTTATATTTTCTCAAAGAGCGGGTCGTCTTTTACATTAAGCTAAAATTTGGTATCAAAAAACGGGCAGGAAAGTGTGTTTTTTAGCAGTTTATCTCTAACATTTTTGGTAGAATAGTGTGATTAGGTGTGTTTTTAGAATCCCTTTTTCATTTCTGAAAAACCTTGTCCACACTCTTCACTTTCAACTCTAATAACTTTTGAAAGGATAGTGCTACTGCTTTGAAAATTGGCATTACTTATGGACAGAATGTGTTAATGAGGCATATTTAATTTCAGTCTAATCTAATAATCCCTTCATTGTTGTTACTCTGGTGGTTTACTTCCTGTTTTTTGTCCCATTCATCGCACAGCCAGCACGATTTGGTAAAGATTAAGCGCTTGAATAGACACTGTACTTCAGAGCCTCTTTTCTCAGTTTACACTTTTCCTGAGTTTGTGCTTTCTTTCCAATATCTAGATAGGTTAGGAGAGTCCATTTGATTTGAGTTAGACATCATTTTAAAGCTTAAAGTCTGCTCTTTCAGAATATGGTCTTAACTAAAAATTCATGTCTGGCGACTTTTTGTTTGTTTTGAGGTGCAGGGTCACAATTGACCTCTCACATTTCAGAGACATGTTACTATAAACCAATGCTCTGTGGAATATGCATACATACTTTGATCAAAACATCAGTGCGTGATTTGTACATGATTAAGCATTTACGATTACACCAATGAAGCCAAACATCAATACAGGTAAGCCTACACATGTGACCTCAGTGACCTCTCATTGTCCTGAGAGGTCAAAGTTGGATATAATGCACAGGCTAATGACCAATGTTCCATGGAATGACAAGATTCTTCTATTATAGCATAAATGATTGTACATCGGGTATTACAAAGTTGACCATTGACTATACATAGAATATCAATATTCTGATATTTTGAGGTCATTGACCTGTCACCTTCCTCAGAGGTCAAAGGTAGAGACACGTGAGTAATTTCTCTTGCTCTGTGGAATAGGAAAACAATTCAATTGTAATACAAATGAATATAACATCTAAATCATGTTTGTCATCAACAAATTGCAACAAATATCAATGTTCTGACATTTTGAAGTCATTGGCCTCATCATAGGTCATCTGAGGTCATCAGAGGTCAAAGGTAGGAATCTGACTAGAAAGGCTCAGTGGAATATTGAGGCAATTCCTCTTACAAAAATTAGTTTTTAGTACATAATTATCGTGTTTCAGTTATGACTGACGCATTAAAATATCAATTTTCTGACATTTTGAAGCCATTGACATCTGAAGGTCATCAGAGGTCAAAGATAGAAACCTGTCAGGGCTCTGTGGAATATAAAGACAATTTCACTGTGACAAAAATTAAGTTTTAGTACATCATTACTGTGTTTTATCATTAACCAATGATGCAAAATATCAATTTTCTGACATTTTGAGGTCATTGACCTCTGGAGGTCATCAGAGGTCAAAGGTAGAAACCTGTCAGGGCTCTGTGGAACATAAAGACAATTTCACTGTGACAAATATTAAGTTTTAGTACATCATTACTGTGTTTATCATTAACCAATGACGCAAAATATAAATTTTCTTAGATTTTGAGGTCATTGACCTCCAGAGGTCATTAGAGGTCAATTCAGACTTACCTCCCGATCTTAAAATTAATCCTATAGCATGTACTAACAATGGTGAAAGTTTCATGCTTTAGGCAAATTTTGCACAATTCTTCGGCTTATCTGCTCTACTATAGGGGGTACAAAGCGCGAAGTTCAAATCCTCACTCTGTTCTAGGCGTTCGACCAGAAAGCATCTCTGCTAAATATGGGACCAAAAGGGAAGGCAAATCAAAGGGAAAAGGGGAAGTTGAAGAAAAAAAGGAGGGGAATGAGGGGAAGGAGCGAGAAGAGGAGAGTTGGAGCAAAAACCTTCTCCTCCTCTATTTCTAGATGCACTTGCAGTTATAGTCTTCTTGGCACTTCTCCCATCTTGAAGTATAAAACTTTCAACTGTTACATAATTTTCGACAGCGTCTTTTTAACAACCCGACAAAATTGGCGATACAAAAAAAAAAAAGAATGGTGAAATCATCTTACGAATGACTTGAGAGGGACGTGAGTTGCAGGTACGCCCAATTTACGACAAAAAGAAATCATGAGATGCCCGTAAGTCTGACGAAAGAGTAACTCAAGGCATTCTTACGAAAAACGTACTAATTCTACGACCATTATATAACTGAAAATCATCTCGTTTCTATAAAGGGCCGTTCACATTGGAGCGGTTTCGCGGCAGCGGCAGCGGCAGCGGCAACGGTTTGCCACTACTCTCCGGCGCAGCGGCACGCTGTTCACACTGGAGCGGTTTGCCGCGCGTAATATGCAAATTAAATTGTCCCCTTGGACACCTGCAGTTAACTAGTAATCAATTGCATAATATGCACATGTATATCGTGAATACCTTCCCCTGGGTCTGAGACTTAACAAAATCACTTTTCCAAAATGAAACTTACAATCAAGGATATCAAGGATTCGTAACATGCAAGAAGACTATTGGACAATCAGTACCGGAATCTCAGCTTTTCAACTTTTTGCTTGAAAAAAAAAAAATCAACACAGACTGTTCAAGGAAGCTGCAAAATATTCCTTTTGTTACTGGTATGCACGCAGAAATCAGAGCTGCCAAGTGTCCCGCATTCTGAGTGAGACTCAAGCATTTAGGGGTTGTCTCACGATCTCACGCATGGCACCCATTTTTCTCACGCATCGGGCAAAGTTTGCAATTTGGGCCCATAATAAGAAGCATAACTCAAAGGATTCAAGTGATAGTTACAATTGAAGGTATATTTTCCTTTTGTCTTTCAAAATAAGTAAAAAATAGTCACTTAAGTATGCACCTGATCGACACGTTAAGAGGTAAAAATTGAAAAAGCTCCCTACCGTGGGAGGCCATGGGGGAGGGGACTCATAATTTTTTTTTTTTTTTTGAACTTGGCATCCCTGAGTATTGTGTTGGAAGACTGTTTTACACGTATAGTGAATTGCACATACATAAAAGGTGCGCATCCAACGCCACAATATCTCGAATGTAAACTGCGAAGGTGACCTTGTATGTATTTTTTTTTTTGGGGGGGGTTGTGTGTGTGTGTTTGTTTTGTTGTTGTTGTTGTTTTTTATCTTTTTTTAATTACTCAGCATCCAAAGTAATACTAGAAATGTCTTATCTTACTTCGTGCTGATGTGAATACACAGTACTACTTTTTTTTTTTCTGGTGTCGGCGAAGTAGCCAACTGTATGAAAGATGAGCTCTTTACCAACAACCCTCCCCCCTAAAAAAAAAAACAACAACAACAAGAAACAAGCAACAACAATAAACAGCAACATACTTCTTTACTTGTCATTCCAATCTTTACCGATAAACTCTACAGATGAAATGTCATGTTTGATTTGATGTCTGTCACACTTCATATTCCTTCTGGAAAGGTGAGGGGAAGTCACCGTCAATAGGATATTCTGCCACGGATAAGTATTAGATAATATGCCTACCATTCACACTCCTACTCAAACCTACTTTAGACCTACGTGTGTAGAGTATAATGTGGTTCACAACTGGACCATCATAAAGTCGCCCACATACTCCTAGCTATGGGAAAACCAGGAAAGCATTTTTCACTCTCCAAATTATTAGTGTTATGCATGGGGGAGAAAGTCACGGTGGTTTTGCGTCCCCTTAGACAAAAACAAAAAAAAAAAACATTAAACACACACACACAAACAAACAGTCTTTCATAATCACAGTTTGGATTTCAAATTCACACATCTGTACTAAGCCATCAAATGACGGCTCTCAGAAATCTGGAAAGAATTTTAACAGACAGTCGATTTCCAAGGTATACACACAACTGTTAGAATATACGTTCTCATTTGATGTGATCTAATATGGCAGCCTGTTTCTGAAATAAAATACAGTGTATATGCATACTGTTCACATTTGCGAAGGGAAGTAACATTATTCTGTGTTTCAACACAGCTAGCACATTGACATGTAAAAGGAAAATTCTGACACTGTATGAGCAACTATGTAAATCTGAATGGATACGCATGAGGTGTCAAAACAATATAGTAATGGTAAGGGATTTTGTGAATGATGAAAGTATGATAATTAACACCAATGTAATTTGCATCTTGGACCTAATTTCTATAAACATAGATATTCTCATCTCTTACAACTGAAAAATAATTCAATTCAGTGCAAATTCCTGGCAGAAATGCATACATCACAACATAAGACAAATCAGTTGTTTACATTCAATCTTTCAAACCTCAGAAAGTATTAGGGCCCACATGTACTTTCGTAGAACAGGAATAATGAAAGAGAGAATAGGATTGAGAGAAGAGAGCAGTACAGAGTTCATGAAATAAAGTGAGCAGGAAAGAGTGGATACTTGGAGGTGGATGAGGCTTGAGATTTACAATGATTTGGACACATACTGTTGTTACAAAGACAAACACAAAAAAATCAGGATAAGCAAAGGAATATATGTACAACAAAAATGGTCACCTCAGTGCTTACATGGTTCAATTTAACATCTAGTCAGATTAACAAAATCAGGTAACAAACAGAACAGCAACTTATTAAGCATTTAATGCCATGATCTGATATGAGTTATCTGACATCATGTACTAACAGACTAACTTAATGCAAGCACAGTACAAACTGAGTGCTCAAGATTATACAATACATGTAATGTAATACACACTACATATATTCGATGCCATGTCAATATTTATAGATTTGGGTTTCAAGGTAAACTTGCAGCTTTCAAAAATTGTAGTGACATGCATCAGGTACACTATAAAGTGCTTGCTCTACTGCCAATTATTTTACTCATTGCCCTGCAGCATAGTACAATATTGCATCCATATTCCAATGTGAAATACACACATGTAACAGGTACTATGTAGGTAAGTGTGCACAGTAAACAGGTGGAATTTTATCACATGTTTGAACAGTGTGTAAGCTACTGGCAATGCAATGAAGTCTTGTGTTGTGGGCCTGTATATGCAACCAGATTTCGAGTTTTCCATAGAATTTGTTTCATTACCATGGCAGCACATTAATTACACATTTACCTGCGACATATGCCAAATTCTAGATCGACTGCTAAAAAATCAAGAGAGTTGTTGTAACTTGGGTTGGAAACAGGTGCAAGCATGGTTAACAATAGTGTTGACAGATATTTGGGCCAGGTGAGGTCATTTAGAACTAGTTTCTATGGCAATGTCACCGTTTGGTGCTCTATACATCCCTTGTCAACTTGTACACACTATGTGAGGGCGTGGTGTGTAATAATGGAATTAGCAGCTTATCAAGTCATAGGTAATTGTCTACATAATCATTTAAGTGAAACTAACTCCTTGAAAAGTGAATAAATGTTTCAAAGAAGCACTGATCACTAACAGTATCAATATAAACATAATGTACCTCATCATTCATACCTGGTACAGGTGTATAGTCAAAATGCAACAATATACGAATGGCAAATGACTTGTGAAAGAACATGGTCACTGTTATATGAGGAGACCACAATCAAAGGTCAGTGCCTATTTCCTTATAACATTGTAAATACTTCTCAAACAACTGCTTTTTTATTCATGCAGACTTGATATGGGGAAGGTGCAGACGAATAAATTGTTACACTATGGTTGACTTGGCAAATTTAGAAACTAAGGGATGAATACCAAAGTTACAAATCCTCCTTGTTTGTACAGGAGTCCCTCTAAAAAATGGTCTCACTGCCATGCAATGTGGCCAGTAGTTTAGATATAGAACGAATATCAACTTGAAGGCAAGATCAGCTGCAGCCACAATGCCTTGACAAGACTGTGCCCTGTGCTCCACAACTGCAGATACATGTACCTGAAGAGGGTTTATTTTGCTTTCTCCAATAAGAACGATGAAGTGCTCTGA
This sequence comes from Diadema setosum, assembly GCF_964275005.1. Lineage (NCBI taxonomy): Eukaryota > Metazoa > Echinodermata > Echinoidea > Diadematoida > Diadematidae > Diadema > Diadema setosum. The sequence goes on from NC_092701.1 coordinate 196,849, forward strand.
CTGCGGATGTTCTGTGTCGACCACATGTGAACAGTTTGAACAGTCCTACTTGGAAGAACGAAAAAAGCAAGCATTATTATGAACACAGTGTAAACATTTTGAAGACATATTGATGAGCATTATGTTACGCTTTGAAACACATGATATATCCAGTAATTTTGTATTATATATTCATTAGCAACTCCAGCAAACTAGGAGCAAGAGTGACCAAGATTAAAAGGTCATGCTTTAAAGCTGAAAATCTTCAAGGTACATACAGGAGTGAGTCAAACATGATACCTGGAAACAGGGGGCAAAATTGTTTCAGAAGGGGGAGGGGAGGTAGTACAGGCCTGTTAGAAAGCTACAGATCACAACAAAACAATCTACACCTTTGGCCTTAGTCATAGTGCTATTTTTTTCATGTTTAACTGAATTAAAAACCAGAACTGTTTTTTTGCAAAGAAGTGTAACTTTGTCTAAAGTCAGATCTTTTGGGACCACTCCCCCCCCAAAAAAAAAAAAAATAAATAAATACATAAAGTGACAGGCAACTTTACATTCAAAGTTACATATGACTTGCATTATTCATGTCCTCCGAAACTGATTATATTGGCATGGGCCAAGTACTTGACCTTGTCATCTATGGCACACTATAATATACACTAAAATAATGATTGATTGGTCCACGCAGCAGAAACGTCATGAACGTATGGGATGTTGCCATAATAGAGAAGAAAAAGAAGAATCTATATTTCCTTGGAATGAAGGGCAGGGTAGAGATTTAAAAATGTGCATTCACAGAAATTTCACTCTTAAGTAAAGTTCACTCTTAAGTTCTAGGTGACATACAAAATATGTACCTGTGTTGTAATTAGAATTATCAGGTACAGTACATGTACCATCACTTCCCAAATAAAGGGTTGGTTTTTTTTCCTCCCACAGGAGTAAGGTCAAGTTCTGAGCAATGGTTATGGAATACATGTACCTAGAATGTCAATCTTTTGAACAATGCACTTTCAGTTAAAAACAACACTGAAACTCACAACTTTCCAGTCAATGAGTGAGCTCGCATATCAAAGCCTGGTCAGGGATGCAGCCTCCTTTGCATGGTCTTTCCGCATCCGCTGAATAGGAGGGCAGCAGACTCAATCACTGTTTACCTGAGGGTAAATAATATTTATACAAGTGATGTGTTATAAAAGTGATGTGTTATACAATGCATTATAACGTTCTTTCCTTACATGATTAGGGGGAATTTTTACTCAGCACAAAGAAAATGTAGTATATACAGGTCTGTTTTAAAAAGGACCTTAGTCCTTCACTCCCATAACAATCGCCATCTCCAGGAATAAATTGCCTGAACTTTTGGTATCTGATTTTTGCTCTTAAATTGCTCATTTTGCAGTATAATGTAAGTGCCACTAATATGCCAGTGCTTATCTCAATGAAAATATCAATGAAAATATACATTAGGTATTGTTACCAACATGATTTAATGCACTGAATTACCTGCGGAACACAATACAGAGGTTAATCTTTCCTACTGAAGAACACAAAGGACTAGCACAGCCTTCCAGAAGAAGTAGTGGCTGCTTCAACCCTTGATAAACATTATGTCAAGGGTCAGCAACTAACCAACCACTGCATCACTAGGCATTTTTTTCCCTTAAGAAGGAACTCTCCAAGTCTATTGATTGTGGAAAATTTGGGCATCTTTGGAAAGGCAAGACAAGAAAATGCACATGCTTACCAGCTACAGTTACAGTTAAAGTGATTTGAAAACAATACCTGTTACTTGGTCAGACTCAGTATGAGGGAATTTAATTTGCTTTCTCACAAAATAAATCAGTCCTACTTCACTGCCTGTCTGATGATGCATGACTGAGCGCGAATAATTTTAAGTAAATTTAGTCGATCATTGTCATGCCAACGGACATAGTTGTGGTCGTGTGTACATGCATTTATATCACTGTGCGGTGGCAGTATGGCAATACAAAAACACCTACATCTAGACCTATCTATAGAGGCAGAGTCAATACCTCGAACATAATACCTATTAGGGCCTAGAAACTCTAGACTAGAGTCCAGAACTACGTCTAATGTTAACAGTACTATCACAGAATCAGGCCTCACCTTGTTAGCTGTTGTTGTTTTTGTTGTTATGATTATTATTATTATTTGAATTCATTTGTCATTTATCATTCCCCTACCGCTATTACGGGGCCTAAGCCCTAAGAATATTTGTGCCAAATCTTTACTTATAAATTACTTCAATTCCAAAATTTTCCCTGCATCATTTTCATTTTATCAGAAATAATTGAAAGAAATATTGAATGAAACCAAACATATCTAACCAGTAACGGTAGAATGTCTAGTCTACTAAAGCCTTATCATTATAAATAGGTTGACCATGGTAACTTTTCGTTTGATATGAATAGAAGGTCTAGATCTATACCGGTATACAGTCGACCGTACAGAGATATGTGGTCCATTTATGGGAAGCCCTTCCCATCTATGGACCCCATGCATTAGTAGGTGTGGGACTAGTAGGACAGTAGGAGTGCTCCTATCAATGGACCTAGTAGTTCTAGATCTACTCTAGTTCTAGACTTCAAGTCTTCAGTATCATGTCGGCAGAATACCAGAGCATATCAGACACAGATAGGCGTATATGGGACTGTGATATTGATTGACTGCTTTCTTTCGCTGGCGAGTCTGCGTCTATGGCAAAACACGTGGAAAGTTACAATCTGCAATGTAGTCTCTGAAAGAGAGTGACTGCTGTCATGCGTCGAAACAAATTTATACAAAATCTCGAGATAACCAAACGAGTAACTTACCACCGCTAGCCAGATTTTATTACCAATGGTCTCTAACTTGATATTTTCCTCACGAGTGTTTTTGTGAGCATAATTACGTTTATTGTATAAACGTTATCCTTTCCAGACCTCGTCGTTCAGCTCTACGATCGACGTGTTGTACCTTCGCGAGACTCTTTTCAAGCTAAAGTTTATGACCCCATCCACATTATAACGTCACAAATTATGCTCTATTATGATTGGTCAACAGAAACCTCGCCTCAGCGGCAGACTAGAAAAATCGCTCAGCGGAGCGATTCGAGAAAACCGCTTCCGGTTGCCGCTCTAAAAAGTCGCCGATACCGCTCCAGTGTGAACGGTTGTACATACACAATACGCGAGGGATTTTTGCGGCACACTGCTGCCACTGCCGCTGCCGCAAAACCGCTCCAGTGTGAACGGCCCTTGAAGGTGTTAAGTTGTTCTTGCGAATTAAACAGCGTTCGTACGAAATTCGTAAGAAGACCGTAAGAATCTGTGTCCGATCTACGAATCTGTACGAATTCCAGAATTCGTACAAACAGTAACATCGTTCGTACAAAGCTTTGTGACCGTAGCTTTATTCTTTCGTCAGACTTACGGCCATCTTACGAAAGACGGAAGAGCCGTGGTCACAACTAGCCGTACTTGCAAGTGCATGCTGTCTACTTGCAAAAACGTGAACAAAACTTTGGGATCCGTACGTAGTAAGTACCGCCTCAGTACGGATTTTGAAGCACGCAGACACACCGTAGCACTTTTATGTCACAAGGAACTTTCGCTGAGTTCGGGCTACGGATTTACCCTAAGTACGTGCAACGTACGTGCCCTCTACAGTAAACGTGCGTACAACGCACTGACTCCGTGCGTCTTCATGCCGTCACTTGCTCGACGGACAGCGCACGTAGCATTTGCGTGTTGAGCACGTGATAAGTGCGTAGTCCGTGCTTATTCGGCACTTCGTGAGTTCAACTCTTCAACAGAGCACGCAGATCGTACCAAATAAGCACCTGCTTCGCACTTTCAACGCAAGTTGTGCGCACTGATTTCTGAAAGGCACGCAAGCCCAGCCGACGGACGAGTGTCATTAATTTTCCTCTCCAAAATGTTGGCAATTACGTATTCGTACTGTTCTTCTTCACCTAGGGGGCAGAAATTACCTATAAGAATTGTTGCCTTGAAAAAAAAAAATCTCATACACAGACAGATGATTGTTACATTACATGAAAGAGCTTTCAAAACTCTGTCGAATTGTCATCACGAACTAAAATCCACCTCTCTGCCTGGCAGGCGATGAGTAACGATTATGGTTATTAAAAATATGTTATATATTATTTTTTGCAGAACATAAGAGACAGTCAAAAACTGCTTGAAGAAGAGAAATCCTGAATTTTGAGTGGTCAGTGCATGAAGTGACCAGCTTTTTGGAGTTCTGAAAAACTGTTACATTCAAGAGTTGCACAAGCTTGGTTAAAAGGCATTAGTCATCATTGTTTTTGTAGAGCAGGGATAAAGTCAGTACAATTTGAGTTAAGCTAAAATTGAGAATGTGTATATTTTGAAATTAAGCACGGAAGAAATTACTATGATGGCAGTATTACCTTGAATAAATTGCAAACGTGACGCCTTCAGACTCAGAGAAAATGAAGAAAAAACAACAACAACATAGGCCTACATTCATCGTTCCAGCAATATGCTATTAATCTTGCTCAAAATGATTATGCTGGATGGCTGAAATTAACCACTACCTACCTCTGAAACTGCGTGTAAAGATAGCGGACTTCATAACATCAAATCATAATGCATCTGAAATAACAAACGTATATTCTCAGCTCATTTTCAGTGCCAATGTGTTAGGCTGTTTAAACCAAAATAATGTTTTACAATATTATTGTATATACGATAATAGGTTCATACGTGTACCTGGGCCCCATTTCATAAGATAAGTTTGGATGGCTACTCTTGCTGGAATGACAACTTCCAATATGGCAACAGCCAATCAGGAAGCTGGATTCTTTTCGTTACTATGACAATTGCATAAGCCATTGAAATCACCTTTTCTTCCTATTTTGGAAAGACCCCCAGTCATGGCTGACATAAGTTACAGTGCTTTAAAACCAAGTAGGTCTATAGCTGAAAAATGGATTGGACATGTGCGTGCAACTGGCCATTTCTTGACGGGAGCTTGATGTGCCATGTGCAAACCCTGCAGAGAAATTGCAATTCCAGCAAGAGTTGCTATCATATCGACTTTTTATGAACATAGGGCCCAAATGTATTAACCCTTTCCCTGTCAGTGAGTCATGTATTCACACATTTCACATATAAACCTATGGACATGAAATAAGTAGTTATGGTACACAGAGGGTTAAACTGCCATGTACACGTATGGAGAAGACGTATGGTCATATAAGCCTACCCCCCCCCCCCACATCTGACGGAAAAAAAAAAACACCGCACTTGCACGCGCTTACAACATGCGAGAAAGTAGTGATACTGTTCGTGAGTAGCACGTGTAATTAGAGTTTCCGCAAGAGAACGTGGCAATCGCACGGAGATTGTACGTTGTAAGCACGTACAACTCACTTACCACGTGCTCAACGTACGATGCACGTAACCCCTCACGGCCAGGCGTGGCGTGCGGGCCACGTACTTACACCCTGCGCAACCATGCAAGTGTCGTGCGTAGACGTACTTCCTCCCTGCTCTAGTCACTCCCTCCCCACGTTTTCAGAAAAAACAAAACAAAACAAAAACGTGAATGCCGTGGCCTCCGCCAAAAACGTACGGACGAAAAGCACGCACGGCTAGTTGTGACCAGGGCTTTATAGCAGTATATTTTGATGTCGATTATCATTGAACAATGTACCTATAAAATAGTATTATCCAAAAACGTCACGTTTTGATATTTACACTGAAAATCATGAACGCAACCAAGCAAGAGCGAGCGGAGTGAGCGAGGGAGAGGTGGGAGTGGGTTCCCACGATGAGAACGGTTTTTTTTTTTTTTTTTCATTTTGATGTTGTAAATGTTGCAATTTGATGCAGGTTTTTCCGTGTTCTATCGACTTGTAGCTGTCCCACTTGTTTAAGGTAGCAGTACATTTGGCTGTAAATTGTTAATAACAAATTTGCAAATAGAATGGTATCATTTCAATAAAATTCCTGTATTAATTCTTACACTGAGATGTCGTGAACGCGACCGAGAAGGGAATGGTGCAATATGATGCAAGTGTTTGCCTGTTTTATTGACTTGAGACAGTCCCCCTTGTTTATGGTAGCAGTATTTTTGATGTAGATTGCTAATGAACAATTTGCCTATAGAATGGTATCATTTAGATATAAACTTCTTGTATTAGTTCTTACAGTGTTGTCATGAACGCGACCGAACCAAGCAAGCGGAGCGAACGAGGGTTTGGGGTGTGGGAGGGGGCTGTTTCCTTCTCACAGTGAGAACTTTTGCATTTTGATGATGTAAATGGCTGAATATTATGAACGCTGTCTGTTGAGCAATCAAAAAAAAAAAAAAAAACCCGTGCACACGAGGGTGTACATAAGGGGCATTTCTCTTCCCAAACGATAATGATTTTTGTATTCTAAGACCTGAAAATCAGCGATCTGGTGCAAACGTTTGGTGCAAAACAAGTGCATTTTTTTGCAGTCCCCTCCCAAAAATTCATAATGAATTCAAACAAAATGCGATGTAAAGCGGGTTTGTGCTGCAACATTGACCATTTTTTTTTTTGTGGAATATTTTCCTGTCAATGTATTTTACAGCTGGATATTTTTCTAGTTGGCTTATCTAAATGTCCACTCCTTTTTTATTTCTTTTTCTAAGTATAGGTGTATACCGTTTAATGTTTTGTGTAAATGAAAACAAGGCTGCTTTGACAATTTTTTTTTTAGATTAATGAAGAAGGATCTCATGCACCCTTTATCTGAAATTTGTTTATTTTTCACAAATACACACGCAAATGCAATTAAAAATCCTGCATAGTTCAGGGGTGAGGGAGGGCAACTGACGGTGTAATATCCTAGCAACTCTCCTTTTCCATCTCTCATTTCTCCCTTTTCCATTATCTGGACAACCTACACAATTAACTGGTCTAAAGGTGGATTTGGGCTTTCTTTGCCCAGTGTCGGTCTCGTGAGCCTTTTAAGAGTAGTGTCGGGCTTGTTGAATTTGTTTGCGTAGTGTCGGATCGTGACAATTCTCGCTATCGCCAATGACGTAAAAAGTACCCGGATGTTGATTTAAGCGTCATTTACGGTGCATTATGGGATAGTCCGGTAGCAAAGTCACTTCCGTTTGTACACGCGTGATACGTGACTAATGCTATTTACACACACAACCGACTGTATTCTACGTGTACTTCCGGTTTTCTCGACTTGAATTACAGATTTAATATGATTTGAAATTTCTCCATTCTTACGAAATTGCTGTTAATACGACTTTTGGTTGTTGCTGCGAAGCTGCCATGTGTTGTTCGCACGACAATAAATGAAAAAAATCTGCAGAAATAGGACCCTTACTGGCATGCGAGACGTGACGTGGCCGCGTGGGTGAAGTGTGCGGGTGACTCCACAGCGCAGTACGTGCACGCGCGACTTACTAGTAGTGGTAGTATGTACTCAGTAGTAGGCCTAGTGCCTACGTACATTGTACGTACTTGGAAGAAGTTGCTTCGGAGACAGGATAAGTTCGAGATCACTGTTCGTTCCCGATTGTGTTCGCGACATTTCGACAGAGAACAAATTAAAAAAAAAAAAAAAAAGATGGGCATTCCATGACGATATACTGTATATCCAGGTGGGTGAATATTTTCCAGCGGGAACCTTTTCCAGCATATTTTCAATGTATGCAGAGATGACTGATCTGTGATGTGCACATCGATCGCATGATCAAGCAGTACGCTACCGGTATGTGTTAGCTTATGCACTGCGTGCAGAGTGGTGCATGCAAAGAGATTTTCCGCAGTGCATGGTGGGGAGGAGAAAAATCTCTTTGGGTGCATGCTAACTGCAAGGCCGGCCGGCCGCCGGAGGGGACTACAGTGTATGACAGCGAGTATGACAGGCCTGGCCACTCGCTGGCTCGGGCGGTAAAGGGGCCTACTGTACTAGTATGGTTGGGTGTTCATAATACCGGACACCTAACGTTTTTCTATCAATAGAAACGTGAAAAATCTCACAATTTGACTGAAATTTTACTCACGTGAGGAGAAAATACTCCGGATTCACAAGCGCGCACTGAAAATGCAATCTGAGGTACGCGCTCTATGGCGGCTTCGAACGCGTGGGATGTCATTTTTTCCGCACTCAGTTGCCCTGCTCATTTCAACCGACCACCCTGACAATGCGTATAAAGGGCACTTAAATGCGTTTTTTCGACAGGCCGCTGTTTTTTTCTAGCCGTCATTTTTTCCCCAAATAGTATTTGAATATATTTTGAATTCTTTGATATTACTTTTGAAGGACTGTTTGATTAATTTGACTTGATTTTCATTAGGAAACTTTTCATCGTAATTGAAATAAATTAGATGAGCGGTTTGTTGTTTCACATTCATTTCTCGTTTCTGCATCAACTCGTACGGTCGTAGCGGGCGACAAAATGTTTATGTCATGTATATGTGTAACGTGTGTGCACGATTGTACAAGCGGCGGTGACAATTTTGCGGTCAAAATCGTCAAATTTATTACGGAAGGATACTCTACATCTAACAACGAGTCAGCAAAGGTAGGTCTAGTTATATGTAGTTACACGATAAACCTTACTCGATTTTGCTAAATTTCGGTTCTTTAGAGGGAATACTTAGTTGTTTTCGCCACATTTTACTCGGTAGCGTAGCCCAGTGAAGAATCGAACACCGTTGCGCGTAGTCCCATGCGTACATTTTCTTTCTGTACGCGCAATGCCATTATAATGCGCGGCCGGTCGTTATGGACCCGGTCGGTAGGTTGGACACCTACCATACCCGTGGTCGGCGCTGCGCTATAGGTAAGGTACACGTACGCGCACGCTAGCGTTGTGCAAATTATGTTCCGTGCCGGAAGTGCCCTTGCTACCAAGTGTACTACATCTTGACGAAAAAGCCACATCCGGGTTCTTTTTACGTCATTGGCGATAGCGAGAATTTTGTGCGTAGTGCCGAACTCATGGGTTGTGCAACTCGTGGGTATTTTTTTTTTTTTCACTTGATGTCCAAATCGTGGGCATTTTTGCTTAGTGCCCAACTCGTGGGCTGTTTAAGTAATGGGCTATATGACTTGTGGGCTGTTTGACTCTTGGGTATCGGTCTCGTGATGTGCACCCATTTTTCGTGGTAGCGGGAAAACTACCCTACAGCAAAATAAACTCTTCCAGTCTCCCTCCAAACCAACCAATTTCTCTAAGGCTCCCACATTAGTCTGGTAGGAATGGGGGTCCCCATGCACCCCCCGAACACATTTTTTTAACTTACTTTTTTGTAACCCTTAGGGTGTCTGGTAAATGAATTTTTTTGTTCCCAAGAAAAAATCGTGTCCCATGGGGGTCATTGGCGGCCATCTTGGCAGCCATCTTGGATTTTCAGGGAAAATCATTATCTTCCATAACTTTTGAACTACACAGCATAAAATTATAAATAAAGCATTTCTTCAGGGTAAACATGACACGAGGAATCGATTGCAATGGTTATTTACATGATTAAAGCAAGTTTGAAACAAGAAAAGCCTAAAAATATGCAAATTTCGGTGTCATTTTCACCGAAAAATACCTAAATAGTTTAACTTTTGAATTACACAACATACAGGGACAAATAAAACAGTAATTCAGAGTTAATATGGCATGAGGAATCGTTTAAGAGAGTTATTTACATGATTAAAGCAAGTTACATACAAGAAAAGTCCAAACATGTGAGGAAAACCAGTGTCGTTTACTCTGGAAATATTCCCAAGTAGTCTATATACATATATACATGACAATCTCATATCTCCTAAGAGTAAACTAACCTCTTTTTCTTAACAGTCTGGTAGGAATGGGGGGTGGGGGGTCCCGTGCACCCTCATTTTTGTATCCCTTAGGGTGTCTATTTGATTCTTTTTGTCTCCAAGTGAAAATCGTGTCACATGGGGGGGGGGGTCATTGGCAACCATCTTGGATTTGCGAGGAAAATCATTAATTTCTATAACTTTTGAAGTTTCCAACATACAAGGACAAATGAATAATTTCTCCAGGGTAAATTTGGCATGAGGAATCGATTCACATCGTTATTTACATGATTAAAACAATTATGATACATGAAAAATCCAAACATGCGAATAAAAAAACAGTGTCGTTTGCTCTGCCCAAATAGTCCATATACATACATGACAATTATATACCTCATATGATTGACTAACCACTTAAGTCTAGAAATGGGGGATTCTCATACACACTAAATTTTTGTATCCCTTCAAAGTGTCTATTAGATGATGATTTTTTTTTTTTGTTTCCAAGAAATAATCGTGTGTGGGGGGGGGGGGAGTCATTGGAGGCCATTTTTGATTTGAGAGGAAAATCAGTAAATTCTGTAACTTTTGAATTTCACAACATACAGGGATAAATATAACATTTCCTTCAGGGTAACTGTGTCATGAGGAATCAATTGAGATGATTATTTTTATGATTAAAGCAAGTTTGATACAAAAAGTCCAAAATACGAAAAATTTGGTGTCATTTACACCGTAGAGTACCCAAAATCCGTATACATACATGACAAACTACTTCACAAAAGTGACTTGGCACTTTGTCTTTAGATCATAGCTCAAATATGGTGTTTTGTTTATTAAAAAAAAAATATGCAACATGCAACTCCAAGCATTTTGACGCCTCACTTGTTGAAATCAAATGAAAAATGTAAGCACGATGGCAATTGATATGCAGATACACCTAAAAAAGCAGATCGAAAGAGGTCAACATACAAATTTTTACCACATGTGAAAGTGACTAATCGACAAAATTCAAACCTAAAATGTAATTGAACACTTTTTGAGTGCATCTTCTATTTCATATAATTTTGTATTTGAAGAGTTTGAGTAAGTGTATTTTCATAAAGGAAATCACTGTACCAAAATGCTCTGTCGGTTTCACCAATTTAGGTGTCATATTGTTATCATTAAACTTATTTAAGATTAAGTTAAAAATGGTTCATTCAAACGTATTTGTTTAAAGCCTTCCTGTCTGAAAATAAACATATGAAAATCACTTGGCAGTCAGAAATCCACTCTCTCTCTATGACTTTAATTTGTCTAACATATTGTATTCTCTCATCCTATGCAATTATACAAACCACAGATTCGGTAAGCGATAATATGTTAGCTTTGGGTTTTACACTTCTGGTAATTTACAGTCATCATCAAAACGATCATTGTAATCAATATCTGGCTCCTCCTCTTCATCCTCCTCCGTCTACGGAGTAACTTTCTGAAGCAAGTCAATGAGGGAAGTGGGAAGGATAGGGCCACTTGACCACACCGGATCCATGATACCGAAGGCTGTCTTATGCCACCTTTGTCCAGGATTAAAGCGGTAGCGCACCAGAAGATTGGCTAGTCAGATCGCTTGAAGATGGCAAGGTGGTACCCATGGTTCACACATTGAAAGTGTGAAATAAGGTTGCCTCTGCCAGGTGGGAGCAAGGAGAAATCCACCTTGGATTTGGTCATCAGTTGCTCGCCCTCTCCCACCATCTGTTTCAGCATGATGCTGCGAACGCCATTATGATAGACTTCTCCCGGACCTCGCTATACATTTTAGGCATGTGAATGCTTCAATGTCATCTGTCACCTCTGGCTCCACAGACCACCCATCACCAAGATTTGTGAATAAAAAACACTCAACTTGGCATATTGTATAGTAATATTCTAATATTTTAGTAGTGTTTATTATGATATAATACTGAGCAACTTATTAGATTTCAGTAAAATACTTCTGAAATCACGAAATCAAACAGCTCTCACCTGAATGCTATGTGGTATATGGGATGGCTTTTGTTGATTCTTTAGGGGTCCAACTTTTCCCAACCCATTAAGGCACTGTAATTGTTACATCTTCCCCGGTAGTCCAGGTATTTTGGTATACAGTATATGAGCTCCCGTTGATTCTATATAAATGCAAATTAATTGACATTGACAACCTGGCAATACGTGACAGTCCGTTTATTAAGAAAGTTACTACATTGTAGAATGGATTAAGCAAGGACCAAGGGGATCAAGGAAATGTGTGTCTGGATCCCTCACCAAAGCTACCTTGTACCTAAGTTTAGCAGCGCACTTGAGGTAGAGCACGACCCTGGTGTCCGTCTTCTTATACTGGTTAGACAGTCACTCATGGATATCGCGCCATTGTCTCTTGGAACATATCATTGTGTAAACAAAAGGAATGTATCAACAGAAATCACATTCTCTGAAGCTTAAGTGATTCCTGTTACATTCTTTTTGTTCACCTAATTATTCATCCCAGGAGACAATAAGCTCTATCCATGAGCTGCCGTCTAACCAGGAGAAGGACACCAGGGTAGCGCTCTACCTCGAGTATTCCACTATTAAGCTTGGGTACAAAGCAGCTGTGGTAAGGACACCAGACACAGACATTTTCTTGATCTTCTTGCACCATGCTCACTCCGTCACCCTCACTATCCTCCTTGATAAATGGACTGTCGAGCATTGCCAGATTGTGAATGTCGTTGAACTGGCATACTGAATCAAAGGGAGCGGGCTACTGTACCACAATACTTGGACGACATGTGTTTAAGGCGACAGGGGAAGATGTAACAAGTGCCTTCAAGAGTAGGGGCAAAGTCGGACCCCTAAAGAATCTACAAAGCCACCCCATGTACCATACAGCATTCAGGAGAGAGTAGTATGACATTATAATCTCTGCAATATTTTACTGAAATGTGGTAAATTGTTCAATATTACATTATAATGAACACTGCAGAAATCTTACAACATGACTTTGAAATGTGCCAATGTTTTTTGTCCCCCACTTAAACCTTGGAGATGGGTGGTCTGTAGAGCCAATAAGAGGTGACAGAAGATATTGGAGCATTCACATGCCTAATGTATGACCATAAGAGGTGGAGAAGTCTATTTACAGCAGCATCATCCAAAGCAGATGATGGGAGAGGGTGAACAAATGACGACAAACTCCAATGTGGATATCTTCATGCTCATATACACCTTGCAGAGACAACCTTATCCCACACATTAAATGTGTGACCCATCGCCTTGCCATCTTAAAGAGAGCTGACCAACCAATCTTCTGGTGCTCTGTATATGACTCCTTTGATTCTGGACAAGGATGGCAGAAGGTAGCCTTTGTTATGATGGAGCCAGTGTGGTCTGGTGGCCCTATCTTTCCGACTTCCCTCATTGACTTGCTTCAGAAAATTACTGAGGAAATGAAGGAGGATGAAGAAGAGGACCCAGACATTGATTACAATGATCGTTTTGATGATGATTACCGGTATAGAAATTAAAGAAGTGTGAAATGAAAACCTAATATATCGCATAACCGCTTCTGTGGTTTGTACAGTTTTACACAGGGTGAGCATTCAGAATACTTTTGAAGAAAAGTGAAGTCATATTGTGTTACTTTATATTTTTTCAATATACGTTAATTCAATACTTCATGAAAAGCATGTACACATGCAACAAACGTTGAAATATATAGATGATGACTGGCGGCGGAGGGAACATACCCAATGTTCCACCCGAAGGGTTTGAAATGCTATTGAGGGAGGTTATAAGTGCGCTGCGGTCCTAGGCCTTAATTCTGTCATTTGTCACGTGGAAATGTTTTCCCATGGGAGAACATTACAAGAATGTTCGCCCATGGGCCAACATAACGAATGTACTTATATCACGTGACTGTGTTCAGCCAATCACTAATCGGTATGTGACTAACCCTTTCAAAATATCATTATGTCTTTTGATAATAGCTTGAATATTGCGTCTTATATCAGACAACTTTTAACAGAATTCGAAAGGAAACTTAATTCCAATCAATGTGAACTTGAATTGAATGCATACAGGATGTAAGCACAAAAGCGATTCACATGCAAATATTTCTAAATTAAAGTAGCAGCAATCCACATTGATATACAGTCCCTATTCACAGGCTAGATTTCCGGCTGTCAAATGAAATGTTTCTCTTTTTGTTTTCGGACAATAAACTTTAAACAAATACATTTGAATGAACTGCTTTTTTAACTTGAGAATGAATGAAACCATTTTGGCATCTAAATTTTTTAAATCGGCTCGACATTTTGACACAGTGATTGTTTCCTTGAATATATCCCAACTCAAACTCGCTTTAAATATAAAATGAAACGAAATTGAACGCGCACGAAGAGTGTTAAATTTCAGTTCAAGTTTTATCTTTGTCCATTAGTCACTTTTAGGTGTTGTGATCAACATTATTATCATGTGTCACCTCTTTTCAAGGGTATTTGCATATGAATTACCACAGTGCTTACATTCTTATTCTATTTCACCAAGTGAGGGGTGACAATGCTTGAAATTAATTTTCTCTTCAGATTCTATTTAATGTTTTTGATACAAAACAAAATAGGCCTATTTGGGCAATGATCTAAAGATAGAGTTGTTAGTCACTTTAGTGAGGTATGCAATTTGTCATGTATGTAGCATGAAATATTTGGGCCATTTCCAGAGTAGCAGCACTTAATTTTTCAGTTTTAGGACATTTCTTCTGTCAAATTTGCTTTCATTATGTAAATGACAATCTTAATTGATTCCTCATGCTGTGTTTCGTCTGAAGAAATGTTGTATTTGTCCCTGTATGTCGTGTATAGTTCAAAAGTTGAACTATTTGGGTACTTTTCAGTGTAATCGATACAGAATTTATCATATTTGGGACTTTTCTTGTATCAAGCATTTTTTAATCATGTAAATAACCATCTCAATCGATTTCTCATGTCACATATACCCTGAAAAAATGTTTTATTTTTCCTTGTATGTTGGAAACTTCAAAAGTTATAGAAACTAATGATTTTCCTCGCAAATCCAAGATGGCTGCCAATGACCCCCATGTGACACGATTTTCACTTGGAGACAAAAAAAAAATCAAGTAGACACCCTAAGGGATACAAAAATGAGGGTGCACGGGACCCCCCCCCCCCCTTTCCTACCAGACTGTTAAGAAAAAGAGTTAAGTTTACTCTTAGGAGGTATGAGATTGTCACGTATTATAGACTACTTGGGAATATTTCTAGAGTAAACGACACTGGTTTTCCTCGCATGTTTGGACTTTTCTTCTATGTAACTTGCTTTAATCATGTAAATAACTCTATCAAACGATTCCTCATGCCGTATCAACTCTGAATTACTGTTTTATTTGTCCCTGTATGTTGTGTAATTCAAAAGTTAAACTATTTGGGTAGTTTTCGGTGAAAATGACACCGAAATTAGCATGTTTTTAGGCTTTTCTTGTTTCAGACTTGCTTTAATCATGTAAATAACCATTGCAATCGATTCCTCGTGTCATGTTTACCCTGCAGATATGCTTTATTTATAATTCTATGCTGTGTAGTTCAAAAGTTATGGAAGATAATGATTTTCCCTGAAAATCCAAGATGGCTACCAAGATGGCCGCCAATGACCCCCATGGGACACGATTTTTTACCAGACACCCTAAGGGTTACAAAAAAGTAAGTTAAAAAAATGTGTTCGGGGGGTGCATGGGGTGCATGGGGTGCATGGGGACCCCCCATTCCTACCAGACTACATCAGATAATCGAGTAAAGTTGCAATTTCATTATAACGGAATTCCTAATCTTTTTTCGTCATTTCAGCGAGTTCATTGGTGATCGTGACGCATGCACGTACCTGCGTATTGAATCTCTAACGTTTCCCTTGCAAACCATTCTTTGCGTTGAATTGTCTGGAATGGAATTCTTTACTGTTGTCGGGATCTTCAACATACAGCGGCTCCGTTTGTGTTTACATCATCCACCTTTCATTGTTATTCTTCAGCACTCGGAAATCGTATTTATCATTTATGATGATTACCTAGATAATAGCCATTACATTAATGTCTTATTCCTTGTTTTCTTGCATCTCCTCATCTATACTATCCACACATACCGACGCAATCCATCAAAAACTGTGCACCATATCTATGACTTTAACTCTAATAAATTCCAAAGTTCCCCATCCTCTTTCAATTTACCTTACCCATTGGGTTCTTATCCTTTGATTTTGACTCTTCACACTCTGGGAATTATTTTCCGAATATTCACAACAGTGTACATCTGATTGTTTTATGTTAATCCTAAAAATGCAAAATAGTATTTGTGGAGAAGGTGGCTACCCCCTCCCACACCCTCCATTTCCACCTGACAACTTCCTTGCATCAATAAGTAGGCCTACACATTGGATGTCGCTCACACTGGAAACGACCCACAGTTCGTCTTTCAATTATCTGTGAATGTCTATTTTCTGACTCTTTTTAATTAAAAAACAACAACAACAATTTGCCAAAGAGGTGCATCAGTTCAGGTCTCAAATTTGCAAAATCGCCCTTGTGTCAGAGGGGGATCCTCCTCCCTCCTACCCCCACACTTGGTTGATCCGCTCCCTCGCACAGTTATTCCAACTCCTAGTCTCCCTCCCCAATCGTGAAACGGATCGACGCCCCTGCCCTTCTCATAGAATGAACGGGAAAGGGGATTTCCAGCGGATTTCCCACATTATTTTTTTTTGTAGAGTATACCCTGAAATCAGTTATGATTTAGAGGTCCCTTTTCATTTCTTGAAAATCCTTTGCACACGCTTCACTTTCAGCTCTAATGACGTTTGAAGGATGATGGTATTGAGTTGGTACTGAAAGTTGACATCATGGGTAGAATGTTTTAATAGATCGTGCTCAACTTCGACTTAATCCGATAATCTCCCCATTGTTGTCGCTCCGTCGGTTTACAATTTGTTTTTTTTTTGTTTGTTTGTTTTATGTCCCCCCCCCCCCTTCATTGCACAGCCACCACTGTGCAGTATAAAAAGATTGAGCGCTTGAATAGACCCTGTTCTTCAACGCCTATTTTCTCGGTTCACACTTTACAGAGTGATGCTTTCGTCAAAATATTCAGATGTTTTAAGTGTGTCAATCTGAATTGAGTTATATATCATTTTTAAGCTTAGAACCTGCTCTTTCAGCATGTTGAGGAGCTGCCCTTAAGTAAAAATATATATCTGACATTTTTTTTTTGGTTCCTTTTGTGATGCAGGGACTCATATAGCAACAAGTTTGAGTTATCTTAATCACTTATGGAATCCTGTTCAAGAACAAGACCCTAGAATTACTATTTACAAATATCATATAACACTTGAACTTGAGCTGCATAGAATACCTTTACAAATGAAGCTATTGCATAAAGGTCTTACCTCGCATTTTGAATCACTTGCGCCAAGGATTTTGAAGAAATCCACGTGAAATTGTGAGTGGATTATCCTGAGGTGCTTCAACACACGGCTTGAGCAGATACTCTCCGCCAGTTCATGCGACGTACTTCTTCCACAGGTCATATCTTGAATTGACAGTGATTGCTGCCGGGAATAAACAGAAATTGTTGCAAAATAAAAATTGATTATAAACCAAACCTTTTGCAAAAGATGACATACAGTTGCTTTGGAGTTGAAGCAATAAATAACTAAATGGAAGACGTAACACACTGAATAAATTTCGATATTTACACTTCACAATAGTTGCTAGCTAACATTAGAAATAGCTTCCTTAACTTGCGAAAGGACTGCGAAATACAACGGATGAACGTCACTTTGGAAGTGTTTGAAATATTGTCATCGTGATACGAAAAATATCTATTTTTTTTTCAATGATGCTGCACTCGATACATAGCAGTCACGTCTATTTGCAAAATTTTGCGTATTTATTTGTGTTGTTTTTGGGCAGATTTTATCTATTCAATTTGATTCGATTCAAATTAGATTTCACTTCCAAAGGCACATTTTTTGTTGATATAAGTTCAAGGAAAAAGAAAAGTTCAATGTATTACAACAATATATGGAATTAATGTTCCAAATGATTGTGTCATTAGAAAAGAGAGGCCCACGTGAAAGACAAGTTTGTAAAAATATGGGTCACTCAAAAATAGAACTTGTAATGCAGAAAAAAAGGACAGAATCACTACACAGGCTCAAAACGCTTACTGTTAAAAAGGAGAAAGGACAAACAACAAAAGAAAATAGGAAGGGAGGTGTAGATGAAGAAAGGACGTAGTCCAGTCAAAATAGAGCTTCATCCACCACTGTAATTGCAACAGTAGGAATTCCACTGCAGTGCATCTTGTTATGGGCTCCTAAACACCATTCTAAAAGTCCCAAGTAATCCAGTGGGGCAATTTGACTAAATTTGTATGATATGCAAATTAGCTCCCACAATTATAAAAATGCAGTGTTTCCATGAAAACTAGGCTTGTAGGTTTCAGATTGGAACACCGAAAGTGTGGAAACCTATGTTTACAATATCAGTTAGTGAGATGCAAACATTTCCATGCACATAGTCTGGACCTCATTAGCATAATATGTAAATTAGCTCCCACAATGATAAAAATACAGTGTTTCCACGAAAATTAGGCTTCTAGGTTTCAGAACGGAACAACGAAAGTGTTGAAACATATGTTAAGCCCCCGTTCCACTATCACGATTTGGACCCCCGATCTGTCCCAATCTAGCAGACCGGGAGAGAGCGGCAAAAGCGTACAGGGATCGGAAGCATCGTAGCAGCAGCGTTTGGAGGTCGGGGTTGGAGCGGGCATTTTTTCAGATCGGGAAGAAATTTTGAATCGGTTCAAAATTTCTTCCCGATCTCCCCGATCAAAATTGACATATTTCTAATCGTACGGCAAGCGTACGGCAATCGTACGGAGAGAGCGTAATGACAGCGTAAACTCAGCGGGGAGAGCGTAGTGACGGCGTAAACGCAGCGGGATGAGCGTAACAAGGTCTTTCTGAGCGTAGTAACACCGGCACAAGAACGGGAAGTAATTTTAGCTGTAATTTTCGAAGAAGAAGAAGAGATGAAGAAAAAGAAGAGAAGAAAGCAGCGAAGCAGCTACCCAAAAGGCGAAGAAAGAGAGACTGCACGTGATGCTGAAAGAGGAGGAAGAGGACATAGCAGAATTTTGAAGAATATGAAATCATCTACAACTGGAGGAAGACGGAATATAAAAGCAACGACATCAAGAAAAAGCCTTGGAAAATCAACGCGTCTTTGTTTATACAATGCATTGCTGCAAAACAACTGTGAGTTGAGGAGCCTCTTCGTGGTCCACAGTATATTTCTTCGGTTTTGCATGCTAATAAGTTGACTGACTGCAGACCGACAGTCGAATCGGGGTACATCGGGGCACATCGGGCACTTTTCAGCTCTCTGAACGGGGTAACAGCGTGATAAGATCGTATAGATCGTTCAGAGCCCAGATACAGCGTGCACCGATCGGATAACATCGGCAACATCGCACTGACAGCGTAGCTACATCGTTCTAACGCGTACCGGCAGCGGCAGAGATCGTAATGTCTCATTCCCGATCATCGTAGTAAGAGCGTAGCAAGCACTTGATAGTCGTAACTGCAGCGTACTTAGAGCGTTCTAACATCCAGATCGGCTCAGGTTTTACCCGATCCTTCCCGACCTGAGAAAATTGTCAAATCGTAGCGAGAACGGCATAGTGGAACGGGGGCTTTAACAATGTCAATTAGTGCGATGCAAACATTTCCATGTACACAATCTGGCCCTCATTTGCATAATATGCAAATTAGCTTCCATAGCGACAAAAATGGTGTTTTCATGAAAACTATGCTACTTGGTGTCACAATTGAACACCGAAAGTATTGAAATTTATGTTTACAATGTCAGTTAGTGAAATGCAAACACTTTTATGTACATAATCTGGACCTCATTTGCATAGTATGCGAATTAGCTCCCATAATGATAAAAATACAGTGTTTCCATGAAAACTACGCTTCTAGGTTTCAGATTGGAACACCGAATGTGTTGAAACCTATGTTTGCAATGTCCGTTAGTGCGATGAGAACATTTCCATGTACGCAATCTGGGCCTCATTTGCATGATATGGAATATTCAAATGCTTCAAAGCGCCCGATATGAGCATATTAATAGTGTTCAAATAGTTCATTATGATATTTCAGTTTTCTTCACCAAAAACAAACTCTACAGCGTTAGTCTAGCATGAATGATATTATGCAAATTAGAGTTATCAGACAGATAATGATGGCTTATCCCTCAATTACGTAGAATCAAATTTCGAAATTAAACAAGTGTCAACATCTACAACTTGTCCAATTGTGTAACGAATGAACTCTATTTGAAGGGTGGTTTATTCGAATCTGGATGATTCAGCTCTTGCACCCTTGAGGGTTTTGAGATATAAAAGATGGCCAGTCAACTTTAGGAAACCCTGTGGGTAGTGCCTAAAGTTACCCCTATCGATCATATTATCCCCACGACCATTTACAGAACATGCATCAACCAACGCGATTTCCGTTGTTCTAAGCGTACAAGATTTTTTTTTTTTTTAAGTCGTTCGGCCGTCTAGCAAAGACTCTTTTATTTCCATGAAATAAAATTTGCACTGACAGCGGAGACATTTTTTCTAAAATGTGTATATCTTTTTGAATAAAAGGTCGTGCACAGTCAAAGCGCCTTGCAGGAAGGTACCCGAATTTATCCCTATACCCTCACGGCCCGGTACAAAACATAATCATACGTACGTGAATACAGCTGTTTAAAGCGAAAAAACCCTATAACGTCCTTTTCGTTTCATTTCTATTAAATTCAGTGAAAGTTATAGAAGAATCATTGTTTCACAATATCTATTACGTGAAAATACATGTAGTTCTCATACGAAGGCAACCACGTGGAGGGCACCCAAAGTTACCCCTTCCAAATGCAGTCTAAGACATGCAATAATCATGTACCGACGCAAATACATAATTATGTTCTATGGGTACATACCTTTAAACAGTCCTTCTGGTCCTCTAGCAAAGAAACTTTTATTTAATGAAATTCAACGAGGTTGACAAAGGTAATCTTGGGGAGGTGTCTGAATTTTCACCTATGCACACGCCCTATATTACAAAATACAGACATTAGCAACCCAAATACAGTTGTTCTAGCGTGAGTGGTTTTAAAGTAGGTCCGGCAATACAGCAAATACACTCTTAATGAAAAGTCACGAAAATGATAGACAAAGATTTGCTTGATAAGATCTAAAAGATAAAGAGGGTGCTTCTTGAAGGGACTTCCTGTGGCGTGTGCCCCCAAAATGCCCTTTATTCATTTCGCAATAGAGAAAACATATAACGTATGATTATATATGTTCTAAACGTACATGCTGTCAAAATTCGATCGTGCCTTATAGCAAGGGTACTTTTGTTTCCAAGAAATGCAATGTAATCAATACAGGATACATTGCTTTACAACTCTTATATAGTAAAAAGGGGTGCACATTTAAAGCGGCCCCTTGGGAGGCGCCCAAAGTTACCCCCTCAACCCCGCGTCCCCATATGCAATACGTGCGTTATGCCAATGTGAGCACTGTTGTTATGAATGTACTCTAACAGCTACCGCTAATTTGCATTTTATGTGAATCATTTTTTATGACCAATTCGATTAGGCATCCATCGTGTTCATTGACCTACAAAATATAATTTTTTCACATTTAAATCTTTCTAACTGGATAGCGGGAAGCTATTAAAGATCTGTCAATTTTTCTCCCATTACAGATGCTAATTTGCATAGTATGCAAATTTTACTATTTTGCCCCACTGGATTTTGGGGGACTTTTAGTATGGTGTTCAGGAGGCCTCAACGACTTGCACTGCAGTGAAATAACTGTTGTAATTAGTGGTGGGTTACCCCCTAAAAAGCGCCAGATTGACTGGACTAACGGGAAAACGAAGAAGAAGGGAAGAAAAGAAGGACTACTTATGGGTAGCAGGGATCCTCAGTGCAAGTAGGGCTATTGCCAGACACTATGTAATAAACATCAAATAATGATTATGCAAATGAAATGAAAAATGTGTAGGCCTTCTTCAAGTGTTATCTTCAAGTGTTATCTAAGAACCAACCAAACAAAATGACATCATTTGACCACATATCTTTGACCAACAGTGCAATTTTATGTAGCATTGAATCCCTGAGTTTTACCTTGAACATCATAAACTATTTTGTACATTCCGTAGAGTTTATTAGAATCTCGACATACCGATTATCGCTTGTGTTTCGTCATCTTTCGTAATTAGCATGTAGTACTAAACGCTTATATCATTTCTTTGGAACCTACATCCTACAAGCATTGCTTTTTAGTAGGTTCCTCATATTTACACATGATTTTATTACATGTCCTTATACATTTGTAAAATTATGTCTAAAATTGGATGTTGTGTTATACATATTTTACTCCGAAATCAAATGGAATATGAAACCTGAATATGGAATGTGGAATATGGAACTTGAATTTAAAAAAAAAAAGCTTTGTCCTGTATAAATCAAAATTGAGATGGCTGGATAGCCAATATTCAGCTACGCTAAGCTGGTCTTCTATGGGGTCGAGTTGGATGTGAGGTGGGACCACTGCACCGGGTTAAACACCCTGCTCTTTGCGATGAATGAATGAATGAAGCAGGATCTTTTACGTGTATGAGTTGCGACTCTCTCATACACAGGACCTCCATTTTATGTCCTATCCGAGGGACAGAGTGTTTTGTCTCTTGCTGGAGGGGACGGTATGATTACACAGCATTGCTAAGTCAAGACTCGGGTTTGAACCCGGGTGCTTAGGATCGTAAGGCAGACGCTCTACCGACTGTGCCAACTCACCAGAATAACAAAAGGTAAATTATTTTAATTGAATTTCCTTAATTGTTGGAAACATTGTGATAATTAGCATTTTCAAGAAAAACACATCAATCATAATATACCTAGGCTTTTTTTTTTCTTAAATGAAACATAAATTGCCGTAATTGATATAAATATAAATCTTTAACTTTTAGAATATAACCATTCGAAAACAATTTGCTAATGTGGCGACATGGTTGTAAGTGGTAAGTAATTCTCAAAACCTTTTTTTTTTGTAGCAAAGACGATTTTTCAATCAAATGCAGATGAGTATTTATTTACCCAAACAAGATAATCAAATTCAAGAGTGTGATATAGATTAAGTAGAGTATGAGTGGAGATAAAAAATACTTCAACTTATTGATATACCAATATTGCTGGATACGATCCTACAACAATAATAAACATGATAATTTCAAGATAACTTACTGTCAGCATAAACACCAAAGAATTCAATGGATAAAACCACTCCTATAAGGGGTGCCATCTAACAAAACATTGCCTGGAAGCGTTTCAAGTGAATTACTAACAGGCATAAACTTAATCTTTTGAAAATTGAGAAATAATGTACTCGTTTCCGCTTGTCAACTTTCCTTTGATAGTTTGGAAAAGAAATTCGTTCAGATGAGGAAATTTAAGACTGCGATATTAAATTACGTAAAGTATGAATGGGAAAGAAAAACCTCAACTTATGGATTATACTAATATTCGAGGATACAATCATACAACAATAATTAACATGATATTTTCAAGATACTGTCAACATACACACCAAAGAATTCAGTGGACTAAACCTCTCCCAGGGGGTGCCATCTAACGTAACATTGCCTGGAAGCGTTTCAAGTGAATAACTTAAAGGCATAAACTTTTTTTTTTTTTTTTTTTTTTTTTGCTGCAAATTGAGGGATAATTTGCCAGTATCCTTTTTTTCAACTCTCCTTTGACAGTTTGTAAAAGAATTTCGGGGTCTCCTGGAAAAAAAAAAAGATAAGAAAGATTGGAGTCTTCACCAAATAGGAAAAAAAGAGCGTAGCAGAAGATAGATGAAAATCATTGATATATCTAACTAGTTGGGCCAAAGTACGCCTTACTAGATATCTTATTCGTCTGCTTATACAGTTCAATTTGTAATTTTCTCTGTAACTCTAATGTGTGAGATTCAACAGATGAAAACGTTTTCAAATCTCAGCGATTCACCTTGTGGCTTAAAGTGGTAGAATTATTCTCCTCAAAACGGTACATTTTTCATTTTAAAGAAATACCTGTTTTCATTGATGCATCTTCTTTTTCCGAATCCTATCTTGTTGTTATAGACGATTTCATTATTTTCTGTGAATTCATATTATTTCAATACCTTTGCAGATAGCAATCCCCCTCCATATCATGTAAAGCAGGCGCGCACTGGGACATTGACCATTTCTGAATTATTTTCTTGTAAACTTCATTGCACAGATGGGTGTTTTTCTAGGTTGTTGATCTGAGCGTCCACATTTTATTTCTCTTAAGTAGGTGTATACCGATTTGTGTTTTGCTGAATGGGAAATGAGGGTGTTTGGGCATTTTCAAAGTTAATGCGGAAAGATCTTAGGCAAATTTTACTAAATGATTATTTTGTTTATTTTTTCATGAACACTCACACAAGCAAACACAATTAAAGATCTTGAACAGTTCAATGGGGTGAGGGAGGGCAACTGATGGGGAAACACCAGAGCAACTTTCCTTTTCCATATCATATCTTCCTTACGTCATTATATGGACACGCTACACAATTAATTAGTCTATTGGTGGCGCTGTTCACCCTGTCGGTCTCTTTGGCCTTCTTTGTCTAGTGTTGGTCTCGTTAGCCCCGTTTGCCTTACGTCGGTCTCGTGAGCTTTATTTACGTTGTGTCGGTTCCTTGAGCCTTTTAAGCGTAGTGTCGGTCTCGTGGGCTTGTTGGCTTATAGTGTCGGTCTCGTGAGCCCTTTGTGCCTAGTGTCGAACTCATGGGCTTTACATCTCGTGGGCTTATTTTACTTGATGTCGAACTTGTGGGCTTCATTGACTAAGTGTTGAACTCGTGGGCTGTATAACTAGGAAGTGGGCTGTATGACTTAGTGAGTTGTATGACTCGTGGGTGACGATCTCATGGCGTGCATCCTTGTCGACAGATAAAAATGGGGTCATCCCATTAGACCGACACCCACGAGTCATACAGCTCACGAGTTCGACATTAGGTCCATGAGTCATACCGCTCACGAGTCATACAGTCCATGAGTTCAACAATACGAAAATAAAGCCCATGGGACCGACACTAAGTGAAAACAGCCCACGAATTCAACAGAAATAGGGCGCGTAATGTGTCGGTCTCGTGGGCCATGTTGGTTTAGTGTCGAACTGATGGGCTGTATGGCTAGTGAGCTGTATAACTCATGGGCTGTATGACTTGTGAGCTGAATGACTCTTGGGTGTCAGTCTCGTGACGTGCACCCACAAAAAATGTTGCTTGTCGGTTAGTTAACTTCATTTCATTTTCATTTTCATCTTATTTCAACACGGTAATAAAAAGGAAACTTGCTGAGCCATCGGCTGTTATTCTGCAAGTCCGTGCATGTATACAATATAACATAATGAGAATGAAAACAGAGATTTAGTAACAGCATAACAATGATTGAAATAAGAACAAAAAAGAGAAAAAAAAAACACAAAGAAAGAGAAAAGTATATCTACATAATTATAACAGCACATGAAAAAAATACAGACGTTGACAAGATACTGACATAAAACAAAATGTCAATATTAGTCATCGCGTAACATAAAAGGAAACGTTATGATAATTGATATGATGTTATAATATATACAATGAAATGGATATCAAACTACAACTGCTGTTTCAAATGAAACGTAAAGCGTCATAATCTTGATATCATAATTATGGGAGATCATTCCACACCTTACATCCCCTGTATTGTAAACTCATACGTTTTTAAATTGGTTGAAAATCTACATACCTCAAATTTGAACATATTCCATGTGAAAAAATAATTTATATAATATCTAAATGAAAACAACTCACACAGACTTTAGGGGGTAAACGCCATGAGCAATGTTATGCATTGCATGTAACATTCTGTGTTTTTGTCTTTTTTTTTCAATAGTAGAAATACTTAATTAATCATAACAATATCAATTGTGTGGAATACCTTCAATTGACTTTCAGAACTTCTGAATTACCTAAAGTCCTTTCAACAGAAACCTTTAATGCTGTAATTTTTAAGAGTAACATTTCGTGATTAATCGTGAAAAAGGCCTTGGAGACATCCAGGACTATACCAATTATTGTATATGAAAAAAAAATCTAATGAGGTGGTGACCTTTTTTATAAATGACAAAAAAGCATGGCTAATATGATATTTACCTCGTAATCAAAACTGAAACTCAGCCCATTCAAAACAACGATTTAAAACTATATATCTTTTTTGGAAACATTTTTTTTTCTAAATAATAGAGAAACCACTGGGAACAGTGAAATCGGCCGTTCAAGATTCAAGATTCAAGATTCAAATTTATTTTCACTTCCATAAAAAAAAATGAAATAATATAAAATACATATGTACAGAATATTTGTAATAATTGCAGAATGTGATTTAACAAAGTACATTATGAAAATGAATAGCAGATGAAAAAAACGCAATTATGTCTTTCTTTACATATACATAGAGCGTATAACACAAATTAACTATTAAGGAAGGGGATGATAATAGAGGATCCCACTAACATCCAAAGCTTGTACGATATGGGATCCTCAGAAAATACACAAGACAGCAATACAAAACAAAATAAAACGAACCGATGTCAACTGACATGAACTCAAAATAATTGGGAAGGGAAATAGAAAGGAATAAGAAAAAAACTACAGCACGTGTCATTGTGGACGCAAGCAAGCTGGATTCCATGATGTACAATTAAACAAAAAAAAAAACAGGATGTTAATCACCAGAGTAAAAAAATGAAGAGATTATCAGATAAAAGTGAAGTTGGGAGTGCCCCACCAACAAATTCTGTCTATAATTGATGCCAACTTTCAAAGCAGTAACATCATCCTTTCAAAAGTTATTTGAGTTTAAAGTGAAGAGTGTGTTCAAAGTTTTTAAGAAATTAAAAGGGGACACACATCTAATCACACTATTTTACCAAAAAAGTTCAAGATAAACTGCTAAAAAACACACATTTTATAATGCCAAATTGTAACATGATGTAGAAGAAGACTTACTCCTTCAGAAAATATGAAAAAGTCAAGATGGGTTGGTTTGACCCATTTCACCTATTTTCAGTCTCCACACAAAATCAATGTGTGCGACTTTTTCTTCAATTTGTGGTGCACGGTCACATATGATACGGTGTGATTTCTTTTGTAAGGTATTGATCTAAACGTGTTTTATATGAATTTCCCCAGGCGAGAATGTCGTAATTCAAATATGGAAGTATTAAAGATGAATATAATGTAAGCAGGGACGATAAAAGAAAACAAAATGTAAGTTTATTAATCAGACAAATATTACTTGAAATAATTTTACATAATATACCGTCAATATGGAATTTCCATGAAAGGTTATTATCAACTGTTATTCCTAGAAAATTTACATTGAAAACATTTTCGAGTGGAGTACCATCTGAAACAACGTCAGCAAGAATGCCTCAGTAGAATTGCTAAAAAGCATGTATTTTGTTATTTGAAGATCAAGAGATACCTTTCTTGCTTTTATCCACTAGGCGACATTTTCTTACTCTGAATTAATTGTATTTATTATGCTTATTGTACTTACAAGGATTATTGTGCGAAATAAAAAAAAACAAATTTGAGTCATCTGCAAAGAATAATCTTAGGAGAGAGTAAAAATAATAATATTATATATTTTTTATATTTTGTTACTATTTTTTTCAAAATAACATTGGTCATAGAGGTGTGAGTCGCACCTACTACTTATGTCGTTTAAAAATTGATCACATACACTAAACTACAGTAGAACGCGTTAATCATTGCTGTACACACCAAAACATGAGCTATACATGGGGACGGGCAGTGATTTGTCCAACATAAAAGTGAATCCTCTGACTAATTAGGCTTCTTTTCAAAACTTCAGTTTTCCATGCATTGTTATTCATTGTGAAAACTACCGTGTTAATTGACGCACGGATGGAAGCATGCATGCACATTTGACAAGTAAGTGATGGGCTAAATGTGATATCCGTGCAGATAAGCGTCAAGCTAACGAGAGCATGGTAGTATACATTTGGAATGGCAAAATTGGTGGGGGCGTGTAATGACATAAAAAAGTAATGACATTAAAAAAAAAAAAAAACTTGAGCTTAGAGGTAACACTTATGCCTGCTAACAAGGTGAATTTTTCGAGCAAAATTTGGGAGTCTAGAGGCAAAGTGCAAGAATGTTGGAATTATTCACAAACTGAAATATCTCTTCCCAAAGCCAATATTGCATTCTCTTTATACAACTTTATTATTACCTTACTTGAATTACGGAATATTAGCCTGGGGGAGTTGCTCAAAGACTAAAATTGATTCGTTATTTTTGGTTCAGAAAAAGGTCTTGCGGATTATAAATCGAGCACAATGTTTTGATCATACTGATGAATTGTTTGTTTCAAGTAAATTGTTTAAAATTTCTAATTTGTAATTATATTATGTTGGAATGTTCATGTATAGGTTGAATGCTGGTGACCTTCCTAGTATATTTTCCTCAATGTTTGTGAAAAACAGTGATATTCACACTTACCCTACAAGACACAGTGAATCCTATCATTTTTCTCCTGTTCGTACAGTTTTAGCCCTTAAGACAATTACATCTACCGGCCCTTCTTTCTGGAATGAGTTAGATTCGGTTCGGTTGCACTCAAGTTCTTTAAGCTCCTTTAAGAAAAATCTCAAAGCCAATTTTCAAAAATCCTATGAGTAATTATTTTGCCGTAATCGCTTATTTTTTTTTTCTTTTTTGCATATACTTAAATGATGCCTTGCTGGGATGACCTCACCAGTTTGATTAACTTGCTACTTTTTTTGCTACATTTATGCCATAAGTTAATCATAAAACATTATATGTGACCCTCCACCTCAAAACAAACAAAAAGTCGCCAGACATGAATTTTTAGTTAAGACCATGTTCTGAAAGAGCAGACTTTAAGCTTTAAAATGATGTATAACTCAAATCAAATGGACTCTCTTAACCTATCTAAATATTGGAAAGAAAGCACACACTCTGGAAAAGTGTGAACTGAGAAAAGAGGCTCTGAAGTACAGTGTCTATTCAAGCGCTTAATCTTTACCAAACCGTGCTGGCTGTGCGATGAATGGGACAAAAAACAGGACGTAAACTAAAAGAGTAACAACAATGAAGGGATTATCAGATTAAATTGAAATCAAGCATGCCTCATTAACACATTCTGTCCATAATTAATGCCAATTTTCAAAGCAGTAGCCCTATCCTTTCAAAAGTTATTAGAGTTGAAAGTGAAGAGTGTGGACAAGGTTTTTCAGAAATGAGAAAGGGATTCTAAAGACCCACCTAATCACACTTTTCTACCAAAAATGTTCGAGATAAACTGCTAAAAAAACACACTTTCCTGCCCGTTTTATGATACCAAATTTTAGCATAATGTAAAAGAAGACCCGCTCTTTCAGAAAATATGAAACTGTCAAGTTCGGCTAGGTTGACCCATTTCACTTATCTTCAGTCCTCACGCAAAATCAGTGTGTGCGACTTTATGTTCGTTTTGAGGTGCACGGTCACATATACTATAC
Organism: Diadema setosum; assembly: GCF_964275005.1. NCBI lineage: Eukaryota > Metazoa > Echinodermata > Echinoidea > Diadematoida > Diadematidae > Diadema > Diadema setosum. The sequence goes on from NC_092701.1 coordinate 226,378, forward strand.
TTTGTATATCCCGTAAACACTGTAACATTCTCGATATTTTGAATTTTGCATGTAACGTCACTTCTGACCTTGATATACTGTACTAAAACCCTATGTTATATTTTTGGAACCCACATCCTACAAGCTTTGCTTTTTAGTGGGTTCCTCATATTACACGTTAATCATATGTCCTTATACATTTGTGCATTATTGGTTCAAACTGACCATTGTGTGAAAAACATCTCTGCTTCAAATCAAATGGAATATAAAACTTGTACGAAATGTGGAATATGGAACGTGAATAATAAAACAAAAAATGTTCTTGTATTTTTTTTTCTAATTACGGGAGGATGGATTCTCTGGAAATGTTTGGTGGGCATGGTTTCTGTGAGTTACGTTCTTCCAGTAGTTGCTTATTTCAACTTACTTGCCGTTGTACGTGTGGGACTGTGTTTCATTTAAATAAAAAAAGAGAGTCTCTGGCAAACTACGGACCTGAATGTGCCACGATTCTGGATCCCCGTCAAAGTTCGCGCAACATCGACATTTACGGCATACTACAAGGGGGGTGCTCCTCTTTTGTGGAACCCCATATTACTTGCAACTCGTGTTGTGCATTGTGTACAGTACATACACCGAAAAGGAATGTTTTAACTAGCCAAACCAGCGCTTGTGTCGTCTCTTAGTACAAGTATCTGTAGGCGTACGGATAACACAAGCAGGATGACGTGCAATGTGCACTATCACATATGGTGAAATGTCCTGCAGCAAAGTATGCGCCCTAATTTCAGATTTTTGATTTTTTTTTCTGAGATTTGAAACTAATCTCTTTTTCGTTGTACCCCTATTTCAGGATTGTTTGAGATTAATTCGGAAACTACGCGTTATAGACTTACTGCGGGGAAAAAAGGTAAAATATCTCCTATTTCAAGAATTTTCTGGGATTTTTGCCGAGAACTGAGAACCCAAAATATACAACTTTCCCGACAATTGGGAACTTGCACGCCGTACCAATGACCACTTGAGTAGGGGCGACCTGGGTCATGTCAGTACACTGTTTTTCCTGCCAGTGTCGACTTTGTAGAATATAATGGAATTAATACAAAACGTAAGCGTTTATGCAATATCACGCTGTAACTAATGTAATGAAATTTATATATTATACTGTACGTAAAGAGACCCAATAACAGGCATTCCATTAACCTGTTTCTGATGACGAAAATTAAACAGATCTATTGTACAATGAACTTTAAGAATATTGATGGTTGATAACGGTGAACCCCTCCCCGTTAGCGGGAGCACCACTTTCAAAACAGAGCTTACATTTCCCACATTTCCCAGAAATTTTAGTAGCAAAAAAAATGTTTCATTTCACTTGCCAAATGTGTGAGCATAACATCAAGAGGGCTAAGTACTGACCTGAATAGGTCCAAATTCCGCTCACCATGACCCTCAAACTGATAACCTCATATTCTTGAAGTTGAGTGCAATTATTTCACATATGCTTGGTCATTGACGACTTTGAGTGACAGAAGGAACGGAAATGTTAGGCATGGACGAATTTGAATGACTATTGACGAACACCGGGATCGATCTGATTTTAGTCGAGTGTAAAGCATACTCTTTCCTTATCTCCTCTTGAAATGATAATATAAATAGATATTTTCACACGTAAAAAAACACAGCAAAAAAAAAACTCTTGTCAATCTTTTTTTTTTTAAATCCTCCTTATAAATCTTATACGCGATAGCGTTGAAAACAACACATTGGATGACATCTTTGTATACCACCACATTTCTCTTAACCTTGCGACTGCACAATGAGGGAAAATTATTAGTATCTTGACGAAATGATCTACAACTCGATAATTAAGTGAAATTTTCAGTTTGTTTATTAGAAAACACTAATGAAGAGTTGACGATGTGCATCTGATCAACAGTAAAAGGCATGCAGACACAATCAGAATTACATTACCCTTTTAAAACTATTTGTGGCTATTGGAATCAAGTTGTATCACTCACCACTTCGTCACAGTGCACCATGAACGCAACTCCTAAGTTTGTATGCTCTGACGAGTTAGGTGATAAAGTGTATTCTTGCCATCGTTCTCCCACTGCTTTGGTCACCTCCCTAGTATGACATTCAAACGCAACGTCAATGCATATATCCTGGTTACCTTTCTCTATCAAGCCGTGAATGATATCAAGGCCAAGTTTGTTTTCTAACGATGAGGCAAAGTAGAGTAGGTTACAGAACTCCTTAGATCGAGGAAGAAGTTTGTACTTCAAATGTTCATACTTTGGACGATCATTGGAGAATAGATTCTTGATGTATACCCCTGCGGTATATTCCTGGAACAATTTGTGTGGAAACGAGACCTTTGACTCGACAAAAGATGAAGTGTTGTCACGTTGCCGACGCTCCCTGTCCATTACTTTTTCTTCTGTTGTCAAAACTCCGACCATTAAACATGTTTGCATGGCATCCCCACACTCTCTGAATTGTTCTTCAGGAAATGAAAATTTTTTGTCCAATAAACCGTTGAGTGCTATCTCACTTACGTCTTGAATTGCCCTACCAGCTTCCCTTATTTTTTCAACGCCGTCCTTTTTTTTCAAACTTTCACACGATTTTGATGCGTAATGTTCTTTCAGAAAAGAGATCATTGCTCCAAAAATCTCCGAGAAGGTTTGCATTTTCATCATTTTTCGTCGCATCTCTTTACTGAACTCCTCCCACATAAGGCAAAGCATTGCGCAGTAAATTGGAAACGGGGCCATGTTCGATCGGATGACATCATTTTCCTCAATAAAGCTGATCAAGCTTTCAGCAAGAGCGCCCTTCTTTCTAATCGAGAAGTACCTCCTGATATATGTCGATAAGTCCTCTTTCGTAAATCCTTCGACGTTAATGAAGGTGTAGGTGTCAGCAAGACTCTTGGTCAGTGTGAATTCATGTATCCGCCATGGCCTTGAGGTCACAATTACCTTGCAAGACTGATATTGTTCCGATACAAGAATGCGAATGACGTCACTGCTGCTTCCGTGTTCTAGGTTCCCGCTGAACTCGTCAAACCCATCAAACAACAGGAGAACGTTATGTAGATTTTTTGAAATGTAGTCGTCTATCAGGTTAGGTGTTGTTTCATTTGAATCAGACAGATATCTTTCCACAATACTACCAATACTTTTGTTGACATCAATAACATCTCGAAGAGGAACTAGAATCACCATATCAAGATCCCGGAGAATTTTTCCCTGGCACCAGTCCCAGGCAATCTTGGCACAAAGTGTTGTTTTGCCAGCACCTCCGTCGCCTTTAATCAGAAGACGCTTTGAAAGATTTGCATTTCCCTCATTGGTCAAAAGATCCTTGTATGATAATGGCCTTTTCTGATTACTACTTAAGTCGATCAGACTCAGATTGGTATAGATATCATCCAAGTTTACACGTTCCATAAAGTTAAGGGGATCAACAGTGACCTTGCGTCGCGTCTTACGGTAATACGCCTTCAGATCTTCTTTGCATCGTTTCACTTGTTTCTTTGTCAAAGCCGTGTTTACTGATCCTTGAATGCAAAAAAAAAAAGGACAGACAAAGGTAAATCCTTTAGCCATGTAAGTTAGTTAAGGTTCATCCACCCTATGCTCTCAATTACTTATAACGACCAAAAACAAAATAATTTCGTGACTTTATATGTAATAAAAAAAAAGATGTCGATAAAGCGTAATTGATTTGTAAATCACATGCTCTGCAAATATCTTAGGCCAGTTACCGTTTCGCGAAACCACAAAAGTTGATTTGAATGGAAGGCACAGTCACTATTCTTTTTATCAAAAGAAAATAACGGAAACGAATATCTTTTTCTTTATGACACTGAGAAAAAAATAATATGTTGTTGACAAGTTTCTGGTCATTTTTCAAAGTCAAACTTAATCCAAGAAAATATGTTATACCGATATTTTCATACAAAACGTGGATGACTTTATAACACAAAAGAACAGAGAGGATATTAAAAAAAATGTTATTTTTTTAACCCACTCTTTCCCAGATTATGAAGTCCCTAAAGACTGTAATAAAATTGGTAGGATTCATTGTAACCACTTTTGTGTGGCACTGGGAATACTTTGTCACTTTTCAAGTGGGTTTGAACTGTGAAATATATATCTAGATCGTTATGCAGCTTTACAAGACGCTTCAGAACATAATTTATCATACTTTGGAGAAAAAGAGCGTTTCAATATAAAATGTAGAACTCAAGCATAAGAAGGCCTCCTCCAAGTATGCTGAGTTAAGGACGATCTAACGTTGTTTGCTAGATAACATGAGTCGAAAAATATGGAATACACTACCACCCTTTCCAAACAGAAACACACATACAGAAGTAGTACAATTGTTCTCGATTCGTGCATTCAATGATTGATATTTTTTTATACACTGTATGGTTGATACCGGAAATTCTAAAGCCAAGTTCCAATTCCTCCCTTCTCTTTTGTTTTCAATCAAAAATTAGATTACAAAATTAGAACAATCGTGTTGAAGTATCTCATACCCATCATCAATCCTGCCACGTCATATCGCTGTGTTGTGGGTAGTCTCAGGCAGGGATTCCAGCTACATCCTGTGAGACATAACAACACCAACAACGACGAGAGCATTAACAGAATCCAAACCCAGTGTTTATGGGCAGGGGCGAATCCAGGAATTCGGAGTTGGGGGGGGGGGGCGCAAAGCAAGGTGCCACTTCATTAGCAAACAAAATGGGCTTTACCGCAATTCTCTTGTGTACACTTTAATAAAAACTAATATATTTAATATATACATGAAAGGGGACGTGCCCTCCCCCCTCCCCCCTTCCTTCATCTTCCACTGATGGGGTTAGACGATACGCACATTGTGTGATAATAGCTTTGTGCATTCGTTCAATCAAAATCACATTATTTAAGTCGATTGTTGTCTCCCGTACTCACGTACTAGATAGTATCTGTCGAGCGCCTCAAAATTTACCACTGTAATGTTAGCGTAACATTTATTTATTTATTTATTTATTTGTTTGCTTTGTTTCAGTAGGGTAGCTCTGTCAGTGGCTAAACACTGTTATTCTCAGAGGCCCTACACATACAATAACGTACATCACGAAATACATACATTGTAGACACATTAAAAGAAAATTAACATAATCTACAATTGCGGAACACTTACAACATGGCCATCATCAGTTACATTCTATTCTAATGTTACAATTTATGTTTTTTTTTATTCACCACCGTAATGTTAGCGTAACATTAACAGTTACTTTCTGTTTGTATGTTTCATTTTATGTTTTCCTAATTAAGATTGAATTTATTTCATGATGTGGGTATACTATAATGCTACACGTGTATGATACAGATCTGATTGACTAGCATTATTTGTATTGAAAAGGGGCGAATATCAATAACAATAAGGAGATGATACAGTAATTACAACCCACTCTTTTCAGTTGGTCTTGAAAGGATCGTTTTTGGTTGAGACCTAAATTCAGGCTTCTAGCATTCGTTTATGAGATAATGAGAAACCTCTAATGAAATATGAACAAGCATGTAATTCTAGGAGGTATTCAACGTTTATTTGATGAAAATTGGTTTTTAAATGGCTGAATATCCCAAAGAGAGCAATCCCAATAAAAGTTTGGACCAACCTTTTATTAGGATCGCTTTTTTTTTTACTTTTTTTTTTACTTCGTTTTGGGACGTCCCAGTTATTTCAAAATTTATTTTTATCTAATAAACTTTGAATTCCTCTTAGAATGGTGTGTTCTGTACTATGTTATCAATTTCATTAGTGGTTTCTTGGTACCTTGTGAAAAGATAAAAGTCCCATTCCCATCTCCACCAACACTACACAATCCCTTAAACCTAACGCAGATCAAGTGTCATTCACTTCGATTTTACCAAACTGGTTACCAAGTCTGTCAATATCCACACCTTTCCGCGGTAGGTACTCAGGATGATATTTTTGCAGAAAGATTCCAACGAGGAGAAATAGGATGGCTAGAGCGACAGGAACACCGATGGCTAGACCAATGACAAGACCCATATTACCATGTTTTTCTGAAATTCGAAATAGGTATACATATTATTTGAAACACCTTTCTTCCATTACATTGTACTAGAATTTGAAGGCATTAAAATTTCACGTCTTTTATATTGCCAAAGAAGTACTCGATGGTATGGATCCAACCGTCATACGTATTTTGGCATTTTATTAAGAAAAATCACTCTGAAAAGGAGTGAGCTCACTCTTTATCTCACTTTGTGAAAGCTATTTCTATGTATTTGTGTGCAATATTGAAAAAGATACTTCCATGATTGATTGCCTAAACAAATGTTTGCTCAAAATTATGCAATCAGATTGATCTTCCCCAAAACGATTTATGATAAAAATGCTTGTTACAAGTGATATTTTTAGTACTTTTATAATCATTTTATGACATGACTGTTTATCAATACCAAACTCTGTATTCATGATCATGACTTCATGAGGAAACACAAACTATTGGTAACTTTTCACCCAACCTGATGGAGACAGAACGGTGATTTTAGCTGTCGAGATTCCATTTAGAGGGTCACCGGTAGCCACGCAGATGAAGGTTTCTTCTGTCCCGTGTTGAACTGAAACAGTGATTGCCTCGACCCTCTCGTATGTATTGTCAGATAGTGCTGTCTGGTACGAAACTGTCGAGTTAAGTATCTCCCCCGTCTCCTCGGACCAAAGCATTGATATGTTAGGCTTGAATCCACTGACGACACATGTTAGGTTTACAGAAGGAGTGTTGGAGAGAGTTTGATATGTGCACCGGCTTTTATTGGATTGGCTCTTATCGACGCATTCCTCGATAACATGTTTTGACGCCATCGCTTTGAAAATAATAAATAGTATTGGAACGATATGATTTTGCCATCTTACTAGTGAATCCAGAACATACACTAGGACAAAAAATATAACAAATATAAAAAAAAATAGAATATTAAAATGTATACGCATGACAGAACTTTCACAGGGTGTACCATGTATAACGATCGCCCTCGGTACCCATCCCAAATTTCCTTCAGTCTGCTTGTCATAATCATACACTGCTGCAGTTTCACATGTCTTGCAAAAGGCGAGAATTGTATTGAGGCTAAAGGGATGGTATAGTTCTTGTTGAGATCAGAACTAAGGTATTGCTGTTCAATGCAGATCTAAACAATTAGCTCACTCTCTCTTTTGAGCTGTCAGGCAGATTGGTCCCTTATGCATCAGTGAACTCTTTATTCCTCGTGGCACAAGTTGTAATACACGTTCTGGGCATTCTCAGCTGAAGCTTCCTAGACCGAAAACCAATTAGTGTAAGCGTAAGTTCGTATACATATATAGAGGCACTAGACTGCGGAACAAGATTAAAAGATTGGATTGTAACTCCACCCATGTCATTTGAGGCATTTAAGCAATATGTAAATACACTGACTGAAGATGTTCTATTGCTTCATAACTACAGTGTTTGATTCAGTGTATCTGTATTTTATTACTGTTCCGCTGTTAATCTATATTTTTTAGTATTTTGTTTTACTTTGTTTACATTAATTTAGTATCTTGCTTTTTGTAAGTTTGTTTTCTGTAAAGAATGATCGGACTAACTCCATCCATGTCATTTGAGACATTTAAGGGATATGTACATACCCTGACTGAAGATGTTTTATTGCTTCATAACTGCATTGTTTGATTCATTGTATCTGTGTTTTATTACTGCTACGTTGTTAAACTGTATTTTTTTATTATTTTGTTTCAGTTTATTTACATTGATTTTGTATCTTGCTTTTTGTAAGTTTGTTTTCTGTAGATGTGTAATCTTTGCGTGGCATTCACATATTGTTGTTTGATGTACTTTTGAATCTCATTCATGTAATTGACATAATGATATGCAATTTATTTGTCTTTTATTTATCTTAAGGGTTGTAATGGAATCAATAATTTCTGTTATCTATTTTTAGGTATTGTTACCAAAACAAGTTGTTATACCTTTTATCACATTTATTTTACTTTTGAATCTAAACTTGTTCTATGTGTCATGTATCGTTCTTTATGCATTGTCGTGTATACATGATTTTTATTTTTGCTCAAGATTTATGCTTTTTTGTTTTGTTTTCTCTTTTTTTGTCTGCATTTTACTATCATTTATTAATGTATGTATGTGGATCCCTATTGAAACCAGCTCTGCTGATCAGGATGTTCCACCCCATGAAATGGTAATAAATTCAATCAATCAATCAATTTTAATTGGAAATATGAAATATTAACCAGCATAATCATAATAGGAATTAAATGTTTAAATTCCTGAACCGAGAACAATGCAAAATAAAGTCGTCTTCACAAAAGGCGTGTCAAAAATAAAATTTCAACTCCTTTTAGTTGTATCCTCTTTAACATCTCATCTTTTCATCTAAAGGTAAAAACTGAATCCTGATCTTACCCAAAACTGTAGCACCCCTTTAACACCCTTGTACTCCTTAGTGGACATCGAAATCATGAATCTTTTTTTTTTTGACCTACACTCGACACATGGCGTACGATTGCTCTCTTCGATGTAACATATTATTGTGTGTGTGGCAGTCGTGTATAAAATGGAATATTGGAAAGAATATATGTATCTCGTATCATTCTAACGTGTTAATTTCTTTTCTGCTTTGAGGACCGCATCAGTCATTCATGCCTTCCATTGTCGATGGAGAGGAGAGAAAAACAAGACAGTAAACATAAAACAAATTTTGCGTTTTCCAAAAGAACATACCACTAGTCCGCATGTTCCGTTATTGGTTCATGAAATTTACTCACCGGTCACTTCTTTCTCTGACCTGCTCCCTTCCATATTACTATACCATAAGAACAAATTTAGCGACCGTAATTACGAATAAAGAACCACAGTAAATAGTGCATCAGCGTTTTACACTAAAATCATTTCATTGCCCATATGTCTAACCGAAATCTTCATAATCATTGTTCAGACAGGCAAGAGTGAGATGGATTGAGGGGAGGGGGGGAGTGGGTATATTTGTTGAAATTCTATTTGCAAGTATTGGATGACGGTTATATTTTTGGCTTGAAACTTCAATTCAACTACTTCCCTTAAAAATCCAGTGCTTCTGCAAAGAGTGTTATAATAACAATGCATTTCTTACAGTCAACTGTCAAGAAAGTTGAATTCGTTAGGTCATCGCGATTCGTCAGCACCACGTCACAATGATAGAGACCCTCATCAGCAACCTCTAAGGTAGTAATGACGAGACTGAAGTTCCTGTCGATGTCGAACCGTTCCTCCCTGCTCTCAAAGTTTCCATCAAAGAATTCAGCCTTGATCGTCGGCGGCTGCTGATCTGAGTCGCTCTCCTTGGACCAGAATACAGCGAGAGGCTCCTCCGGAATGTTACATGGCAGTCGGATGGCCTCCTCTTTCCATCCCCGAACGTTGGGTGCAGTGCCTACCACTGAGGCTAGACGATTAAAAATGTGAGTAAAGGCGACTCGTAAATGACTGACAATGACAGATGAATGAATACGTATATCATACCGAAATTTGTAAAATGATAATAATAGTACGTAATGAAATAAATGGATATTAAATCATATAATGGATAATTTTCATAAAGATGAACAATCCTAAATCTTAAATGAAATGCTTTGTCACATCGCTTTGTCACTTTCTTCGCGTGCATCGTTTACCTTGGGCGTCAGTCTTACATGTCTTGTTAATTTTGATATCAAAAAAGTCAGTAATCGTCGGTCTAATAACAAAAACTTGCTTACAGCTTATCGTCATGAGGGTGTAATTCGAGAAACTCTCATAGTTCCTCAGTGTAACATCACAATAATAGAGACCCGTATCTGCCACCTCCAAGTTGGTGATGACGAGGCTGAAGTTCTTGTCGATGTGGAACCGGTTATCCTTGCTTTCAGCCTTTCCATCGAAGAATGTAGCCTTTGTCGTCCACGGCATTTGATCTGAGATGTCCTCCTTAACCCAGACCATAGCGAGAGGCTCCCCGTGGACATTACATGGCAGTCGGACATCTTTCCCTTTCCTTCCGTGAACGAAGGGGACACTGTTTACATCTGAGGCTAGACAATAATTGGAGTGTGGTAAACGCAAGGTATCGTCATTATACAATTATACACGCTTATAGGTAAATTACGCCAAAGTAAACTCTTTTGAAGGCGTGCTACATGGATGTCGTAGTGTGACAAAGCAATTTTGAGCAGCGGATAGATTAGATATATGTACAATATTTGCATAAATGACGAGCATATTTGCATTGAAGGGTTTATTTATGAACACCGATCAACAACGTCTTACAAGAACGTTACATTAATGTCAGTTTTTTTCCAAAGTTCTGCCGTTGTTAGTATGATAACTTGTAATCCGAGCGAAGTGGCAATGGCAGGTAATTGCAATCACTTGACGCCATCCCTGTAATAAGAAACACCACATCGACTGCTAATCTTAAACCTTATCTCTCTCCTCTTGTCTACATTCACAGATCATGTTATACAAGTATCATAGCCAACTGATAGCGGCAAAAGCTTGAAGAAACTTGAAAATTACCTCTGTTCCTACCGAAGGTGATCACAACATATCCCCACAGCTGAAAGTATTATTATTATCATTGTTATTATTATCATTGTTATTATTATTATTATTATTATTATTATTATTATTATTATTATTATTATTATAATTGTAATTATTATCATCATCATTATTATTATTTTTTTTTTATTTTTTTTTTTATTGAGGATTAGGGCTATTCAGTGTCATTCCATCAGATAGAAGTCGGGGCACGTGGCCTAATAGACCGGGGTAACAAATGTCGTTTTAAGGGAACATAAACCCAAAGAGCAATGTGGGATTGAGTGAAAGCAGTAACATTAGTACAACATATCAGTGAAGGTTTGAGGAAAATCGGACAATCGACGCAAAAGTTATAAATTTTTTAAGTTTTTGGTGTTGGAACCGCTGGATGAATAGACTACTAGAGGTGATGACGTATGAGTGGACAACAATATAAAGAAAATAAAAAGAACATTCTCACAAAAATTTCTCATGAAAGATAATCATACCTATGCTGTTGTTATTGTAACGCAGAATTAGTATATTTATTGATATTTGATTGATTGATCAACGGTAATATTTGATATCTTATGGTTGATATGATCATGGGCGTAAATCCCGGGGGGGGGGGGGATGGGGGGATATATCCCCCCCCCCCTGAAATGGAGGAGGGGGGGATGGCCTGTACAATCATCCCCCCCTGAATTTTGAGGGGAAAAAATGGAGGAAGCAGAAATGTGATTGTATCAATTTTGGCATATTGCATGACGTTTGTACGCCGGCCTTCAGACAGGTAACAGAGCTGAACAGTATTCTATCTTGTAGGAAAATGTATAATTTTCTCAAGCGCTCGCTCGCTTCGCTCGCTCGCGAAGAAAGTAACATCGACATACACTGTAAGGTATGGCTCAGGCGTTGACAACGTCAAATAGTATAGGTCTACATATTAACATGCTATGACGCGAGTAACTGGGGACCATCTGCAAAATATGTACGAAAACATACAAACAAACAAACAATAACAACAACTTTATCGCCATAATTGAACCCTCTCCATTTCCTGAATCATTCCTGAGAAACGACAGTGACTGATGACTCAGTCAGGATTTATCTATAGGCATACCAAGGGAAGATCAGGGACATCGAATCTATGGGGGCAAAGGGGCATTTGCCCCGCCCCAAAGGAAGTGTTTAGACAGACAAATCATTTATCCCCCAAGCAATTCCCGAGATGAGGACAAATCTCGAACTTTCTTAATGGAAAATTGTCCAAATATCGCCAGTACTATGCACCAGATCGTTGTATTGCAATCATGAACATGCAAAAGGTCCGCTATACAGGATAAGGGATAAACTTTGTACACTTTTGAAATAGACGTATATTCCCTAATTTATCAAAGAGTGTGCAGCAGATCTTTCACTTAACCTAATATGTATAGAGGCGTCGATGGGGGGGGGGATGGTTCTCAAATAAAAGTGGGACAAACAAAAGCGAAAAAAAAAAGCTACAAACGGCAGTTTTTGGAGTGTAAAATGTTAAAATTTTAAAGCTCGCTCGCTCCGCTCGCTCGCATCTAACCGCTATGCCATTCTCCTGATGTTGCTGCCAGTGATTGACAGCAGGTGCACCCGGTGCGCCCCTCTTAATTTTCAAAGCGCAAATATAGCTACAAACGACAGTTTTTAGAACTGGAAAATGTCAAAATTTTCAAGCTCACTCGCTTCGCTCGCCAGCATTTAACCGCTATGCCATTCTCCTGATGTTGCTGCCAGTAATTGCCGGCAGTTGCACTCGGTGTGCCCCCTAAATTTCCAAAGCGAAAAAGTATAGCTACAAACGGCAGTTTTTAGACTGTAAAATGTCAAAATTTTCAAGCTCGCTCACTCCGCTCGCTCGCATTTAATCGCTATGCCATTCTCCTGATGTTGCTGCCAGTGATTGTGAGCAGGTGCGCCCCCTTTAATTTCCAAATAAAGCGAAAAATATAGCTACAAACGGCAGTTTGGGGACTGTAAAATGTCAAATTTTTCAAGCTCGCTTGCTTCGCTCGCTCGCATTTAATTATTATTCCATTCTCCTGATGTTGCTGCCAGTAATTGCCAGCAGTTTTCGCCCGGTGCGCCCCCTTAATTTCCAAAGCGAAAAATATAGCTACAAACGGCAGTTTGGGGACTGTATACAATGTCAAATTTTTGAAGCTCGCTCGCTTCGCTCGCTCGCATTTAATTGTCATTCCATTCTCCCGATGTTGCTGCCAGTAATTGCCAGCAGTTTTCGCCCGGTGTATCCCCTGACTTTCCAAAGCGAAAAATATAGCTACAAACGGCAGTTTTTGGACTGTATGTCAAAATTTTGAAGCTCGCTCGCTTCGCTCGCTCCCATTTAACCATTATGCCATTCTCCTGATGTTGCTGCCAGTAATTGCCAACAGTTTTTGCCCGGTGCGCCCCCTTAATTTCCAAAGCGAAAAAATACAGCCACAAACGACAGTTTTTGGGACTGGAAAATGTCAAAATTTTCAAGCTCATTCGCTTCGCTCGCTCGCATTTAATCATTATGCCATTCTCCTGATGTTGCTGCCAGTAATTGCCAGCAGTTTTCGCCCGGTGCGCCCCCCCCCCCTTAATTTCCAAAGCGAAAAATTACTAGTACAGCCACAAAGGACATGTGGGACTGTAAAATATCAAAATTTTCAAGCTCACTCGCTTCGCTCGCTCGCATTTAATCGTTATGCCATTCTGATGTTGCTGCCCGATTGCCGGCAGTTGCGCCCGGTGTGCCCCCATAATTTCCAAAAGCGAAAAAATACAGCCACAAACGGCAGTCTTTGGACTGTAAAATGTCAACATTTTCAAGCTCGCTCGCCCCGCTCGCTCGCATTTAACTGCTATGCCATTCTCCTGATGTTGCTGCCAGTAATTGCCAGCAGTTGCGCCTGATGCGGCCCCCCTTAATTTCCAAAGCGAAAAAGTATATAAACGGCAGTTTTTAGACTGTAAAATATTACAATTTTCATGCTCGCTCGCTCCGCTCGCTCGCATTTAATCGCTATGCCATTCTCGTGATGTTGCTGCCAGTGATTGACAGCAGTTGCGCCTGGTGTGCCCCCCTTAATTTCCAAAGCGAAGAATATAGCTACAAACGGCAGTTTTTTGACTGAAAAATGTCAAAATTTTCAACGCAAAGAGATTTCACCGTAGGAGGGGAAAACCCCCCTACCATACCCTCCCCCCTCGCTTGATTCGTTCCCTCACATAACCGCTCCTCCTAAGATCAAATCCTGCCTACGCCGATGATAGGCCCCATTATTTAGTACGCCTTCACAGTGATGTCGCACAGCAAGAGCTGAAATACCACGATTTTGTCATTCAATAATATATTGTGAATATTTCATTTTCTTAGTGTTTTTTTAAAGAAAAGAAAACAAAATTTTCACCACAAGTGAGCACCAGATCGCTGAATTTCAGGTCTGAAAATGCAAAATCTTCCTCGTGTTGGAGAAGGATACCCCCCTCCCATACACACCCTTCCCCCGTTCGGTCGTTCCGCTCCCTCTCACAGATATTTCCAAAAAAAAAAAAATGTTTTCATACTTTTAAGGTCTGATTTTCCGCCGAAAGTCGTCTGACAAGCAAAAAAAAAAAAGCAACAAGAACAAAAAGTCTTTATGTTGTTGCTGCCACTTTTCTCCCACTTTATATTTCATGCAAAAGAGTGGGGCATCCGATCCCTGTAAAGTGTGTGTGTGTGTGTGGGGGGGGGGGCACAAAGCTTCTCTCCCCCCCACCCCCCCCCCCCAAAAAAAAAAGGCTGCGCCGGTCCGGTTATGGGCTTGTAATCGTGGTGATGGTGACCATCCCCCCCACTCCTCAGTATGCATTTACGCCGTTGGATATGATACGCATATTTTGGGTTGCAGTAGTGTAAACTCTAATATTGTTGTTTTGTGCCCCATGTACGTGTCTTAACCTGACATTCGTTTTGAATGAAACGGTGACCTGGTTTCTTTGTATACATGTCATTCTATTTCACTTCCTTGAACTTAAATGAAGTCATGATTAAATAACAACATATTATTATCAGGACATGTAATAGGTCCTAGCAGTGAGTCTCGTTGTATTGATCAATTTATTAAATGTGAATAACTGTAATTCATCAGTTTATGTTCCAAGGCATCATCATGGGTGATTCCTGAGAAGGCGTGATATGGAAGGAATCTATATACTTGATGTTCAGGTACAAACACATAAATCGAGAACTTAAGAAATGTTACACAGTCGTGTATGGAATATAAAATGCAATTGATCATGTTATGTCCTCTCTACTAAAAAAGTGCACACGGCTTATAAAAATGGTGTTATTAGTCGCAACCAAATTAGATGCCTCCCGTTGACCCACTAGCCAGTCTTCTCAAATGAATGTTACCAGAACAAATTTAGATAGTTTCATGAAATATCACTACGAGTGAGTGTGGATGATAAGTTTTAGCCATCTGTTTCACAAATTCATATATGATAAAACTTTGTTGAATATATGTGTATATATGCCTGAGCCTGTTTTTGTAATGTTGTGTGTGTGCTTGTCTTGTTTTTGTTTTTTGTTTGTTTGTGTGTTTTCTTGTTTTTGTTTGTTGTCGTTGTTGGTGGTGGTGGTGGTGTTGTTGTTTTGCTGTAGAAAACACCTGGCAATGGCAATGGAAATAAATTCTTGGTGACAAATACCAGTACTGCGATGTCTTGCATGTACGTTGCTTCTAACCGTGGGGCCCAAAAGCTAAAAACAGAGGTCGAGTTCCACTCTTTCTACAAACTAAGTAGACCATGCTTATTTTCAAGTTTTTATTGTAACAAACAACATTCCACTGGTCTAAATGAAAAAAAAATTGTTGCGAAAGCCTCCAAATCCAAGATGGCTTCCAAGATGGCCGCCATATTTACTGAATTTGTTATTTGAAAGACAAAATTTGATAGAAACATCAGATTTCAACAATTGTGATGTCATATAAAAGAGAATAAAATTTTTTACAAGTTGATACCATTTTTGTTGGTTATTGTGATACCTTGATTGAGATTTTAAGGAAAAACACTCATTTTTTAATATTTTTTATGAGAAAATGAAAATTATGAAAATGCTTGATTCAGCATAAATCAGAGAAAGACTCAAGGATTATCTTGAAACGTTTCAAGAATTTTGTTTGACATATAATTCATATTTGGAGAAAATTAGGGGTCAGTACCATTTTTGGTTCAGGAGTTATAATGCCTCAAACTTGAAAACTGACTGTGTAAAAATGGCCACTTTAGTTGCGACAAGTCCTTGTTGGTCGTAAAAGGAGTCTGCGCACGCTAAGACTATTATACGCACAACTGGCAGTGGCGCTTGTAGCAGTACCAGTGGTGCGTGTAGTAGTCTCGGCAAACGCAGATTTTTTCTTTGGCAAACAAGGGTTTGTGCCTGCAAACTAACTTTTCATACCAAGTGGTAGCTCAGATGACGCTGATCGCTATTATTTCAAAGTAGATTGTTCTGAAGCAGATGAGATGAAGCAAAAATTATGTCTCAAATAGCGGTAGTAGCTTGAAACTTGGCACCAGTTTGATGTTAATCATTACATAGTTTTCATAAACATTTTTAAATTTGATTTTTTTTTTACTATTTAGAGAAATATTCACTCAAAATTCAAGATGGCAGTAATTAATGCTACAAGCGCCACTGCCAGTTGTGCGTATAGTAGTCTTAGCGTGCGCAGACTCCTTTTACGACCAACAAGGACTTGTCACAACCAAAGTGGCCATTTTTACACAGTGAGTTTTCAAGTTTGAGACATTATAACTCCTGAACCGAAAATGGTACTGACCCCCAATTTACTCAAAATATGAATTATATGTCAAACAAAATTCTTGAAACGTTTCAAGATAATCCTTGAGTCTTTCTCTGATTTATGCTGAATCAAGCATTTTCATAATTTTCATTTTCTCAAAAAATATCAAAAAATGAGTGTTTTTTTCTTAAAATCTCAATTCAGCTAACACAATAACCAACAAAAATGATATCAACTTGTAGAAAATTTTATTTTCTTTCATATGACATCACATTTGTTGAAATCTGACGTTTCTATCAAATTCTATCTTTCAAATAACAAATTCAGTAAATATGGCGGCCATCATGGACGCCATCTTGATTTTGGAGGCTTTCGCAACAAATTTTTTGAGGTAGACCAGTGGAATGTTGTTTGTTACAATAAAGACTTGAAAATAAGCATGGTCTACTTAGTTTGTAGAGAGATTGGAACTCACTCGTTAAGTAAGCGAGTTTTTAGGGTTTGGCCCTCCGGTTATTCCTTGATGCATAGGGATTACCGAGAAACTTCCCCTTACGTTCTCCTGAATGAAATAATTTATTTTGTGTTAAAAAAAAAAAAAATTACTACGCTACCCGTCAGACAACCAAATTCGACCACCTTTAGAAAAAGGAAACATACATCCATTCAAAATCGATTCACTGTCTTGTTCCTTTCATTTGGAATTCACTGATTCGCAGCATTTAAGGCGATTCTCTTATGCTTTTCGCAGTTAAAGTGAATGGGTCCCAAAAGCTATTAAAAACACAGCAGAGAGAGAGAGAGAGAGAGGGAGGGAGAGAGAATGAGAGAGAGAGAATCTGACTTCCGGGATTTCTTAAGGCAAACATTGATTTTTTTTTTCATACATGTATTTCTCAACAATGAATTCATATTCCAAAACAAGCCCTCAAAAAACCGACTGAAGGCGCATTGATCCTAACTTGAAACGCACTTCGGCTTCCCAGAATGGTCGGACGCTGTTCATAATCAAAGCAAGACAATGGAGAACCCTGCTAAACTTTTGTTAATGCAATTCTCTAGACAGGACGATGATTTCACTTTCAAAATTACTCACCAAAAACTGCCAGAAAAAAACAAACAAACAAACAATAATCCCCTAGGAAAACGTGGTTACTTTTCTAGTTGTATCACTAGTAGATTATCAAGTCATTTGTACAGAAATAACCCAATTGTATCAAAAAGGAATTAGGAATAGGCCCTATAAACGAAATTGCAAGAAATACACAAACATGCATTCGGTAAGAAACAAGAGGAGAATAATTTGAATATTGCATAAAGTCCATTTTCATAGGGAAATATTGCAAAATGTGCATTGGAAAAGTTATATATCATTTATGGGTGCAGACTCTAGAACGTGCCTATGTGAATAGCTATATTGAATATAATAATGCCATCAGTTTCTACTCGGATTTGCCGATTATTTTGAACATACCATTCAGTGATATCAATCAGCGGGACCATGCAACCGTAAACTGACCGAAGTGAAAGTTCAAAGAAGTAATATAGTCACATAGTAACACTTACCAGCGGAGCCACAGAACACAAATGCGGTCAATGTTAGGAGCAAGGCGAAATCGTATATTCTGTCCCAGCTTCTATCCATCGTAGGTAGTCTATGATAGAGACATTATACAACATCATAGAGTGAATTTTACATGTTTTGAGCCCAACGTCCTGGAAGCCTGTCCAATAATCACAACAATCACAGTCCAGAAAGGGGGAGATAGTCGAGCATGTCCCATGCAGTGAACCCCTATAGAGAAAAACGGAATTCCTTTAGCAAGAATAGTGTAAGAAAGTTAATGTCCCGCTCCAAAGCTTAAGCGCTATCTAGTTTGTCCAAGTGCCTGTGTCTCGAACATTACTTGATATGTGACATAGCACGTACTGTTGACATTTTGATATTACTGGAGACATGGTTCGAAATTTAATGAGGCTTACTTGTATATTGATAGCGTTTGATAATGCTCTCGAGTGATGCACAGCACGACAAAGTGTTACAATACTCTAACGTTGTTTACTTTGTTCCCGACCAAAGGCCAATTTCAAATATATTTGTATTTTGGAGCTGGTGTATGCGTGCAGTCTAGCAAATTGCATGATAAAGTGTCCACCATTAACTTGATATTGGGTTTAAAGAGGTTACACTTCAACCTTTCGCGATAATGTCATAGATTACTCCGCGAAATAAATGCAAACTCAGATTCATATATGTACATGTAACTGGTATAATGTTCCACCTGAAATTAGACAACGCTTTGCAACACTAACCATGTCGCCCATATCAGTGAATACTGAATTGACATTTTTCTATGGATAATAAGATATCGAATTTTATCAACACGCAATCAAAAGTGTCTAGAGAGTCTCAATAAACTTAACAATTATTCCAGTGAACATACGTCCTGATGAAATGATAAGCATTAATTTGTTGTGAACATCATAATTTCCGTCACCGTATTGAACTCGGTCAATGTCAATTTGCTACAGGTTTACCATATCAAAATTATCATTTTGTATAATACGTAACACATACACACACACACACACACACACACACATATATATATATACATATATATATATATATATATATATATATATATATATATATATATGTGTGTGTGTGTGTGTGTATGTGTGTGTGTGTGTGTGTGTATTTCATATACGATAAGAATAACCTGAAACTGAATAAGATCATAATGTCCTTTGTCCTCACTTGCAAACGCTCATACTGTTATCTTTGGGATACAGGCTCAACAAAGTAAGTAAATCAAATCATGGAGTGAAAACAGCAAAGCTTTCATGATTCTAGCATGTTGTTTTTCCGATAGAGGGAATCACAGCAACAAAATCACAAAAAACGAAGACATGCTGTATTCTAAAATTGATTCAAGTGAGATGAGTTGAAATCTTACAGAAGAATTAATAAAAGTATTGTTTGTGTTCGTGTGTGTGTCTTGTTTTTGTTCTTGCTTTTTATGTCTTTGTTTTTTGTAGATATTTCCATGCAAAAATGCCAAAGAAATAA
Source organism: Diadema setosum (assembly GCF_964275005.1). NCBI lineage: Eukaryota > Metazoa > Echinodermata > Echinoidea > Diadematoida > Diadematidae > Diadema > Diadema setosum. The sequence continues at coordinate 245,876 of NC_092701.1, forward strand.
CGTCATTGTGGGGACAAAAATGAAGTAAAGAAGCACTTACGCAGGCCACTATAGAGGACTTCAATAGTATACATGAAGTATTAAGGATTGTGATGTAGCAAGAAATGTGTTGAAGGTAGATAACGTAGGTCGTCATGATGCAGTTTTGTTTTTACTTGATAGCATAGTCTTTGTATGGTAACTGTATATAAAGAGCTTTAGAAGTTAGTTGAGATGAGCTGGTCCTAATGATAAATACTTTTAATGAGCTGTCCTTCTTTCAGTCACATAGGTGATCTTAAATTGATATTATTTTACTATCAGTCGGATGAAAACAAAAATCAGAGTGTTTTGCCAATTCTAAAGTCTCTTCACTGGCTTCTAGTAGACACACAGACACAGACACAGACACACACACACACACACACACACACACACGCACACACACACACACACACACACATAATTCCTTTTCACAATCATTTTGCTGATTTATCATGCTGTCTGATCTTCTTCCCCTGATTACATAATTGTGTAAATCATTCACTTTGTACAAACAACTCGAGATCTACAATGTTACGCAGGTGCACTGTATTTCATGCACCAAAACTCAAACATTCCTATCGTCATCGAGCATTTATTTTTCTATCACAGGTCAAAAACTTTGCAATACTTAGCCCCAAGGTTCTTTGCTAAACTCGTTAATGTCAACATTAACAACGTAGATACTTGTCTAACTTGTGATTATTTATTATTTCTTGTTGTTTGATTGCTCCACTGTTCCGGTGTATCATGTCATTTAGTTTAATTGCCTACATCAAAGTAGCCTTTAAACAAGGCGACTCGCTCTGCGTGCCCCCGTATAGCGCGTTTACCCCACAAACCTGTTGGCCGGCGAGTGGAGCGAGCCGCCTTTATCCACTCGTTCAGGGATATGTACTTTTGTCGTTGTTGTTGCTTTATATTCTTTGACAAATTTGCGTACAAATTTGACGCAGAAAATACAGACGGCACCAAGGCAAGCCTCGTTAATATTAAGTAGAATAAGAATAGTTACTTAATATTAACGAGGCTTTAATATTAACGAGGCTTGCCTTGGTGCCGTGTGTATTTTCTGCGTAAATTTCTGCGTAAATACGCAAATTTGTCAAAGAATATAAAGCAACAACAACGACAAAAGTACACATCCCTGAACGAGTGGATAAAGGCGGCTCGCTCCACTCGCCGGCCAACAGGTTTGTGGGGTAAACGCGCTATACGGGGGCACGCAGGGGCACGCAGGGGGCACGCAGAGCGAGTCGCCTTGTTTAAAGGCTAACATCAAAGGGGCATGACCGTCGAATGGTGGACCTGTTCGCTGTACAGTTAAACCATCATTATTATGGGTTAACCCCTACCAATAACCTTCTATCACATTTGCATTCCGAGTCAAGAAAAGGTGTTCAAGTTCAAACGATTTTGGTCAACACTCTACTTAGGGCCCACATGGTTTTTTTTCAATTTTAAGCATTCAATTTCATTTCATGTCGGTGATATTCTTTATTTCGAGGGCTTGTTAATCGAAAACGAAATAAGTTTTGTTCATCTGCACTTTTTGCGTTTTCGGAGTAACGAACCATTCATTTTTATTTTTCCATTATCGGATTAACGAATCATCGGAATAACAAACCTTCGCAAAAATGAACCTTATTTCATATTCGGATTGACAAACCTTGAGAATAAAGAATTTTATTTTATTTTAGATCATGTGACTCCTCGGAACAATTTTTGGTAATCATTCCTATCAAAGTCTATTTTATACAATCAAATGAGAAATTCGTTCAATTAAGCGACGAGAAGTTGGCATTTAGCTTCGCAATTTCAATTCATTCACTGACAGTATGGATATAACACTTAACGCTTAAGATGGATTAATGGTCATAGCCCATAACTTTTATCTCATATTTAAGTCCACATGTCCACGTCAATGTTTACATTTTGGGTCCCATTTTATAGCTTTTGAAACCTCCCTGTATCAGAAATATCCGTTGCCGCAATCGACCTTGCCGCAGACCCATGAATGTGTTTTTTTTTTTCTGAAAATGTTTTACTAGTTACAAAGTGCCCACGCCAACCTATATCGGACGTAGTTGAGATATTTTGGTACATTCTCTGAGCCACCGTCATAGCCTTGTATGAATGAATGTCTGTGTATCATAATTGTCATTATTATCATCATCATGTTGTATTGTTATTATTATTAGTTGTAGTGTTATCATCACCATTATCATCATCATCATCATCATCATCATCATCATCATCATCATCATCGTCATCATCATTATGGCGTAGAAAGGATCAACACAATAATACATGACTACCGATGCTATATAACCATTGACAGCCACAGAACGACGTTAGGCTGCAAATCATTTACGAGTAGAACATGTTATAGAAAATGTCTGCAATGATTTTTTTTTTTTGTGTGTGTGTGTAATGAAACAGTCCTTTGGTAGATATGAAAACTAAGTCAAATAAAGGCAACTCCCATCAGAGACCAGAGTATTTCATTGCTCTATTTTCAGTGGCTCAAATATTTGTTAACCTTTGATCATTCTTGCATGGCAGAATGCCAGTACATGAAATATCATCGTAATGTAAATGTATAGGCTTGTCAAAATCTAGAAAATAATTTTGGGTCACATCTGGGATTCTGAGGAAGCGACATTTACATGATTTATGCGAAAAAAGAATGCACATTAACATAATTGATATGCCATGCTTAACGTTGTTGCATTTATAACTTTGGTAAAAAAAAAAAAAAAAAAAAAAAAAAAAAAAAAAAAAAAAAAGCTTTACTAGTGTACAGCAAGTCAGCAAGGTTAATGATTAATGCTTTGTTGTCAATATCGTTTATATGTATATATAAACACTAAACTTTGATATTCAAACATGGTTATTACATGATAATTGCGCCAATTGTGTACTTTGTGACCGGCACATGGTTTGAGGAGACATAATCAGTCACGTCTCCTTAGTGTGCACTTTAGAACCTTTGTTCTCAACAGAACTTTGAGAATTGTTTTGGTGTCCACGTAAGCACAGGAGATGCGCGTTGTCACTGTTGTTTTCGGGAGTAGGCGGACTTCAATTCATGATAAAGTTGACTAACACTTCAATGTATATAGAATATTATGTCGATCAGATTTGCATTTCTTATCTTTATTGAACAGTTAGGATAAAACAGCTTCTACTGGGTAAATCTGTTAACGTTCTGTCTAACGACGGTGTCATGAATTTGAAGAGTAAGGAAGGGCAAAGTTACGTATATGATGAAACATAATAAACCGAAAATGAACTCCGCAATCTGTCGAGAAAGCAAATGCGAAATCTTTTTAAAAGTAATGAGGAAAAGTTGTATTTTTGTCCATCCCGTGCTTCTTTTTTGTATACTGTTTCTTACGTTAACCTTAATTTCAGCCATAACTGATGGGCTTCAGTATGCCTAACTGTGCATGATTTTATTCACTGGCATAGCAATTTGAATCATTATTTTTTAGAAGACCTCACCCATACCCTTACGGACAACATTACTTAGAGTGCTTTATAACCAAATAGGTTTATACTGTACTGCCAAGGGAAACTTGAACACAGTGTTAGCAGGTGTTAAGTGCATAAAAAACAAACAGAGGACCGATATAATTTCAAGAACTATCACTTCGTGTATCCGTATTATGTTGCTTATTTCTCTCTCTTTTTTTTTGGGGGGGGGGGCGGGGGGGTGGGGAATCATTTTTCCATCTGATAGGATGTCTGGATAGTCCATGTTCAGCTGCTCTGGCTGGTCCTCCATGGGTCTACCTGTGAGTGCTTGGGGTGGACCAGTTAAACGAGTTAAAGTGCACTGTTTAACATCTGGAGAGAACGGAATGACAACACGCAACATTGCTCGGTTAAACTGGGATTCGAATCCGTGCCCAAACTCGAGCCTTTCGATTCAAAGGCATGAAGAAACTTTGCCTAATGAGACTCCCCGCCGCCCATCTGACGATATGAGGTAGCGCCCTCTTCCGAAACTTGTCAACAAGTCTGTACATTTGTAATATGCATCTGATACATCTCTTTTCCCAAGACGTGACGTATATAATTATATTCGTAGCACCTAACTCAACTTGTGTCAGAAAGAAATGATTTTGGTCACGAGGCCCTTAATACAGAAATCCAACTTGAGAACAGAGGAGTCACCAGTAAACTAAAGACCTTCCAACACTTTCAGATTCATCCCCTACAAGTCACCGATGACTGTATGATTGTATTAAAATTACAATAACAACCACAACAACAACAATGGGGGATGAGGTGCGAGTTTTCTTCGATTTGTCTCCCTCTACAGATGAGCTTTGTAAGATCGCGGCTGCTGATCATAGTTGGGCCACTCACTGCAGTCTAACTGATCATAGACATAATTAGCAATTATATATCAATGCATTATGTGCGCAAGTGAGGCATCACGTTGGAACAGCACACACAATGAGGTATAAGAAACATGAAATGCATTTCTTACTGAATTCATATTTCTCAATAAAGCATTTTAAGCTAGTTTGCACTATCATGATAAATATTGCATTAAAAATAATGGAACTTCTGAGCACTCACGATTTAGTCCAGCCCTGTTGGGTGTAAAATTCTAAAAGAGACCGATGACGAGGTATAATGTTTATGGGTTTGGTATTACATGGCCCTGTCTTCCCATGTTTTTTATGAAAAGCGTGCGTGCCTTCGACTTGTTACCGGTATATTATGTTTAGGGTAATTTGATTCCCCCTACTTTCTAAAAAGAATGAGAAGAAAAAGCATTAATGAGCAGAGTTGAGGTACGGATGCCATGCACGAAGCGAACAAAAAAAAAAAAAAAAAAACTGACACGAGCACACTTAAGAAACACGTACATATTATTAACATTCGCACATGTGCTCATATTATGAGAACACAATTTTATGTATGACACTCTTCACAATATTAAGTAATATATGTGCAGTTTAAATTGTGAATGTATAATTGTATTATATTAAAATTATAAAAGGAAATATAGTAAACAAACGCATATTTGCAAAGACTGGCATCGTATGTTGTTTTGTGTAAGTGTTTAGTAGGGGATTACATCGCTCATATGAACGTGTTGAGAGCATAACATATAGGTCAGCGCTAAAACTTCAAAGCATCTTTTTTTTGTATGATTGGTATGTTTGTTTTTTGTTTTGTTTTTTACTGGTGTGTAAATCGTTTTCAAGTCTAGATCATATTAAAAGACACCCTATTAGTTCATTCTAGATTATACCAAATGCACCTCTCCATCTCTTTATAGTCTTGTTCTGTCTGCTGTACTCGTTTGTTTAATGCAGTAGCATATGTTTCAAAGATTTCACTTGTTTGTGTATTCCATCTGTTACTTTCATTAGGTATTCTGGATTCGACTCTGAATCGATGTTTGTTTATATTGGACTCTACAAGGGGGATCATATCTGTCTCAAGCCTTTGCATTTCTCTGTGAACTTCCAGTCAGATTTTACACAGTACTTATTACTGCTGTTATGATTATCAATAAAATTGATTTTAATAAACTATCTTTCTCGCTGTATCAAATTCAAAAAATTACTAATCTTTCTTCTTTCTTCGTTGTTCATGTATATGAGATTAAGTTGTTTGTGGGAGTTATTCCCTTACAGCCGATTTCGTTGTTTAAGACTTTTTACTTTTACTTTTGAAAAGTCAGATTAGCAGTAACGTCTTCATGACACCCGATAATTCGTTATAATCGGTGTTTGTTAGAAGTTTGCCTTGTTTTGAATAGTAATGTAGTGTCTTAAAAAATGAATGTGTACACGAGTAAACTCCTTAGATGGGGTTGATATAAAGGAGACATTCCTCGTAGGCAACCACACGTAATCATTTCCTACCATGATGACATTCCTTAATCAATGCTAATCTGTTTATGCGAATGATCTTTTCCCCCGTATTACTTCAATGATTTTGGTACGACGGAAAAAGAAGACTCAAAAGGGGCCCTTGAGAGTGAGACCAATAAGGTCCAACAGACCGTGGAGAGTGTCAGGCAGGGATATCAATAGGGCGTCTTTAAAGGTGAATCAACATAGGGATTTCATTGGCCAAATCATTGAACTGAAGGATATCGAGCAATTGATCCGGAACGAACTACTAGGCAAGGCTCACGCAACCCTTTTGGGTAGACTGTAAAGAAACGCACTTCAATGAGTGCATCGGAATAATGAATGTACCACATCGTTGAGTCGGCAGCTCCCCCTTGTTGTGGCGCTACAGCTGGGGTGGAACTTCAAGTTGCTTTTTTATTTTCATCGAAGTAGGTGTAGATCTCCCGGCGTACAGTCAACGTGCCAGTGGCGATGACCCCAAGAAGTGGCGCCTACCACGGACAAGCTAATTCGAGAACTACTCGCACAGGACAGATGTTTTGTTGACACGCTTTTCAATCGCGCTTTACGAACGTAGGACTGAAGAAATGGATGATCATTAGTGAATCGGGAGGCAAATGAAAACTTTTGTAGATCACACTGATCCAGAAACGATTCTTCGACCAGCTGAGCGTGGCTGTCGATACAATGGGTACTACAACTGGGTACAAACACAAAAATCGCGGGCAGGTGAAAACGTCAGCGTACTTGTGTGACCTCGGGGTCATGTGAGCTATTCTGTTGTTAACCCTCCTTCATCAATGCATGGGATTATCACATGAAGGCCTTCTCGAAGGGAAGTGTTTTACTCCGCCTGTAGATTATGACCAGGTGAGTGTATGGACTATAATCGTGGTCCTTGTGTGACAGCTTTCGTCGTCATCTTCTAGCTTTTTTTCCCGTTATTTTTCAAGACTCAAGACTCATCAATTCTCCTTCGTTAGAATATCAAAGCAAATATTTAGCAATTTAGAGCCATGTAAATACAACAAAGTGATACTGCAATCGCAGCTATATATATATATATATATATATATATATATATATATATATATAGTCGAGACAATGTAGATGACAAAAGATGTCGCATGAAGCCGGCTGTTACGAAGCTTTCGACCTTGGTCTTCCTCAGCTTTATTATCTGTTTATGAAATGAAATAATAGTTATTGATTTTGTATATTGATAGAAACAGAATTCAATGGTTGTGCACTTTTTCAGGCACGCATATTTTGATACATATGATATTCCCATATTTATTATAGAAGGTTCATTTTTTTTTAGAAACCCAGTCAGTATCTTTTTTTCATTCTGGTTGCAAATTGATGCATTTAGTCTCATTCTTTATTTTCTCATTTTTATGAACAGTTCTGGTCTGTATGATGTAGACCTATTGTGTTATGTTAATGTTATTTTTTGTGATTGTTACCTTGTATGTATGTGTTTACAGGGCCCCCTGGAAAACAGTACTTGATTACTGACGGGGCCACCCTGTATAAATAAAACGAAATAATAATAATGATAATAAATATATGTTTTTTAGCATAGCAAATCTGGAGTCATGAACACAATATAATTATCAAATACAAGTTCAGCATGAGTTAATAGCTTCATAGCATACTTGGCAACATTTTTGGCAATTTGCAATACATTCAACAATGTATAACTGTAAATGAATATAAAATTATAGTGAGTATATGTGGCATACAAACATATCATACAATAAATATAAAACTTACATCATAAATAAACTAAGTAATATAATTACCTGCTAAGCAGACGTGTGAGTTACTTGGGTGTCTTGTGGCTGTCTTGTGGCGGGGTGTGAGTGATCATGTGATATTGGAGGGAAGGTTTGTGTGCGGTGTTGCATGTCAGGCAGGAGTGGGGTAATATAAAGAATTAGGTTCAGTGTTACAAGTGTGTCAGTGCAGATGGAGGGTTGTTAACAATTACGATACAATGAGCATTCTCGTGGTCATTAACCCCTACAGCTGGTTTACAACAATCAAAAGAGCAGGCATGGAAACCGGGTACAGACAAAGAGTGGATGGTCTGTTGCTACTTGTCCCTAGGCACATAACACAGAAATATACAATGTACACATAAATTGTATATACCAAAATTATTACTGACAAAATCGTCATGCTCTTACCACTTAGTATAACAAATATATATATATATATGTATATATATATATATATATATATATATGTAGGAAGTGATGATTATAGATAAATAGACAGATGGATAGAGATGTACACAGGAAAAACAATCATACTGTGCGATACAGTTTTGTTATACTATATATATATATATATATATATATATATATATATATATGAAGGGTTTGTTTGCAAAAACCGATAAGTCCATTTTTGAAGATTTTGTAGTACGATCTCTGTCATAAAGTACAAAATAATACCTTTTAAATGATATATTGGTCACTACATATAAAGGTATATTTTTGAGGTTATGGTCAAAAGAAGCAAACATTTTCTTATTATTCTCTTTATTTTTCTTGACCTTTAATCGCAAATATCTCCATTTGGCAAATATGGACTTATCCGTTTTTGCAAACAAACTCTTCATATATATATATATATATATATATATATGTATATATATATTGAAACAAGGAAGGAAAAAAAAGGAAGGAAAAACTGACCAGAAACAATTGTAATAACAAATAGCGAAAACTTTGAGCAAAAAAAAATTCTTTGCTCAAAGTTTTCGCTATATATACATATATATATATATATATATATATATATATATATATATATATATATTCATATTACAATAATGATACCTTTTAATATATATGAATATTCAAAAAAAATATAAACAAAATAATTCATTCATCATTCTAGCCATCTGTCAGGAGCTTATTACAAGTATTAGGAATATTGTTCAGTCATGAACTCCCTTCTAAAGTGTAAAAGGAACAATTTAGAATCCAATACATATAACAGATACTCCATTTTTAAAGCCACAATTGACAATGATTAATAAAGATGATGCGGGTTACTTTAGTAGTTTGTTTGTTTTGTTTTGCTTTGTCTTGTTGTTGTCGTCGTCGTCGTCGTTGTTGTTGTTGTTGTTGTTGTTGTTGTTGTTGTTGTTGTTGTTGTTGTTGTCGTCGTCGTTGTTTTGGGGGTCTTCCTTCACTCGAGTGATACCACAGTGTACTGCAAATATGATGGCTTTGTCTGGCGCTTACTGCGTGAACCCACGTGAGATGTCTTACTGACTGTGTCATGATTCGATGTTAATTGATCTCCTTCTATAGCCTGCAGTTTTTACAGCTCTATATTTACTTAGTTTCTCTGAGAACGATGTTTCCTCTTCATAAATCGAAATTAGGTTTCTGTGTAACTAAGCCTACTCAAACAAGTTACCCAGGCCAAATATAGTTACTAGAATACGGTACGTTAACTGGAGAAATGGCATTTTTATCCACATCTCTGAGGAATATGCTCACAAAATGTACAATGTAAAGAAAAGCGTGTATTCATGCATCCCTTGGACCTAAAATAATAACATTGCGTAGTATATAATGTGTGTCTTTGACATTGCCGTAATTTTGTTTCGCCTGCATAGCTCATCGACCACGCACACACCCATCCCTCCTCCTCGCCTCGCGTGTCCCGTCGCAGCGTCGATGCTGAGAGGATGGCTGTACACGTCGAGTACCACCAGAGTGTACTGGAAAGCACGTACAATGAAACCATACAGGTAAAGTCAAAGGGCCATGTGGGACCAGATAAAAGTTAGTGTGGAAACGAAAGAGTAAAAAGAATAGACAAAAAGAGTAAAATGAGTTAGAGGAAGAAAAATGAAATTAAATTCGAAACAGAAAAATTAAGAGGTTATGAGACTGGAAGTTTTTCCTGATTCGGCCATACATCTCTTTCATTTCTGTATCAACTGTATATTATATTGACTGCTAAAGAACTGTTTTGAGAAAATTTGCAACGCTTCACAATTGAAAATCTCCCGAAGTTTATTGCTTTTTTTTCTGTTTCTTTTCGGACTTTCATTTTTGGTTGTCCAGATTACTCCTAACCTCCCTATTATATTCTTGTGTACAGTACTGGCGTATGACACTCAGTGTGGATGTATGTCTGTTCATAAATGCTTGTTTAGACAGTTTATGAGTGCATGAATGTGTGTTTGTGTGTAGTTATGAGTGTTTTAAATACTGTACTTTCTCATGATGTCATCTTAAAGGTCCAAATGTGTTGTGAAGCAGATATTGATAACAACCTCATTATACGAAAACTTCAAAATGAAGTGGCTATAATAACATCGCCTAATGAAAATCTTACGGACCTGAACACTTTTCTGACAACGGATATTTGCAGTTTTACGTGGGATTTCAGTAAAGCACTCAACATTTTGTGAGTCGCACTTTCACACCGTACATTGAAGTGGAATAGGACATGAGGTGTGATTGCATTTCTATGTCATATATATAACTACATTAGAATTCTTGTCCTTGATTTTGCATACTAAACAGAAGATTACCACTGAAACACTAAATCGGATATCCAATCTTCTTCAAGTAAAGGGAGAGAGAGCAGATATTGCTGTCGACTGGTAAGTCACACTCTGAATAATAATTCTGGTATCAATATTCACATGATTCACATGAACAATCAACCTTGCCTCGCCAGCTATGGAACACTGTCATTCAATATCGAGCTTTGTCACACGTGTTACTTTTTTTTTCAATTGCAACTCAAATTTTTACTGTCACAGTAGCTGAGCACAAATCAATTGCGTGAACTGACATTCGTTTCCGTCGAAGTTTTACTGAAATTTTCCCCGGATGAACAATGCTGGAACTATTGCCCTGATCGAATCGTTTACTCATCAAATTTACGGCGTTTAATCATACGTAAAACATTTTCAGTTTCTTTTCACAGTACTCACTTTAATATCATACCTACATGACCTATTCCCTCAAATGAGACATAGGAAAAGTTTTTATAAACTTGTTACACCACACGTACATTACATGATGCAACGTGGTTAACCCTCAATACATAAAGGTCTATAAATGTATAACATTTGATCAATTTGATCGACAGGAAAATGAATTTTGTTTGACAATAAAATGACGAATTTGATCATGACATTCCGAACTCGTTAAATACGCTATGCGAACATGCAAAGATCTAGCTACTGTCCCGCAGATACCACTTCATTCATGGCGTTATGCCAGAATTCCAAATGAGGTATCTTTCCAGACATTGATCAGTAAATTCATTTCGGGTCCTACAATCGACACATACATCGAACAATGTCAGAGAAATAGGACGGGGGTAACGGTGTTGTTGTTGTTGTTGTTGTTTTCTTAATCCGAACGTAAGTTGAATTTAATTGAATTTATTTCCACGTCACGGGGTAAAACATCCTGATCAGCAGAGCTACTTTTCAGATGGGTCTACATATTAATGAGCGTAACGTGTGTAAACTTGTATTGACGAATGTGTTTACTTGTGCGCGCATTGTAATGCTTTCGAAACCTTGACTCCATCGGATCATGGAGCTACGTATTTAATAGTAGCTCAATGGTCGGATGGAACCATAGTGACGTCTGGTATTAATCGAGAACACAAACGATATCAATCTTTTCTTTATGGTCTGTTTCATACATTAGCCTTGGATTCATATGAATAGCTTTTGAAATCAGATCAACACAAAAGAACAAGAGCGACACATCTCATGGGTGTTATCATTGCAACTCCATAGGTTTTTCGTTTTCTTTTTCAGGGAATCGACCTCCCTGTAGCTCGTAAATCGCAAACCCTTTCTTGGTTTTCTTGACGAGAAACTCGATGACTTATTCTTGCAACAAAACAAAAAAAAACGCAACAAAAAAAAATGATATGCACTCACACTCACGTTATTCAATAAATTCGTCGTGGTCGTAGGTCCCTAGGCACATAGCTGAAAAAAGTACGATTTCCTCTGTTAGGTAAGTAAGGACAAGATTGAATATTAGTCTAAAAATAAAGCGTCAAATTTTGTGAGCACAGCAGGGCAAACGTAATCTAAATCGGGTAAGAATGAAGAAAGTTATAACCTGAATTTTTGTAGTTATTAAACATTAATTATGTTATGACCATACAAAAATTAATGAGTGAGTTGATGATGTCAAAATCCCCTCACCCCTCACACTTGTCCATTATCGTGTTGAAAAAAAAAATCAAATTCAAATTTTCTAGTACTTAGTATGAAAGTACGATATTATTCCCCGGCTAATTTCGAAATAATGAGAAGGAGTAGATAGAGATACTAGTATCTTAGGCTTAGGTACAATTGCGTTCTAGCAAATCAAAAATGGAAAGTTTAGGAATTTTTGTGGACATAATACAGACTGCAGTACAAGTATGTCAGTAGGTGCCTGTATGGGCAACTGCCTATTTCATGCTAGCCGGATTCGGTTCAGAAAGTTGTCATTCCTTACATAAATCCCGGGTCCCGTTTTATATTTAAACTTGTTATCGGTAACAACTGCCACATTTCTATAACAAATTTCGTCTCAGCCAATCAGATGCAAGGATTCCAATACAACAACTATCGTAACTTGTTGATGATAAGAACTTTTATGAAACGGGGCCCTGATCGTATCTTTATTCTGCTGTCGTTGATGGCGTTGGTGTTGTTGTTGTTGTTGTTGTGTAGCGAAATGGGGATATTTTTAACTCTACCCTCGTTAATTGTGAAACACAGTTTTGATGATTCCCACCATGCAGGGCTTGTCCCCAAGGCACTGCTAAGATCGAAAACGGAACTAGATACTGCATCCACGAATGCGCTCGTCCGTATTGTCTGATTGAACTGCCTGAAAGTCACCTTGAGGTGAGTTTGGTGAAGCCGATCTCTCTTGAACTGTTTAGTTTGTTTAATTGTTAATTATATCAAGAATTGTATGTGTGAAATTATCGAATGAGACAAATCAAAGAAGAGGACCATTGTGAAATATTGGGAATCGACAACGACGCATTGCTTGCATTTAAGATGAAGTAGCACCTATACAGAAGTTACTTAGATTCTGTACTAAAAAGAATCATAACACTGTTTGTAGATTCCGTCTATTAAAATTCAAGAAATGAATTGTTTTCATCCTTACCTCAGTTATTTGAATATATAACAATATGAATGTAAAATAATATCTATATATCATGAATAACATTATATACCGTAGATATCATATATCAATAACCATAAAAATACATATGACAGTTGCATAATCATTTACCAAAATTATAAATTTTGTCAGCCTTAATGACCGATTTTATGAAGGGGCATCATAACTTCATAATATCAAATCCACTGATATCATTGCTTCGTGCAAAAAGGTTAAAAAATATACAATGTTTATAGTAACAATGGATTGTAACACTCATCATTCATTTGAAGGTTTAGAGAGGTTTTCATTAATTACGCACGAGGTACTTAAGGCCTACATACCCCGGAAATTACGGTAGTCATTTATCTATTCAGTCTTGTATTTCTTACCAACTTGTCGTTTGTTACGCTGTGTATTCATTTTACTTGTTTTTCATCATTTACACTACCCTTTTGTCCTGCCCTTCATAGCCATGTTACACTTGTGAAGTGGAGAATGGAACGGGGAGACTGTACGACTGCCGGGGACCTCAGGCAAATTATACGGCCAGCTACGGGGTCAAAGACGTCCACTACGTACTACACGTGGCTGCCTTGTCGGATTCCTGTGTCGGAGGCATCTTGGCTTTTGCTAGTCCGTGTTATTTGAGAACTGGTGATTACAGGTGTGCTGCAGTATTGTTGGTCACTTGAAGACTATTCAAATAAGAGCAACAACCTACATCAACTATTCTACTGCTTGTCGTATTCTTCATGGTGGCCTGCATTCATTTTGTCATCAACAGTTTTCATACAAAATTAGGAAACAAAATTCAAGTCAGCTGGTTAAGAAAAGTGCTTGGTATTTGAATGAGAGAAGCAAAATCCCTTATTTGATATAATTATATATTTGTATTATCATATTGTATAATCAGAGATATATTTATAAATGCACATTATGTGTTTGTGTAAATATGAAATACATTATACATACATCAGGCGCAGCAGATTCATCACTTCTATCACCTTCCTTGACCTGTGTACTATTCTATTAATGTCCCATTTATATTCTTAATTTAATTATAATTTAGATATGGCATATAAAGAAAAATGAATATCTATCTATTCTTATTCCAGTTGATGTAATTCTTAGATCTAGTTGTTTTCCTTGCACGTGATTATCTGTTCTCATAATCCAACCTCTAGACCGTTGATTGGTTTCATCAATATGTGTCCTCGATGGATAGACATCTTTGCTCAGTTTGATGAGGACATTTTCGACATCATCATTCAGCATGAAATATTCCACGCACTAGTAAGTGGTCGCAAGTCATTCCCTTGCCCCTTTTATCTCATATGTCAGGTCTTGAATAAACCAAACCTTGTAGAATTTTGTTGAGATTTTATAAATTTTCTCCGGCATATGCTCCATGGAAATCATTTTATCACCTGATTAGCACACAAAAAGGCATGTTCGGGCAATATGCCATTCATTTTGAGAAAGAAATAGACATGGTAGACCTTTATAACTATCATCAGTTTCAAAAATCATAATGAAGCTGAATTTTACATCCGGAACATCAGTTGTGGGGCTGAGTTATATCGAACTCGTTCCTTGTCAAGAAGTTACTACAAGAGAGGATTACTACGGGTGAAATGCATTTCACCAAAATCGTTTAACAACAGTAGACAGTGGGCGCCTCAAGCAATTTAAAGAAACAACAGTCATGTGGTTCGGTTACTTTCTACACTCATGCAAAATGCCGCGATAAAAAAAAAAAAAAAACAACACACACACACACACACACCAGCAAAATGGCTATTGATATGGCCCCAGATTTTAAAACTTCCTTTTCAAAAACCACGACAAGCTAGCCTGGGATCTAGTGACTCCAAGCAGTCTCTTGGTTTAACACCTTAACAGTGCCATAGAGCTGTATAATATGAGCACACTAGGTGGGCTCAGAGACATCATGCTATACAAAACCTTAGCCGTTGACTAGTGTTCACGCTTTCAGTCATTTTTATTTTGTTAGCTGTCAATACGAATAAATAATGGTACTGTATTTCATGCCATTGCCTATTTTCTCTCTTCCAGGGCTTCAGCCCCGCACTATATGCATTCTTTAGAGATGAAAACGGTGATCCGAGGACTCCCGTCAACGAAACAACAGGTCTACCCGAAATCAATTACGAGTAAGTTGTGTCCAGCATGTGGGCAGTCATTCCACTGTAAAAAGAGCATGGAATCATTGGAGAAAGTGATGCCTTTAATTGATCCTCTTAAACTGGAAACCTTTCACGAATATCGTATCATAATTGAGAGTATGTCTAATGAGCCATTCAGTAGGATTCAATGTGTGCTATAAAGATAACACGAGGTACAGTGAGTTGCAACTTCCACCTGAAGAAAGTCAGCTGTACGGGATGACATAATATATAGTCAACGACAGATCCTAAGCTGCACGTGGAAGATTAACTTAATTCATGAGTGTTCAGTCGGTTGTCCGCCAAGTTTGTTTTACGAAGTGCAGGTGAGGATGATTAGTCCACGACATATGCCTTAACCCTATTCTAACTGGGCTATTTGAGACCAGGTTTTTACTGGGGGGGTCAATTTGACCCCCCCCCCTTCAGATCTCGGTCAGATCTCGGTCATACAATAGAAAAATGTTGATTTCATATTTTTTAATAAATTAATTATGCAAATTAGCGCATGAAATCATATTTTCACCTATAACTCCATCAAAAAGACTGAAGGATTATTAAATTTTTGTGTCAGAGTTCCTCAAGACACATCAAACAATTTTCTTGTAAAAAAATAGCGTAATCAAAATCATTTTCTTTTGTTTTTTATTGTTTTGTTAATTTCTTATGTATTTTATTTTTTAATCTTTTGTTTTCTATTGTTTTTTGCCAAAATTTATTTGAGGCACTTTTTCAAGCTTATCTACATTAGAAATGATTAAAAGTTGAAATAATCTAATTTATATCAATTAAACAAAAAACACAGTTTGCATTGGATTTGCACACGATATCATGAATTTGAGCGGTTTTCGGGTTGACATGCATATGCAAAACACTGCATAACTTCAGAACGGTGTACCCGGACGTGGCAAATTTGGTCTCAAAATATGCGGGAGACTTCAATGAAAAAAGTCATGAAACGACACGGCAAAATCTTTGCGCGTTGCGGAATCGTGGCGCGAAACGTCGAGGGGGGGTCAATTTGACTCCCCCCCCCCAGTTAGAATAGGGTTAAGGAATAGACAATAGACATTATGGACTGCATGATTCAAGACATTTACTTTCTTTAGACGTCTACTTCTAGCATTAAGCAGATGATGGATTTTAGCAACACTTCTTACCATAAGAGTCGAAGAGTGCCAAAAGGTGTGAAAAAGGAGCTCGGCAAGTGGGAATATGACGGCGATGTTATAGTTTTCGGCACTTTGACGTGGTTATGGGGCTGGTTGGAGTATAAACAGTATTTCTTATTTTCTGTGTCTTTTTTCATCATCAACATACTGCTTTCTACTATTGTTCAAGGCTTGGTGTATACCAGTGGAGTGATACTGTGATTAAGGAGGTGACGCTGGACTGGGATGTCAGAGACGGCGTGTTCAATCGTACCGTCCGACTCTTTGTCACGCCCAATCTAGTGGTGGGTTAAATCAGAATAAACTACTTCTCCTATAGTATGATATCATTATAGACCTATTGATATTCATCAATGATTCCATTGTAAAGTTCATTTGGACATGGACTGCATACATATGTCATTATTCGGATGATTATTAATATCATTATTGTTGTTATTTTATTCTACAACAGAATATCCAACTCCTATCTTCGTTCCATAACTGTATATCTCTAAATAAGTTCAAAAGAGGAGAACCGAAACTCCCCCATTCTTTTATTAAGTCTACTCGGTTAGTGTCGGTTATCTAAAACTTGGCTCAGCTTGAAGAGTTCTGTTTGGAAAACGGAGGACGTTTGATTATCATAGTGCATTATTTCTCTCATGTGTATTTTGAGAGAGAAAGAGAGAGAGAGAGAGAGAGACGAAGAGTTTAATATTCGAAAGTGGAGTTGCATGTACACACAAAATCCTGATAGCCCTTTGCCATGTTTGCATCTTTTTACAGAGAGAGGCGCGGGAACATTACGGCTGTCCGACACTCGAAGGAGTGGAGATAGAAGATAACATGGGACAAACAGGAGGAACCGGTCTCGCGCACTTCGAGCAACGAATCATGGGAGTAAGTTTACTATTCTCTCTTCTCACTATGTTTATTTTCTTTTCTCTTTCTCTCTTTCGTCGCGTATAAAAATAAAACGGTTGCCCTGTTTTAACATTAGGGAGAAACCATGGCAGAAAAATGGCCTTTGAATTTTCGCCTCCACATTTTGCACTGTATAGAAGGTCATAATTTGCTCTAGAAGTGTATATTTTTTTTACTCTTCTCCGTATTATGAACTTTGAAGATGTCTCGTTTATATCTTTAATTCAATGTGTGGAAGTAATGAACATGAAATAAAACAAATTGACATGAAATATAGAATTATATGTATATATATACATATATATATAATGTGAGAAATAGTTCCCTGGGTCCCGAACGTACGCGGTGCCGCATTGTTGGATGCATATAGTTGAAAGAAATTGGACTGAGGCGGGACGTTGCTCTCGATCTTAGTCTCCCTTTTATTTGTCAAGCTTTCGGCCCGTCATTGGGCCTTCGTCAGGACCTACCAACAGAACGATTATTATATGAATAACCTGATGTGTCATATAATATACAATGCAATTTCACATATTACCAATCTTCTCAATCCT
Source organism: Diadema setosum (assembly GCF_964275005.1). NCBI lineage: Eukaryota > Metazoa > Echinodermata > Echinoidea > Diadematoida > Diadematidae > Diadema > Diadema setosum. The sequence continues at coordinate 263,784 of NC_092701.1, forward strand.
TTCCTTTATATACACAAATCAATCATTCAATTCAATACAAATATCCACTCTAACCTCCAATCATCATCAGAATAACATCATATGTCCAAAAAATATATAAATAAATTCTTATATCATAATGCTGCCATATAATAATCATATTGTCTTATAATTCTTGGCATGATGATCACAAACAGAATCATTATACATATATATCATATTCATATGTCTATTTGCATTGCGTATGTAACATGTATATATCCGCATACGCACACAATAAATTCTTATATCGTAATGCTGCCATATGATAATCATATTGTCTTATAATTCTTAGCATGATGATCACAAACAGAATCATTATACATATATATCATATTCATATGTCTATTTGCATTGCGTATATGTATACATCCGCATACGTACACACACACCCACATACATACGCACATTCACATACACACACTCTCACATATGCACACACCCACAAAACTCCGGTTGATATAATACTATCTAAATCAACATATCCTATTTTATTTCGTATATTACCGAAATATAATAGCGTCAACCCTCCAAAATATATCAACTCTTAGATCAAATGTGTAAACAACAACAATTTCTGTAAATTACCTGCGTGGGACTCGTGTGGTTATCGTGCATCCCAGCACCGTGTACTCATATTCTGTTCAAAAATAAAATAATTACCATTCAATCATTCATAATACCTCTTATTTTGCAAATATAATCAAACATACTCATATTAAAACATCACAAGATCATATTCACAAATCCATCATACGCTATTTTCCATATCATTCTTATCCATGCAGTCAGATCAACTCGTGACGCTCAACAGTAATCATGAATCGTGTGATCATACAATAAATATCAACAGAATTTCACAATAATAGTGTTCAATCATAATATCTATTATATTACATATAAATACAGTCAAAAATAATCATATCAGAAATCACAGATTCATACATTTTCCCAAATACATCATTGTACACCATTATACATTTCATTCATATCAAATCACATGAACTTATTACACGCAGCTTTATTCATACATCTTGTGATCGTACAATATATCAGTACATAATTATACAAATGAAATCTCGATAATCACAATATATCTAACCTGAAATTTATTAGGGTGTTTTACCTGTATGTTGGGCTGTATTTTGTCCTGTCTGGTCATGGCCAAGTTTTCTGCTACGGGTGTTTTACTGTAAGTCTGAAGTTAGAGTGAGGGGTTCGGGATAAGAGCTATGTAGGGTTCATTGGTCAACGTTAATGCCATCGGGGGTCAGTGTTTTCAATTTCTTTATCCAGAAGGATTCTCTATGTAGGATTACTTGGCGGGATTTTGTTCGGATTGTTTCGATGCCTGTGATCTTTACATTGTCAATTGAGTGGTCGGGCTGGTTAAAGTGTGTTGTGTAGGGGAGGGTTTTTCGCTTGTTGGGTGTATTGTAGTTCAGTATTTCCGATTTAGTGTTACTGAATCTGGTGTACAAGGATGTTTCTGTCTTTCCCACGTATTGTTTGTTACATTTCGTGCACGATATCAAATAAATGAGCCAGTCTGACTTGCATTGTATTTTGGATGTGATTGGGAATTCTTCCCCCGTGACATTACTTTTGAACTTTTTGCCCTCTTTAACAAAGTTGTGAAGCATGCACCGTTTGGCTTCGCATTTGGCAAAGCCGTTTGTGTTGTTCTCATTCAGCTGGTCATTTTTGGGGTCGCCAGAGTATGTTAGTAGGTCGCGGAGGGTGCGGGGGCGTCGGTATGCAACCAACGGGGGATCCGAAAATATCTCTGAGAGTGAAGCTGATTCATCTAGGGTTTTTTGTTCCTGTTTGAGAATTTTGTGTAGTTTGGCGGTGGCGGGACTGTATGTTAAGACGAAAGGGGTTCTTTCTAAGGGGGGTCGTTCTTTTTTGTCAAATAATTCCGCGCGGGGGATGGAGCGAGCTCTGTTGATTTGTAGTTTAGTTTGTTGGGGAGGGTATTCACACTTGTCGAGATAGTGTTGGAGATTTTCGAGGTGTTTGTCTGTGCTTTCTGGCTGAGAGCAGTTACGTTTGATTCTAAGGGCCTGGCTGTATGGTATGCTTTTGAACACATGTCGAGGGTGGCATGAGGAAGGAGGGAGGAATGTGTGAGAGTCTGTAGGCTTGGAGTATAACTCTGTCTGGAGAGTTCCGTCGTCTGAGAGGACCTTTAGGTCAAGAAAGTTGACACAGTCGGGGGATGACTCAAACGTGAATTTGATTCGGGGATGGAGGGCGTTCACTGTGTTTTGGAATTGTGCTAATGATTGGGGGCATTGTGTCCAGATGAATATGATGTCATCAATGTATCGTTTCCACGATTTCGGGAAGATTGCGTTTGTGAGTTCTAATAGCTCTGCCTCTATCTCCCCCATGAAAATGTTAGCATACGATGGGGCAACAGGGGTGCCCATAGCGGTACCCTCTATTTGTAAATAGTTCTTGCCGTTGAACTGGAAATTGTTCAATGACAGTACCAGTTCAAGTAGACGAATGAGCTGGTCGGTTGGAGGGGAGGGGTTCATTCGGGCGTTGAGGGCGTTTCGACATGCTTTGATGCCCTCATTGTGGGGGATGTTCGTGTACAACGAAGTTACATCGGCTGTCACTAGTATGCTTTCTGGGGGGAGGGGGTTCTGGGTCAGATTCAGGTCTTTTATGTGGTTGAGAAAATCGGTTGTGTCCTTTAGGTGAGAGGGCAATTTTTCAACCAGGGGGCGGAGGTGGAAGTCAAGGAATCTTGAAATTTGCACAGTGGGGCACGCACATCCTGAAACAATAGGGCGTCCCGGATTGTTGGGCTTGTGGATTTTGGGGAGGAAGTACATGTTTGGGCGACGTGGATCCTTTGGAATTAGTTTTTTCTTTAAGTCTGAGTTCACGTCAAGGCTTCCCACCGCTGTTTTTACCTTTTGTAGGTGTTGAGGGGTGGGGTCATGATCTAGGGCCTTGTATGTCTTTGTATCTGTTAGTTGTCGTAGACCTTCGTTGATGTATGTGTCGGTTGACATGACAACCGTACACGATCCCTTGTCAGCTGGTTTTATGATTATCTCTTTGTTGCGTTTGAGACTGTAGAGGGCCTTTCTCTCTGGTTTGGTTAGATTGTCACATCTTTTGTTTCTTTTACGTTCGTGAGTACTGACCATGTTGAATGTCGCGGTTTCTACTTGCTCTAAGTATTTGTGCAAGCTGGGCTCCTTGACGAAAGGAGTCCACGCGCTTTTTGTTCTTAGCTGTTCTGGCAGCTGAGTCTGATCATTTTCTTTAGCCGGCCGATTATTGTTAAGGTCAGATTCTTTTTTCTGCTTCAGAGCGAAGTGTGTTTTTAGCGTCACTCTGCGTTTAAATGCATCTATGTCTGCTTTTAGTTGTATATATATATATATATATATACACATAATATATATATATATATATATATATATATATATATATATATATATAAGACTGCACTAAGTTGGCACCCATCTAGCTAAATAGATTGTTTAACGGTTAACGACAGTTAAATATAAGCAAAAATCTTCTTGAGAAGACAATTTCTCTTTTATGTGTCTTCGAATGTATCACTCAATTTGTATAGACCTGCCAGCACTGCTTATAATCCTGGTTAATTACGTTTTCCTCGTCCATTCTACAATAATAAACCTGAATATACTAAGATCTCCATCGGGCGTATGAACCTAAACATACTTTTCATCAGTTGTTGGATCTTTTGTCAATGCTATCGTCCTCTTTCCTTCTCTCTCTCTCTCTCTCTCTCTCTCTCCCTCTCCTTCTGACTCACTGTAGGGAGAGAGTATGACGGGTTTTATCAGCTTCCTTCGGATTTTCTCTCGCTTCTCCCTCGCATTCTTCGAAGATACGGGCTGGTACAGCGCCAACTACGACCAGGCTGATCCTTTCAATTACGGCAAGAATCTTGGCTGTGATTTCGTCACAAAGAGCTGCAAATGGTGGATGGACACTAAGAGATCTAGGTGAGTTTCTTCATGTTTAACCTTCGGATTTTAATACTGATATTATTGGAAAGTGTATATCCTTCATTAGTGCACCTGAAAATACTGTACTGTATGCCTAGACCAAGCTCACATTTTTCTTAAAGAAATCCTTTCGAACCAAGAAAAGTATAGCATTCGACCTTGTGATAAAAAAAAAAAATACATTATCAAGCCTACAAGCAGGCTTACGTAAATGATATGACGTATTCAAGTGCTGACGAAATGCATTATATAAAGTATTAAACTGTATGATTTTTTTTTGAAGGAAGGCGTTTGCATGGTGTAGTACATAAGATATACTCGGTTTGCGGTTCACCATGTGTAGTCCTTAGAAGGACTGTTGGAATGACAGGAGAAAAGAAAGAGAGAAAGTCCGATAAGAGAAAAGAATTGAGTGATAGTTGTCACACGAAGCGAGGTAAACACAAATGTATGCATTTGTGTTTACCTCGCTTCGTGTGACAACTATCACTCAATTCTTACCTCTTATCCTACTTTCTCTCTTTCTTTTCTCATGTCATTCCAACAGTCCTTCTAAGGACTAAACATGGTTAACCGCAAACCGAGTATATCTTGTTACACTGTATCTGATAAAAAGGAATGAAATTGATCCCTCTGCAGAGAAAAGAATGATTCCATTCGAATTGATCATTGCGTAATTATTGTTTTCCCTATTCTACAATTCCCCAATTTAGCTATCAAAAAATCTAAAACAGGTGGAAATGTTGATCATTTTACTTTTCAGATTAACTTTGAAGTCTGCGTCTTTAAATGCTTTTTAATTCTTTATGTGCCATGTTCGCAAGCCCAACTCGGTCGACGACGTGCCAAGTTTGCATAATTCTTCTCAAACGCAGAAACCCATCCAAATCGATCGATAAATCGCTAAATTTCACAGTAAATTAAAAGCGGTTCTTGCGACTCCATTCTTGTCACATGTAGCTGCATTTTATGTGGTGATTGAATATCAGGCGATGTTTCCTGTTGGATAAAGTTTCAGTCACTATTTTGTGTACAAAAGTCATGACTCTACACAGCTACTGGTCATTTGGAAGAAAAACAATCATAGATTGTCATATAATTTACATTAAAGCAAAGCTCGGCATTTTCTCTCCAACTTCGGTTGGTACATGTTCAAAATAACAACAACCTATAAAAGTTACACAGATTTGAAAAACAGAATGTTTTCTGAACGCATGACTACGTTGCTGTCTCAGAATTGCGTGGGACACAGGGAGTTTACACCATGGCACATAAAGAGTTAAGCAGATGATGACACCATAAACGCATCCTCATCAAAATTGGTTTTCTTTTTCCTTTCCCGTGCAAAGGGGAGATTCTATAGAGCCCTTCTGTGACCAAATAAACGCTCCCCAGTGTGACGCAGAAAGAGGGTTCTCTGGCAGGTGTAACCTAATGCGATTTGATCAACCTCTTCCAAGTCTTTATCAGGTAAATCTGTAGTACTATCCAACCGTCTCCAGATTGCTCTCATAAAAATATTCCGTATCATCTACAGCATGCATATCAGTATAATGTGATTGAACCAAATTTCATGGTGAAGTCCAGTAACCGTCAGCTAATGTCCATTTTCAATTCCGTTTCTGCAAAGTATCAGCCCCTTCTCCATTATCAATAAGAACTCTTTCATGAAAGGGATATAGACCCCATATTACCCAAATATTTTTGAAAGAGATTTGTGATTTGTTGTACTGTTGAGTGCAGCTGGAGTTTGTAAATACATTTACATGTAAATAAGCGTAAATAAAGATCGAGGACCTTTCACTATTTTCTCAAAGTCTATTATGAAATAATTGCATTCAATTTTCAAAAATCTTCAAATCATTCTGAAATTCTTATCGCGAGTGCATCCTTGTCACCTTAAAGATAGCTTCCGAGACGGCATGCAAAAAAGGGGTAAAATCTCTTCTCTTCAAATGATAAAGGTAGCTATAGTATAATGTTATACGTTTCTTCAGATTCTTCTGCATAAATATTCAGTCGATATCAGAGTAGATAATTGACGTATCATCTACAGATACGTTATTTTCAGTCACTTACAATTATCAATTCCTAGTAACTGAGGCGTCGTATTTGTACGGGAAATAAAAATTCGAAATGGAAAACAAAGTGGGAGTTTCCTTATCAAACGTAAGAAGCGGTCGAGACTCTTAGGGATATGACTGCGGAACCAATAACTTGTATGAAGCTACCATCAATGGGTATAGTAGAGAGGAATTTCACTTTTTCCGGCATTGTATTTGATGAGACGCAATGCACGGCTGCACGAGTAATACTTGACGTGACCACGAATGATATAATTTATTCAGCATTTCTTGAGGCATATGACAATGTCAGAATGGATGAATCAATACAAAATTACGTCAAAGAGAAAAAGAAAAAAAATCAGCCAAATCAGGTAATGAAAAGAAAAATACTAGTAGGAAAAGGAAAACTGAAAAGAAGCAAAGCTTTGTGTACCTAGGAATGAAATGAGCCAGTCCAACTTAATTGAGGTAGGGTTTGTTTTCAATACCAACGAAACAGAGTTTACTTTACCCTATTCATATACATACCGTTTCGTAATAACCCCATCAATTTTTTGCTTTGAGTATACTGACTGGTATCGAAAAGCATACAGTAATGCCTGTCCACAGACCCAGTACAGAAATAATGAATGGAGAAATGATGTGATATAGCCTACCTGTTTAATCCAAAATGAAAATATAAATACATACTGCTATAAGAAGTGAAACTATAACAAGGAACAATCTATTTTAAATCAAAAAGACATTTCTCCAAACATTCCTCCAAACACACTTTTTGTTCCAGTACTTTGACTCCTTACCGGGCGTACAGAATGAGACGGAGCTTGCCTACTATGGCGGGCAGTATGGAACGGCTGACCACTGTCCATATGTCACTGTAAGTTGAAGTAATATGAGTATGATAGCTTAAACCCGCATTGGCTTACTTCTAATTATCATTAATAATTAGTTTATTGATCGATACGAATTGTTTTACGATTAAGTTTCGAGTATACCTTCATTATGTTTTTCATTTTGAATGACCCTTTACATTTTGACTAAAATTCTGCTTGTGCAATCACATACATTTCACAATCAAAAGTCGTCAAACAGTTTCTTTGACATTACACTAATACCGATGAAGTTGTTGGTTTTTTGTTTTTTTTTTTATAGTGAATACATAAAGGTATACCGCTATCCTTGATTTCTGAGTTCAAACGTGTCAGTGCGATATTATTCTTTCGTTGTAAGATTAGATCCCGTCAGAGCAGCTGCCATCAACAATACGTAGCTTACCTCTAGGTGTTGAAAGAATTAATCTCATTGTTAATATGTCAATCATTATATCTTTCACCCATCTAAAAAGCTGGGACTTTTTAGCATCACTTTCCTGGTCTTCGCAGACTAAATTGAAACCATGGTATGAATTCCTTCGGTCCAAGAGTAACATGTTTATATCTAATACCAATAGGATTGTCAGACGGTTCTGTTAGGGCTAATGTGGCATATTGCAGCAGAGATTATCATCTTTCACAGTCCCTTGGTAGTGATTTTTTTTTCTGTCTTCAATAAGATTTTTCAATTTATTCTCCTTTGTTTTTATACGCATATTTTATGTATATAACCTTTAAACAGGGGAGTTTATATGAGTTGGGAAACGACTACAGGAGGACAACGTGTGAAGCAGGTAAATATGCGTTAAATTCTTCTTTTTATTTGAAACTTGTTTGTTGGCCTCCGATGAAAAAAAAAAAATGATAAGGAGCACGGCCGTCCTCCTTTGTGAAATGACGGTAGTCATAATGAGATGTGATAATTCTCGTATCACTGATTTGGAATCTAATAATGCGATTCTGTGTCTATTGAAACCTACTCATGTGTATTTTCTACCACAATAAAGAGTGCATATTTACTCGTATATGCTCGTATAGTACACATTTTGAGTTTGCTATGTCTAAATAAATTGCGGTTTTATTCAGACATATGCATACTTGCATGAAACCGTGTTGATACAGTACTGGAGCAGGAGAGAAACTTTTTGATTGCTTTTTAGTGAAGATTATTCAAACGCAAACTATACCAGACCTATGCACCTATCATGAAATAGTTTCAAAAAATTCCTTTGTATGTGTGTATGTTACAGATGTGAACGAATGCAGCAGTTCCCCCTGCCACAATGGAGGGACCTGTTATGATCTCATAACCGGCTACTCGTGCAGCTGCTCTTCGGGATACACCGGGACTCATTGTGAATACGGTACAAAGACCGAGAATAATGTTACGATCAAGTGTTTACGTCATTGCTGAAAACTTATGTATTTACTCCATCCTAATTGTTTGTTGTTGCTGTTATAATGTACATAATGCTGTGTTTTAATTTAATATTTTTCCGTATTGATGCGCTTAGAAACATAAATATAAAGTGCTTTATAACTGTTACCATAATAATCATTATTATTAATAATATTAATATTAGTAGTAGTAGTAGTAGTAGTAGTATTAGTAGTAGTAGTAGTAGTAGTATTGTAAACACCACTTCCCAATATAAAGTTAGATCTTACTGATACACGGTATCCTATTTTCCGTCATGAGTAATTATTGTTATTACCAATCTCAGACAAAAGTACATCACATCCTGGATAACACGGTGATTTCAGCTTAGTTTATTTCCACAAGTTCAGTTAAAGATATATATAGATAAACAATCAATCAAATCAAACATAATTTATACATACATAAACCAAAAATTATTTTGTGTAAATACATAATCATAGTTAAAAGTTAACTATGATTATTAGCGCTATATAAGTTAACAATTATCAACAACATCCTGGTCTTGTCATTGACCTCTGATTCTATTGACAAAATCAGTTTTGTGAAGTCGAATTTCAGCCACTAAAAGAAGGGAAGAATGTATTTTTTGTCAAAAGGCAAGCAGTGTATCTACATTTTTTGCTAAATTCTTGATTCGAGTTAGCGTTTCTTTCACAGCCACAGAATAGACACTTTAACTGGCATTCCTTAATCGTCTGCATTTCATTTGCCCTTAGAGGAGGCCATGTGCGTCTCATCAGAGAATTGCAGCACCTATGAGCAATGTCTCGACGGTTATTGTGGGTGCGCCAACGGGCGAGTTAGGATCAACGAAACGTGTCAAGGTGAAGTTACCTCGTGGAAGGAAAGCTAACTTACAACTAATTAATTGCTTCTACTTTATCAGCGGGTCTAGATGATATTTTGTTGGACGACGAAAGTTGTTCTCAGAGCAAATAAAGTAATGTGAAAACTAGGGAAGGGGCAACATAGTAGGCCTATCTGTTGATTTCCAATCCTCGAGGAAACGAAGGATATTTGTAAATAAAATCTAATTGATGTTAACAGCTTTCGAAATCACTTCATCATTGCGCAATGTACTCTTAATGCAAAATTTCTGTGAAAGCTGCTACGTGCACACTAAAAAGTGTCAGTGAGCGGGCAGTTGAGAACTTGCCTGAACTGTGACAAATATCTTCAAAGTTAGCTTTGCTGTCCCTGTTCATTTTCATCTGAATATCGTGTTGCAGAAGTACCTATTGTGTCAAGATGATCATCTGTATGATTGGAAATAATAGGCCTACTTTTATTATGAATGTAGATATATTTGGTACTTTCTCCCCCCCCCCCCGTGCAGTACCGAGAAGATTCAACATGTGGCTGACTGTTACCCAGATCGATGGATCTCCTGCAGATCTCTCGGAGCCATCAAGAAACGAGGACCTTGAAATCGCAGTACGTTCCAAATAAATCTGAATGAGAGGAAGTTCTTTTGAGAAGGGTGCAAAGGGTTGGTGTAAGCACAGTGGGGCTGAAGACCCAGGGCACTGATATACACATATGTATGCATATGTGTAGATGTGTATTATAAAGAAAACTACAACAAAAGGGAGATAAGGTATCCATGAACTTATGATATTTCGAAAGGATTCCTAATTTCAAAAGGCATGTACTCTTCTAAGAGACTTGACCATGCATAATCATTGTGATCTTTCAAACTTTGTCATTTTTAAAGCAAACGAAAAGGAAATCAATATATATTATAGAAAATAAAGGTTTGTATCTAATATAACTGGAATCGTATTCATATTATTTGGACTGTATTGTAGCTGTCTGTCAAATTGTGAAAGTTATACTATGTATAATGTAGAGTGACATTTATTTTGTACCTGAATGTTTATGTGAATGAAATTTCTTAGTGAAGATAAGACAAAAAAAAAAAATCATCATTGTGATTAGTGACGGCTGGATTGTGGCATGGTTTTGACCTTTCATGACACCTAAATAGAGCTAAAGATTCCATGGTCTACAATTTTGCAGATTTCGGAATTGATGGCAGACAATTGTACTTGCTTAAACACATATTATTGTTTAACTCTATAGGTACTAAATCGATTGTCAAGAGTAGAAGATTTACTTGCATCAGTGCTCGATGTCAGAATCGAGTCGGTCTCCAACGAAAACCACGTGGTGGAACTGGCGCTGACTCTTTCGCCATCCAGCACAGCTGATGACGTCACTATTTTAGGTCCAATGACCGACGACCAAATCTACCCTGCTGAGGACCTGTCCTACGATAACTACACTTTCATCATCAATGTATCTTTGGTAGAAGTACAAGGTAAGAATCCCTATCATACGTAAATTCATTCAGCTGCCTCATTGTTGAAAGGGCTAGATTTCATTTCTTTCCAGCTGGATATTTGAATGGGCAAATAATGTAATATAGATAGCATCAAGAAGCAATAATTATAGTTTATAATGTTTACAGTAATGTTGATGTAGGCCTACTTGCCCATTTACCGTTGATACGTAGCATGCCAGATAATAAATATGCGTAATACATACATCAAATCATTTTTTTTTTCACATGACAATATAAGTTATTTGGGGGTATTTCTGTTTCCAATGCAGTTAAACTAATCAGCAAGTTTCTAGTTTGAATTCCTTTCTTTCATGTAGCTTACACTTTCAGAGATACCTTGACTTTTATTGTTTCCACTCGATGACAGGTCGAACATATTCCTCTTATTTTTAGTGTAGTTTTGTAAGGAGCTTGTGTATTGTTGGAAAAGAAAACTCCATTGGGGTCACTAACTTGTCATGAGTAATAGTCCGTATAAGCTCCATTAAGTGATTGATGATGAATCGATGGCTCATTCAAATGAAAACACACAGGAAGATTGTTCCAGTTAAAGACCTATTGAGTCATCGTCAAAGTCATCATGTTTAACCTAGTTAACATATTTTCCCCCATTTATCTCTTTTTCCTGTGTCCATCTTGCAGACGTTGACGAATGCAATGTAACTGGGTTGTCTGACTGTGCGTCTTCAGCAGTCTGCAATAACTCCATCGGTGGTTACGAGTGTTCTTGTCTCCATGGTTACAGTGACCAGGGAGACAGCCTCGACGAAGTTGGAAGGGTGTGCGTCGGTACGAATACATGACTATCATAGAGTTTACAACCTTCTTAGCATAAAACTCGTTAAAATGTATGGGTATTATTCTAATCCGTCGAAGCTCAGGGTCAAACGTCTTATTCATCTAATTATTTGAGAAATATTTTGTCTTAGGGTTTAATCAGTACGCTCAGAAATGAATTGTCAATGTATCGCATGATTCACTAAAACTCTGTTTTTGTAAATCAATCAAAATCTACCTATTTTTGTGTTCATAGATTGTTGTAATACATCACGTGTTCATTCGTATGCTAATACACTCAATGGAAAAACACAGAATAACCGAATTTTACTTATGGTTAGTACAGACGATCAGACACTATACAGATAGTTGATACAATCAGATTTTTTTAATACTATTCACAAGACCCAGTGATATATCAGTGTTGTTAACAATAAACATTTTCTCACGGACATTTCAAAAGAACTCAATGTATTCAATTAATTCGTCAATTGCCAAAGATGACTTTGTCTTTCCATTCTATACGTTTTTTTTAAAAATGGAAACAATTGTTAAAATATTTCATAATTAGTATGAACCAAGAAAGAGATCGTTATTCACATTGTACTACTACTTGGATATTGAGAACGTACGCATATATGACCGATAGATGTGGCGTTCCTAAAAAGTCACTCACAGTTGGCAAGTAGTACGTGACATTTTACTGTATTTTGTTTAGATATCGATGAATGCGCGAGCGAAGATGAGAATGACTGCTCGCCTTTCGCTGAGTGTACTAACAGTATGGGCAGCTACCAGTGCGACTGCCTGTCTGGATATAATGACGTGAGCTCTTCAGTGGAACGATCAGGACGGATATGTGTCGGTGAGAATATCAGACACGTCAAACATTTACGTTTTTCTTGTGTACCCTTTCTCCTCTTGGTTGATGTTACAAAGGTCATGAATTCAGATAGTGCACTTCTGAGCTGTTCCGCACAAAAGGCAAAACGAAAGGCCCAAATGAATGTCAATTAATACATACAAGAAAATTTAATCACATTTGAAGCCATAAGCATTGCACGATGTTTTAGAATAGTAATATTTCAGCTTCATTTTTTCCTCATTATTCTGTATTACACAAACGATCAAGATTTCACATCGGTGACCGTAATACAGTCATAATACATTTAAAGCTCATAGAACTCCCTGTCCCTTGCTGTTGTATTGCGTGACGTTGAACACGTTTGTTGCAGTAAAGTTACAATGTAAAAGGAAAAATGCAATGAGGCTAACGTGACGCAGGTGGTGAATAATTATGATAATGTTCAAAACGAGGCGCTAGAGTCATAATCATTATTGATGATGAAGAAGATAATTATTGTCTCTTTGAAAGAAGTCGCTTACGCGTATTGCATGATGGGTATTGAATAAGTCGATTCGTCTTCCTTACTATTGAAGTGAAATTTCTATCAAAGAGTAACAAACGTTTCTCCAGATAAGGTTCATTCCACAGCGCTTGGATAAAAGGGAAGTTTAGCCCGTCCTTGTTTTGTTTTGTTTTTTTTTTGTGTGTTTTTTTTTCACTTCGATCTCTTAGTGAGAAGTATATCAACTTTAATGAAAGGTTTATTTCTCTTGCAAACGGCAAAAGCCATGAATACTCGTATATTCTCACACTCCTGTGCAGGTTAACATGTTAAGCAGTGTTAGTTGAAATGATGACTTGTTTAAAACTTTCCACACAGATATCGACGAATGCTCATCTTCGCCGTGTCGTCATGGAGGATTATGTCGTCACTTCCGGGAGAGGTACACGTGCGAATGTCCCCGAGGTTACATCGGACCAAATTGTGAGACAGGTGTGTCGGGTCTTTTACAAACTCAGTCGACCTTAGCACACACATTACAATTATGCAGTAAAACATAGCATTTCCCAAGGATTAAGTCACGGAAACCAGTGATTTTCTGCCTTATGACATGAACAACATGGGAGTATGGTTTGAAGAAATAGCATTTTTTCCGGAATTTGCTTACTAGCGTTTATGCTAGAAAAGCATCACGGCAAACTTGTATAGAAAATCTAAAGAACTGCAGTGATATGTATTCGATTTTATGAGTCATAACTATCATGGATCTGATGCTTCGAATGTAGTGTGCCATGTTGGGATTTATGCATCGGTTTATGCACGTTTGCGCGTTTGAGCAAAATTTGCCACATTGGCAAGCCATCGACTGACTTGGTGTCTTCAAACTTGTCACTCAGTGAATTATGTCAAAAGGTAACTCTGCTTCAGATAGAAAGAAAACTGTATTTTATCGCTAACTATGCCCTCTTTCGCTGTAGGCTTGACATCTTGTGTCTCCAGCCCCTCGCTCTGTTCGGCATCGAGGCATAAGGTGTGTGGGTACCTGTTCACGTGTGTGTGCCGGCCTGGCTATCTGTGGGTTAACGGCACGCGTCAAGGTAAAAGCAATAGTATCCATGATGGGAAATTCAAAAATATAATAGTGCTAAGCAGGTTGATAACCACAAACACGACAAACTCTTTATCAAAAGAATGGAACGAGCATCCCCTCTTTAAATGAATAAATTCGCATAGATCTAGCCTCCTTTTGAGTTTAGTTCCCCGAAATATTCAAATCCATTCTGTTTTCCCAGCTAGATGATGTACAGTTATGTGCCTGCGTAATATTAATTGTAGTTTTGGTATTTGAACCAAAAAAGTCTGTCTGTCTGTCTGTCTCTCTCTCTCTCTCTCTCTCTCTCCAGAAATTACCACTTACTTCGCATCTGCAAACTTCACGTCTATTCGTGGTACACCCATTGAGTATGAAGACGGATTAGCATATCCTATGGGTCTCCAGTTTGGACAATTTGCCCAGTTTTTACGAGGAGCGGTAAGATTTGTCAGAATCTTTCGATCTTTTTTTTTCTGAAAAATAATGCGCACGATCTAACGTGCATGTTAAAAACAACTCTGTTTTAGTATGCATGTGTGTGTGGGCGAATGTCTGTGTATTTTCGTTTGTTTGCTTGCCTATTTTTTTTTTTCTTTCAGTTATCAGTAAATAAATAAGAGAAGTACAGCCAACGTCAGTCTGTTGCAATCTATGAATGTGCGCCCGTTTAAGGTAGATAATGTTGTTGTTGTTGTATGGTGTGTTTCTGCTGTGAAGGCTCGGAACGATCAGGGATGATTTTGGAATTGGAAGATTATGACGAGAAATACTTTTCAATTCCAGCACCATTCCCAGTGATTCCATGCTACTTTTCACCCTTAACACGTCGTACTTTTTCTTTGCTTGTGTGCTTAGTATCTTTTTATGGCAATCATGCAGCTACTTACGTCTTTACCTGAGACGATTTTGGACGTCAGGTTGACATCTTTCATGAGGGGTAGTGTAATCGGTAACTTCAACTTAATTGTACCCACGGGCACCCCAATAGCTGCCGTCGAAGCTTCGGTGAGATCAAGTCTTGCTTCGGGCCAAATCGCGTCTGGTGAAACTATAATTGGAATTGATACAAGCGACATTCTAATTTCTGGTAATGTAACTGATATATCAGTTAGCTTTTTACATCTGAGGATCAGTGGTAAATGCAATTTTTTATGTTTTTCATTTGAAATCCAGCCTTTATTTCAGTTAGATATGTAATAGTCAAAAATTGCTTATCCGTTCATGTGCACAAAACACATTGTATCAATATAATGATATCAATCCGCACATACATACATACACAAACACACAATATTGACACACAAGAACTACAACAAAGTCATGCCTTGACTTCATTTAACCTGTCTCCATACATACATTCTATCATTCTTCAATCGGTTTGCCCTATCCCGTTAGCCTCGTGTACGTTGCTACAGCTGGCAAGGTTTTATCATCTTGCGCTCACGTGTTTGTTAGATTTGAATGGCGTTGTTCGTAATCGGCCTGATTTTAAATTGTGCAATTATCAACTAAAGAACATTTATTGATTTGGTTCGTGTTAACTGCGATAAAGTGCTCTTTTTGGTATAGTATTATAATCATTTATTTGATCATGAAACAATGCTGTATCAGTACAAATACAATATAACATTGTGACCAAAATCAAACGAAAGTGCTACATTGTAAGTCATCATAGTATAGATGCATCAGATGTGTGAATCACTTCTTGCTTATTTTTGCGGATCAACTGACCTGTGGCATTCAACCAAATCTAAAGTAATGTAATCATTATTGTATCCATCCAATTTCCTAATGTCCCAGATTTTGACGAATGTTCGGACAGTAGTTTGAACGACTGCTCACCCAATGCACTGTGCACGAACGTAGAGGGCTCTTTCAATTGCTCTTGTCTTGACGGTTACAGTGATGCAGCTAGCTCTGGCAGCGAGCGAGGACGTGCGTGCCAACAAGGTGTGTATTGGAGCTCTTATATTATATTTATGGTATATACGGACGTGTTAGTGACCTTGGTGCTCCCCCCTCCCCCCCCCCCATTTTCATTTTTGTTTTTACTGTTTATCTTTTGACATGTTACGCACGTTGAGTACTGCGTACAGCAATTTACAGACACAACTTTGACTTTAAAGAAAAGAGAAGTATCCCTTCGTCGTATCCTGCAAGACCAATATTATTTATTTATGACAATCTTCTCGAACAATGAGAGATCGGTTAGATTTGAATCGTTATTTAACTTCGGCAGTGGAAGCGTTGAAAACCCTACATTATTTTCATTCATGGCATTGTATGATAACTATTTGCATTATATTCAGAGTACATAACATTTAAGATGGATAGATAATGACTGCATTATGATCTCCACTTTCAGACGCGGTTTCTGATTCCTCAGAGACCGTAATCATCCGTGGTGGCATTCTGGGTATCTTCGTTATCTCCGTCATCATCGTCCTTCTTGTCACAGCCGGCTATGCAAAATGGCGACAAAACCAGAACGTTGAACGCAAACCCGCGCCATTTTACCTCAATCGGGCAATCGGTAACAGTCGCTATGGTTACCCATACTATTATGAAGACGATTTCCCGGGCATCGAAAACACAGGCTTTCAGTACACACCGAGACCATACGATGATGACAAGGCTTACGGGGTGGATCCTGCCTACCCGACAAGATACGCCTTGTGGCGAGATGTGCATATCAGCACTGGGTCTAGACAAGTTGCCCAGGGAGAAGGCGGCAACCTGCGTCTTGAGGATACCCAGAGGGGCCAGTGGTGCCTCCGAGAAGATGAGGGATTGGGATCCAATCTACCACTATATGTGAGTTTGAATAACGATAATGTCATTCACTCTCTGTGATAGTGACTCACGTATGTCATCACAGTCTGGTGATACAAAACTCAAAATAACAGCGACAAGGTATTGTTTTCAAGAAAGACTACCACACAGGAAAACCATAGGAAAAATCGATGCGTTGTATCATTATAGGCCTGAAAGGAAGACAGCAATTTATCTTATGTCCATATCTTACAATTTGAGGGGAAACTGCTTCGGTATCAAAAACAAAATTGGGGTTTTTGTTTCATTGCAAAAATGTCGCAACTGTTGAATTTAGACCTTAAAAACATCACGCGACTACTGGGGAATAACTTGATGCGAACGATTATGATTTTTTTTTTTTTTTTTTATTAAAGAGAATCTGTAAAGGTATTTATATTGATTATTTATGTCCATAATTCAAACAAAAACTTTTTAGCAGAAGAGATTATCTTTCTGTCTGATTTGTTTATGTAAATGTCAGTGATTACTCACCGTTTTGACAAAGATTACCTTTACCGTATCATACTACAGTATTATACATTACGTACATCATGGACATGTTTTGTTATTGTCCAGACTCTGATGCTCACGCACATCTCTTCCTCACCTCTTCGTTTACAATGCAGCTCCCGCGGTACAGGCAGCAATACGCCCAACAACTGGCGCAAAACAGCCGAGAGTTCCGCGCCCACCAACTCCCACAGTACTCTGGGACTATTCCCCCCCCCCCCCCCCCATCCACCGCTTGGGATTATGGGAGGAGGGATGACGTCATCGATGGAGGATTATTTTAGTATTCTTTGTCGGCTTTATCATTTTGTGATGTGGTCATTATCATGACAGTCACGTGACAGTGAAGATTTGAACAATGACCGGACACCGGTCTGGATGACCACTGACGCCAATCCATTTGCAGTCGCAATGTCTGTAGGTCTTGTGGCAAAAGTGTATAACTTTTAATGTGCAGTGGGTCTACGTCCAGAGGATCTCTACCGACTGATGATGTATTGTTTTTACCTCATTGATATGTACATTTTGGGATGTAAATCGTAGATGTCTTAAATATATTTAAATTATTTAGATTATTTAAATCAATATTTGAATGGAATGAAACGGTTTCAGAGAAAACTTAAAAGGCAATCTTACTCCATGCTCTAGTTTAGGTCGGCACTAATGACTGTCATATAGTAACAGAAGAGCAGAATGAAAGAAGTCTCAATTTAATGTATATAGCCTACTATGGGGTAATGGAATTTAAATGCTTCCCGTATTTCAAGGCACAGTGATACTAGGAGAAGCCACGTAGGCCTACGCAATTTTAAAGGGGAAATTAACCAGCAATGTTGGTAGAGCACATCAACGAAGCTTGAGGAAAAATCGTCATTTCGTTGGAAAACTTTTCAAGGATTTGATCCAGCTATCGCTGGATGACATGAACACTAAATTCCTTGACGTCACGTATGGGCAACGATAAAAGAAGATATTAAGAAAAATTCCCAGGATGTCATTGTTTATGAAAAAAAAAATCCCTCGACTTATTTAAGTATGATGTCATTTCCCTTGTTTTTTGAAAGAGGTAACTCTAGTGCTCAATTCATTGTTCCTGTAAAGTGAAAATACACTACGTTCTTTATAATTTGTGACGTCACAAACTGTAGTAGTCTTCTCGTCAAGCAATGGCTGCACCGAAATTTAAACAAATGATAGATTTTGAACGGATTCACCCAGTTTCCTCGAAATTTGCTGATAACAGGTTAAAGGACAAGTTCACCTTCATAGACATGTGGGTTGAGTGAATGCAGCAATATTAGTAGAACACATCAGTGAGAGTTGGAGTAAAATCGGACAATCTGTTAAAAAGTTATGAATTTTTTAAGATTATGCTCAGTCACGGCTGGATGAAAAGACTACTTTAGCTTGTGATGTCACATGAGGACAAAGATATAAAGAAAGAATAAAGAAAATTCAACATATTTCCATTTTTCTCGCATCGATAACAAAAGAACACTCGACTTCTCTCTTTCAGAAGGCAGAGGGAATAATATTACCCTTAACATACGTCAGTAGCAAGTCGAAGAAATGTGCACTTTATTCAAAAAGTAAAGTTTTATGAAATTCTCTTTTTATTTTCCTTATAGTTGTCCGCATGTGACATCATACAATGTAGCAGTGACTGCGCAGATACTTTAAATATTCGTAACTTTTGAACGGATTGTCCAATTTTCCTCAAACTTTCACTGATGTGTTCTACTAATATTGCTGCATTTTCTCAATCCTTGTGTATATGAAGGTGAACTTGTCCTTTAAGAGAATGTGACGATACGACCTAACAAAACTCCATTCAACCTGTACCTAAATCTCTATTTCTGTTCTTTGACAAGAAACCAACGACAACATGGTAAATCCTTCGCAAGACACAACAGGAACCTCGCAGGGAAAAAAAGACTCTGAAGAAAAAAAACTTTAATAATTTTGTTGATATTTTTTGTTACTATTACAACAACGGAGAGAGTTGCTGTGATTGCGACAAACTCATTATCATTTGGGCAAAGCACAAATGTCATGAAACTTCGAAATTATAGAATTTTCTTCTTATTTTTTGTTGCATTAGATGAAAACATCTGTCACTGTGTTTGTCTGACTTCACTCTCTCAAAGGCAATTTCAGTTTGATGTGGAATCCCGCATTAAGATTCTGATAAAAATGTAACCAGTAGGTTTAACCGATCCTTACTTTAATAAGAGAAAACAAAATAAACATACTCGGGTTATTACCATTGTCTATCTTCAGGTCCGTCATTGCTTTTGTTTATGCAATAGGACGGCTTTTCTAAAAGCCTTATCGTTTGTTCTTTTAAGTTATACACTTATACTTATGTATACCACGAGTATCCTAGAAATCAATGTACGTCATACCTGAATCAGTTTATTTTGTGTGCTAAACACACACGATTGGGCAGTTGGGACTAACAGGTACTCACGCAAAAATGCTTCAGTTGCGAATTGTCATAAAATTTGGTTTGATGTGACTTTGTATCTATACATCACGCCCATCGGCAAAACTATCACTCCACTTCTAACTAGGATTATCATAAACAAAGTTTTGCCAATTAGTATTCATAGGATTAATTTATACAGTGTTTACCTCGTAGGGAAATCATGTGTTTGTGGTATAAGCCTTGTTGGTTGTGTCATAATTGTAAGTTATGTATTTTAAAATGTCATTTATTAGATAAATCGATTTCCTTTAAAAAAAAATCATGTTATGTAATAAGAAAGAGAGTTTCTCACTCAGGCCCTATTCTTTATGGTGTTTCAAGATTCACAGCTACTTCTTGTAAAGTGAAGGATAAAAATCCTTCACAATATCCTTTGAAGAATGATATGGGTAAATTTTTTGGTAGGAAAGCATACACTCAGGAAAAGTGTGAACTGAGACAAGAGGCTCTGAAGTACAGTGTCTATTCAAGTGCTTAATCTTTACCAAGCCGTGCTGACTGTGTGATGAATGGGACAAAAACAGGATGTATACCACGAGAGTAACAACAATGAAGAGATTATTAGATTAAACTGAAATTGAGCATGCCTTAGAAACCCAATCTGTCCATAATGAAAGCCAACTTTCAAAGCAGTAGCATCATAAATGAAAGAAAGATATTATTCAGAGGGGTGAAGGCTCAGGGTTTTTCGAGTTTCTTCAGTTTGTCTCCCTCAACAAATTAAAATTTGTTAAGATCGCACTGCTGATCTGTAAATTAACAGATAAATACTATCTGAATAATATCGTATTTTTTCATTTATCCTATGCCTTGTCCGCCTTGGACTACTTAACATAACAATGTCGGAACTTCGGAGCTTGGGTATTTGCTCCATGTTCGTAGATGTCACTGCCAGCAACCACGGACAGCCTGGTGGTAGTGTCGCTGCCCGGAAAGCAGTAGATGACAGGTTCTAGTCCCACTGGTTCTTTTTTTTTTTCCCGGACATGTTTGTTAATTTACAGATCAGCAGTTGCGATCTAAAGGCCGTGTCACACCTTTCTGGGCAAGCCTTGCGTGCGACTTGCAAAGAACAATTTTGACTACCCGGAGGTCCCCGTAGATGATCCGCACATGACAGTACCTAGCTGGACGCGTTCTACTTAAATTATACTTGCGAGTATACTGTGTGACCTTTGTACCAGTCGCTTGGGGGCTGACAACTCAGTGAAGGAATCCCTCTACTGGAATGGCTGAAATCCCACAAAATTTCATTATCTTGGCTGCATACGGGACTGCGAATACCTGCGTGGGAATTGCCTGGGAAGTGCTGCCGCTAAGGGCCTCCTACTGGCGTTCTGCGTGGACCTCTACGGGCATTCCCGCGACTCACCCGGAAAAAGTTTTTGTCATGCTCAAAACTTGGCTGCGGTTAAATCGGACTTGCGTGAGCACCTCCGGGCAACTACGCGCTAGATGCTGTCAGGTGCGGACCAATCCCCTTTACTGCGGAGAGCTCCGGGGAGTAAATTTGTTTCCCCGCAAGTCAAGCCGCAAAACTTCCCCCGTACGGTATGACAAGGCATAAATGAAAATTGCAAACATTCTTGTTCGCCCGCTGAAAATCGTCTACGTGCTCCTCGCCACAAGCCCGCGTAGCTTGCCCGGAACAGTGTGACACGGCCTTTAACAAATTTTCATTTGTAGAGGGAGACTAACTGAAGAAACTAAAAAAAAACCTCAGTAGCTTCATCTTTTCAAAAGATATTACATTTGCAAGTGAAGAGTGTGTACATGGTTTTTAAGAAATGAAAAGGGGACTGTAAAGACACATCTAATTACACTATTCTACGAAAAAAAAAAATCGAGATAAACTGCAAAAAACACACTTTCCTGTCGTTTTATGATCCAAAATTTTAGCATAATGTAGCAGAAGACTTGCTCTTTCAGAAAATATGAAAAACAAATCAACATCGGCCAGGTTGATCCATTTCACTTATTTTCAGTCCTCACACAAAATCAGTGTGTGCGACTTTTTGTTCGTTTTGTGCACGGTCACAAATAGTAAAACGTAAAGGCGTCAGTGTTTTGTTTTGTGTTTTTCTTGTTGTGCCTTTGGGCGTCGGCGTGTGTGAATGTGTGTGTGTGTGTGTCTGTGTGTGTGTGTGTGTGTGCGTGTGTGTGTGTGTGTGTGTATGTGTGAGGGGGGCGAGAGTCTATTAATGAGCATATTTTGGGTGTAATTCCGGAACGTTCACTCTTTAAGTGGTTGGCGAATAGACTGTTCTGTAATGAATTAAGATTTTATGCATGTTTTGCTCACAAACAGTAAGTTGCCCTTAACCTGCTTTAATACCACCAAGCTTGCTGGAAGGTTGCCCTACCTAGCACAAACTTAGTGAATTCCTTCCTATGCACCTTGACGGATCAGTTTATTAAATGTTTCGATGCTGCGTATATATAGGCTGTAGGGAAAGAAACAAAGAAATGATACAACTTTATTTTACACTCAGTCAGACACTATAAGTTTAAAAGAAAATTTAGAATGTGAACTGAATAAAGTTGTGACATGGTTTAAACTGAATAAACTGATTGTTAATTTTGAGAAAACATATTATGTTCCTTTTTATAATAGATCAAATGAAGTGAGTAATATAGTAGAAAATATTACTCTTATTATTGATTCGCACAGTATATGTAAATCTGATAGTGTTAATTTTTTGGGTATGTATATTGATAGGCATTTACAGTGGAATGCACATGTAGAATATATAGATAATAAAGTTTCAAAGAGTATAGGTATTTTATACAGACTTAAATATTATTTACCTTTATCTACCCTTCTTATTTTGTATAATTCTTTGGTATTACCATATCTTACGTATTGTATCCCAGTTTGGGGCAACTGTAATCAGTCAAAGATGAATTCGTTACTAAAATTACAAAAGAAAGGAGTACGTATATGTACAGGTAGTCATTATCTTGCTCACTCTGCACCATTATTTAAAAAACTGTGTATTTTGAAGATTCATGACTTATATATCATTCATACTGCAAAACTTGGGTTTTCGTACTTCCAAAATTTATTACCTGTTAATATATCAGAAATGTTTAGTATGAACAGTAGTATTCATAATTATAACACCCGTATATGTAATGATTTTCATTTGTTCAAAGTTGATTCGGCTTACACAAAAAGATCTCTTCGCTTTAGCTTTCCCATTGTTTGGAATTCCATACCAAGTGAGATACGTTCATGCTCAAATTTAAGATTATTCAAAAAGTCTCTTAAAAAAAAACTCCTGCTTAAATACTGATTATTTAATGTCTCCACCATTTCCTCCAGTTGTTTGTGATATGATGTGTGTTCTGTATTGTGCATGTGTTAATGTAATTTGTTGATTTTGCCTACATTATGTTGTATAGAGGACTTTTCCCCCACAAGGCCTCTGAGCCTTCTTTCAAGTTCTCTGTTTATTTCACATTTCACTTCCACTTTAATCGATGGCATAATTTCATATTGTAAGAAAGATTTGATTACAGTAAGTGTATTTTATGCATTGTATTTGTTGTATTTTATTTGAAATGGAAATGAATAAACGAAACGAAACAAACGAAACGAAACGAAACATCCATGATTCGTCATATTACAGAAACGGTCTATCTGAATAACTGAACGTTTCAATGTGCGAAGTAACCAAATCCAAGTGGTGGTTGGAAACGAAGCGTTCTAGCAGTTGGCGTCCATAGGAACCAACAAACCAGTCCAGTCCATCGTGGAGGATTGATACAGTAACAATTTTCCAGACGCTTGCATGTGAGAGATGTTTGCCGCTGCACGCTCATCCCACCAACAACGTAAGGATAGTGGGAGTGGTCATTGGTAGGTTTAATTCCAGTTGAATGACGTATTGGGGTTTTCTGCAGTGGGTGTTCTCTGTGTATTATCCTCGGAGAAGTGTGGCATTGAGTCCTGTGTAAATTCTGCGTAGAGATCAGTGAGTGTGTGTCAGGAGAGAGAGAGAGAGTGAAAATTTTGAGCAAAGAAAATGGGTTTTCATCGGCGGGGATGTATGTCCTAAATCTTTCGTGAGAAAACGTATCGCCCACGATTACTTATTTAGCTCATGAAAGTGGAAATGCACCAACATTCACCAAATAAGGCAAAAATTGAAATTCCGTTCATAGTATGTAGTTGATGGAAGAACAAGAGAATCAACCTTTGTCGATAATACACAATGACATAATACTGTTCTACACCTTCATAAGAATTATAAACTAAATGATGTCATGAATAAAGATGTCTACTATTGTAATATAACACGGAAGCATAAAATCACAATTGTCGCGGTCGTTTTATTCTCTAGTTTCCCTACTTTTTACATATAAAGCTTATCCATCTCTACATAAAGTTTGCATGTTAGCCATTGTAACCACTTGATTCTATTGGAATCTTCATTGAAATAAAGTTAAATAAATGAAGAGTTTGTTTGCAAAAACCGATAAGTCCATATTTGTCAAATGGAGATATTTGCGATTAAAGGTCAAGAAAAACAAAGATAATAATAAGGAAATTTTTGCTTCTTTTGACCATAACTTCAAAAATATATCTTTATATGTAGTGAACAATGTATCATTTAAAAGGTATTATTTTGTACTTTATGACAGAGACCGTACTTCAAAATCTTCAAAAATGGACTTATCGGTTTTTGCAAACAAACTCTTTAAATGTACTTCTTATACACATCAAGCTTATCAGGAGATAAAAATCGTAGTGATGGCTGACTTTGGGGACGATGAGTATGCAGACAATAATGCGGTCCGAAACTATGGTTCGACTTCAAGTTGTGTTGGGGGAAATAACATAATACATGCAGTAACACTACCACGTATGTCCTATTTTACAAGGTGAATGGAAAGAAGGGACATGTTTGGTTTGTGCTTAACATGGGCGTAAATCCCGGGGGGGGGGGGATATATCCCCCCCCCCCCGAAATGGAGGAAGGGGGGGTATGGCCTGTACAATCATCCCCCCCCCCTGAAATTTGAGGGAAAAATGGAGGAAGCAGAAATGTGATTGTATCAATTTTGGCATATTGCATGACGTTCGTACGCCCGCCTCCAGACAGGTAACAGAGCTGAACAGTCTTGTAGGATAATGTATACATAATTGTCTCAAGCGCTCGCTCGCTTCGTTCGCTCGCAAAGACAGTAATATCGACATAAGGTATGGCCAAGACGTTGACAACGTCAAATAGTATAGGCCTACATGTAAACATGTAAATCCAAAATTTCACCAAAAGTGTGCACCAGATCGCTTAATTTCAGGTCTGAAAATGCAAAGTCTTCCTCGTCTGAGAGGGGGGTATCCCACCCTCCCCCCACTCGGTCGCTCCGCTCCCTCGCACAGATATTCCAACTCCAAGTCCCTCCCCCACCCACGATCATTAAAACAGAACGATGCCCCTGGGATGAATGCTTTATTGACTTAAATCAAGAGAATAGAAAAATACAATACCTACCCAGGAAGATAATACCGGTACGTTATTACATACAAAGAAATGGAGATCCATATTACCATTTTATTGATTATATTTGGGCATTATTCAGGGCTATGCTACGTTTTTAAAGGGGGGGGGGGGGTCAAAATCACCTGTCAGTCAAGAAGAAAGAAAATCAAAAGATGAGAGAAACAACAACAAAAACTCTTTGTTCTTTCAAGGTCTGATTTTCCGCCCAAAGTCGGCTGACAAGCAAAAGAAAAGAAAAAAAACAAACAAACAAACAAACAAAAACAAAGTCTTCATATTTTTGCTGCCACTTCCCTTTATATATTTCATGCAAAAGAGTGGTACATTCGATCCCTGTTAAGTGTGTGTATGTGTGTGTGGGGGGGGGGGCGCCCCCCCCCCATCCGCTGGTAAAAAAAGAATTATAAATTACCAAAATGGTAATTCAAGGGTTAGTAAACTGCTTTTGAAATCGACATGAAAGGGGGATGAAGAAATAAGATCTTTTTCTAAGATTTCTTTTAACCATGATTAAAGAGGTACATATAGCGTGAAACATTGTTCAAAAAGTCCGGAGCCGACAAAAAAATATTACGATTCAGCGTCATTCCTGGTTGGCATTCTGAATATAAGCAGGATGTGCACAGTGTACTCAGAACATCCGAACGGCAAAAAGAGTCCCTGCAATGTTGGGCAATGTGATGTAGAGTGTACACCTTGTAATTGTACCTTACGCTTCATTATATCAAAGCTAGATCATTAATGATTTTGCAGTGTTGCTTTACATACTAGTCTATATCAAAATGCCTTGCATTGCCAATAATAAGACTTGACCTGGGCTATTTCCTAACCTTTTCATGTATAAAACACACACACACACACACACAAACACAAACAATAATATTAGAGGATGTTCTACAGTGCAGATTTTGGACATCCTTCCCCATTTGGTCACTTCTACGCCCCCTCGCTGGTCATACCTCCCCAAATCATGAACATAAGTCGACACCCTTGAGTACCAGTAGCGGATCCGCCCCCCCCCCCCCACCCCCTCTTAATTTCCAAAGCGAAAAAATATAGCTACAAAAGGCAGTTTTTGGACTGCAAAATGTCAAAATTTTCAAGCTCGCTCGCTCCGCTCGATCGCATTTAATCGCTATGCCATTCTCCTGATGTTGCTGCCAGTAATTGCCCGGTGCTCCCCCCTTATTCAAAAGTGTAGCTAGAAACGGCAGTTTTGAGACTTGAAAATGTCAACATTTTCAAGCTCACTCGCTCCGCTCGCAGGCATTTGATCGTTATGCTATTCTCCTGATGTCACTGCCAGTAATTGCCAGCAGTTGCGTCCGTTGCACCCATCCCCCCTTAATTTCCAAAGCCAAAAAAGTATAGCTACAAACGGCAGTTTTGGGACTGTAAAATGTCAAAATTTTTAAGCTCACTCGCATTTAATCGCTATGCCATTCTCCTGATGTTGGTACCAGTAATTGCCAGCAGTTGCGCCCGATGCGCCCCCCCCCCTTCCCCTCCCTGCAAGCGCGCCGGAACACTTCCGGTTTTGGGGGGGGGGGGGCAAAATCTCACCGGGGGCACATTGTGACGATGTGAGATCCTCGGCGCGGGAGCGAAGCGAGTGAGCGGGGGGGGGGGGTAGGGAGCTGTTGTAAAACGGGGTACAAAAGTCGCGTTTATAGACCATAGAA
Source organism: Diadema setosum (assembly GCF_964275005.1). Classification (NCBI taxonomy): domain Eukaryota; kingdom Metazoa; phylum Echinodermata; class Echinoidea; order Diadematoida; family Diadematidae; genus Diadema; species Diadema setosum. The sequence goes on from NC_092701.1 coordinate 290,752, forward strand.
AGGGGATGGCTAGTAACCGATCAGTGGGAATCAGTGGGAATGCTGAGGGATGATTGTTCCAATCCTTGTGGGATTCATTTAAGAGTACATTAATCTACTGTTGTGTGAAATTATTTGCTTCAGAACGGTCTCATATTCAAGAAATGTGCAGATTAATGCCCCGTCACTGACCAGGGACGCTTACCTGGAAGCATTAAACTGCACATTACTTGAATATGAGACCGTTCTGAAGCAAATAATTTTCACACAACAATAGATATATAATGTACTCTTAAATGAATCCCACCAGGATTGGAACAATCATCCCTCAGCATTCCCACTGATTCCCACTGATCAGTTACTAGCCATCCCCTTTAAAAGCAAATTTCTAAGGAATTAAACAAAGTGAAATATAATCAGTGCAAAGGACTATGATTATTACATACGGGAGTACATAATAATGTGATGCTGTGACATCCTCGGCGAGGGAGCGAAGCGACCGAGCGGGGGGAGGGTGTGGGAGGGGGGATCCCACGGTAGGGACTTTTTGTAAAAACAGACTATAAAAGTCGCGTTTATAGAGAATTTAAAGCAAATTTCTAGGGAATTAACATATTGAAAAAATCAGTTGGAAGGACTATGATCATAACGAACGGGAGTACATCAATAATGTGATGGTGCGAGATCCTCGGCGAGGGAGCGAAGCGAGCGAGTGGGGGGGGGGAGGGTGTGGGAGGGGGATACCCCCTCCCACGGTAGGGACTTTTTGTAAAAACAGAGTATAAAAGTTGCGTTTATAGAACATTTAAAAGCAAATTTCTAGGGATTTAACATATTGAAAAAAATCAGTTGGAAGGACCATGATCTTAACATACGGAGGTATATTATGTGATGGTGTGAGATCCTCGTCGAGGGAGCGAAGCGACCGAGCGGGGGAGGGTGTGGGAGGGGGATACCCCCTCCCAGGGTAGGGACTTTTTGTAAATACAGACTATAAAAGTCGCTTTTATAGAGCATTTTAAATTAAATTTCTGAGTAAAAGAAGAGTAAAAAAAATCACTGCGAAGGACTATGATAATAACTTTTGAAAACTTTTCATTTTACTTTAAGTACGGGCAGAACGAGCGAGCCACTTTCACTTTGCAATTTATCTGAAATGTATTCATTAAAAGCTTAAACGTGATCGCATCGTTCGAACAATAAAACATATTCTTATACTGCTAGAAAGCAAAGAAGAAAATGAAAAATGTAAGGTTTACTAAAGGTATGTTTCAGTGGGCACACTCGAGGACACGAGGCTACCATCTATACACTAAATTTACTCATAAGTTACTATTAGTGTATAGATACAATAATGTATGTTCTTAGTGTTCGCCCCGTAAGGGGCGAACATTTTTGCATTTTCAGTTATGAAATTACAACATTTAGACAAGAAATATGCCTTTATTGTTCATTTTGGTCTTTAAATCAGTGATTGATTATTTGTTACAGGGGGCACTTTGGGGGGGCAAAAACTCGTTTTGCCCCCCCAACATTTTGTTTGGGGGGGGCAAGTGCCACCCCTGCCCCCCCCCCCCCCCCCCGCTTCCGGCGCCCTTGAGCCTCCCTGAATTACCAAAGTGAAAAAATACAGCTACACAAACGGCAGTTTTTGGACTGTAAAATGTCAAAATTTTCAAGCTCACTCGCTGCGCTCGCTCGCATATGATCGTTATGTCATTCTCCTAATGTTGCTGCCAGTAACTGCCAGCAGTTGCACCCGGTGCTTCCCCCCCCCCCTTAATTTTCAAAGCGAAAAAATATAGCTACAACCGGCAGTTTTGGGACTGTAAAATGTCAAAATTTTCAAGCTCGCTCGCTTCGCTCGCTTGCATATATAATTGTTATGTCATTTTGCTGATGTCACTGCCAGTAATTGCCAGCAGTTGCGTCCGGTGTGCCCCCCCCCTTAATTTCCAAAGCGAAAAAATTAAGCTACACAAACGGCAGTTGGGGGACAGTAAAATGTCAAAATTTTCATGCTCTCTCGCTTCGCTCACTCGCATCAATCGTGATGCTATTCTCCTGATGTTGCTGCCAGTAATTGCCAGCAGTTGTGCCCGGTGCGCCCCCCTTTAATTTCCAAAGCGAAAAAATATACCTACAAAAGGCAGTTTTTGGACTGTAAAATGTCAACATTTTGAAGCTCGCTCGCATTTAATCGTTATGCCATTCTCCTGATGTTGGTGCCAGCAATTGTCAGCAGCAGTTGCGCCCGGTGCGTCCCCACCCCTTCATTTCCAAAGCGAAAAAATATAGCTACAAACGGCAGTTTTTGATTTGTAAAATGTCAAAATGTTCAAGCTCGCTCGCTTCGCTCGCTCGCGTCTAATCGTTATGCCATTCTACTAGGTTGCTGCTGCCAGTGATTGCCAGCAGTTGCGCCCGGTGCGCCCCCTTAATTTCCAAAGAGAAAAAATATAGCTACAACCGGCAGTTTGGGGACTGTAAAAGTGTCAAAATTTTTAAGCTCGCTCGCTTCGCTCGCCCATATATAATCGTTATGTCATTCTCCTGATGTCGCTGCCAGTAACTGCCAGCAGTTGCGTCCGGTGCGCCCCCTTAATTTCCAAAGCGAAAAAATATAGCTTCAAACGGCAGTTTTGGGACTGTAAAATGTCAAAATTTTCAAGCTCGCTCGCTCCGCTTGCTGCCAGTAATTTGTCGTTTCACACCGTCATTCCATAATCCATAAGGAAAAAATGACTGCGCAGTGGAATGTATCACATTCCGTTATGTATTGCAGTCCCCATTACAGTTTCCAGACTGACAGCACACGCACATACGCGCACACACATAGACACGCACGCACGCACAAGCATGCATACACACCCTCAAAATTACTTTTCCACGAGGTCCCCCCCCCCCCCTCCCCCATGTCTTGACCAACCCGCCACGTTACGCCACTGGCTGCACCCGTTGGTACATAATACATTGTAGTTATACTTTACTACCACCTGCGAAAGTAGACATAATGTACAGCGCATCAAAATAATGCAACCTCAAGGTTGATGCACGGGTTCTTGTACAGTGTATCAATTTATTACGTCCCGTAGGGAAGTGAAAAGATGAAATGGGACGTTTCTAAATAATTTTTGACATAGTCACGTACCTATATCGGTTGTACAAATGCCAAAAACATACTTATTACAATGATACTAAATTTATTGGAATACAAGCATCAGTAAAGCATTGTCATAATGATGACGCATTGCATTTACTAAAATGTCGCGCTGTAGAAAAACAAACACACAGACATTTTTTTTTTTTTTAACGTGGCTATTCCGTAACAAGTTATTTTTGGAGCTTTTGATGTATTAGCTCACTTGATTTGCATCACATCCCATGCAAAGTCTATGATTTCATTCAAATAAAGAGCTGTGTTTCAAACGAAAATACATTACAACATGAAGAATACAATCTTACATCAACATAACCTGGCTATAACTGGTTCATTGTTGTAAATTCATTTAAAACAAACGCCGCGTATTTACAATTCGTATTTATGCCATTTCAAACTTTGCACAAGATAACGCATACAATACGCAACAAAATTTGAACATAATTCAGATATACAAGCATGAAATGTTCAGTAGAATAAAATACCAAAATATCCAAACAGTAATAATAACAAATTACTCTACTTTATTTTCTGTCTATACAGAACTTTCTTTATTATCTATTATCTATGTGAATGTAATTGCGTTCGCAAAACGCATGCAACCAACGAATTTCAAAATTGCCGGATAAGCACTCATGCGTCTCTCCATGGTTTTTATTACAAAGTCTTCTAAGTTTTTTTCCCCCTTTCTTTAGTAAGACAAAGAACATTTCGAGACAGATATCAATAATGCTATATGACCCTTGGGAATCGTGAATCAAATGAATAAAGGTCAAAATAAATGTATGACATTGGCACAAAGAATTCGTGAAAGTTGTCATAAAGGAGTACTTGTAGGTGATATATTTTTAGTGAACAGTTAGTGTGTAGTTGATCCACAATTCCAGTCAACGATCAGATCTTTAATATCCCCTCGTTATGTATGAAGAAAAAAAAAGGTAATGTTAGCTTTGCTACTGTCAATTCTAACTTCGCTCTGTAAACACGGATCGTTTTAATCGAACTCATCTTAAATGGATTACTTTACAAGGCAAGAGCTAAGGGGTAGCATGTACTGACAATCGAGACAGTCAAATTTACCTGATCAAAAACGGTACCTTATTATATCGTGGGGCTTCCGAGTAACATCAAAAACATTAGACATGTTAGACAAGTAACAAAATATATTTTCCATGACAAAATGAATACCATTGGCATCAGTCTGCGAAACAATTAAATCAACAAGCAAAGAGGAATCAATTACAATAAAGTGCTTTGCATGACACGTGTGCGTAAACTGCCTGTTTGCTTTCATGAAAATGTTTTACACGAACACAATTTAGACTGTATCTGTCCAAGTATCTTCCGTCATGTCCGTCTGTCAGTAAAAATGAAGTATATGGGAAACAACGGTAGGCCTATTTCGCCAGTAAAAAGAAAAAGGGAAAATGGATTATGGTTACGGCAAGGACTGCGATTTGTGCAGAGTAAAAGAGAAAAAAAGAAGAGATACGTTTTGTAAGTGCATATAGCCTACGTACAGGGAAGTAGTTTGTATATTTCACTAAAATGTTCCTCTACATGAGATAAAAAGGTGAAGACGCACAAACACACTTACATTTATTTACTTACAGCATTTGCAAGTATGGAAAAGAAATGAAATTTACAATACAAAACCACTTAGATACATTCAAACATTCTTCGAAATCAAAACAACTAATGGGCTACATGTATGCTTCAAAATACAACATATTTCTTGTCTTTCATTTTGTACTTTAACATGTTGAGGACGAGCCCCGAATATACTCGGGCAAGTGTCTATGGGAAATGCGTGTTGTAGCAAAATCAAACCGTCCTCATTGTCGTGTTTTACTTTATCACACATTTTCGATATTGTTCGCAAGCTGTTTCCTACGAGTCAATGTTATATCAGATTTAAACACATATTCTGATTTCTTGAGATCGTGATTTTGACGCAAACCAAGTTAACATTTAGGCAATAAAAGCACAGTGACATGAACAATATCATGATTAATATCGCACCTACATTCATAACGATGAATCCGTTAAACCATTGTATACACAGAAAAAGCGGGTTGCCTTTATACGTGGAAATTTCCGATCATTCCTTCTTATCTTAAGCCCCAGTCACATAATACTCTGCGTCCGGCGTTACGTCCAAAAAAGTCATCTTTTCTGCGGACTCCCGCGGATCCTTTGCCGTCACCAGAAAATTTGTATAAAATATACGGGGGAAAAATGCGGGCGATACGAAAAGATACGACCAGATGCGAATACTTGCGTCCACTTGCGGATATTCTTACGGATTGGCACATAATAGTTTTGAACACTTGCGGAGAGTTGCGGAAATTTTCGGATAGTTACGGATAGTTACAGATTGTTATATTGTGGACAATATGGTTTTCTCTGACGATCCCTGCTAAGTCAGTGTATTATGACAGCAAGGCTATCACATACTGGACTGTCTTGCATTGTACACTGGGGGAAACTGAAATTGAATGGCGTATAATACAAGTTGTGAAAAATCGTAATCCTATAATTTGCTTTACAGTAATAAAAGGTATATGAAATTTTGTAATTTTATTTGTGCAACTCAAATAATATATGACTAGGCGTCATAAATGTAAAGAATACATAACATAATTATACCACAAATAAAATACAATATAGATCGATAAGTTAAACATTAGAGAAGCAGTCATAGAATAGACAAACTGTGGTTACGCTGTCATTGTGCAGCGATATTCATGACTTTTATACTGGGTTATGTTAAGGAGAGTTTTATAATAAATCAGTGCTTATCAAATTTCCAGAAAAAAAGACATAGGGACTTTCAAACACCCCTCCGACATACAAGTACAATATATATATATATATATATATATATATATATATATATATATCCCTAGTTGGCACCTTAGGGAGACATATTGGGGGGAAGTGTCTTCACTAGGGAGACAACTGGTCATTAAGGAGACAATTTTCGTGTCTCCATTGCGTAAACTGCCATTGAACATGTAATAATAAATTTGCATATAAAACAAATGGAAATGTCTTCCAAATGACCCATCTAGGAGTATACATATATATATATATATATATATATATATATATATATATATATATGAAGAGTTTGTTTGCAAAAACCGATAAGTCCATTTTTGACGATTTTGAAGTACGGTCTCTGTCATAATGTACAAAATAATACCTTTTAAATGATATATTGGTCACCACATATAAAGGTATATTTTTGAAGTTATTATCAAAAGAAGCAGTGTTCTTATTATTCTCTTTATTTTTCTTGACCTTTAATCGCAAATTTGACAAATATGGACTTATCGGTTTTTGCAAACAAACTCTTCATATATACATACATATATGTGTGTGTGTGTGTGTGTGTGTGGAGCATAAAGTGGGTAAGACTGCAGAGAAATATAGGTTTTCCAGGCCAATTTCGCACTTTTGTCAGTCCGATAAAAGGTTCATTCAATTTATCGAAAATCCTCGTCACTGCACATTCTGTCATTGCAAGTGGTCGTTCAATTTAGCATTTCGATCAATGAAATTTGCACATGTGCCTTTCGAATTCGTAAAACGGGCATTCAAAATGGGTATTTCAGTCATTCAATTTCGCGTATGGACAGTCAAATGCCAAACATGTTCATACATATTAACGTCATGTTATTCCTTTTTTGGAAAGGTAATAGCATTTAAACGCGTATTTCTATGTGACTTTTTTGTTTCATCCACGCACTGTTAAGCAGTAAAAGTATCATACTTTTGACCCTATATAACTCGAGTTTGTTGTTCTGTAACGCCCCCTTTCTTTCATACATTTCATTTTAGGCCCACATGTACCTATACTACAGATTAACTTCATCTTCTTACAGTCATGACAAGACAAGCACAAAGAATTATAGGAACATTTGATGATCATAACCTTGACTTCCTAGAACTGGCAGACACACTCAGAATAAAGCGCTCAACGGCCAGATAAGTTGTGGCCACATGATGCACTATCTTCAAACTAAAAGACTCACTAAACACATTGAAGAAAAAAAAAACTGTTGCCAAAATCTCTAAAATGAGTACGAAAATATGAAATGTAATGACGCTTTCAAAACAATAACTTTGTTAAAAAAAAAAACTGAAGAAAGAACCAAAGCATAAACATGCGTGTTAAATTGACTGCAAAAGATGTTAAATTGGATGCCCAAAAATGAATTTGAATGAACGAGTGCAGCATGTCCGTGATCACGTGACTATATCATTCTAAATTGAATGAAAGAATAACGAAATGGTGCTTGTTTTACGAATTTCAATTGAAAAAGTGTTAATCAGAATGAGGAGAAAGGTAATTAAATGCTCCAAAATGAATTTGAATGAAGAGATCACAAAATTGAACTACCGATCATGTCATCTACGCTAAATTTTGCTAAAGTGAATGCAGCAATTAGGAATTGGACTGACAAAAGTGCGAAATTGGCCGGGAAAACCTATATTAGATTCGTTCTCATTAATTTTTATGATATAGTTATCGTTGTCCCACACCTTCCCCGGCCAGAAAAGTGAATAAAATGCTGTCACCCCATCCCCTACCCAAAATATTGCCTTTTTCGAAAAAAAAATACATATTCAAAGAGTGCAACAAAAAAAAGTTCAGCACAAGGGACAACCGATGTCATGAGTAGGCCTATGGGTGCCACCTAAAATGATCATTTCATAATTTGACCATGCGGTTCTGCCTCTCCACCGCTAAGACTGTGTTGTAGCATTCCTTCAGGTAAATGCGCTGCAGCTTGGCAACATGAGTTGTGTGGCTTCCCACGAGTCTCTGTGTTCCCATGCGAGTGGAAAACGGAAAACGTCGAAGGACGTAATCGTCCGCAGCATCCGTAACTGTCCGCAAATATCCGTAAGCCGTCGAAAGTGTTGTGATACGTTAACTTGCGGTTATTTTCGGATACTTACGGTGGACGTAAACGAACGCAAACGGACGGGAGGTAAAACTATTTGCGGATGGTCTGCGTCTAAGCTACGGGTAGTTACGTTCAGTTACGGATAGTTACGGATAGTTACGTTTGGTTACGGTTACTTGCGTAAGTTTGCATCCGTGGAGTCCCTCTGCGAAATTTTGAACATTTCAAAATTTCGCAGGCTTGCCGCCGTCATTTTGCGTTTCTTTACGGACGAGTTACGGACAGTTACGTCTACATACGTCCCTGCGGATGCCCGCGTCCACGCTGCGTCACCCTGCGTCCACTCATTCGTATCTATCCGCGAGGGACGTAACCCATCGTAAAGCACTGTGTGACTGGGGCATTACATAAAGATAAAATAGAACGGTAAAAACTCTCCAACACAGACACCGCATATCATTGACAGGGCTAAATGGCAAATGATACCCAGAAATGAGCGTATGTACATATGATATCAGCATATCATGCTGGCTATTATCCAAATTGAATAAGTACACAAGTGTTTTCGATTACATGTGCAAAGTCTGTTTGAAGACAAATTTACAGCAGAAGGACAGACCATCCTTTTCTATATCAGCGTGAGTTATGTTCATTAATGTTATATTGGGAGTTTCTCTCTGCATATCAAAGATATACATTGTAGATAAAATTCAGTTTGTACAATGTGTGTCAAATGTTCGGCCACATATGGTCCAACGCTGATAGTAATATTACAGTAAGCGTTGTACAACCCATCCATATTGTTGATACATTCAAAGGAGAAAGATGAGCCAGGAATATTAATTCGGACTGTTTTGAAAGAAAATAGTTCACATCCTCTACTCATGTAGAAAATTCTTTAAAGTTTCAGTGGAACCCTATCCGAGAAGGGCTCAGTAATGACAACATTGCTCGTGTTAGACTGCTTTTTTTATTTAAAAAACATTTATATCTGACTGATAAAAAGTATTACCGGCAGTGACCGGTAGTCAAAATCAAGACAAAAATCAGTGATATCAATATTCATTCATGCATTCATTCATGTTTATTTTATTTTGTCACGGTACCGAGCTCAGCCGGAGACTGTTTTTTCAGCCAGTCCGTGAATTGAAAATACACGATACACAATGAATTTTACAATACAAAAGTTACATAACTGAAAATGAGTAAAAAGAAAACAAATCAAAACAAAACAAAACAAAACAGCATAACGAATGTACACAACTTAAGACATACAAATATGTACAGAATGAAAATATCAAAAATTATACAAAATTTAAGATAATTGTCATAGTAAAGTAGACTGATCCCCCCACCCCCCCCCCCCACCCCCCGGCCCGCTTATTTATACTAATCTCCGGTGTTTACTAATTACGTTTACGAATTATTCACCTGTCTCCTGAAGTCCGTCATAACATGTTTAGACATAGTTATGGAGCAAACTTATCAGTAGATACCATTTGTTATACGTTTAATCAACATCATTATTATGAGACACCACTTCATGGAGAAACGTCAATGAGCAGTGCGCTCACTTGCAGAAGAAAATGAGAGAAAAAAAGAAATGTGAGGTTCTTTTTTGCGCATTTTCCCGGTATAGTCCTAGTTCAATGTCTCTCGTCCAGTGCCTTTGTAATCTTGCTCGTCAACGTTCCCTGTCTTGCTTCTTCCCTACCTCTTCCCGATTCTTGGTATTTTGTTCTTGTTTTGCTTTTCTCCTTTGTTGGTCCTGGTTTATCAGTGTCCCGATAATGTTTGTGACGTTCCAGGTCTCCTGACCTGATTTCATTCTCCTGACCTGATTTCCTTCTCTTACTTGTCTCTGTCATGAATATCCATGGTGCATGTCCTCTTAATACCTCCCAAGTTGGTCCTGGTGAGAAACTACTTCTGCGAACATTTCCATCTCTGCTCTTTCGAAGTGAGTGAGAAGCTGGTAAACTTCCACGCCAAATACCATTATCTGTTACGTGTCTTTCCTGGTACTCTTTTAGTAGTTGTTTTTGCTGCGTCTCTGTTTGAGAGTGAGAAGCAATGATAAGAATGGTGAACAATACCACTAAAAACATCATGATCATGATCTTGTAAGATACAGGTTGTTATTGTCGATATAAAGAAAGACATCTCTCTTAATGTTATGCTTGATATATTGTGTATCTGCGTATCGCACATATCGTGTATTTCAAGGAAAAATGTATTTCACTGTAGAAATGTTTATAGACTTTCATACGGCCCATGTGATTTTTTTTTTCTATCAGGAGCTATTTTCACTTAGAAATAGAATGCCTTTTCAAGGATCCTTTTACACATGACTGAGTGAATGAAACCTTAAGTTTTAATTATTATTTCCAATGGTTCTACATGTAACTGTCATCTCATTTCAATTACTTTTTAATAGGTTTCGATTATCTTATTTTACAAGTTATTATTTCTCTTTATCTGCCACTTTCGCACATCCGACTCAGGCGACGGCGTGCGAACTTCGCATATTCCGCTGAAACGCAGAAACCCGCCGAAACCGATCGATAATGTATAAATCGCGAACTGCTGCAGTAAAATGAATATGTTTCTCCCGAATTTGTTCCTCTCACATATAGCTTGAATTTGATGTCGTGATTGACTAACAAGCAGATTTTTTTCTATCACTGTTTTGTGTGCAAAAGTCACACCTTTACAATAATTTAGCTACTATAATCATTTGAAAGAACAAGGATCACATATATGTTGTACAATTTACATCAAAGAAAAGCTTGGCATTTTTTCTTCAACTTTACACTAGTTATGTCCAACTTAACAGATATAAATAAAAGTAACACATATTTGAAATACCGAATGTTTTCTCAAAGAAAGACAACATTTGTGTCTCAGAAAAATGTGGCACACAGGGTTTCCACCATAGCATATAAATACATAAATAAATAAATAAATAAATATATGTATATCTGTACATACATAAATATACTGTACAATTATATACATGTATTATAATATACCCTATGTGACCGTGCACCACAAAACGAACGAAAGGTCGCACACACTGATTTTGTGTGAGGATTTAAAATAAGTGAAATGGGTCAACCGATCCGATGTTGACTTTTTCATATTTTCTGAAAGGGGAAGTCTTCTTCTACATTATGCTAAAATTTGGGATCATAAAACAGGCAGGAAAGTGTGCTTTCTAGCTGTTTTTCTTGAGCATTATTTGGCAGAATAGTGTGATTGAGTGAGCCTTTAGAGTCCCGTTTTCATTTCTTAAAAACCTTGTACACACTCTTCACTTTCAAGTCCTATAACTTTTCAAAGGATGGCGCTACTGCTTTGAAAGTTGGCATTGATTAAGAACAAAATAGGGTAATAAGGCATGATCAATTTCAATTCAATCTGATAATCCCTTCCTTGTTGTTACTCCGGTGGTTTACATCCTGTTTTCTGTCCCATTCATTGCACACCCAGCACGGATTGGTAAAGATTTAAAAGCGCTTGAATAGACACTGTACTTCAGAGCCTCTTTTCTGAGTTCTAGAATGTGTACCTTCTTTCCAACATTTAGATAGATTAGGAGAGTCCATTTGATTTGAGTTATACATCATTTGCGGCTAAAAGTCTGCTCTTTCAGAATATGCTCTTAACTAAAATTTCATGTCTGGCCACTTTTTGTTTGTTTTGTTGTGTAGGGTCACATATACTATACAATATTGTGGGTTTTGAGCTGGAAAGTCACAAGTACTGTAGTTACGTGTATGTATTAAATACCTGAAACGGTTTGAACGAAACGTGAAAATTAAATACACGGTCACTGATAACAACCATTATCATTTCCAATATTTCCTGTAACAGTAGCACACAACGTCACTCTAATTCAAACCTATACAATTACGTGCAACAACAAAATTCAGCCCCATTACAGAAATTTATAGTTGGTTTGGGAAGTTAACCGTTATATATTATTATTGGTTATATCATATCCTTAACATCAAGATCTTGAAACACGTTGTGGAATTCACCATAACTGTGAATTTTAACAGAAAGCACTCCTCTATACTCCGTATATAAGTGATATGCACTGTAGTGTATAATAGTGTGAAGCAATAGCATACTATGTCTTCAAAAAGGGTTCATAATTGATCGCCACAAAGGCTGACTTGCTATTAAAGAATGACAGTGTTTGCATGAAACATATACCCCGAATAATGAGGATATTCTGAGGATCTTTGTTTTCTCATCTCTTTCGCACTCCTTTAAAATACGAGCCACGAAGGTGATTGTTAAGGGCAGTTTTTGATGACAGAAAACCAAGGGGGGGGGGGCGGCATTTCATAAAGCCTTTTGGTAGGATATTTTTATGACAAACGGTTACAAGCTACTAAATATACTTGCATTAGACTGGCTGAGGGCAAATATGTCCGAGAAATTGGTCGGAAGAAAAAAAAAAAACGCTTCATGAAATATCCCCTCCCCCAGAACACGGTTAAGGTGTGGATTTTTATAATTCACGACAAGAGATCGTAATCAGAGTTATCAATCCTGGAAGAATTAGGATGAACCAGCACTTCTGTTTTCTCTCTTCTCCCCTGATATGGTATAACCGGTCATTTTAATTTTGGTACAAAGGTGTGCGCGAAGAAATACTTCTCGTCCATTTAAACATGTTAAACCCATGGACAAACACGTCAAATGTCGGCATTCGATGTCAAAAAGTAATAGTGTCATTCTTTGGCTTTGGATATCATTTAAGATTATCCTGTTGGTTGTGATTTTTGTTAGGGAGAAAAACATTCTTAATTTTTAAAGTCCCGTACATTTGGATAAAAACGTGGATGACTACATTAAATTTAATTCTTCCAAATAATGAATTATAACGAAACTCACAATTTTTCTATTAAAGTGACGGTGGTGATTACAGAAAGTGGAAATAAAACAACTTTGATAAACGGAATAGCGTAAAAAGGTACAAGCCGAAACTGGTAAATTATATATATATAATATATATGACGTGCATCACAAAACCAACAAAAAGTCACATCCTTGGATTTTCCCCTGATGACTCAAAAGAGGTGAAATAGTTCAACCAAGTCAATAATGAGTTAACATTTACTATGGACAGAATGTTATAACAGAGCATGCTCAGTTCCAGCTTAATCTGAAATTCCTCCATTGTTGTTGCTACGATTGTTTACATCCTCTGTTTTGTCCCATTCATCGCACAGACAGCACGGCTTGGTAAAGATTAAGCTCTGGAATAGACCGTATAGGCCTACTTAGGAGCCTTTTGCTTCTTTTTTTTTTCTCGGTTCACACTTTTCCATGGTGTGTGCTTTTTTTCCCCAAAATTTAGATAGGTTAGGAGAGTCCGTATGAATTAAGTAATATACAATATCATAAAAAGCTTAGAGTCTGCTCTTTTGGAATCTGTCTAAAAAATCATGTTTTTGTGGTGCAAGGTATATATATATATATATATATATATATATATATATATATATATATATATACACAATCAAGCCATCATGTTTAAAGTACTGCAAACGATGATTAGTATATTTTGAAGGTATGGTACACGAAATGAACCTATTTTCTAGTTTTGAACCATACCCAACACGTTTCTGTCGATGAGATGATCATTTAGATTGCATTTTTATGTTGAGGTAATTGATTAATTTCTGCAAAGGTAATACAGTGTATTTCAGAAGATTTATGTTTTTATTTCATCACAATTCTCATATGGCACTGTATGATAGTGTACTTATTATATTATGGCACATTATGCCCCTTTATAGATAAATGTTGCAATGTCTTTTCCTTGTATATCATGATTAAGGAAATGACAGGCCAAAAGCGTGATCAAAGAGAAAAGTAGAGAGCAGCGTCCGCCTCAAATGCGCTTTAGACCGTATTACAATCATAGTCATACCGTCATCCAAATATATGAGACATTACAATTTCTCTCCCGTTCTAATAATCTGTTGAATGGAAAAAAATATGTCATCGAAAATGCGTGAAATTTGTTCACGGTGTTTAGTTTATTCAATTATAGTACGTGCATTGTTTACAACCGAGGGTTAATTTTTTACTTTCCTATTGTTTCTAACTGGCTGTCCCAATAAAACATCTATCTAATCTTCAGGATATGATACACGACGAACGAAATACAATCTTCTCAATAATGTAAAAACATTAATAGACATAATTCGGTCTGATTAAGACTACATTTCACAATTGATGAGATAACATCCAAGCACCAAAGAACGACATTTACTCGAGTGCCTTCCTTCCTTGATAGTCAGCGAGCAACTCTCTTAATGGTTTTCCGCCGATAGTTATGCCCTCTACCTGTAGCATAATGAACAAAAACACAATAGATCTTTTAAGTTTCCCGTAGCAATTCAAACCAATTTTTATTTTGCTCTTAATGATTTTTTTTTTGAAAAAAATCAACAACTAAGCAACACAGTTTAGCAATTACACTTTGCGTTCATGCTAATAAGAAATGATAAATCAAATTTACTGAAATAAAATAAATAAATCGGTAAAAATACCTATATATTTCGAAACATTCTCATAGTTAACACAGGCTTCAATGGATTATGGACGAATGACAGGAAGCCAACTCCATGTGATTACGATGTCAAGGTTTGTAAGATTTAATATGGTTCAATATTATCGTTGCAACGAAATTCTCGGGATTTCCTAGCGTTTTATAAAAGTTTCGTTATAGCTGAGCTGTAAGGTATATAATGAAGAGATCATAGATTATGATTTGGGGACCTGAATTTGTCTTTTGTTGTAATGGAAATTCCGGCATAAACTTGTTCGACGTAGTGAAGTACACCAGCTCCACTACTATTTCAGACAATAACATGGAACTACTATCAAATTGCATCGACCTGAACAGACGGATATCGGAAAGTACACAAATTAATCTTGTGTAATAAATGTTAATGTTTTGCTAAAAGGTTACCCAGTACGTACATTATTCATCGATAAACACAATATACTATGTCTAATACTTGCTTTATTGCGTGTGTCATGTGATTCCATAGTCGCGAAAAATATGTCAGGTAAGTTATGGAAGTTGAGATCGGCACGTTTGAGAACAGGCAGACGACAAAGAAATTCAGCAAGGTTTGCTGATGCTGCTGGCATTGATTCCCAACTTTGGTGTGACATCATTTTAAGCTTGCGGATCTGCAAAAAGGAGGAAAATAACAACAAACACGTGGATGTCTGAGGATGTGAATCTTTTAAGAATCAATATCAAATAATCTAAAATGTTTGTCTATAAGAAATACATATAAGAGGTAAAGATATCAAAAATAAAACAGTCTAGTGGCAGGTGTATGGAAGTTCTTATTCTCCTATTTTTGGTTTCTTTTCATTGTACAATTCAACGATTGCTCAATATTTGTTTTAAATTGAAAGAGGAATAAGAACAAAAGAGAGGAAAGACAGAAGAAGTTGATATTTGTTTTTAAAACCAAGGGTAAAACAAAGTCGTAATTTGATATACAATGGCTGTGGAGTCAAATATTTTGCCACATTACATTTTTTTCCAGAATCATCCCATATTGTAATTGTAATTCAACTGGCCGTCTATTTGCATGTAAGGTACTTATAACAGAGACTAAAGGACTATCTTAACGATACATCAGAAGTCGACTCAATCCTTCTCGTCGTTTCAATGAATTCGGCGCCTGCAATTCCCAGCATTATGGCAGTTCGTCAAATTTAGGGCAGAAAGTCCTTTCCGTAACCAAAGAATACTTCGCGACATGGGTAATTTTTATACAGACTCCAACCCAAATAATTTCTGTAACTACATGCTCCCACCTTGTCCACGTCGAACTTCATTTAAAATGAAAAGAAAAACAAACCAACACAGGAAAAAAAAACGCAAAAAATGAATGTCAAATTCGTCAAAACAACAAGACAGGAAAAAAAAAATAAGACAAATCTTTTAAAACATGGGTCGTGCGAAATGTGCGTCCCAAATGGTAACCTTTCACGAGAAACATACTTTCGTTACATTTTGGGGTATCGAATTTAATATAATCATATTCACAAATCCTTCAGCGTAATTGTAAACTTGTAATATAAGATCCCATTTTCTCCTCATGCAAAGGCCCGCCTAATCACATGAAGATGATTACGCTAATAACGTCATACATGACGTATCTAAAAACTGTCCCTTTTCTCCCTCTGAGTGCCCCGTTCTCTTGATAAAATAAAAAAGTAGTGTTCTCATTTTGCTGATGGTTTCGCTTTCTTTGTGATGAGTATCACTTTTCTTCTTTTAGCAATGACATTTCTCCAATTAAAACCCCCTTTCTATTTTCTAGGTGTCCTTTCAATTAATATTCCCTTCTACTGTCACTGATGAATACAATTTTCATCACGCATTCTCTAATAATCATAATTGTCATTTCTCTATGTATCATTTTCTTCACTGAAAGGGATCCTGGTTACATCAATAAATTTTGTTCGCTTCTTTACAAGTGACTTATTCTATGATGTTTAGAGATTAAGGTTAACTGCTTTCTTGCATTATCCACAACTTATCGATTTTGTTAAGGTGAATGTTAAAATACGTCATATGACTGTGCTAAAATAAAAAAAAATACGATGAATACATTGCATATGCGAATCCCTGTTACGATAAAGTTTTGCAGTATGTGTGTGGTTTCTTTTAACTAAAACAAAGTATTGATCACGGAAGCAGAAGAAAACTGAGCAGAAATACATACAATATCTTAGTGGAAAAAATGAGCGAAGAACCATCGGGATTCCAACCCGAGACCTATGGATTTCTAGCCCGTTGATCTACCGATTGAGCTATAGAAAGCCCTAGCTCGTTCCAGAAACCCTTAATTGTCATTGCTCAAATGGTCAGAAGCCATAACTGTGTGCATGTGTGTGGCACACACGCAAACAGATGGAAAGTGACCTAGTTCATTGATCTTTTGTTTTTGCAACTGAATTCATGTTTTCTACTGTGTTTGATTTGTCTTTTGTTGTTAATATTACATGAACGATCATGTATGCCTGACTGAAAACTTGTTGATTTTTGCATTTTTTTTTTTATTTTTGTGCCTTGGAGAAAAAAAAAACACCCAAAGCTGTTCACTCATATATGAAGCTTTCCTTTATATTGACTTACCACATTGTTAGGCAATTAAATTTCCTTTTATATGGTATATGATTCCAAAAAAAAGTTAGCCAAACATTCTATAAGAAATATAAACTTGAAAAAGCGTTTACTTTCTTTTTTTTGCGGAGTGTAAATTGCTTGTGCAATATTTAAAGCATTTCCCTATTTCTGAGTAGCAATAGTTCAAAAATCTTTGAACGATGTAAACACTAAACAAAAAGAAAGTTCCCCCTAAAAACGAACCTTTGTAATGTATGAATCAGGAACCTTTCAGGAAATCTGAGTACAGGATCATGTAGCTGTAATTCTGGGCTACCTTTCATTTCAGTTGATGACAGTGCGCAAAGTTATCGGCTTTTCTGCTGCAGAATTTAAATTTGATTTTTCTTTGTTTTTAATCTGCTAATTCAACCGTGAAATTACGTGAATTCTGTACAAAAACTGTTCAACACACGAATTCAATCTCAATATATTAACACGAGAAACATGTTAAATATGCAATTTTGGTAATTTTCCCCCGTATTCACTCAACCATGAATTTTTGTGCACAAGTCGCATGGTACGATAAGAAGCATATAAATTATACGTTGCATGCCTTTCAATCTTGGAAAATTGAAATTTTTTCCAACATCACCAAATCACAGTTGCAAAATTGAGCTTGTTAACTTTAAAATGTGACCATTTTGACTTTAAGTCTTGCTCACTCAAGTGTGAACAAGTGATATCCACTTAATTTCACATGAAAGGTAGCCGAAAAATACAGCTACATGGTCCTGTATTCAGATTTCCTGAAAGTTTCCTGATTGATAAATGACAGAGGTTTGTTTTAGGGGGAACTTACTTTTTGGATGCGAGTCTCTTCACTTTGTCTCCCTCTACAAATTAAATTTGTTAAGATCGCAACTTCCGACATTGTTACAATGTTACAATAACAATGTCGGAATTTCGGAGCTTGGGTATTTGTTCCATGTTCATCGTGTCACTGCAAGCAAGTAGGGACAGCCTGGTGGTAGTGTCGCTGCCCGGAAAGCAGTAGATGACAGGTTCGAGTCCCACTGGTTCCTTTTTTTTTTTTTTTGACATGTTTGTTAATTTACAGATCAGCAGTTGCGATCATAACGAATTTAATTTGTCAAGGGAGACAAAGTGAAGAAACTCCCATCTGAACCTTCACCCCTGTGAATGATATCTTTCTTTCCTTCAACTGTAATGGTTTTTGTTTAGTGTTTATTCATAATTGAGTTCGCGAATTTTCCAGTCTAATGGAAAATGTTTTTTCACAAACAGATATGGAATTAGTCATGGCCACTCCATATTTTTAGCAATGATAGATTTTAACTACACATTTGAAATAAGAGAAACCCTAAAACGAAGCATGAACTGGCTGCACTTTATGAGTTCTCAAGGCTTTTTAATATTATGGAGGATTTCAATTCATTAAGCGAATAAAATCATTGTGGTATAATTAAAAACTAGATATATCGCTACGGCTACTGATATGCCTCCGCCATAATGCATGGTTCTGGTCTATAGTACAATGTCTTGACAATGTGTGATGACAGTTTCACACGATTGGCAAAATATTAAAATGACAGGTTTGACACAAATGTGCTGAATGTTCTTTTTCCTAGAACTAGGTTCAATTGGATGAATGATTAAAATGTCAGAGTGCAGGTATTTGGGGATCTGATGATTTTTACTTGACTTTTGACCCTTTTATAAGTTTATGCATTGAGTAATTTTCATGGTATTGAGAAAAAGTATAATTTCAGTATCAAATGGGAAAATAGCATTATCTAAACCTGGCCTTTCACCTTTGACCTCACAGTTCCAAAGAGAATCACTGTTAGGTTGAACATGCATGAATATGTAAGTTTCATGATGATACCTCGAGTTACTTTCGAGATATGGAGGAAAAAGTGCAATTTAGCACTTTCACTTGACCTTTGACCTTTTGACCTTTGACCTTTTGGCAAGAAACTTCCCCAAAAATATACATTGGGTAATACATGCCATACATCAAGTTTAAAAAAAAAAAAAAAACCTTCAGGCATATTGCATTTTAAGGAAAGTAGTGATATTTTGAGGAGTTGACCTTGACCTTTGACCCCCTGACCTTTGACCCATGACCCCCAACTTCCCTAGATAATCACTGTCCATCGGTACAAGCATATATACTAAGTTCCATGAAGATACCTTGAACCATTTGCGAGATATGGAGAAAAACATGAAATTTCAATTTTTTTCTTCACAAAATAACCTGTGACCTTTGACCTTTGACCCTGTGACCCTAAAATCCACATAAAGTATCATCCCCCAAGGATATACCCTCATACCAAGTTTGATGTTAAACCACCACACGGTTCTTGAGATATTGACAAAAACAAAACGGGACGGACGGACGTACGGACGTACGGACGGACGGACGGACGGACAGACGGACAGACGGACGGACGGACGGACGGAAGGACGGACGGACGACCCGAAAACATAATGCCTCCGGCCACTTCGTTGCGGAGGCATAAACAAATGTATTTAGCAATCGAAACAATACACTACGAGCACTACAATTCTATGATTCACTACGTATCACGACGGTCCGTAAATTTTCAGCTATAAAAAACACCCTGAAAAGAGCATTTCAACCTATTGAATAAGCTCTAGTGGGAGATCTTGGCCTAATCTATTCCTGAATAATGGTTGGCTTACCGCTTTAACGAATTAATCCGGAAAAGAAATAAGTTTCTCATGCACAAGTCTCTAAGCTTTCAAAAACACAGCGCACTTCCATTCAGGGGCTGCTGTGAACCTAGCTGTGAACGTAGTGTTGATGCTATCAGCTATGCGTATATAAGCGTCCCCATTGCACGGCGCGCAACTAGCAGCTGAAATGAACGTCGCTGTGAGTAACGTCCTTGTTACGGCACATTTTGTTAAATGTGCAGTTACAAAAATGTGTCGTGACATGTTCCGACACATTTTGGTAACTGCACATTTTGGCAAATTTACCAAAATGTGCAGGACATTGACGGCACATTTTGGTAACTTTCTGCTGCTCCACAATCATCACAAAAACAAATTAAAACTGTATTGCAACTTATGACCCAGTACTATGAAAGTGCCATGGCAACACAGGGTCTTAATACATTGACATATCTATGCCAGAAAAATGCTCCCCCCCCCCCCCGCAAAATTACTAGCACTGAACACTTGTGCTGCATTGAACAATTATTGATCACTTTAAATTAATTTTTACTCGGAATGCTAAATCTCCTACTAATGCACTTGACCTACAAGTACTTTAATACAACTTTGGGACCCTACCCTCTAAGAGTGATCCTCACCAAGTCTGATTGTCTGAAATCCGCCCACTGGTTCTGAAGAAGATGAACATTTATTCACCCCCCCCCCCTCCCGGTCTGCAAGGTTGATACCGTGGGTATTCCCATAAACAAATGATTCTTCAGCTGTAAAGATAACCACGTACAACATATCTTGCGTGTAATGCTTTTTGGCCTGGAACACAAATTTCGACGTATTTCCCCCGGGGGGATCCCCATGGGGGCAATATGCCCAACTGGAACAACCTTATTACCCATCCTCCTACAGATGATCGCCCCTAAAAACAAAAAGTGATCAAAATGTAAGCTAAAAAGTGTATTGTCTACCTTTACTGCAGGAACGTATCACATTACTTCCTTGACCGAATCAATTCTCAAGCCAATCCATGGATGTTCAGTTCACATTTTGGTAACAAATTTCTTTTCCCAAAATGTGCAATTTACCAAAATGTGCCGTAAGAATCCTGCCTCAGGATGTAGGCGCAGTGGCACATTATACACCCATCCTTAAAACTTCACCGTGACTTTGAATACGGCTTGTTTTCATGGATGTAGCCATGTTTACTCAAGTTTTGCGTCTGAATTCCAATGACTATATCAAAAGAGATTACCCAAAAATATGTGCTTCGAGGGCGGGCGACAATTTGTACCGTCAGCCCCGAGCACAAATTGTCGCCAGAAAAAAATAAGACTATTTATGCTTGGGCGCCAATCTGTGCCGTTAGGTTCATGCATAATTTGACGCCTGTTTCAGGAGGTGACAATTTGTGCCGGGGTGGCAATTTGTGCCGGGGTGACAATTTGTCTAAATTTGTCTTCCTTGTTCGTGGTTTAACATATTATGAAACAGGCATGGTGGTACCTTCGAAAACTGTAATTCCCTAAAGCTACTATAGAAATTGGAACATATCACACTAAAACTGGATTAATTTGCAAAACAATAATCCTCATAGTAACATCTTTCATGTGCCATGTCGCATGGAGAGTTTATAGGCCTACACATTTTAGCTCGGTCGATGCGTGCCAGCAGTGTTGTTTCCTACTAATGGCATCTCTGCATGAAATCAGATCGGAATCCGTTTTCCGATTTTGGTAAGGAAGCACTCTCTAAAACTGCTATGTTTGTCATGTTATTTGTTATGATTACATAAATTTATGTTTGGTGAAAGACGAATGTTTCATACCAGATCTTGGGAGTTCATCCTTCGAGAAATTGAAACAGTTTGAAATTGCAAGTAAATTTGCAATACCTCTTTGAAAAATATAATGCGGACAAGGCATTTTAAATGAAAGAAATATAATCATTTAGAGGGGTGAAGTTCAGGTGTGAGTTTCTACAATAAGTATTATGTCTTCCTCTACAAATTACTAAATTCCTCAAAAAAGTCTTGTATTTCTAATATGATAGATCATGTTTCTCTTACAACTACATCATTTTATTCAAATTTGACATCGTAAGAAAGCCTGATTAATTTTCTTTACAACGCCAACTCACTTGTTTACATTATGCATTCATGGAATGCACAGTACGACTGAGTATGAGGAAAAGTCAAATGCTAAATATTGCAAAAAAGAGCAAACGTGTTATGCCAAGCAGTATAATTCCCATTTGCTTTGTCGTTTCAGGGAAGGAATGTGCTTGAAAAGAATACATTGTGAGATTATCACTAGATTCCAGGCCTCATCCATGAATCGAAAACTGCAGTAGTATCTGCAGACAGAATAAAGGTTGACCAAGCAGTCATCTATATAAAGTGTAGAAAATGGGAGTTTTTGAAAGTGCTCTCATTTCAGCATTGCTTATTCCAGTGGCGTTTTTTAACCAAACATTATCAATAGCAGAATTGTTGCGACTTTCTACTTTTGATTTTTCTCCATACTCAGCTTTTTTGCACATTCCAATAACACCGGTCCCAACCATAGCAAGTTAGGTGTAATTTTTACGATAATTAATCAGGCCTTCTCATGATGCCATGTTTAATGATATGCCAGGATAAGAGATATATGCCACATCAAATTTTCATTGCAGAACTTATAACAAACGGATATTGTGGGGCAATTACGACACTATGTGAGCAATTGTGATTGTTCAAGGCACTGCAGTGTGGTGACTAATTTTGACACATTCTTTTCTGCCCTTGAGGTAAACAGTGAATTCGTTAACTTTCTAGAGGAATATATTATGAACAACCACTAATATGGGAATACAAAAACTGGGTTGTGTTAAAACAGATTGCGAGAAACCAGAACCCAGTCAATTGAGACAGTATTTTTTTTTTGGCATTTCAAAAGATTATTGTCGCTTGTTTTTCGTCTTTCCCGTCTGTCGTCTCCCTTCCGTCTGTTTGGCAGTTTCATCTTCTTTTCTTGAGAGTTAGGACGAATTACGGTACGGCAAACTTTGACATATCATCTATACCAGTGCATACAGCATGAGCAAGAACTTAATAAAAGATATAGTTGAGTCTGTGGAGGACGGCGGGTATGAATTATCGACACACCACAGCATAAGATAACTCTGTTATCATCAACACTACATAATATGCAGAGACGCAAAGCAAAATATGTCATCAAAAACAACAAATATCATGTAAGTAATTGATAACAAAGTAGTTTTATTTAAACATATGGGAATAATACAAATAAAGAAAATAGAACGTGCCTCAAATTTATTCGCGAAATTAAAGCCATCGGCATATGAGATAAAGCAATCACACCCTTTAACTCTCTGCCGTTCGTACAGGTCTGTAGTTCTTAAGTTTTGTGAGAGTTCCTCTTTCTTAGGTTCGTCGTCATATATTAAATTAACGCTTTCTAAATGCCGTATTGGTAGAAAATTGAGATAATTTCACATAGTAAAGATTGTCGATAATTATTCAAATGAACAAAGGCAGAAGGTACGAAGAAAGTCTGTGGGGATGCCTTATACGCTCCCTACGTACAGATTTAGTGCAGCCAACTCATTCGCGAGATGGGTGTTAGTATTAGTCATGTTTCATGACCGAGGCAATGGCAAATTCTCGTCGCTCTGAAAACAGAGGGAGGTGGTTTGCTGTGACAGACATGTTTTTCAATAACATAAAGCCTACATATGACCATGCACCACAAAACCAACAGAAAGTCGCCAGACAGTGATTTTCAGTAAGGGCAGATTCTGAAAGAGTAGACTCTAAACTTTAAAAGGATGTATAACTAAATACTGGAAAGAGCGCACGCATTCTGCAACGTTCTGGAAATGGTGAATAGAGAAGCAGAAATAGAATTAGAATGCGGTAAGATTATTTCTTCAATTTTGTGAAGGATTATAATGAAGGTAAATATTGTTCATTTAAGCAACGTTCATGATCCCAGTTTTAAAACCTTTATAATTACGCCCAGATCATAAATCCACAACGTCATTAATGATAGGTTTGTCGAACGCCATTGTACACGTAAGCAGATGAATTCGAAAATGATCTATGGGCATAACAGGTCCGAACCCTCTAAAAAAACGAAATGATGTAAAAGAATAGGGCTGTATATTATATATATATATATATATATATATGTATATTATATATATATATATATATATATATTACTGCATAACAAACAATATGCTTTCTCCACATCCTGAAACAAGATTCCTGAGGTTGTTTCATAAAGCTATTCGTAAAGTTACGAACGACTTACGAGCGACTGGTGATCAGTTCTTGTGTTGAATAAGGAAATTTTTGATAAGTATAGCACATCAGAACTGATCACCAGTCTAGTAAGTTGTTCGTAACTTTACGATCGGCTTTATGAAACAGGGCCCAGGTATTGTTCTCACGAACGATAATGATAACAAACAACAAGTTATCTCGGGATATGTAGTACAAGATTACTGTTACTATTTTGGATGCATATGGGAT
The DNA here is from genome assembly GCF_964275005.1 of Diadema setosum. Taxonomy (NCBI): domain Eukaryota; kingdom Metazoa; phylum Echinodermata; class Echinoidea; order Diadematoida; family Diadematidae; genus Diadema; species Diadema setosum. Next base: position 315,228 of record NC_092701.1, read on the forward strand.
AAAAACCAAGCGGACCTTCTCTTTCTTACAGCTCGTGTGATTTTAAATCTTCAAAGAATTCCGAGATCATCAATATCTGTAAAGCTCTTAATAGTGAAGTCTTGAAAGTGTTGTTACATTGTGAAAATATTTGAATAAGCGTGGGGTATTATCTCTAGATGTTCTCTGCAAAAAGCGTTGTGCTCATGGGGGGGGGGGGGACCCGTTACAATTCAATTTTCAATTCAATTTTTATTTTCCACTCATGGGGTGGAACACTCTCGTCAGTAAAAGGCTGGTTTTCAGAGGGGTCAACAACAGTGTTTGATTGCAGTAGGCTGAGGATTATTTTTCAATGCATTACTATCATTAACAAGTTAATTCAATACCTATCGAACGTGCTTTGTTTTCAGGCAATCAGTACACTTTCCAATGACAAAAATAGACGAATTATTGAACCGTTCGAGGCACTCCAGTCCAGTGATTAATGTAGCCATATACGTTTCTGTGCTTATAGTTAACAGTGAATTTGTTAACATTCTGATGAAGTATATGATCAATCATTAATTTAAGAATACACATTATTTGTGTCAGAAAAAAAAACATAAAAAGGAAGGTACAGTCAATGGAAGACGGTGGGTATGAAGTATAATAATCATCAACACACCATGATGTCACCTTGTCATCGTAAACACTGCATATATGCGGTGCTCACTCTTCCGCTTCATTATTCAAACTCTAACAAGCATTTACCTATCGAATATTTTTGCTTTTCTGTTTGCTTTTACTTGAGGTCTATCTTAAATGACCGTACAAATAATATTCTGATAGTAAATATTGTGATAAAAAGTCTTAAGAGTAATAGTGAGAAAAAAATGAATCAAATACGGATCATAGGCATGGAAAATTTAAATTATGCATACTTCTTGTGGATCATACCTGCAATGATGATGCTAAGTAAGCGGCTGTTGAGAAGAACTTGTCAGGCCAGAAATTGCATGTCAAAGTGAATATCCAAAGGTATGGCAATGTACACACCCATCGGGCCAAGCCTTCTCCCATCGAGGAGTGATATTTACAATTTTTGTCACTGCTCTGAAAATGCAACGTCAGATCTTCAATCTGTACAAACGCAGAGAAATAAAGCAAAACATGTCATCAGAAACAACAATATCATGAAAATAAGGAATAACAAAGAAGTCTTATTTCAACATATGGATTCAAAGGATTCCGTGATCGTCAAGGCCTGTAGTGCTTTCAATAGTGAAGTTTTGATAGTGTTGTTACATTGTGAAAACTATGTGTCGATAAACTGTTTGTCATAAATGTCGTGTACATAACCATATTTGATGTAACGGAATTAAGCAGAAATAAATCAAATCAAATCAAAATATTTGAATAACCGTGGGGGATTAACACATTTTCTACGCAAAGAGCGTTGTGCTCATGGGGTGAGGGGAACCATAACAGTGTTTGATTCCAGTAAGCTGAGGATTATTTGTCAATGAATTACTATCACCAACAAGTCTAATGACACAAGTCATGATTCAATTCAATACCTATCGAGCGTGCTTTCTTCTCAGGCAGGCAGTACACTTGCAAAGACAAAAATAGACGAATTATTGAATCGTTCGAGGCACTGCAGTCCGGTGATTAATGTATAGCCACATTCTTTTCCGTGCTTTTTGTAAACGGTGAATTTTCGTTAACATTCTGATGAAGTAAATGACCAATCACGTTTTATGAATACACATAATTTGTTTAAAAAAGCAGACTACCAGTGACCAGAACCCTGTCAATTGAGTCTCTAATCTAATTTGTGCATTTCTCAAGATTATTGTCGCTTGTTATTTGTCTTTCCCCGTCTGTCGTCTCCCTTCCTTCTGTTTGACAGTTTCATCTTCTTTTCTTGAGAGTTAAGACAAATTACGGTAGTCGGCAAACTCTGACATATTATCCATACAATTGTATACAGCAAGAGCAAGAACGTTTACATAAAAAGAAAGATTAAGTCAATGGAGGACGATGGGCATAAAGTATATTCATTGTATTGTCAAAATACCATGAAGTAACCCTGTCATCGTAAACACTGCATACATGCGATGTTCACTCTTCCTGCACATTATTCCAATTCTAAGAAGCATTCAACTAACGAATATTTTTTGCTTTTCTGTTTGTTTTTACTTGAGGTCTATCTTAAATGACCGTACAAATAATATTCTGATTTTACATAATGTGATCAAAAGTCTTAAGAGTGACGAGAAAAAAAGAATGAATCAAATAAGGATCATAGGCATGGAAAATATGAATTATGCAACTTCTTGTTGATTATACCTGACATGATGATGCTGAGTAAGCGGCTGTTGAGATGAACTTTTCAGGCCAGAAATCGCATGTCAGATTGAATGTCCGAAGGCGTGGCAATGCACACACCCATCGGGCCAAGTCTCCTCCCATCGAGGAGTGATATTTACAATTTTTGTCACTGCTCTGAAAATGCAACGTCAGCTCGGAAATCTGTAGAAGCGCAGAGGAATAAAGCAAAACATGTCCTCAGAAATAAAAACATCATGTAAATAAGGAATAACAAAGTATTTTTGAAACATATGGGTGCAATGCAAATGAAGAAAATAGAACGCGCCTTCCATATTCTTGAAATTAAAGCCATAAGTTAAAGCAATCACTCCCTTTAACTCTCTGCCGTTCGTCGTTCATAAATCTTGTGAGAGTTCCTTTTCTTACGCTCGTAGTCATGTTTTGAATTAAAGCTACTTAAAAGCCGCATTGGCAGAGAATGTGAATAAGTTTAGATAGTTAAATGCGTTCCATCATATGGCAATCAACAAAAGCAGAAGGTACGAACAAAGTTTGTGTATATATGAATACAACAATACCGCTGTAAGATTATTCCTACAGTTTTGTTGAGAAATGATGGAGGTAAATATTGTTCATTTAACCAAAGTTCATGATCCCAATATTCAAACCTTTTAATTGCGTCAAGATCATAAATCCACAATGTCATTTATGAAAGGTTTGTCGAACCCCATCGGTCACATAAGCAGATGAATTCAAAATTGTTCTATGACCATATCAGCTCCGAATCCCTAACCAACAAAAAACGAAATGATGAAATGAAATATAACACAAACAACGTCATGACAAAATAATACGTTTTTTTGTGTGTGTGTTTTGTTTTGTTTTTGTTTACATATCATGAGACATAATTTCTGGGGGTGTTTCATAAACTGTTCGTAAAGTTACGAACAACTAGCGAGCGACTGGTGATCAGTTCTTGTGATGTAATTTCTGATAGGTATAGCACATCAGAAGATACCACCAGTCGCTCGTAAGTTTATGAATTATGGATACTTCTTGTGGATCATACCTGACATGATGATGCTAAGTAAGCGGCTGTTGAGAAGAACTTTTCAGGCCAGATATCGCATGTCAGATTGAATGTCCGAAGGCGTGGCAATGTACACACCCATCGGGCCAAGTCTCCTCCCATCGAGGAGTGATATTTACAATTTTTGTCACTGCTCTGAAAATGCAACGTCAGCTCGGAAATCTGTAGAAGCGCAGAGGAATAAAGCAAAACATGTCCTCAGAAATAAAAACATCATGTAAATAAGGAATAACAAAGTATTTTTGAAACATATGGGTGCAATACAAATGAAGAAAATAGAACGCGCCTCCATATTCTTGAAATTAAAGCCATAAGTTAAAGCAATCACTCCCTTTAACTCTCTGACGATCATAGTTCATAAAGTGTGTGAGAGTTCCTTTGCTTAGACTCGTAGTATTTTTTTTTTTATTAACGCTACTTAAAAAGTCACATTGGCAGAGAATTCAAATAAGTTTAGCTAGTTTTATTTAAACATTTGGGAACAATCCAAATGAAGAAAATAGAAAGTGTTTCAAATATATTCGCGAAATTAAAGCCATCGGCATAATATGAGATACAGCAATCACACCCTTCAACTCTCTGCCGTTCGTACAGGTCTGCAGTTCTTAAATTTTGTGAGAGTTCCTCTTTCTTAGGTTCGTTGTCATATTTTGAATTAACGCTCCCTAAATGCCATATTGGTAGAAAATTAAAATAATTTCACATGTAAAGATTGTCGATAATTATGGAAATGAACAAAAGCAGAAGGTACGAAGAAAGTCTGTGCATGGGGATGTCTTATAGGTCCTACGCTCCCTACGTACAGATGTAATAGTGCAGCCAACTCATTCGTGAGATAGGCGTTAGTATTAGTCATGTTTCGATCATGACCGAGGCAATGGCAGATTCTCGGCGCTCTGAAAACAGAGGGAGGTAGTTTGCTGTGACAGACATGTTTTTCAATAACATAAAGCCTATGTAAGGGCTTTTTACACTTGTAAAATTTTGCTTAGCCCCGGACCAACGGTGGGGCTAAGGGGGGGGGGGGTGGGGCCTTAGCCCCACCGTTGGTACGGGACTATCCTTAGCCCACTTTCTGTTTACACTCGTTTTTGCCAAAGTGGGCTAGCCCCACCGATAGTACGGTACTATCTGGCCCTGCAAAATAGCAGGGGTTAGCACCGCAATTGCGGTGCCAAGCAAGTGAGTGTAAACAGAACGAAAAAATAATCCTGGGCTAAGCGACGGAGACGAAGTCCGACCTTCACTGACCAATCAGAAACGAGGTAATCAAGTGCTGCCGGTGCGTGCGTGTACGTGTACAGTACACAGCGTAATTATGAATATTCACGTGGTTTGGAAAGTCCGGGGCTAAGAAATACGAGTGTAAAAAGGTCAGTTTTCTCCTTAGCCCCGGACAAGAGATAGTACGGGATTAATTGGCGAGTGTAAAAAGCTGAAAAGATTGGTACGGGACTAACGATAGTCCTGGGTCAGAGAAAGTCCGGGGTTAAGAAACACAAGTGTAAAAAGCCCTTATGTGTCCCTGCACCACAAAACCAACAAAAAGTCGCCAGACAGTCATTTTCAGTTAAGGGCAGATTCTGAAAGAGCAGACTCTAAACTTTAAAAGGATGTATAACTCCATTCAAATAGACTCCCCATAACCTAACTAAATATGGAAAGAGCGCACGCATTCTGCAACGTTCTGGAAAAGTGTGAATAGAGATGTAGAAATAGAATTATAATGCGGTAAGATTATTTCTTCAATTCTGTAAAGGGTTATAATGAAGGTAAATATTGCTCATTTAACCAACGCTCATGATCCCAGTTTTAAAACCTTTACAATTACGCCCAGATCATAAATCCACAACGTCATTAATGATAGGTTTGTCGAACGCCATTGTACACATAAGCAGATGAATTCGAAATTGTTCTATGAGCATAACAGATCCGAACCCTCGACTAACAAAAAAAGAAATGATCTAAAAGAATAGGCATGTTTATATATATATATATATATATATATATATATATATATATGTGACCGTGCACCTCAAAACGAACATAAAGTCGCACACACTGATTTTGCGTGAGGATTGAAAATAAGTGAAATGGGTCAACCTAGCCGAACTTGACTTTTTCATATTTTCTGAAAGAGCGGGTCTTCTTTTACATTATGCTAAAATTTGGTATCATAAAACGGGCAGGAAAGAGTGTTTTTTTAGCAGTTTATCTCGAACATTTTTGGTAGAATAGTGTGATTAGGTGTGTCTTTAGAATCCCTTTTTCATTTCTGAAAAACCTTGTCCACACTCTTCACTTTCAACTCTAATAACTTTTGAAAGGATAGTGCTGCTGCTTTGAAAGTTGGCATCAATTATGGACAGAATGTGTTAATGAGGCATGCTTAATTTCAGTTTAATCTGATAATCCCTTCATTTTTGTTACTCTGGTGGTTTACTTCCTGTTTTTTGTCCCATTCATCGCACAGCCAGCACGGTTTGGTAAAGATTAAGCGCTTGAATAGACACTGTACTTCAGAGCCTCTTTTCTCAGTTCACACTTTTCCTGAGTTTGTGCTTTCTTTCCAATATTTAGATAGGTTAGGAGAGTCCATTTGATTTGAGTTATACATCATTTTAAAGCTTAAAGTCTGCTCTTTCAGAATATGGTCTTAACTGAAAATTCATGTCTGGCGACTTTTTGTTTGTTTTGAGGTGCAGGGTCACATATATATATATATATATATATATATATATATATACAATATCCGTGGCCGAGCGGTTAAGGCGTTGGCGTACCATGCCAAATACCCGGGTTCGATTCCCGGCGGAGACCAATTTTTCAACTCTTGCGCTTTTCCAAAAAGGAGGAACAGTAAGAGGAATAACGATGTCAAAGCTACGCACCGATTTCTCCTGCCTTTCTCATATCTCATATATATATATATATATATATATATACATATATAGAATAGCATACATACTTATGATACAAGCCGGCAGTGCACGACAAAAGTTATAGTGCACGCAAAATATAACGATTGCAAACGATAACCGACTATCGATTTGATATCGGTTTTTGCTCCCTCGTTTTAATCACCGAGTTGCTGAATCCCGCACCTTATCGACGCGATTGCGCCACAACCGCGATATGCTTTGATCGATATTATCATTACTCTCAATTATCGCTGGCTATGCCAGCAACTTATCTGTGTGGGATTAGACTTTCAGCGGTAGATTTAAACATGGAAGCTGAAATGAACAGGTTCGCCACTTTTACAGAGACTGATCTATATAAACAGTATCTTAGACAATAAGGACACAAAGGATGCCATCAAATACGCCCTACGAATTTTGGACTCGTACTGTTCTGAAAAAGGAATCAATCCGACGGATATTGAGCAAGTCAACCCAAGATTTGTGCCGCTTTCTCCGTACATTCTACGCGGAAGTGCGCCGTGGAAATGGGCAGTGTGTGTACGGTATACGCTAAGCGCTCGCGCTCTTTGATCACGCTAAGCTATGAACTTTTACTACGACAACAACACACTCTCGGAATCCACAGTTGCAGCAATGGCTGGCACGAGCCTTGTGTTTAAATCCAGTAGATCTCTAATCCTACAAAACATCATCTAGTCCTGGTCCTGGACCCACAGTGCAGTAAGTAGGGCGTCTAACGTGTTACTGTTAGATCCATGGTAGACCTATTGTAGGGTCAAGTGTGTTGTAACGTTAGCTCTGTCGCTCGGAAGTGACGTAGATCTAGTAACGTCAGGCCAGGGCCCCTAACAGTTAGACCTAACCTATCGAAGATCGTAGGGCCTAGAAAAAGTTAGATATAACCACGTAGATTCTAGACTCTATTTTCGATCTTCAGGATTTTGTGTACACAGGTTCAAAGAAACTGGTATTATTGCTTGTCTAGACACGTGTAGAGTCTTAATTATCTAGGCTTTCGTATTTTTTCAATTTATCTTGCCTGGGTATGTATGCTATTTTATATAACACATAGTGCATGACATCTTATTGCACTATAACAAGTACCAAGCACCTCCAAATTCTGAATTTGCACTCAGGCAATTATATTCAATTCGGCCTGCGGCCTCATTGAATATAACTGGCCTTCGGGGCAAATTCAGAATTTGTCGGTGCTTATATTGTTATAGCGCATTCAGCCTCATGCACTATATATATAATATAAATATATATATATGTGTATATATATATATATATGTATATATATATATATATAAATATATATATATATATATATATATATATATATATATAATGTGAGAGATAGTTCCCTGGGTCCCGAACGTACGCGGTGCCGCATTGTTGGTTGCATATGTGACCCTGCACCTCAAAACAAACAAAAAGTCGCCAGACATGAATTTTTAGTTAAGACCATATTCTGAAAAAGCAGACTTTAAGCTTTAAAATGATGTATAACTCAAATCAAATGGACTCTCCTAACCTATCTAGATATTGGAAAGAAAGCACAAACTCAGGAAAAGTGTGAACTGAGAAAAGAGGCTTTGAAGTACAGTGACTATTCAAGCGCTTAATCTTTACAAAACCGTGCTGGCTGTGCGATGAATGGGACAAAAAAACAGGAAGTAAACCACCAGAGTAACAACAATGAAGAGATTATCAGATTAAACTGAAACTAAGCATGCGTCATTAACACATTCTGTCCATAATTAATGCCAACTTTCAAAGTAATAGCACTATCTTTTCAAAAGTTATTAGAGTTGAAAATGAAGAGTGTGGACAAGGTTTTTCAGAAATGAAAAAGGGATTCTAAAGACACACCTAATCACACTATTCTACCAAAAATGTTCGAGATAAACTGCTAAAAAAAACACACTTTCCTGCCCGTTTTATGATACCAAATTTTAGCATAATGTAAAAGAAGACCCGCTCTTTCAGAAAATATGAAAAAGTCAAGTTCGGCTAGGTTGACCCACTTCACTTATTTTCAGTCCTCACGCAAAATCAGTGTGTGCGACTTTATGTTCGTTTTGAGGTGCACGGTCACATATACAATATTGAAAGAAATTGGACTGAGGCGGGACGTTGCTCTCGATCTTAGCCTCCCTTTTATTTGTCAAGCTTTCGGCCCGTCATTAGGCCTTCGTCAGGACCTGCGAGACGCGAGTCCCGCGCTAAATTCAAATCTTCGGACACGATTCTGTTACGTTGAAAGTCGGAAAATCATGGCCCAGAAAAACGCTGATTTCTTGCCTTTCATTTGATCATTAGCTTCGAAATTTCAGCAGATGATACACAAAACATAAGACTACAAAATTATGCCGAAAACAGAAATCCGATTGTTTTGACCAATTTCGATAATTTGACTTCAAACACAATTTTCTCGGCTCAGCCGTCAGCGACTTCAGGATCCTTTTGCTGTAGCGGGTCACATATATATATATATATATATATATATATATATATATTACTGCATAACAAACAATATGTTTTATCCACATTCTAAAACAAGATTCATGGGGTTGTTTCATGAAGATATTCGTAAAGTTACGAACGGCTTTATGAAACAGGGCCCAAGTATTGTTTTCACGAACGATAATAATAAATAACAACAACAATTTCTCTAGGAATCATGTAGAACAAAATTAATGTTACTGTTTTTGGATGCGTATGGGGTAAAAAACAAGCGGACCTTTTTTTTTTTTTTTCTTGCCGCTCGTGTGATTTTAAATATTCAAAGAATTCCGAGATCATCAAGACCTGTAAAGCTCTTAATAGTGAAGTTTTGAAAGTGTTGTTACATTGTGAAAATAATTATTTGAATATGAGTGGGGTATTAACTCTAGATGGTCTCTGCAAAAAGCGTTGTGCTCATTGGGGGGGGGGGGACCCATAACAATTCAATTTTCAATTCATTTCTTTTAATTTTCTACTCATGGGGTGGAACAATCTCGTCAGTAAAAGGCTGGTTTTCAGAGGGGTCAACAACAGTGTTTGATTGCAGTAGGCTGAGGATTATTTTCCAAGGAATTACTATCACTAACAAGTCTAATGACACAAGTCATGATTCAATTCAATACCTTTGTGCTTTGTTTTCAGGCAATCAGTACACTTTCCAATGACAAAAATAGACGAATTATTAAATCGTTCGAGGCACTGCAGTCCAGTGATTAATGTAGCTATATTCCTTTCTGTGCTTGTAGTTAACAGTGAATTCATTAACATTCTGATGACGTATATGTTCAATCAACGGTTTAAGAATACACATTATTTGTGTTAGAAAAAAAAAAAACATAAAAAGGAAGGTAAAGTCAGTGGAAGACGATGGGTATGAAGTATAATATATCAACAAACCATGACAAAACCCTGCCATCGTAAACACTGCGTACATGCGATGTTCACTCTTCCCGCACATTATTCCAATTCGCTTTTACTTGAGGTCTATCTTGAATGACCGTACAAATGATAGTCTGATTTTACATAATGTGATCAAAAGTCTCAAGAGTGGCGAGAAAAAAAAATGAATCAAATACGGATCATAGGCATGGAAAATATAAATTATGCATACTTCTTGTGGATCATACCTGACATGATGATGCTAAGTAAGCGGCTGTTGAGAAGAACTTTTCAGGCCAGATATCGCATGTCAGATTGAATGTCCGAAGGCGTGGCAATGTACACACCAATCGGGCCAAGTCTCCTCCCATCGAGGAGTGATATTTACAATTTTTGTCATTGCTCTGAAAATGCAACGTCAGATCGCAAATCTGTAGAAAAACAGAAAAATAAAGCAAAACATGTCATCAGAAACAACAATATCATGTAAATAATAAGGAATAACAAAGAAGTTTTATTTCAACATATGGATGCAATACAAATGAAACAAAACAGAACGCGCCTTCCATCCATCGGCATATGAGATAAAACAATCACTCTCTTCAACTCTCTGCCGTTTGCAGTTTTTACATTTTGTGACTGTTAATTTTGTTAGTCTCGTAGTCATATTTTGAATTAAGGCTACTTAAAAGCCGCATTGTCAGAGAATTCAAATTAGTTTAGATAGTTAATTACTCTCCATCATATGCCAATCAACAAGAGCAGAAGGTACGAACTAAGACTGTGAAAATATAAATACATTGTACAACAATAATACTGCATGATTATTCTCAAAATCTCGTTAAGCATTGATAAAGGTAAATATTGCTCATTCAACCAAATTTCATAATCCCAATGTTCAAACCTTTTTAATTGCGCCCAGATCATAAATCCACAATGTCATTAATGATAGGTTTGTCGAATCTCATCGACATGAACCATAATTCCTGGGATTGTTTCATAAAGTTGTTCGTTAAATTACGAACGATCAGCGAGCGACTGGTGATCAATTCTTGTGCTGAATTATGTAAATTCTGATAGGTATAGCACATCAGAAGATACCACCAGTCGCTCGTAAGTTTTTCGTAACTTTACGAACAGCTCTATGAAACAGGGCCCAGGTACTGTTTTCACATAGGATAATAATAACAAACAAAAACAAGTTTTCTCGGGATCATGTAGTACGAATTACTGTCACTATTTTTGGATACATTATGGGATAAAAACCAAGCGGGCCTTCTTTTTTTCGCAGCTCGTGTGATTTTAAATCTTTAAAGGATTCCGTGATCGTCAAGGATTGTAATGCTTTCAATAGTGAAGTTCTGATAGTGTTGTTACATTGTGAAAACTATGTGTCGATAAACTGTTTGTCATAAATGTCGTGTACAAAATCATATTGATGTAACGGAACTGAATTAAGTAGAAATAAATCAAATCAAATCAGAATATTTGAATAACCGTGGGGGATTAACAAATTTTCTACGCAAAGAGCGTTGTGCTCATGGGGTGAGGGGAACCATAACAGTGTTTGATTGCAGTAAGCTGAGGATTATTTGTCAATGAATTACTATCACCAACAAGTCTAATGACACAAGTCAAGATTCAATTCAATACCTATCGAGCGTGCTTTATTCTCAGGCAGTCAGTACACTTTGCAATGACAAAAATAGACGAATTGTTGAATCGTTCGAGGCACTGCAGTCCGGTGATTAATGTATAGCCACATTCTTTTCTGTGCTTTTTGTAAACGGTGAATACTCGTTAACATTCTGATGAAGTAAATGACCAATCACTTATTTATGAATACACATAACTTGTTTAAAAAAGCAGACTACGAGTGACCAGAACCCAGTCAATTGAGTCTGTCATCTAATTTGTGCATTTCTCAAGATTATTGTCGCTTGTTATTCGTCTTTCCCCGTCTGTCGTCTCCCTTCCTTCTCTTTGACAGTTTCATCTTCTTTTCTTGAGAGTTAAGACGAATTGCGGTAGTCGGCAAACTCTGACATATTATCCATACAATTGTATACAGCAAGAGCAAGAACGTTTACATAAAAAGAAAGATTAAGTCAATGGAGGACAATGGGTATAAAGTATATTCATTGTATTGTCAAAATACTATGAAGTAACCCTGCCATCGAAAACACTGCATACATGCGATGTTCACTCTTCCCGCACATTATTCCAATTCTAAGGAGCATTCAACTAACGAATATTTTTTGCTTTTCTGTTTGTTTTTACTTGAGGTGTATCTTGAATGACCGTATACAAATAATATTCTGATTTTACATAATGTGATCAAAAGTCTTAAGAGTGACGAGAAAAAAAAAATGAATGAAATAAGGATCATAGGCATGGAAAATTCGAATTATGCAACTTCTTGTTGATTATAGAGTCAGCGGCTGTTGAGAAGAACTTTTCAGGCCAGAAATCGCATGTCAGATTGAATGTCCGAAGGCGTGGCAATGTACACACCCATCGGGCCAAGTCTCCTCCCATCGAGGAGTGATATTTACAATTTTTGTCACTGCTCTGAAAATGCAACGTCAGATCTTCAATCTGTACAAACGCAGAGAAATAAAGCAAAACGTGTCATCGGAAATAACAATATCATGTAAATAAGGAATAACAAAGTTGTTTTATTTAAACATATGGGTGCAATACAAATGAAGAAGATAGAACGCGCCTTCCACATTCGTGAAATTAAAGCCATCGGTATATTGCTGTAAGATTATTCGTACCATTTTGTTAAGAATTAATAGAGACAAATATTGCTCATTTAACCAAAGTTCATGATCCCAATGTTCAAACATTTTAATTGCGTCCAGATCATAATTCCACAATGTCATTAATATAAGGTGTCTCCAACCCCATCGGTCACATATTAATATAAACACATGAACTCGAAATCTGCCCCCAAGGAAAAACGCAGTATCTAACATTTTTGGCGATTTTCACTTTTTTGCATAAATATAGTCAGTGGGCAATCCTTCTTCATATGACATATTCAGATTTTTGAAAAAATGTTTGGAAAACTACTTTTCCGTAACTGCCAAACGCAGTATCTACACTTAACTTGCACTTTCTCCAAGGAAAAACGCAGTATCTACATCATGAATATTTCCCCAAGGAAAAACGCAATATCTACAAAGCTAGTCTTAATTACCAGACACTGTTATTTATATATGTGACCCTGCACCTCAAAACAAACAAAAAGTCGCCAGACATGAATTTTTAGTTAAGACCATATTCTAAAAGAGCAGACCTTAAGCTTTAAAATGATGTATAACTCAAATCAAATGGACTCTCCTAACCTATCTAAATATTGGAAAGAAAACACACACTCAGGAAAAGTGTGAACTGAGAAAAGAGGCTCTGAAGTACAGTGTCTATTCAAGCGCTTAATCTTTACCAAACCGTGCTGGCTGTGCGATGAATGGGACAAAAAACAACAAGTAAACCACCAGAGTAACAACAATGAAGGGATTATGAGATTAAACTGAAATAAGCATGCCTCATTAACACATTAAGTTCATAATTAATGTCAACTTTCAAAGCAGTAGCACTGTCCTTTCAAAAGTTATTAGAGTTGAAAGTGAAGAGTGTGGACAAGGTTTTTCAGAAATGAAAAAGGGATTCTAAAGACACACCTAATCACACTATTCTACCAAAAATGTTCGAGATAAACTGCTAAAAAACACACTTTCCTGCCCGTTTTATGATACCAAATTTTAGCACAATGTAAAAGAAGACCCGCTCTTTCAGAAAATATGAAAAAGTCAAGTTCGGCTAGGTTGACCCATTTCACTTATTTTCAGTCCTCACGCAAAATCAGTGTGTGCGACTTTATGTTCGTTTTGAGGTGCACGGTCACATATGTGAATACTTTGCCGGTTGTTCTGTAATTTGAACGTAAATTACTTTCTTTAGATATACTTGCTCAATAATAAGACATAATGTTCAAAATATCTAACCGAAGCAATACTGATTAGTAAATATTTTGATGAGATCGTGATTCTAATATAAAACACAGTGTGTGATTCAGACTAACCGAGTGCACATTGAACAATACAGCACAACACTGACAGCTTGCATATTAGCTGCACTGAGCATGCAGTCAGCACAGGGCCCGGCCGCGTGTTTTTTTTAGACGGCACAGATTGGGGAAACTAAAAATCTATCGGGGACCCTACTCCTAAACCTAACCCTAATCCTAATCCTAACCCTAACCATCAAACCCTAACCCTAACCCTAACCCTAACCCTAACCCCAATCCTAACCCTAACCCTAACCATAACCATAACCAAAAACCCTAACCCAACGTTTTTCCCATAGGTTTAACACGCGCCATGCCCCAATCTGTGCCGTCTTAAAAAAAAACGCGGCCCGGCCGGCTAGTCAGCATTTACAGTGTGAGTGTGTACTTGTCTTGGATTAAAACAAAATGTTGTCGCGGGGAAAACTACTCGTGAGCCTAGCCCTCAAGAAAAATTTATCTGCAGATAATGAGTAAGTAATTCAAAACTATTTCAATATTGAAAGAATAAAGCTGATCGTTTGTCACACGAAGCGAGGTAAACACAAATGCATGTTTGTCACACGAAGCGAAGTAACGTTAGAGTTCTAAACACAAATGCATGTTTACCTTGCTTCGTGTGATTAACGATCAGCTTTTCTTTCATATTCTACCTCGATGATGAACATCTTTCGTACTATTTCAATATTAACTTGTTGTGAAGTAACTTTGATAGGCCTAGACTCTTGTCAAAATTCCTCAGGCTCCAAATCTGAAAGTTTCGTCGAATGGCAATAGACTTAGGTACCTAGATCTATTTGTGTTGTATCGGATAAACGTCGCGTTTTATACTAACATGTTAGACCCTATACATCTAGGCCTAAGTCCAAGTCTAATGTGGTAAGTGGAAATATGCGGTCTGTTATTGTTGCGTCAATGCGTTGATGCGCGTTGTGTCCATGCCAATGGCGCAGTGTGCGTGTGGTTGGCATGGGCACAACGCAACTTTTATTTTCATGAGATAAGATGACGCAGATTTAATTGATTCTTGACTTTGATTTTGACTTGTGAGACAAATGGACGTGGACATAGTCTCTGCGAGCTCTTTGATGTCGAATAATCAAAAGTTCGACTATATTTGTTACTCTGTATAGAGTCTAGTTATCCTGACGCATTGGATGCATCCTGGCGCATTGGATGTACGCATGAGGATAATACGGAGTAACGGAGTTTATACATGTATCGGCAGACTGAGACTGTTTGATTTGTTCAATAAAATCTATGCAACGTCAACTGGAGACTGTCAGTGTCATCATTAATCCAGCTTAAAACAAATGGTGTCAGGAGTGGGATGATGACAGCCTGACGAAGTGATCCACTTATATTCATCCAGTTGAAGAACCCTGATCGACGAATAACAGCCTCGAGTATGACGGAATAATGGTCCACGTTTCGCTCCGAGGAGACCTGCTGTTTTGACTACACTTTGGTATTTAGCGGACAGGAGTATGGAGGAGTGCTGGGTAATATTGATCTTGATCTTGATGGTGTAGATCGATCTACGTTGATCAGCCCTGGTAGAGCAGCACTACTCTGTGAGGCAGCTTCATGATGATCAGGCTCGTCGATGGTAGGCTGGAGACTGGAGCTGATGGTCCGTCGGGAGTTTTGCTGTGGACGTCGGAGTGCGCTGGCGTGCGTCGGGGGCGGCTGAACATCAATCGGGATACGAAATCGACGGTTACAGAGCTGCGATCACGCACTGAGCAAGTATAGTAGCCCTACTACATATCGACCACCCTTATTGAAACCGACCGCGTATAATTCGCGCACTGAACATTTAGTACGCACTTCTCTGCGCGCAAAGCACATAAAAATGGATTGGCTTTGAATGTAGATTAGGATGGTGTGGGAAAACGCGATAATTCACTGTTCATTAATGGTTTTAATCAAGGACAAAATTTCGAATGAATATTTTCACCGAATCGTAATGACAGCACAATGTAATGTCTATGGAAGTTTCTAAAAGGCTTCTAAAAAGCTTCGTACAACACGGTGTTCAATACAACTCGGTTTACGTGCATTGTCAATGCAAAATCAGCGGTCGATCCTAAAAACGCGATTTACCGCGGGGAGCTGAAACGAGGCCACGCAAGTTCGTCGGCGATATTTTTGCACTGAAACTTCGAATCGAAAAGGGAACAACGGCATTTGATAGAGCTGGATTTTCTCAATCACGTAGGTCAAGTTTTTTACGTGAATTTCAGTGTTAAATATTCTTTTCAAGCAAATAAACATTAGGCGGTCGATTAGTAGTAGGTCCAACCCTATTTGGTAACTGAAATAATGGATGATGCTGAACTTTCGTTTAACCAATTGGACTTCATGCAGATTTTGGACCTATGATGCCATTTGGGCATTACGTTTCATGTTTGAAAATGACGTGTCTTAATTGGTCAGTTTAACTGCGTAATAAGTCATGTGTGAACAGTTTGTTTCAAATAAGGATGTGCGAATTGATAATTTCTCTTCGACATCATTTGGACAGGCAATGAAAGGGTTGTGTGTAAATCTCGCTCTAGGCCATGCACTAATTGAAAACTTTAGTGGGTATTGTGAAGATGGCACTGAAACACCTTTTTCTAACTGGATGGAAATGTTTAATCTCACAGTTGAGCCTTTCAATTTAAGTGATGAGGAAAAGGCTAGAGTTTTAGTGAACAACCTCATAGGGCCAGCAAGAGAAGAGATTCGCTATTGTCCGTCGGACGAGAAGCGGAGGAGTTCTACAGAGGTTGTAAAAGCTCTCCGTCTGTGTTTTAGTCGAGAGAATTCTCACTATTTGCGATGTATGTTCTATAAACGTGTTCAACGTGATAATGAAGACTTGGCAGACTTCTGTGCAGTAGGGTTCTCATGCGTCTTTATGTAAAATTGATAGATGCTGCAGACGATGAGAAGGAAGCTGCGGCTTTGAGGCAGCTTAGAGACGAAGCTCTGTCAAGCCAGTTTGTCAGTGGAACACGGGATGAGAGGGAACGAATTTTGTTGAGGCGTTTGCACATGAAAAATCGGGGATGCCGATTTGAAGTGCTTAGGAGAGAAGCGCTATTAGTTCTTCATGATGACTGTATGCTAGAGGGAAATGGGTTGAAAACTGGGAGTGCTGGTGCTGGAACGCAAGTAGTGTTCACTGACCCGGTTGCTCAGCAGCTAGATCTTTCCTCAGATACAGCTGAAAAGGAGAAGGAGGATGCCATACCTACTCTTTTGGATGGGGGATCGCAGATTCTGGGTTGCGTTGATGTAGATGAGGGTGGTGCAGAAATTGATGCTGGGGGACATGGACATGAGTCATGTGATGAACAGGTTGATGCAAAGGATTTAGATGCTGGAGTGCGTCTAATTGCAAAACCTGTGGGAGAGGGTACCAAGAGGGGTCCCGAATTATCACATGAAGGTCAGGATGTTCAAAAGCATGCAGAAGTGCAGCCACTGAGCACTCACGTAGCGCCAAAGGAGCCGTCAATTCCAAAAGGCGGGAATAGTACTCATGGTGACGTTGTCAATGATGTAACAAGGGAGGCATGCATACCTATCTGTAACATGTGGAAACATGGATGTCATGTTCAGGGAACGGTATGGGGGCCTTGGGAGTCAAATTGGAGACCGGATTTGGGGTTGGTTGCTGCAGGATAGAAATTCGTTGTCCATTCATGGAATTTGTTGTGAGTTGATTCACTTACAGTGTATACGTTCATAACTGTTGAAACTTGTGTACCATCTCGGGTGTCAGTGGAATTAGGGACTATGGACATTTCAGAGATCCAATATCAATGCGAGAAATGATTATCAATATCATACGGTTGTTTTAATTGATATGTGATTGATAAGAAGTTTTTAATGAGATATTGGAATAGTGATATGAAAGTATTTGAAATCACTATTAAGTGGAAAAGCGAAGGAACTATAATAGCTATTGTTTTAATTGCTTTGTTGGCAGCTGAACAACATGGCATTCTGACAATATTAGTAGTTGTTCAGTGAGTCAGAAACTTTTGATAATGAGAATAGTTGGTCGAAAATTCATGCTTTCAATGATCCCTCAATTTGTGTGAAGTTTTGTCAATGAGCAAATCGTTGACTGTGACGATATAACACATAAAGCGGGGAAGTTACCTTTATTATTATATGCTTGCTAAAGCGGGGAAGCTCATTTTGTTAGTAGTGAATTCTAACATTCCGTGACTTCACTTTGTTTTAATTGTTGCATTTCCTGATATGTGTTATATTGAGTAATTGAGAAATTATACTTTTAGAAAATAGATTATTATCATACGGGTCGTATGATATAATCGCGGGGAAGTTGTCGTGTTGTTGTATGTACAATTTGCATTTAAGAGACTTGTCTATGTATTGCGTCTCGATATAGATTTGAACTACTACACACATTAATGTATGGTTTTATATACGATGTATAGAACATGTTCTGTTACGGCATGTTTGACGGGCTTTTATGCATCGTTTTCTCGGATACTCTGTGCATAACTGACAATGTGGGACGGCTG
This sequence comes from Diadema setosum, assembly GCF_964275005.1. Classification (NCBI taxonomy): domain Eukaryota; kingdom Metazoa; phylum Echinodermata; class Echinoidea; order Diadematoida; family Diadematidae; genus Diadema; species Diadema setosum. The sequence continues at coordinate 333,549 of NC_092701.1, forward strand.
AGTTTTACATCGAAACGGAACTGAAGAAAATTGCAACATATTGATGTGTTATTCTCTTGGCCCGAAACGTTTATGCCATGTATCAAATATGAGTTTGTATGATTTACTGTAAATTTGGAAGGTTCAAGAGTTTCAGCTCTTAGCAGATTTCATATATGTGACCCGCTACAACAAAATGATCCTAAAGTCGGGTGAGGTCGATTATTTGAAAATTGCATGACAAAATTCCCTAATCTTTCTGCTTTAAATTGATATGTAACACATCTTATGAAAATAATCGGCTGTGGAGATATCGATGTTTAAAAGAGGGCATGTCGAGACGTATGGGAAATCACTGTTTCGAGAAAAGCGCCTTAAAAGTTTTCCTCGCGACGCAATCGCGGTCAGGCACACGCAAGTCAGTTTTCACCTCCGGACAATAGAAGGTAAACCCTAGCAACCCCCGAAATGCTCATTCAAGCACAGCGTCAGCGGTCTCCTCACCGACCAATCAGTGACCAGGATGCCAGGAGAAGCGGCTGGGCATAGCGCACTCCGCCCGCACGCACCAGTCGACTTGGCAGTGTGCGAGCTTCACGCTTCGGTTAGCGGCAAGCAGCAAACTGACCAATGAGATCACTCCGGTCGTTGTTAGGGGCGGAGCCTATCTGTGGCGCTCAATCCAAATTTTCGAACCGGTTTCTGCTTGGTTGAAGCGCCAAAAACATGGCCCAGAAAAACGCTATTTTTTGGTCTTTCCTTTCATCATTTTGCTTCAAAATTTCGACAGATGATAGAAAACATGTCAGACTCCAATAATATGTCAAAATCAGAAAATCGTAAGTTTCGACCAATTATGATGCTCTGACTTCAAACTCGATTTTCACGGCTTCGACCGTGCGCGACTTTAGGACCTTTTTGTTGTAGCGGGTCACATATAAAGTTCAATTTTGTAGTGTTTCGACGTTTGTATATTGACTTCAAAAGCGGGGAACACATACTTTCCTGGAATATATTTTCGTAATCTTCCGCAGTGACTGTTAATCCGCTCTATATGGGATTGCTGTAAAGTGTATAATGATTTGACATGAAGAGCGGGGAATTTTTTGTTATGTATTATTATGTACAATGTTATGAAAATGATATGATGTAATTGGGATTATATAACCCATGGTTGTGTTATATAATCGCGGGGAAGTTCGTGGTAAGTGGAAATATGCGGTCTGTTATTGTTGCGTCAATGCGTTGATGCGCGTTGTGTCCATGCCAATGGCGCAGTGTGCGTGTGGTTGGCATGGGCACAACTCAACTTTTATTTTCATGAGATAAGATGACGCAGATTTAATTGATTCTTGACTTTGATTTTGACTTGTGAGACAAATGGACGTGGACATAGTCTCTGCGAGCTCTTTGATGTCGAATAATCAAAAGTTCGACTATATTTGTTACTCTGTATAGAGTCTAGTTATCCTGGCGCATTGGATGCATCCTGGCGCATTGGATGTACGCATGAGGATAATACGGAGTAACGGAGTTTATACATGTATCGGCAGACTGAGATTGTTTGATTTGTTCAAAAAAATCTATGCAACGTCAACTGGAGACTGTCAGTGTCATCATTAATCCAGCTTACAACACTAAGACTTGTCTAGACAGTAACGTTTGAGTCTTGCGTCACTTTTCTAACGTTAGACTTAACGTTAATCAGAACTTTCAGGGTCCGTATTCCGAAAGTCTAAAGAAAGATGTAGTGTAGGACTAAAATAGCCCTACTCTACGGCAGGCCTGTTTATAAAACTAAGAAAGAAGTCTAAGACTAAAACTTAACCACTAAGAATCCTCAAAATCTAACACCGCTAGTGAAGTCTACTCGACTATACCATACTGTCTTAAAATTACATAGACAGCGATCTAGTTGAAAATAGATTATGTGAAAAATAGGTAGGGGCCTAGACCGGTAATCTAAGGGCTTAGACTAAACCTTCTGCGGTTCTAACGTTAGGCCTAGGCTATTTTTTTTTTTCTGTGAGTATCGTGCATAGCCTGAGGCTGTAGACTCGTGTAGCCTGCTACGTAGCCAGCCTAGAATAAACGATATAAAAACTAGACCTAGTCTAGATCGATCTAGGTCCAGACATCCGATTTAGATTTATTTTGGTCTAGACAGACTCTAGCCTAGACTGTACAGATCTAGATCTAGTATTCTAGATGCTAACGTTAGTTAGCGGCTAGGCCATATCACATTACAGCCCTGGCAAGCTTCATATTTATAAACGCGTAACGTTTACAGCAAGATCGGTCTGGGAATGTAAGCAAAACGTTCCAAGAACGATCTGTTATTTGTTAATGCTATTGTTATGAAGCCTCCTCTGTAATCAGGGCATAAATGGGGGATGGAGGATGCATCCCCCAGGGCCAGAGGTTGAGGATGGTGCATCATGAATACTTGTACAATGATGTATAGAACTGTCTACATGCATACATAATTATGGCAGTCATTCCGCTGTAGATACTGCGTTTTTCCTTGGGGAAATACGTTCCATTGTAGATACTGCGTTTTTCCTTGGGGAAATCAGTCAATTGCATGGGGTTTCCCCGAAGTATCTACATTTTCATTAATAACTTAAAAACAAAACAAAATCACAAAATGATATTTTCCAGGAAAATTGGTAGCTAGATAGACTAAAATTCCACAATGAAGGAATTTTTCAAAAGAGTATATTTTCCAGGGGCTTTGGCAAAAACATAAAATGGTGAATATCTCGGTTGTTGAGAAATGGAGCTGGATGTAGATACTGCGTTTTTCCTTGGGGGCAGAAATTGTTCTCCGAACATAATATCAGCTTCAAACCCCCAACCAACAACAACAACACTAACAACAACAAAAACGATATGATGGAATGAAATATAATACAAACAACGTCATAACAAACAATAAGGGTGTTTTTTTTTTGTTGCATATTCTGAAACATAATTTATGGGGGTGTTTCATAGCGCTGTTCGTAAAGTTACGAACGACCATCGAGCGACTGGTGATCAGTTCTTGTGCTGAATTATGTAAATTCTGAGAATTATAACACATCAGAACTGATCACCAGTCGCTCGTAGGTTGTTCGTAACTTTGCGAAAAGCTTTATCAATCAAGGCCAAAGTACTGTTTTCACATAACATAATAATAACAAACAACAAGTTTTCTCGGAATCATTTAGTATAAGACTGATATTACTGTTTTTGGATGCATATGGAATAAAAACGAAGCGGACCTCACTTTTCTTGCAACTCGAATGTTTTTTTTTTCTTAGGATTCCGTGATCATCAAGACCTGTATAGCTCTAAATAGTGAAGTTCTGATAGTGTTGTTACAGTGTGAAAATATCTTAATAACCATGGGGGATTAAAAGATGTTCTCCGCAAAGAGCGTTGTGGTCATGGGGGGAGGGAGGGTAACAGTATTTGATTGCAGTAAGCTGACGATTATTCGTCAAGGAATTACTATTACCAACAATTCTAATGACACATGTCATGATTCAATCAAATACCTATCGAATGTGCTTCATTTTCAGACAATCAGTACACTTTCCAATGAAAAGAAAAATAGACGAATTATTGGGTCGTTTGAGGCGCTGCAGTCCGGTGATTAATGTAGCTATATATTTATGTGCTAATAGCTAACAGTGAATTCGTTAACATTTTGGTGAAGTATAACCAATCACTACTCTAAGAATACACACAATTTGTGGTATAAAAGGAGACTGTGAGTGACTAGAACCCAGTCAATTGAGTCAGTAATTTAATTATTGCATTTTTAAAGATTATTGTCGCTTGTTATTCGTCTTTCCCCGTCTGTCGTCTCCTTTCTCTCTGTTTGACATCTGTTTTTCCTGAGAGTTAAGACGCATTTTGGTACTCGGCAAACTTTGACATATCATCTATACCAATGCATTCAGCAAGAGGAAGAACATTTACATAAAAAGGAAGGTTAAATCAGTTGAGGACGATGGGTCTGAAGTTTAATATATCAACACACCATGATAACCCTGTTGTCGTAAACACTGCAAATGTGACCGTGCACCACAAAACGAACAAGAAGTCTCACCCCTTGATATCACGTAAGGACTCAACGGGTCAACCAAGTCAATTTTTAGTTTTCGATATTTTCTCAAAGAGCTATTCTTCTTTTACATTATTCTTGAGTTTGGAATCATAAAGTGAATGGGAAAGTGCAATTTCAGTAGTTTTTCTAAAGAGTAGTGAGATCAGGTTAGGCTTAAATAGAGGCCCCTTTTCATTTCTTGATATTCCTTTGCAAACTCTTCACTTTCAAGTCTGATAACTTTTAAAAGGATAACACTACTCCTTTGTAAGTTGGCACTATTCATGCTCGTGCTCAATTTTAATTTGTTCTGTGGTGCAGGGTCTCATAATGTGACCCTGCACCACAAAACAAACACAAAGTCCCCAGACAGGAATTTTTAGTTAAGATCATATTCTGAAAGAGCAGATTTTAAGCTTTAAAATGATGTATAACTTTAAAAATCACATGGACTCTCCAAACCTATCTAAATATTGGAAAGATATCACAAAGTCAGGAAAAGTGTGAACTGAGAAAAGAGGCTCTGAAGTACAGTGTCTACTCAAGCGCATAATCTTTACCAAACCGTGCTGGCTGTGCGATGAATGGGACAAAAAACAGGAAGTAAACAACCTGAGTAACAACAATGAAGGGATGATCAGATTAAACTGAAATTAAACATGCCTCATTAACACATTCTGTCCATAATCAATGCTAACTTTCAAAGCAGCGGGCACTATCATTTCAAAAGTTATTAGAGTTGAAAGTGAAGAGTGTGTACATTTTTTTTTTCAGAAATGAAAAAGGGACTCTAAAGACAAACCTAATCACACTATTCTACCTAAAATGTTCAAGATGATCTGCTAAAAATCACACTTTCCCGCCCGTTTTATGACCCCAAAGTTTAGCATAATGTAAAAGAAGACTTGCCCTTTTAGAAAATGTGAAAAAGTCAAGATCGGCTAGGTTGACCTATTTCACTTTCATTCATTCATTCGTTTATTTCATTCTTCGGATAAAAAGATTGGAAAAATAACAATCATGCATATATACACAATATGTACAGGTTAAAATGGTAAAAATTACTATCAGCGAACAAATACAATAGAACAAACGGAGTGTATTATAATAAAGAAAATGAAATAGGATTTATCAGTAAAAGCCTAGGAGGCTTGACAGGTAGATACACCCATAACTTATGACATAGAAATAGCTACAGTACAGCACAGAATAACTCAATGCGTGTTCGCGCGTGAGCGAGTGTGTGAATGTGAGTGAATATAAGTTGTTGCGTTAAACATAAAACGACAAAAGATTAAACTTATACTTAATTTTAAATGAATTCAGAAATTGAATATTGCGTAGCGATGGAGGCAGAGAATTCCACATATTAGGTCCAGTATACCGAATCGATTTATACAGGGAATGGGAAGTTACTCTAGATTTGTGGAAGAGTTGTCTATTTCTAGTATCATAACTGTGCACATCCAGATTCAAAGAAAAATTTCCATCAGATACTCAGGTAATGTATTGGAAAAATAACGATGAATAATCATACAAATACTTAATCTATTAATATCATAAATATTTAGAGTGTTCAAACTATGAAATAAAGGCATGGATGGAACATAAGATTCGGCATTTGAACAGATACGCAGAGCCCGTTTTTGAAGACGGTGCAGTTTGCAGAGTTTGGACGGGTATGCAGTGGCCCACACAGTGTTGCAATACATAATATATGAAAGAATAAATGCATTGAACATCATGAACAAAATACGAAGGGGGACAAAATGCCTTATATGTTGAAGTATACCAATGATCCTGGATACCTTCGAACTGACATGATTAATATGAAAATCCCAGGCAAAATGTTGATCTAATGTCACTCCCAAGTATGTTACTACCGAGCAGTGTTCAATTTCAGTGTCATTTATATACAATGATATGTTGTCATAATTTTCACTCAAGTTTTGCGAATAACGAAATACGACATATTTTGTTTTGAGAACATTCAATGATAACTTATTACAGAGAAGCCAAGCATAAACTAAATTCAAATTTTCATTTATGGAATCAATCAAAACTGAAAAATCAGAATGGGATGCTACTAAAGTAGTGTCATCTGCAAATGATAAGAACTGAAAAAACGGTGCACATTTTACAATATCATTAATATATATCAAAAACAGAAGGGGTCCTAATATGGACCCCTGGGGAACACCGCATAATAATGAGTTGCTATTAGAACAGTAAGTATTGTATAAAGTATATTGTTTTCGCCCAGTCAAATAAGTATGAAACCACTGGTATGGTATACCACGAACCCCGTAGTATTGCAATTTGGATAGTAAAACTGAATGGGAAAGGGTGTCGAAGGCCTTCGATAAATCCATAAATATTGCAATTGCATGCTTATTTTTATCGATAAGATTCAATACCCGATCATATAAATCAATTATAGCAAACTCAGTAGAATAATGAGAACGGAAACCATATTGATTAGAACAAAGAATATCATTCTGATTAAGAAAAGTGTAAAGTCTATCAAATGCTATTCTCTCCAATATTTTTGCAAAAACCGGAAGTACTGATATAGGTCTGTAGTTATTACAATCATTTTTGTCCCCTTTCTTAAACACAGGGATAACTTTGGCAGTTTTCATACTGGATGAAAATACGCCGGTTTCGAGAGATAAATTACATATATGTACAATTGGTTTAATGATAAATATGATAACTGATTTTACAACGGAAGCAGGTATTTTATCAAAGCCAGCACTCTTGTTACCATCAATTTTGTGAACAATATCATATATTTCTGATTCAGAAACCGGTTTAAAAAAGAAAGAACGTTCAAAATTACCAGAGAGAAACTCAGAAAAACTCATAGACGTATCTGATGTATCAATCGAACGAGACAAATTTGGACCAACATCCACAAAATGTTCATTAAAAATATTTGCTATTAAAACTTGATCACATATAACATCATTTCCTTGTACTAAATTTTCAGGCAGATTACTATCAGTTTTTCCCAGGGTCCGGTTAATAAATTTCCACATACGTTTTGAATCAAATTTAGTCTTATGAAACTCATCATAGTAATATTTTCTTTTAGCATGTCGAATAACAGAGTTCAATCTATTACGATATTGCTTATAAAATGATTCATTACTGTTGTTTGGGTTCAGTTTGTACAATTTAAATAATCTGTTTTTCTTCTTGATTGACTTCAATATTGCACGTGTGATCCAGGGCTTTTTAATCCTTTTATCAACGGAGCCCCCTTTTCTAAGCGGCATATGTTCATTCAATATAAACAGAAAACGGTCCAAAAATAACTCATAGGCAAGATTGGCGTCGGTCAGCTCAAGGATATCTGACCAGTCAGCTTTCGATAAATCGCCCATCAGTGATGATAATGACAAAGGTGTTATTTTCCGTGATAATACAATATGCTTTTTACTATTTGGACTCAACGTAGCTAAAGAAGAAACAGAAAAAAACTGGATAATGGTCGCTCAAATTAGAGAGTAAAATACCAGAAATGAAATGATGGTCAGAAGAATTGGTAAAAATAATTGTGACCCGCTACAACAAAATGATCCTAAAGTCGGGCGAGGTCGATTATTTGAAAATTGCATGACACAATTCCCTAATCTTTCTGCTTTAAATTGATATATAACACGTCTTATAAAAATAATGGGCTGCGGAGATATCGATGTTTAAAAGAGAGCATGTCAAGACGCCTGGGAAATCATTGTTTCGAGAAAAGCGCCCTAAAAGTTCTCCTTGCGACGCAATCACAGTTAAGAGACACGCAAGTCAGTATTCACCTCCGGACAATAGAAGTTAAGCCCTAGCAACCCCCGAAATGCTCATTCAAACACAGCGTCGGCGGTCTCCTCACCGACCAATCAGTGACCAGGATGTCAGTAGAAGCGGCTAGGCATAGCGCAACCCGCCCGCACGCACCAGTTGACTGGGCACTGTGCGAGCTTCACGCTTCGGTTAGCGGCAAGCAGCAAACTGACCAATGAGATCACTCTGGTCGTTGTTAGGGGCGGAGCCTATGTGTGGCGCTCAATCCAAATGTTCGAACCAGTTTCTGCTTCGTTGAAACGCCAAAAAAACATGCACTGCAAAAAGTCCGGTGTGAAATAGTGAACACCGAGCTGGTGTTAAATTTTCGGTGCTCATTTATGGTGTTAAATTAACACCAACGGGTGTCATTTCCAAATCTTAAACTGTTTTTTGAAGAGTTTCTTAGTAACTGCACTTCTTTTTGATTTTTAATTTAAACAAGACGATCAAGAATTTTACATTAAAATACTTGATTTTTGAAAAAATGTGAAAATAAATTTACACCAAAGTAACACCAGCTGGTGTGGTCCCTTATTGAAGCTGGACGGGTGTTAAACCATTGATAATAACACCAGCAAATGTCAAATCAACACCATGTGGTGTCATTTTTGAATTAACACCAGTACAGTGTCAAAATAACACCAGGTACAGTGTCAAATTAACACCACGAAGTGTCAGGTGAACACTTTTCAACACCATCACAGTGCATTTTTAACACCTGTGGGTGTGGTCCTTTATTGAAGTTTGATCGGTGTTAGATTTAACACCAGTGGTGTTAAATCTAACACCGATGTTTTTACAGTGTGGCCCAGAAAAACGCTATTTTTTGGTCTTTCCTTTCATCATTTTGCTTCAAAATTTCGACAGATGATAGAAGACATGTCAGACTCTAATAATATGTCAAATTCAGAAAATCGTAAGTTTTGACCAATTTTGATGCTCTAACTTCAAACTCGATTTTCACGGCTTCGACCGTGCGCGACTTTAGGACCATTATTTTTGTTGTAGCGGGTCACAATAATTATTGTCTATAAGAGTAGCTGAATTAGAACATACACGGGTCGGTTTACATATCAGGGGGGAATACCCCATTGAGAAAAGCATATCAACGTAATTCTGAATGACACTGTTTGGTCATACTGTATCAAATCAAGATTCAGATCTCCCATAATAAAACACACTTTCGACATTGCATTCAATGTATTCAAAACTAGATCAAAGGATTTTATGAAATCACCGACATTTGAAGAAGGTTTACGATATACTATTCCAATTATTATCTTGTTCTTAATTGCATCCGTTGTTTCAATGAAAAGAGATTCTACGCCATCAATAGACAATTCTACATCTTGTAAAGTTTGAACAGACAGATTTTCTCTCACATATAATGCTACTCCTCCACCTCGGCCTTCAATACGATTAGCTTGGAACATATTATAACCCTGTAAAGAAAATGATTTGATGTATTGCTCATCCATGTCTCAGTTACTCCTATAACAGAAAAGGGGAACTTAAAAACCTGTAAATCTTCACAAAGTTTATCAAAATTCTTATTCAAACTTCTAGCATTATAATGGATCAAGCTAAGCTTATTCGTCGACGCATTGATAGATACTGAATCACGAAACTGTTCAAAATCATAATAATTGCAATCAGAGGTGTAATTTTGAGAATAGGAATTCTCATCGTCATCAGAATTGACCGAAAAATCAGTGCCTAGATACTCACAGAAAGACGCCATTAGAAGACAGGAATAATGAAGCTTTATTGATTATTCACAAAGTGTCGATGTCGCGGAGAGAAGTGATCAGTTTCTTGGTTCCGTTTTTTTTTTTTTTTTTTGGTTATTGTGAAGATTCTTCCGTCAGATGACCATGTTTGCGTAGTGTTCACGTGAGAGAGTGCTTTGCAGTACAGTTCCTGCCTTTCAGATGTCAAGTCTTCGCGGATGACAATTCCTGTCCCCTTCAATCTCGACTTGGCAGCATACATCCGGTTACGAGCGTTGTATCCGGCAAATTTGACTAGGAGTGGTCTGGGTTTTGCAGGTGACTGATGGTTGGTAGATCGATCGCCGGAGCGCGGCTTGGAGGTGATCCTATGGCTTCTGTTTAGGTCCCGAACATCCAGATCGACACCAATCTTGGTGGCAAGAGCGAGGATGGCATTATCCGTATTCTCCTTTGGAGATTCTGGGAGGCCGTATACTCGTAGACACTGACGACGTGAATACTGTTCCTGTTTCTCCAGCTCTGATTCCAAGTATTTGATCTTCTTCTGGAGTTTCTCCGATGATGAAGCAAGTTCACTGATCTTTTCGTCCCTTTGCTTCAATTCTAGCTGAAACGAAGCATGAAGTTCGTCCCCAAGTTTCTCGTAGACAGCTGTGTAAACGGCGTCAACTATTTCCTTGATGACAGATTCTGAACAAAGGGCTTTCATCACTTGCTCGGAAATGAGCTCTTTCATGTCGGCGGTCTTGACATTGTCCGTGCTCGCATTTGCATTCGCACTTTCACTTGTATCGGCAGCACAATTTGCATTTGAATGAGGGGTAGCGCTTAAGTGCCCAGCAGCAGTAGAGACGTCTCTGCCGGTACAACCTAGACTGGAATGCCCAGCCAGGTCGGGGGAGTCCTCGGGGGAATCTTCGTCGATGGTTTCAACATGGTGACCAGCTTTAGAAGATTTCTTCTTCAGTCTCGTTCTCGACGACGACATGGTTGGAGACGATTTGGACTTACTCCTGACGTGGTTTGTGATATATGGAAACTTGCAGTTTGTACATTGCAAGTCAAACAGAGTCGAAACGCAGATACAGTAAACCAGTAATGACACGGTAGAGACACACGGTGCTAACACACAGCCGCCAATCCATATATGGATTTTCAGTTTTATTTTCAGTCCTCACGCAAAATCAGTGTGTGCGAATTTTTGCTCGTTTTGTGATGCACAGACACATATATTTTGCGATGTTCACTCATCCGCCACATTATTCCAACTCTAACAAGCATTTAACTATCAAATATTTTTTCCTTTTCTGTTTGCTTTTACTTGAGGTCTCTCTTGAATGACCGTATAGATAAATTGTCTGATTTTACATAATGTGATCAAAAGTCTCAAGAGTGGCGAGCAAAAATGAATTGTGAATCATAGGCAACAAAAATAAAAGCTATACATATTTCTTGTGGATTATACCTGACATGATGATGCTGAGTCAGCGGCTCTTTTGAGCTTTCGAGGATGGAAATCGTATTTCAGGCTGGATTTCCAATAGCTTGGCAATGTAGACACCAATCGACCAAATTCTCCTCCCAGCGAGGTGTGATATTTACAATCTTTCTCACTGCTCTGAAGGTGCAACGTCAGATCGTGAATTTGTAGAAACGCAGAGAATTAAAGCAAAATATGTCATCAGAAACAACAATATCATGTAGATAAGGAATAACAAAGTAGTTCATTAAACATAATTATGGGTGTAATAGAAATGAAGAAAATAGAACTCGCCTTCCATGTTGATGAAATTATAGCCATCGGTATATGAGATAAAGCAATCACTCCCTTCAACTCTCTGCCGTTCGAAGTTCATAAATTTTGTGAGAGTTCCTTTTCTTTGGTTCGTAGTCACAATTTGAGTAAATGCTATTCATTAAAAGCCGAATTGGCAGAGAATACAAAAAAGCATAGATAGTTAAATTCTGTCCATCATATGAGAATCAACAAAAGCAGAAGGTACGAGCAAAGTCTGTGTATATATATAAATACAACAATATTGCTGTAAGGTTATTCCTACAAATTTGTTAAAAATTAATGGAGCTAAATATTGCTCATTTAACCATAGTTCATGATCCGAATGTTCAAACCTTTTAATTGCGTCCAGCTCATAAAGCCACAATGGCACTAATGAAATGTTTGTCGAACCCCATCGGTCACATAATCAGATGAACTCGACATTGTTCTGTATTAAAGCATATCACCTCCGAACCCCCAACCAACAACAACAACAACAAAAAAAAACCCGATATGATGAAATGATATATGTGACCCTGCACCTCAAAACAAACAAAAAGTCGCCAGACATGAGCAGACTTTAAGCTTTAAAAAGATGTATAACTCAAACCAAATTGACTCTCCTAACCTATCTAAATATTGGAAAGAAAGCACAAACCCAGGAAAAGTGTGAACTGAGAAAAGAGGCTCTGCAGTACAGTGTCTATTCAAGAGCTTAATTTTTACCAAACCGTGCTGGCTGTGCGATGAATGGGACAAAAAAGAGGAAGTAAACCAGCAGAGTAACAACAATGAAGGGATTATCAGATTAAACTGAAATTAAGCATGCCTCATTAACACATTCTGTCCATAATTAAAGCCAACTTTCAAAGCAGTAGCGTCGTCCTTTCAAAAGTTATTAGAGTTGAAAGTGAAGAGTGTGGATAAGGTTTTTCAGAAATGAAAAAAGGGGGTAAAGGCACACTACCAAAAATGTTCGAGATAAACTGCTAAAAAAACATACTTTCCTGTCCGTTTTATGATACCAAATTTTAGCATAATGTAAAAGAAGACCCGCTCTTTCAGAAAATATGAAAAAGTCAAGTTCGGCTAGGTTGACCCATTTCACTTATTTTAAGTCCTCACACAAAATCAGTGTGTGCGACTTTATGTTCGTTTTGAGGTGCACGGTCACATATAATACAAACAACGGTATAGCAAACAATAAGGGTGTTTTTTTTTTTTTTTTTTTTTTTTTTGGGGGGGGGGGGCATATTCTGAAACATAATTTCCGGGGGTGTTTCATAAAGCTGCTCGTATAGTTACGAACGACCATCGAGCGACTGGTGATCAGTTCTTGTGCTGAATTATGTAAATTCTGATGAGTATAGCATATCAGAACCGATCACCAGTCGCTCGTAAGTTGTTCGTAACTTTACGAAAAGCTTTATGAATCAGGGCCAAGGTACTGTTTTAACATAACATAATAATAACAAACAACAAAAAGTTTTCTCGGAATCATGTAGTGCAAGATTTATATTACTGTTTTTGGATGTATATGGAATAAAAACGAAGCGGACCTCCTTTTTCCTGGAATTCGAGTGTTTTTAAATCTTTAAAGGATCCCATGATCATCAAGACCTGTATAGCTCTTAATAGCTCTGATGGTGTTGTTACAGTGTGAAAATATCTTTATATTAAACCATGGGGGATATTAAAACATGTTCTCTGCAAAGAGCGTTGTGGTCATGGGGGGGGGGGCAAAACAGTGTTTAATTGCAGTAAGCTGACGATTATTTGTCAAGGAATTACTATTACCAACAAGTATAATGACACATGTCATGATTCAACCAAATACCTATCGAACGTGCTTTATTTTCAGGCAATCAGTACACTTTCCAATAAAAAGAAAAATAGACGATTTATTGGGTCGTTCGAGGCACTGCAGTCCGGTGATTTATGTAGCTACATATTTCTGTGCTAATAGCTAACAGTGAATTCGTTATTTGACTCTGGTGAAGTGTATGACCAATCACTAATCTAAGAATTCACATAATGTGTGTTAAAAAAAAAAAAGACTGCGAGTGATCAGAACCCGGTCAATTGAGTCAGTAATTGCATTTTGGCATTCTAAAGATTATTGTCGCTTGTTATTCGTCTTTTCCCGTCTGTTGTCTCCTTTTTCTCTGTTTGACAGTCCCATCTATTTTTCTTGAGAGTTAAGACGAATTACGGTACTCGGCAAACTTTGACATACCAGTGCATTCAGCAAGAGGAAAAACATTTTCATAAAAAGGAAGGTTAAATCAGTCAAGTCAGTTGAGGACGATGGGTATGAAGTATATTATCAACACACCATGAGATGAAACCCTGTCATTGTAAACACTACATGTATATGCCAATTTCACTCTTCCGCTACATTATTTCAACTCTAACAAGCAATTAACTATCGAATATTTGTCCTTTTCCGTTTGCTTTTACTTGTGATGTATCTTGAATGACCCTTCAAATAATATTCTAATTTTAAAACAATGTGATCAAACGTCTCAAGAGAGACAAGGAAAAAAATAAAATAAGGATTATAGGCATGGAAAATATAAATTATGCATACTTCTTGTTGATTCTACCTGACATGATGATGCTGAGTCAGCGACTGTTGAAAAGAACTTTTCAGGCCAGAAATCACATGTCAGACTGAATGTCCGAAGGCGTGGCAATGTACACACCCATCGGGCCAAGTCTCCTCCCATCGAGGAGTGATATTTACAATCTTTGTCACTGCTCTGAAAATGCAACATCAGATAGTAAATCTGTAGAAACGCAGAGAAGAAAAGCGAAAGATGTCATCAGAAACAACAATATCGTGTAAATAAGGAATAACAAAGTAGTTTTATTTAAACATACGGATGCAATTCAAATGAAGACAATAGAACGCGCCTTCAATATTCATGAAATAAAACCCATCGATGTATGAGAAAAGGCAATCACTCCCTTCAACTCTCTGCCGTTCGTAGTTCATGATTTTGTGATAGTTCCTTTTCTTTGGCTCGTAGTCATATTTTGAATTAACGCTATATACTTAAAAACCGCAGTGGCAGAAAATTCACATAAGTTTAGATAGTTAAACACTGTCCATCGTTATGGCAATTAACAAAAGCAGAAGGAGCGAACAAAGTCCGTGTACATAAATACAACAATAATGCAGTAAAATTATTCCTACAATTTTTTTAAGGATTAATGAAGGTATAGATTCCTCATATAATCAAAGTTCATGATCTCAAAGTTCAAATCTTTTTAATTGCGCCCAAATCACAAATCCACAATGTCATTAATGAAAGGTTGTCGAACCCCATCGGTCACATAAGCAGATGAAATCGAAATTGTGCTATGAGCATAGCTCCGAACCCCCAACCAACAAAAAACGAAATGATGGAATGAAAATATAATACAAACAACTGCATAACAAACAGTAATTATGTGTCTTGTTTTGCTTTGTTTGTGTATGTGTGTGTGTGAGCGTGTGTGTGTGTGTGTGCTTTTTTGCATATCCTTAAGCATGAGTCCTTGGGGTGTTTCATAAAGTTAGTAAAGTTACGAACGACTCGGGAGTCACTGTCGATCAGTTTTTGTGCTGTAGAATGTAAATTCTGGTAAGTATAGCACATCAGAACTGATCACCAGTCGCTCGTAAGTTGTTTGTAACATTACGAACAACTTTATGAAACTGGGCCCAGGTATTGTTTTCACATGCGATAATAACAACAAACAACAACAACTTTTCTCGGCATCATGTATAACAAGATTGATAATACTGTTTTTTTAATGCACATGGAAAAAAAAAACAAAACAAGCGAACCTTCTTTTTCTTGTAGCTTCTATGATTTTAAATCTTCAAAGGATTCCGTGCTCATCAAGACGTCTAAAGCTCTTGATAATGAAGTTTTGATAGTGTTTTTACATTGTGAAAATATTTTAATAACCGTGTAGGATTCAAACATGTTCTCCGCAAAGAGCGTTGAGATCATGGAGGTCCCATAACAATGTATAATTGCAGTAAGCTGAGGATTATTTGTCAAGGAATTACTATCACTAAGAAGTCTAATGGCACAGTCATGATTCAATTCAATGCCTATCGAACGTGCTTTATTTTCAGGCAGTCAGTACACTTTCCAATGACAAAAATCGACAAATTATTGAATCGTTAGATGCACTGCAGACATGTGATTAATGTAGCCATTTTCTTTTTTTTTCTTTTTTTTTTTTTGCTTATAGTTAACAGTGAATTCGTTAACAATCTAGTGAAGTAGCTGACCAATCACTAATCTAAGAATATACATAATTTGTGTAAAAAAAAAAAAGCCGATTGCAAGTAACCAGAACCCAGTCAATCGAGTCAGTAATTTTTGGATTTGTTAAGATTATTGTCGCTTGTTATTCGTCTTTCCCCGTGTGTCGTCTCCCATCCGTCTGACAGCTTCATCTTCTTTTCTCGAGAGTTACGGTACTCGGCAAACTTTGACATATCAACTTTACCAGTGTATACAGCAAGAGCAACAACGTTTAAATACAAATGAACGTTTAACCAGTGGAGGACAATGAGTATGAAGTATAATATATCAACACACCATGAGATAACCCTGTCATCGTGAACACTGCATTATGCGATGTTCAATCATCCGCTACATTATTCCAAATCTAACAAGCATTTAACTATGGAATATGTTTGCTTTTTCTGTTTGCTTTTACTTGAAGTTTCTCTTGAATTACAGTACAAATAATATTCTGATTTTACATAATGTGATCAAGTCTTAAGAGTGTGGAGAAGAAAAAGGGGAAAAATGAATAAAATAATGATCATAGCCATGGAAAATATAATTATGCATACTTATTGTTGATTCTACCTGACATGATGATGCTGGGTCCGCGGCTGTTGAGAAAAACTTTTCAGGCCAGAAATCGCATGTCAGACTGAATGTCCGAAGGCGAGGCAATGTACATACCCATCTGGCCAAGTCTCCTCCTATCGAGGAGTGATATTTACAATCTTTGTCACTGCTCTGAAAATGCAACGTCAGATTGTCGATCTGTACAAACGCAGAGAAATAAAGCAAAACATGTCATCATGTACATAAGGAGTAACAAAGTACTTTTATTTAAACATATGGGTGCAATACAAATGAAGAAAATAGAACACGCCTTCCATATTCATGAAATTAAAGCCATCGGTATATGAGATAAAGCTATCACTCCCTTCAACTCTCTGCCGTTCGTCGTTCATATATCTTGTGAGAGTTCCTTTTCTTAGGCCCGTCTCGCATGTTTTGAATTGAAGCTACTTAAAAGCCGCATTGGCAGAGAATGTGAATAAGTTTAGATAGTTACATGTAAATGCGTTCCATCATATGCCCATCAGCAAAAGCAGAAGGTACGAACAAAGTCTGTGTATATATGAAGAGTTTGTTTGCAAAAACCGATAAGTCCATAATTATCAAATGGAGATATTTGCGATTAAAGGTCAAGAAAAATAAAGAGACTAATAAGAAAAAATTTGCTTCTTTTGACCATAACTTCAAATATATACCTTTATATGCAGTGACCAATATATCATTTAAAAGGAATTATTTTGTACTTTATGACAGAGACCGTACTTCAAAATCTTCAAAAATGGACTTATCGGTTTTTGCAAACAAACTCTTCATATGAATAGAACAATACCGCTGTAAGATTATTCCTACAATTTTGTTAAGAATTAATGGAGGTATATATAGTTCATTTCACCAAAGTTCATGGTCCCAATATTCAAACCTTTTAATTGCGTCAATATCATAAATCCACAATGTCATTTATGAAAACGCCCTCTAATGTGAATTTTCTGACATCTTTAACTACGTACAGAATTAATGTAGACAACTTGTAACAAATAATAGGTTTACGTAGAAATATTTTTTAGAACGACTAGGAAAACAGCGTATCTCTGTCACTCTCAAGTCAATCCAACAATGTTATTAATGATTGGTGTTTTCAACCCCTATTATAATGTTATTACAAATGATTCGGTGAGCTCCGACCACCACCTACAAAGGACATACATATTGATATGCGAAATAAAAAAAAAATAATAGTAAAAAGAAGCATATTGAAAGCGGTGCAGTTTTGGGTTGTCCATTATTTTTTCCATTTGCCGAAATGACCATACACATTACATTTATGATATTAATACCAGAGGTAACTTATATAGAAACGAAAGCAACAGATATCTGACAGGTTGGTACAATAGTATCAGTATTTCCACCCTGGAACTCAAAGTAGCAGCATTTCACCCGAAAGCTTGAAAGACGTGTCATACTGGAAATCCATAATTTGGTCAAGTCTCCTTCCATTGAGGAATGACACTGAGAATCTTCAACTGACAAGTTCAGATTCTGAATCTAGCAAAAAATGATAATAAAGTGACATATAAAAGGGGATGGCTAGTACCTGATCAGTGGGAATCAGTCGGAATGCTGGGGATGATTGTTCCAATTCTTGTGGGGTTCATTTAATAGTACATTACATATTTGAAGAGTTTGTTCGCAAAAACCGATAAGTCCATTTTTGAAGATTTTGAAGTACAGTCGCTGTTATAAAGTACAAAATAATACCTTTTGTACGATATAATGGTCACTACATATGTGACCGTGCACCTCAAAACGAACATAAAGTCGCACACACTGATTTTACGTGAGGACTGAAAATAAGTGAAATGGGTCAACCTAGCGGAACTTGACTTTTTCATATTTTCTGAAAGAGCGGGTCTTCTTTTACATTATGCTAAAATTTGCTATCATAAAACGGGCAGGAAAGTGTGTTTTTTTAGCAGTTTATCTCGAACATTTTTGGTAGAATAGTGTGATTAGGTGTGTCTTTAGAATCTTTTTTTCATTTCTGAAAAACCTTGTCCACACTCATCACTTTCAACTCTAATAACTTTTAAAAGGGTAAACGCTACTGCTTTGAAAGTTGGCATTAATTATGGACAGAATGTGTTAATGAGGCATGATTAATTTCAGTTTAATCTGATAATCCCTTCATTGTTGTTACTCTGGTGGTTTACTTCCTGTTTTTTGTCCGATTCATTGCACAGCCAGCGGGGTTTGGTAAAGATTAAGCGCTTGAATAGACACTGCACTTCAGAGCCTCTTTTCTCAGTTCACACTTTTCCTGAGTTTGTGCTTTCTTTCCAATATTTAGATAGGTTAGGAGAGTTCATTTGATTTGAGTTATACATCATTTTAAAGCTTAAAGTCTGCTCTTTAAGAATATGGTCTTAACTAAAAATTCATGTTAGGCGACTTTTTGTTTGTTTTGAGGTGCAGGGTCACATATAAAGGTACATTTTTGAAGTTATGGTCAAAAGAAGCAAAATTTTTCTTATTATTCTCTTTATTTTTCTTGACCTTTAATCGCAAATGTCTCCATTTGGCAAATATGGACTTATCGGATTTTGCAAACAAACTCTTCGTTTATTGTTGTGTGAAAATAATTTGCTTCAGAATGGTTTCATATTCAAGTAATGTGCAGTTCAATGTTTCCAGGTTAGCGTCCCTGGTCAGTGACGGGGCATTAATCTGCTCATTACTTGAATATGAGACGGTTCTGAAGCAAATAATTTTCACACAACAGTAGATGTACTCTTAAATGAATCCCACAAGGATTGGAACAATCATCCCTCTGCATTCCCACGGATTCCCACTGATCGGTTACTAGCCATTACCTTTAAGGGAAAATACAGATTAGATACTGTCATCACGAAGTTAGGATCTTTTTGTGAAAAAAAAAAAATCGTCACAATACAGTCTTTACAATCGATATGTAATAACCGAAGATTGAAATACATGTTGAAATATATCTTCACGTTTTTTTTTTCTTGTCACAGATATGCTAACTAATTTCTGCAAAAAAAGAAGAAAATCAATAAACCCAAATATTATAATCATCTTCCAGTTTGTCTATGCATTACAAAAGAAAAAGATAGAGATGTTGTGAAGATATCATGAAGTTCATATCGACTATTGTAATAGTTTAAAGCACTAAAGTGTGCTTATCAATTTTGCCACGCCCTTTTCCCAAGTATTCTAGCATGTGTATTCGTCAAACTTGTGTTAAAGTATGTGACCAGTCACTAGGGGCAGAATACAAGAAAATAGTTTGAATTCAAATGCAAAATACGAGAGAACAAAACCCAGTGGTTAATGAGTCAGCTCGTTAAGTTCGGCATTTCGAATAACATTTTTCTCGATTCCCCGTTCTCTCCCGTCTGTTGTCTCCCGTCCGTCTCTTTGACAGTACAATATCCTTCTCGCGAGAGTTATGGTAAGGAAGATAGAGATGTTGTGAAAAAATAATTGGAGAGATACAACATTCACATAGAATGTATCGTTAAGTCCGAGGAGGACAAAGAGCATTCAGTATCCACACAACATCGAATAAGATAATTCTACCATCGTCTAAACCACGTCATTCTCACCGTAATACGCCTTTTACAGTCATTTTTTTTTTTCACTTTTCAGTTCGGTTTCATTTTTCGTCTGACCTATGTTATCCCAGGGATTATTATGATTTCAAGAATGCTAATTCTTCTATCAGAGGTTTTCCCAATAATTTGGGAAAAAATCCCGGACACCGAAAAGGCATCACATGTAGAAAATATATATTATGTATAGGCTCTTCGTCCTGATGATGTCACCTCACATGATAACGTCATTCTCACCCTAATAGCCCTTTTACAGTCATTCTTTTTTTCACTTTTCTGTTCGGTTTCATTTTTAGTCTGACCTATGTTATCCTAGAGATTATTATGATTTCAAGAATTCTCATTCTACTATCAGAGGTTTTTCCAATAAATGGGGAAAAAATCCCGATCACCGAAAAGGCATCACATGTAGAAAGTAGAAATTATGTATAGGCTCTTCTTTCTGAAGATGTTACCTGACATGATGGTGCTGACTCAACGGCTGTTGATAAGAACTTTTTAGGCCAGAAGTCGCATGTCAGAGTGAAGCTCGAAAGACTTTGCACTGTACACACCCATCGGGCCAATTCTCCTCCCATTGAGGAGTGGTATTGAAAATCTCTGGCACTGCTTTGAAAATGCAATTTCAGATCGTCATTCTGTAGAAACGCAGAGATATGAAGTAAAACATGGCGTTAAAAAAAAAAGCATCTACGGAGAATAGCAGAATAATACAAATTCAATGAATTTAACGCTCTCGTTCTTTCGTCCATACGCAACGTAATTTTTTCTTTCATTTTTTTTTTTTGAGAGGGAGAGAGAGAAAAAGTTTTCTTTTGACTTTTTTTTTTTTTTTTGGGGGGGGGGGGTCGTAGTCGTACGTTAAGTAAACCTTACCTGATCGGCATGCCGGCAGAGGTTTGACAGAAAATCTAAATAGTGGAATATTATGCAAATTCTACGGCGAGCGAAAGAAGAACAATTCCCAAAGCCCACTATTGCGAATTTTGTGAAATTTTATCCTATGTACAGACTTAATGTAGCCAATAATAGGTTTACGTAGAAATGATTTTAGAACTACGAGGGAAACAGCATATCTCCGTCACTCTCAAGTCAATCCAACAATGTTATTGATGTTTACTCTTTTCAACCCCTATTATTATGTTATTAGAAATGATTCGGTGAGCTCCGACCACCCCCTACAAAGAACATACATATTGATATGTCAAATTAAAAAAAAAAAAACTAATAGTAAAAACAAGCATATTGAAAATGATGCAGTTTTGGGTTGTCTGTACTTTTTTTCAATTTCCCGAAATAACCATCATATTAAATTTATGATATTAATACCAGAGGTACTTATATAGAAACAAAAGCAACAGATATCTGACAGGTTGGTACCATAGTATCAGTCTTTCCACTCTGGAACTCAAAGTAGCCACATTTCACCCGGAAGCTTGAAAGAAGTGGTATACTGGAAATCCATTTGGTCAAGTCTCCTTCCATTGAGGAATGATACTGAGAATCTTCAATTGACAAGTTCAGATTCTGAATCTATTAAAAAATAATAATAAAGTGACATATTGAGGAAAACATAGATAAGATACTGTCATCACGAATTCGGGATATTTCTGTGAAAAAAAAAAATATTCGTCACAATACAGTCTTCACAATCGAGATGTAATAACCGAAGATTGAAATACATGTTGAAATATACCTTCACGCTTTTTTTTTGTCACAGATATGTTAACTCATTTCTACAAAAAAAAAAAAGAAAATCAATAAATCCAAATATAACAATTATCTTCCATGGTGTCTGTCCATTACAAAAGAAAAAGATAGCCATGTTCTGAAGAAATCATGACGGTCATATCGACTGTTGCAATGATTCAAAGCACTACAGTGTGGTTATTAATTTTGCCACGCTCTTTTCCCAAGTTAGAAGTATTCTAACGTGTCTATTCGTCAAACTTGTGTTAAAGAATGTGACCAGTCACTAGTGAAAGAATACAAGAAAGTAATTTGAATTTAAAAGCAAAATACGAGAGGTCAGAACCCAGTGGTTAATGAGACAGCTCGTTAAGTTCGGCATTTCGAATAACATTTTTCTCGATTCCCGTTCTCTATCGTCTGCTGTCTCCCGTCCGTCTCTTTGACGGTGCAATATTCTTCTCGTGAGAGTTATGGTAAGGAACATGGCAAACTTCCACATATAATTTCATAAACAATTGGATAGATAGAACATTCACATAGAATGTGTCGTTAAGTACGAGGAGAACAAAGAGCATGCAGTATCCGCACAACATCGAATAAGATAATTCTACCATCGTCAACACCACGTCATTCTCACCCTAATACACCTTTCACAGTCTTTTTTTCCACTTTTTTGTTCGGTTTCATTTTTGGTCTGACCTATGTTATCCGAGGGATTATTATGATTTCAAGAATGCTAATTCTTCTATCAGAGGTTTTCCCAATAATTGGGGAAAAAATCCCGGACCCCGAAAAGGCATTGATGCATAAAATAATTATAAATTGTGTATAGGCTCTTCTTCCTGAAGATGTTACCTCACATGATGATGCTGAGTCAACGGCTGTTGAAAAGAACTTTTCAGGCCAGAAGTCGCATGTTAGAGTGAAGCTCGAAAGACTTTGCAATGTACACACCCATCGGGCCAATTCTCCTCCCATTGAGGAGTGGTATTGAAAATCTCTGGCACTGCTTTGAAAATGCAATTTCAGATCGTCAGTCTGTAGAAACGCAGAGATATGAAGTAAAACATGGCGTTAAAAAAACATCTACGGAGAATAGCAGAATAATACAAATTCAATGAATTTGTAATAACCGAAGATTGAAATACATGTTGAAATATACCTTCACGCTTTTTTTGTCACAGATATGTTAACTCATTTCTACAACAAAAAAACAAGAAAATCAATAAATCCAAATATAACAATTATCTTCCAGGGTGTCTGTCCATTACAAAAGAAAAAGATAGCCATGTTCTGAAGAAATCAGAAGAGCATGCAGTATCCGCACAACATCGAATAGGATAATTCTGCCATCGTCAACACCACGTCATTCTCACCCTAATACACCTTTTACAGTCTTTTTTTCCCACTTTTCTGTTCGGTTTCATTTTTGGTCTGACCTATGCTATCCCAGGGATTATTACGATTTCAAGAATGCTAATTCTTCTATCAGAGGTTTTCCCAATAATTGGGGAAAAAATCCCGGACCCCGAAAAGGCATCGATGCAGAAAATAATTATAAATTGTGTATAGGCTCTTCTTCCTGAAGATGTTACCTCACATGATGATGCTGAGTCAACGGCTGTTGAAAAGAACTTTTCAGGCCAGAAGTCGCATTTCAGAGTGAAGCTCGAAAGACTTTGCAATGTACACACCCATCGGGCCAATTCTCCTCCCATTGAGGAGTGGTATTGAAAATCTCTGGCACTGCTTTGAAAATGCAATTTCAGATCGTCAGTCTGTAGAAACGCAGAGATATGAAGTAAAACATGGCGTTAAAAAAACATCTACGGAGAATAGCAGAATAATACAAATTCAATGAATTTAACGCTCTCGTTCTTTCGTCCATACACAACGTAATCTTTTTTTTTTCATTTTTTTAAGAGAGGGAGAGAGAGAAAAAGTTTTCTTTTCATTTTTTTTTTTTTTTGTTGGGGGGGGGGGGGGGGTCGTAGTCGTACGTTAAGTAAACCTTACCTGATCGGCATGCCGGCAGAGGTTTGACAGAAATCTAAATAGTGGAATAGTATGCAAATTCTACGGCGAGCGAAAGAAGAACAAATCCCAAAGCCCACTAATGATAATTTTCTGAAATTTTATCCTATGTACAGACTTAATGTAGCCAATAATAGGTTTACGTAGAAATGATTTTAGAACTACGAGGGAAACAGCATATCTCCGTCACTCTCAAGTCAATCCAACAATGTTATTGATGATTACTCTTGTCAACCCCTATTATTATGTTATTAGAAATGATTCGGTGAGCTCCGACCACCCCCTATTATCATGTTATTAGAAATGATTCGGTGAGCTCCGACCACCCCCTACAAAGAACATACATATTGATATGTGAAATAAAAAAAAAAAAACTAATAGTAAAAACAAGCATATTGAAAATGGTGCAGTTTTGGGTTGTCTGTACTTTTTTTTCAATTTGCCGAAATAACCACTACATTAAATTTATGATATTAATACCAGAGGTACTTATATAGAAACAAAAGCAACAGATATCTGACAGGTTGGTACCATAGTATCAGTCTTTCCACCCTGGAACTCAAAGTAGCCACATTTCACCCGGAAGCTTGAAAGACGTGGCATACTGGAAATCCATTTGGTCAAGTCTCCTTCCATTGAGGAATGATACTGAGAATCTTCAATTGACAAGTTCAGATTCTGAATCTATTAAAAAATAATAATAAAGTGACATATTGAGGAAAACATAGATAAGATACTGTCATCACGAATTCGGGATATTTCTGTGAAAAAAAAAATATTCGTCACAATACAGTCTTCACAATCGAGATGTAATAACCGAAGATTGAAATACATGTTGAAATATACCTTCACGCTTTTTTTTTTTTTGTCACAGATATGTTAACTCATTTCTACAAAAAAAAAAGAAAATCAATAAATCCAAATATAACAATTATCTTCCATGGTGTCTGTCCATTACAAAAGAAAAAGATAGCCATGTTCTGAAGAAATCATGACGGTCATATCGACTGTTGCAATGATTCAAAGCACTACAGTGTGGTTATTAATTTTGCCACGCTCTTTTCCCAAGTTAGAAGTATTCTAACGTGTCTATTCGTCAAACTTGTGTTAAAGAATGTGACCAGTCACTAGTGAAAGAATACAAGAAAGTAATTTGAATTTAAAAGCAAAATACGAGAGGTCAGAACCCAGTGGTTAATGAGACAGCTCGTTAAGTTCGGCATTTCGAATAACATTTTTCTCGATTCCCGTTCTCTATCGTCTGCTGTCTCCCGTCCGTCTCTTTGACGGTGCAATATTCTTCTCGTGAGAGTTATGGTAAGGAACATGGCAAACTTCCACATATAATTTCATAAACAATTGGATAGATAGAACATTCACATAGAATGTGTCGTTAAGTACGAGGAGAACAAAGAGCATGCAGTATCCGCACAACATCGAATAAGATAATTCTACCATCGTCAACACCACGTCATTCTCACCCTAATACACCTTTCACAGTCTTTTTTTCCACTTTTTTGTTCGGTTTCATTTTTGGTCTGACCTATGTTATCCGAGGGATTATTATGATTTCAAGAATGCTAATTCTTCTATCAGAGGTTTTCCCAATAATTGGGGAAAAAATCCCGGACCCCGAAAAGGCATTGATGCATAAAATAATTATAAATTGTGTATAGGCTCTTCTTCCTGAAGATGTTACCTCACATGATGATGCTGAGTCAACGGCTGTTGAAAAGAACTTTTCAGGCCAGAAGTCGCATGTTAGAGTGAAGCTCGAAAGACTTTGCAATGTACACACCCATCGGGCCAATTCTCCTCCCATTGAGGAGTGGTATTGAAAATCTCTGGCACTGCTTTGAAAATGCAATTTCAGATCGTCAGTCTGTAGAAACGCAGAGATATGAAGTAAAACATGGCGTTAAAAAAACATCTACGGAGAATAGCAGAATAATACAAATTCAATGAATTTGTAATAACCGAAGATTGAAATACATGTTGAAATATACCTTCACGCTTTTTTGTCACAGATATGTTAACTCATTTCTACAACAAAAAAACAAGAAAATCAATAAATCCAAATATAACAATTATCTTCCAGGGTGTCTGTCCATTACAAAAGAAAAAGATAGCCATGTTCTGAAGAAATCAGAAGAGCATGCAGTATCCGCACAACATCGAATAGGATAATTCTGCCATCGTCAACACCACGTCATTCTCACCCTAATACACCTTTTACAGTCTTTTTTTCCCACTTTTCTGTTCGGTTTCATTTTTGGTCTGACCTATGCTATCCCAGGGATTATTACGATTTCAAGAATGCTAATTCTTCTATCAGAGGTTTTCCCAATAATTGGGGAAAAAATCCCGGACCCCGAAAAGGCATCGATGCAGAAAATAATTATAAATTGTGTATAGGCTCTTCTTCCTGAAGATGTTACCTCACATGATGATGCTGAGTCAACGGCTGTTGAAAAGAACTTTTCAGGCCAGAAGTCGCATTTCAGAGTGAAGCTCGAAAGACTTTGCAATGTACACACCCATCGGGCCAATTCTCCTCCCATTGAGGAGTGGTATTGAAAATCTCTGGCACTGCTTTGAAAATGCAATTTCAGATCGTCAGTCTGTAGAAACGCAGAGATATGAAGTAAAACATGGCGTTAAAAAAACATCTACGGAGAATAGCAGAATAATACAAATTCAATGAATTTAACGCTCTCGTTCTTTCGTCCATACACAACGTAATCTTTTTTTTTCATTTTTTTTTAAGAGAGGGAGAGAGAGAAAAAGTTTTCTTTTCATTTTTTTTTTTTGTTGGGGGGGGGGGGTCGTAGTCGTACGTTAAGTAAACCTTACCTGATCGGCATGCCGGCAGAGGTTTGACAGAAATCTAAATAGTGGAATAGTATGCAAATTCTACGGCGAGCGAAAGAAGAACAAATCCCAAAGCCCACTAATGATAATTTTCTGAAATTTTATCCTATGTACAGACTTAATGTAGCCAATAATAGGTTTACGTAGAAATGATTTTAGAACTACGAGGGAAACAGCATATCTCCGTCACTCTCAAGTCAATCCAACAATGTTATTGATGATTACTCTTGTCAACCCCTATTATTATGTTATTAGAAATGATTCGGTGAGCTCCGACCACCCCCTATTATCATGTTATTAGAAATGATTCGGTGAGCTCCGACCACCCCCTACAAAGAACATACATATTGATATGTGAAATAAAAAAAAAAAAACTAATAGTAAAAACAAGCATATTGAAAATGGTGCAGTTTTGGGTTGTCTGTACTTTTTTCAATTTGCCGAAATAACCACTACATTAAATTTATGATATTAATACCAGAGGTACTTATATAGAAACAAAAGCAACAGATATCTGACAGGTTGGTACCATAGTATCAGTCTTTCCACCCTGGAACTCAAAGTAGCCACATTTCACCCGGAAGCTTGAAAGACGTGGCATACTGGAAATCCATTTGGTCAAGTCTCCTTCCATTGAGGAATGATACTGAGAATCGTCAATTGACAAGTTCAGATTCTGAATCTATTAAAAAATAATGATAAAGTGACATATTGAGGGAAAATATAG
Source organism: Diadema setosum (assembly GCF_964275005.1). Classification (NCBI taxonomy): domain Eukaryota; kingdom Metazoa; phylum Echinodermata; class Echinoidea; order Diadematoida; family Diadematidae; genus Diadema; species Diadema setosum. Next base: position 360,789 of record NC_092701.1, read on the forward strand.
ATAAGATACTGTCATCACGAAATCGGGATCTTTTTGTGAAAAAAAAAAATATTCGTCACAATACAGTCTTCACAATCGAGATGTTGTGACGAAAACTATAGCTCTGTTCGAGTTAACTTGTTTCGTCGCAGTACAAAGAGATGCGACTCCAAAACGCTCTCACCATTAAGCCCATAGGCACAGAGAATAAAGTACACGCAAAATCCATTCATGACATTAGGTGCCCATTCCTGCAGGTTTTATTGAGAGAGTTCTTTCGACATGGACATTATTGCGAGAAGAATTATCACACAGAGGTGCCTAGCATCTCCTAGGTCTGCACTCAGCGACGTCTAGATATCTTCTGAAGACTGAAGACAATATTTCTATTTCTTGTCCCCTGCAAAATTGCTGATCTATGAAAAACCACTATGAATAAATGGAGAGTAAAATAGTCCTATTTGGACAAGTCAGCCATTTTCGAAAGGGGAAGGGTACATTAAGGGAAACAAAAAGAATACTACCTTGGTCAAGTCAGCACATTGCCGCTACTAACTTTTGTTTTGTCTCGATTCCACACAAAGACATAACATGGAAAATAACTCTTGACCAATCACACCACTACCCCTTCTTACATAACTTATGTTACTTCTTGTCTGGAGTGAGAAATAAAGAGTTGTATAGCATCTGCACTTTTGACCAATCATAAAGAAGGTCATTCTTACATAACTTATGTTATTCATTGTCTGAAAATCTATTCAAAGAAACACAAAAGAAAATTACTTTTAACCAATCATCTCTCTGTCTGGACCAGCAATGTATATCTCTATTTCCTGCTAGCCTCATACCCTAAGGGTTAAGACCGCCTGACCTTTGAGATGTTTGTCCCTGGACAGGGGATTTATCTTACATCAGGCTCCTGGGGACTGCCACCTGTTGTGGTCTGGGGATGGGGATGTACTACACAGTGCTATACATTTAAATGTGAAATGGACACTACTATACGCATTGGGTATTTCCCACAAAATAATTGGGCTGACATGTGTGCATGTCACAGACATCCCCGACCTTCTAAGATGGAAACTATACAAGTTTAAAATGAAGTTTCTCAAACCTCATTATGAACATAGTTTACATGTAGATACAATTTATAGCGTTTACACTGTTTAACCAGACTGGCTATAAAACTTACGACTAAATAGTCTATACTGTGCAATTCTAGCTCAACAGCTCACATGTAAACAATCAAAACATATAATGACTCAAAACAACTGTACATTTACTTTAGACAAATTTGAACATGGATCGTGGAAATTGCTTGCAGATTGTAAACTTCTCTTTCTTTCTCTTTTTTTTCCAAAAAAAGATTAGGGTTAAGTTTCTTCCTTGCTCGGCAAACATCCTTCGTTTCATCATCATAATTCCTCTAATGTTTTACATACAAGTCATGTACCCCTTTCTCTGGGTACTTTGATTTTGCTAGTTTACTATAACCAATAAGTACTCTGGCATCACTATGCCATGTGCATGCATACATTTAAGGCAGTTGCATATTGTGTACAAGTCACGCAGTATCAAAAGATTCAAGATGACCACAGATAATTACATTCTGGCATCAATGATCAATAGCATAGTGTATGAATGCGTCAGTGTTCTCGAGTTCATCATTGTCCTCAATAATGAAGTCCTCAGTGTCTTTCCTTCGTGTCGTTCTCATTTCATCCAGTGATAAAGTTCATCAGTTTACTGTTCAGTCGAATTGAAACTCCAAACTCGTATAGGCAAGTGAGTGGCTATGCGATTATTTTATCCTAACACTTTTCATACTGGTGTGGGCAGAATCACAGTTCTACTGTTATATATACCACTACAAGTATAACATACGACATAAATTATCCTGAACTGCAACTTTAATTCCTACCAAAGGAAATCGGAATGTACTTTACATGTATACAACGTTAAGACACACACTTAATTCTTCGGATAAGAACATTCTTTCAGAATTCACTCATTGATCCTTATAATACCCACAGCATGTGTATAAGCCCTGGCATTATATCATACTATTATGGTATCATTCCTAGATGCGGGACAATGCATCTGCATTGCCGTTCATTCTCCCACTGCGGTGTTCCACCTCCATCGGGTAAGACTGCAGTGCCAGGCTCCATCGCATAAGTCGAGCATTTTTGGTTTTGAGCTGTTTTAGCCAGCTCAGGGGGTTATGGTCTGTCTGAATGACAAATGACTGCCCAAACAAATATGGATGAAATTTCTCGACACTCCAAATTATGGCTAGGCACTCTTTCTCAATGATGGGGTAGTTCACTTCGCGGGGGAGCAACTTGCGACTAATGAATGCGACCGGGTGATCAACCCCCTCCTCATTTGTCTGGCTGAGCACAGCCCCTATGCCCCTATCACTAGCATCTACCTGCACAATGAAGGGAGCCGAGTAGTTTGGGCTCCTCAAAACTGGGGCAGAGGTCAGTGAACTTTTGAGTGTCTGGAAGGCTGCCTCACACTTTGGGTCCCATCTCACCAATTTTGGCTCTGATTTCCTCGTAAGGTCAGTGAGTGGGGAGGCTATTTCACTGTACTCTGGGATGAATTTCCGATAATATCCCGTTAGTCCTAGGAAGGCTCTAACGTCTGTTTTCGTGACTGGCCTAGGATATGATACTACAGCCTCAATCTTCGCAGGTTCAGGCTTCACCTTCCCCCCTCCAATCACAAAACCCAAGTACAACACCTCCCTCTCACCGAACTTGCACTTGGCTGGCTTGGCTGTCAAGCCTGCCTCTCTCAACCTCCCTAGCACATCCTTCAAGTGTTCTACATGCTCCTCCCATGTCTCACTAAAGACGACTATGTCATCAATGTACGCTGCTGCATAGGCCTGTGCGCCACGCAAAACTTTGTCTACCAGCCGTTGGAATGTCGCAGGCGCCCCTTTCCGTGACTTCATTCAACTTTCTGTTGTCTACACACAGTCGCATGGATTGATCCTTTTTCGTCACTAGTACAATTGGGGATGCATATGGTGATGCAGACTCTTGAATTATCCCCATCTTCAACATCTCATCCAACTCTCTCTTCACTGTTTCCTTGACACTATGAGGTAAACGGTACGCACGCTGGCGGACCGGCCTTTCAGAAGTAGTTTCAACCTCATGTTGCAAGATGTTTGTCCTACCGGGGATACTGCTTAGGGTCTCCCTAAACTCAGAAGTGATTGCTCTCACGTCATTGGCCTGTTCTTCGCTCAAGCGGTTAGAAATCTCTACTTCACTTTCACTATCTGCGCCTGGACTAATTAGTGGGGCAACAGGTATACTTGGATCAGTTTCCTCCTCTACTATCCTGGGCTGTGTGTACAATACAACCCCCTGCCTTGCATTCCACTTCTTCAGCATGTTTATGTGAAAGACCTGGTGTCGTTTTCTTTCTCCTACCTCTACTACGTAGTCTACATCACTCACTTTTTGCACTACTCTGTATGGGCCTTGCCACTTTGCCAACAATTTGCTGCTTGAAGTTGGGAGAAGAACCAACACCTCATTTCCCACCTCTAGCGTGCGAGCACGCGCCCCTTTGTCATACCACAGTTTTTGGCGCGTCTGCGCTGCCGACAAATTCTTGTGTGCTAGCTCTAGGTTCTCTGCCAATCTAGTCCTCATGTTCATTACATATGACAAGATTCCCTCTCCCTCAGTGATTTCACCCGTCAATGTCTCCTTTAACACGTCTAGGGGTCCCCTCACACGATGACCATACAGAAGTTCAAATGGGGAGAAACCCGTGGACTCTTGGGGAACCTCCCGGTATGCGAACAGTACATAAGGAAGATGCTCATCCCAATTGCATTTTCCCTCATCCATGTACGGCTTTAGCATCCCTTTCAGTGTGGAATTGAAACGTTCTACTAGCCCGTTACTTTGGGGGTGATAGGGGCTCGTCCTTATCTTCCTGATTCCTAAGCTCTCGCACACTTGAACCATCAGTTTTGACATGAAATTTGCACCTTGGTCGGTGAGAATTTCTTGTGGTACCCCCACCCGAGAGAAATCTTGATGAGCTCATCAGCAATCTTGTCAGCATTGGTGGAACGAAGGGGGATTGCTTCTGGGTACCTCGTCGAGTAGTCACAAATGACTAGGATGTACATGTTGCCCTTCTTTGATTTGGGCAGGGGCCCCACTATATCTAGAGCAATTCGTTGGAATGGCTCACCTATGATGGGCACCTGAACCATGGGCACTTTACCACCCCTCTTGCTACTAGTCTTCTGGCAGGGCTCACATGTTCGAATATACTCTGAAACGTCTCTAAAAAGCCCTGGCCAGTAGTAATTCCGGAGGATCCTATCTTTTGTCTTATCGACGCCCAGGTGCCCCGCCATGAGATCGTCATGGGCCATCCCCAGCAGCTCCCGCCGGTACTGTTTTGGAACTACTACTTGCCTAAACTCCTGCCCCTGGGTTGCCCCCTTTTTCCTCCAGTGCCGGAAGAGGATTCCCCCCTCCCAGTAGAAATAACACTTGTCCCCTGCGCCTGTGTCAGAGGGGAGGGCCTTTTCCCGAACCAATTTTAGGGTCCCATCCTCCCTTTGGTCCTTTCCTAGCTCAGATTTTGATAGCGTCAGTAAGCTTGGAGTAGCACACCTATCACTACCTACCTCCTTGTCATTTTGGGGTCTTCCTCCCTCATTCTTCCCTGTTTCCTGTTCAGCCAGCTTGGCTCGCTGCCCCCTTGTGACAACCATTACAGGGTCTTGCAGTTGCAATTCTTGCAATCTATCATTCAAAATCTCATTGCCTTAATAGTATCATGTCTACAGAGAGAGTGTCAATTACTCCTACCACAACGTATCCCGAGATGGAGTATGGCTCAGTCACAAGATGTATGAGGGCTAATGGGACATCAACCTCATTCCCTGTCACACCCCCTATCCTCACACTCTGCCCTGTGTAGGCATTAGCATGTACATTTTCTGGTCTCACCAATGTTTGGGTCGCACCCGTATCCCGTAACAATTGTATTTTCTTCCCATTCACATCAGCCTCGCTCATGTATGGCTTATGTTTAGGGTCCACTTGATCTGCCCGACATAAGTAGCCCTTAGCTACACCACTCCCCTTATCCGAGGGCCCTCCCCCTGCTTATTAGGGCAGTTAGGGGCGATGTGGCCTAGCTTACCACATTTGTAGCACTTTACTGCTTCCCGATCCTTTCTATTGTTCTGAGAGTTTTGAACCTGACCCTTTGGTTTTTCCTTCCCAGCCTGGCCTGATGAGAGGTTATTGCTGTTCCCTCTATCAGTCCTAGGGCCCTTATAGGAATGGTTTAGGCTCCTCCTGGTAGTGGTATACTCGTCGGCTAGACTAATCAATTGCCCAAAATCAGCTGCATGGTTATCGAGTAACCACAGCTTCAAATCAGGAGGAACGTGATCCAGCATGTTTTCTTGTAGGATCATGTCCTCAAGTTTCCTCACATTCCCCTTTGCTCCTACTCCCTCTACCCACCTATCAAATGCATCGCGCATCCTTGTTCCATACTCTACGTAGTAGCTTTCATCCCCGCGTTTATTCATTCTACGAAATTTTTGCCTGTAGGCATCTGGCGTTAGCTCATATTTAAGCAGAATTGCTTTTTTGATCACATCGTAGTTGCCACACACATCATCGTCTAGTCTAGAATAAGCTTCGCGTGCTTTCCCTGTGAGTAGGGGTGCTAGTCTTCCTGCCCACAACTCCTTTTCCCAACCGTGAAGTTTCGCAACTTTTTCAAAAGTGCGCAGAAATGCATCTACATCATCTCCTTCTTTGAGTCTGGGCAGCAGTTCTTTCAAATTATCTGGCCTATGATTGGGCGCTGACCCCTGCCTCTGCGCAGCATTTTGCGCTAATCGCACCTCCCTTTCCAGCTGTATACGAGCTTTTTCAATATTTTCTTCCTTCTCTAACTCTACGCGCCTAGTCTTAGCCTGAATTTCTGCTAGACGTAGTTCATGCTGCATCCTTTCGCTCTCAACGCGCAGACGCATCATTTCGAGCTCTACAGTACTTTCAGTTTGGGGAGCATTGCTCGATCCTGTCTCAGACCCCGTCTCGGACCCCGCCCCTGCTGAATTAACATGAGGCTGTAGCATTTCAATCAATTCGGCCTTACTAAGCCCCTCATGGGACAAGCCCAACTCATCACACTTCTCCCTCAACTCGGCCACCCTCATTTGTCGCAAGTCACTGATACTTAATATACTTCACTAGTAAATGTATGCGATAACCTTAACAAAAGACAAATGTGACCAATAATTCAAAGTACTCTAAAGTCATAGAATTACCTTAGCTCATAAAGTACTATAATCCCATGTATCTAACGCTTAAGGATATTAGGATGATTTGTATTGTGATTAGCCTGCACTAAGATTAAGCCACACACCTCAATTATCATATTTTACTTTAGCGTTCATGAAATACATGTAAATTGAGCCACACCCTTGCAATTCCAGTTCTACTTTCACTTAGCTCCTTTTGGTGTTCGTCAAATGCTCCTCCTGCCTCTCGCAGCCAGTCTGCTCCACAGCTCCTGCCGTCCGTCGATCTGCTCCAGATCCAGCAAAATGAAGCATCCAAATCCTCCTGGATTATGTATCTGCTCCCCTCCAATGGAACTGCTGCCACAGGCATCCGGATGTGTCCACCAACAATTCACTCGTCTCCAGACGAAAATTGCGTGCTTCAGTGGATCAGTATGAATTGTTCCACTCAGCTTTAAATAATGAGTATTTTGTAGACTTTTACATACATATTGATATGTCAAATCAAAAAAAAAAAAAAACTAATAGTAAAAAAAAGCATATTGAAAATGATGCTGTTTTGGGTTGTCTGTACTTTTTTTCAATTTGCCGAAATAACCATCACATTAAATTTATGATAGTAATGCCAGAGGTACTTATATAGAAACAAAAGCAACAGATATCTGACAGGTTGGTACCATAGTATCAGTCTTTCCACCCTGGAACTCAAAGTAGCCACATTTCACCCGGAAGCTTGAAAGATGTGGCATACTGGAAATCCATTTGGTCAAGTCTCCTTCCATTCAGGAATGATACTGAGAATCTTCAATTGACAAGTTCAGATTCTGAATCTATTAAGAAATAATAATAAAGTGACATATTGAGGGAAAATATAGGTAAGATACTGTCATCACGAATTCGGGATCTTTTTGTGAAAATAAAAAATATTCGTCACAATACAGTCTTCACAATCGAGATGTTGTGACGAAAACTATAGCTCTGTTCGAGTTAACTTGTTTCGTCGCAGTACAAAGAGATGCGACTCCAAAACGCTCTCACCATTAAGCCCATAGGCACAGAGAATAAAGTACACGCAAAATCCATTCATGACATTAGGTGCCCATTCCTGCAGGTTTTATTGAGAGAGTTCTTTCGACATGGACATTATTGCGAGAAGAATTATCACACAGAGGTGTCTAGCACCTCCTAGGTCTGCACTCAGCGACGTCTAAATATCTTCTGAAGACTGAAGACAATATTTCTATTTCTTGTCCCCTGCAAAATTGCTGATCTATGAAAAACCACTATGAATAAAGGGAGAGTAAAATAGTCCTATTTGGACAAGTCAGCCATTTACGAAAGGGGAAGGGTACATTAAGGGGAACAAAAAGAATACTATCTTGGTCAAGTCAGCACATTGCCGCTACTAACTTTTGTTTTGTCTCGATTCCACACAAAGACATAACATGGAAACTAACTCTTGACCAATCACACCACTACCCCTTCTTACATAACTTATGTTACTTCTTGTCTGGAGTGAGAAATAAAGAGTTGTATAGCATCTACACTTTTGACCAATCATAAAGAAGGTCATTCTTACATAACTTATGTTATTCATTGTCTGAAAATCTATTCAAAGAAACACAAAAGAAAATTACTTTTAACCAATCATCTCTCTGTCTGGACCAGCAATATATATCTCTATTTCCTGCTAGCCTCATACCCTAAGGGTTAAGACCGCCTGACCTTTGAGATGTTTGTCCCTGGACAGGGAATTTATCTTACATCAGGCTCCTGGGGACTGCCACCTGTTGTGGTCTGGGGATGGGGATGTACTATACAGTGCTATACATTTAAATGTGAAATGGACACTACTATCCGCATGGGGTATTTCCCACAAAATAATTGGGCTGACATGTGTGCATGTCACAGATGTAATAACCGAAGATTGAAATACATGTTGAAATATACCTTCACGCTTTTTTTGTCACAGATATGTTAACTCATTTCTACAAAAAAAAAAAAGAAAATCAATAAATCCAAATATAACAATTATCTTTCAGGGTGTCTGTCCATTGCAAAAGAAAAAGATAGCCATGTTCTGAAGAAATCATGACGGTCATATTGACTGTTGCAATGGTTCAAAGCACTACAGTGTGGTTATTAATTTTGCCACGCTCTTTTCCCAAGTTAGAAGTATTCTAACGTGTCTATTCGTCAAACTTGTGTTAAAGAATGTGACCAGTCACTAGTGAAAAAATACAAGAAAGTAGTTTGAATTTAAAAGCAAAATACGAGAGATCAGAACCCAGTGGTTAATGAGACAGCTCGTTAAGTTCGGCATTTCGAATAACATTTTTCTCGATTCCCCGTTCTCTCCCGTCTGCTGTCTCCCGTCCGTCTCTTTGACAGTGCAATATTCTTCTCGTGAGAGTTATGGTAAGGAACATGGCAAACTTCCACATATAATTTCATAAACAATTGGATAGATAGAACATTCACATAGAATGTGTCGTTAAATACGAGGAGAACAAAGAGCATGCAGAATCCGCACAATATCGAATAAGATAATTCTACCATCGTCAAAACCACGTCATTCTTACCCTAATACACCTTTCACAGTCTTTTTTCCATTTGTTTCTGTTCGGTTTCATTTTTGGTCTGACCTATGTTATCCGAGGGATTATTACGATTTCAAGAATGCTAATTCTTCTATCAGAGGTTTTCCCAATAATTGGGGGAAAAATCCCGGACCCCGAAAAGGCATCGATGCAGAAAATAATTATAAATTGTGTATAGGCTCTTCTTCCTGAAGATGTTACCTCACATGATGATGCTGAGTCAACGGCTGTTGAAAAGAACTTTTCAGGCCAGAAGTCGCATGTCAGAGTGAAGCTCGAAAGACTTTGCAATGTACACACCCATCGGGCCAATTCTCCTCCCATTGAGGAGTGGTATTGAAAATCTCTGGCACTGCTTTGAAAATGCAATTTCAGATCGTCAGTCTGTAGAAACGCAGAGATATGAAGTAAAACATGGCGTTAAAAAAACAATATCACATCTACGGAGAATAGCAGAATAATGCAAATTCAATGAATTTAACGATCTCGTTATTTCGTCCATACACAACGTATTTTTTTTTCATTTTTTTTTTAAAGAGAGGGAGAGAGAGAAAAAGTTTTCTTTTCATTTTTTTTTTTTTTGGGGGGGGGGGGAGGGGGGAGGGGGGGGGTCGTAGTCGTACGTTAAGTAAACCTTACCTTATCGGCATGCCGGCAGAGGTTTGACAGAAATCTAAATAGTGGAATATTATGCAAATTCTACGGCGAGCGAAAGAAGAACAAATCCCAAAGCCCACTAATGCGAATTTTCTGAAATTTTATCCTATGTACAGACTTAATGTAGCCAATAATAGGTTTACGTAGAAATGATTTTAGAACTACGAGGGAAACAGCATATCTCCGTCACTCTCAAGTCAATCCAACAATGTTACTGATGATTACTCTTTTCAACCCCTATTATTATGTTATTAGAAATGATTCGGTGAGCTCCGATCACCCCCTACAAAGAACATACATATTGATATGTCAAATTAAAAAATAAAAAAAACTAATAGTAAAAACAAGCATATTGAAAATGATGCAGTTTTGGGTTGTCTGTACTTTTTTCAATTTGCCGAAATAACCATCACATTAAATTTATGATATTAATACCAGAGGTACTTATATAGAAACAAAAGCAACAGATATCTGACAGGTTGGTACCATAGTATCAGTCTTTCCACCCTGGAACTCAAAGTAGCCACATTTCATCCGGATGCTTGAAAGACGTGGCATACTGGAAATCCATTTGGTCAAGTCTCCTTCCATTGAGGAATGATACTGAGAATCTTCAATTGACAAGTTCAGATTCTGAATCTATTAAAAAATAATAATAAAGTGACATATTGAGGGAAAATATAGATAAGATACTGTCATCACGAATTCGGGATCTTTTTGTGAAAAAAAAAATATTCGTCACAATACAGTCTTCACAATCGAGATGTAATAACCGAAGATTGAAATACATGTTGAAATATACCTTCACGCTTTTTTTTTTTGTCACAGATATGTTAACTCATTTCTACAAAAAAGAAAAGAAAATCAATAAATCCAAATATAACAATTATCTTCCAGGGTGTCTGTCCATTACAAAAGAAAAAGATAGCCATGTTCTGAAGAAATCATGACGGTCATATGGACTGTTGCAATGGTTCAAAGCACTACAGTGTGGTTATTATTTGCCACGCTCTTTTCCCATGTTAGAAGTATTCTAACGTGTCTATTCGTCAAACTTGTGTTAAAGAATGTGACCAGTCACTAGTGAAAGAATACAAGAAAGTAGTTTGAATTTAAAAGCAAAATACGAGAGATCAGAACCCAGTGGTTAATGAGACAGCTCGTTAAGTTCGGCATTTCGAATAACATTTTTCTCGATTCCCGTTCTCTATCGTCTGCTGTCTCCCGTCCGTCTCTTTGACGGTGCAATATTCTTCTCGTGAGAGTTATGGTAAGGAACATGGCAAACTTCCACATATAATTTCATAAACAATTGGATAGATAGAACATTCACATAGAATGTGTCGTTAAGTACGAGGAGAACAAAGAGCATGCAGTATCCGCACAACATCGAATAAGATAATTCTACCATCGTCAACACCACGTCATTCTCACCCTAATACACCTTTCACAGTCTTTTTTTCCACTTTTTTGTTCGGTTTCATTTTTGGTCTGACCTATGTTATCCCAGGGATTATTATGATTTCAAGAATGCTAATTCTTCTATCAGAGGTTTTCCCAATAATTGGGGAAAAAATCCCGGACCCCGAAAAGGCATTGATGCATAAAATAATTATAAATTGTGTATAGGCTCTTCTTCCTGAAGATGTTACCTCACATGATGATGCTGAGTCAACGGCTGTTGAAAAGAACTTTTCAGGCCAGAAGTCGCATGTCAGAGTGAAGCTCGAAAGACTTGGCAATGTACACACCCATCGGGCCAATTCTCCTCCCATTGAAGAGTGGTATCTAAAATATCTGTCACTGCTTTGAAAATGCAATTTCAGATCGTCAGTCTGTAGAAACGCAGAGAAATGAAGTAAACCATGGCATTAGTAACCAATATCACATCTATGGAGAATAACAGAATAATACAAATTCAACATATGAGATTAACGCTATCGTCGTTCTTTCGTCCATAATTCTTTTAATTTTTTTTTTTTTGAAAGAGAGAGAGAGGGAGAGAGAGAACAAGTTTTCTTTTCATTTTGGGGGTTCGTAGTCGTACGTTGAGTAAACCTTACCTGAAAGGCATGCCGGAAGAGGTTTGACAGAAATTTATATCGTGGAATATTATCCAAATTCTATGGCAATAAGCAAGAACAACGCCAAAAGCCCACTAATGTGAATTTTTTTTTGAAATTTTTCCTATGTACAGACTGAATGTAGCCAACTTGTAACAAATAATAGGTACACGTATAAATGATTTTAGAACTACGAAGGAAACAGCATATCTCTGTCATTCTCAAGTCAATACAACAATGCTATTGATGATAGCTCTTTTCAACTCCTATCATGTTATTACAAATAATTCGGTGAGATCCGACCACCCCCTACAAAAAACATATCCATTGATATGTGAAATAAAAAAAAGAGTAAAAACAAGCATATTGAAAGTGGTGCAGTTTTGGGTTGTCCGTATTTTTTTCCATTTGCCGAAATAACCATACACATTAAATCTATCATATTAATACCAGAGGTACTTATATAGGAACAAATCCAAACATAATAATCATCTTCCAGGGTGTCTATGCATTACAAAAGAAAAAGATCGCCATGTTGTGAAGAAATCATGAGGTTCATATCGACTATTGTAATGGTTCAAAGCACTACAGTGTGGTTATTAATTTGCCACGCTCATTCCCCAAGTATTCTAGCATGTCTATTCTTCAAACTTGTGTTAAAGTATATGACCAGTAATGTGACCAGTAATCGTTCAAAGCACTACAGTGTGGTTATTAATTTTGCCACGCTCTTTTCCCAAGTTAGAAGTATTCTAACATGGCTATTCGTCAAACCTGTGTTAAAGTATGTGACCAGTTACTAGTGAAAGAATACAAGAAAGTAGTTCGAATGTAAATGCAAAATACGAGAGATCAGAACCCAGTGGTTAATGAGACAGCTCGTTAAGTTCGGCATTTCGAATAACATTTTTCTCGATTCCCGTTCTCTATCGTCTGCTGTCTCCCGTCCGTCTCTTTGACAGTGCAATATTCTTCTCGTGAGAGTTATGGTAAGGAACATGGCAAACTTCCACATATAATTTCATAAACAATTGGATAGATAGAACATTCAAATAGAAAGTATCGTTAAGTCCGAGGAGAACAAAGAGCATGCAGTATCCGCACAACATCGAATAAGATAATTCTACCATCGCCAACACCACGTCATTCTCACCCTAATACCCCTTTTACAGTTTACAGTCATTTTTGGGGGGTCACTTTTCTGTTCGGTTTCATTTTTGGTCTGAACTATGTTATCCCAGGGATTATTATGATTTCAAGTATGATTGTTCCACTCTCAGAGGTTTTTCCCAATAAATGGGAAAAATCCCGGACAGCGAAAAGGCATCACATGTAGAAAATATGTACAGACTTAATGTAGCCAACTTGTATCAAATGATAAGTTTTCGTAGAAATGATTTTAGAACTAGTAGGGAAACACTCTCAGGTCAATCCAACAATGTTATTGATGGTTGCTCTTTTTAACCCCTATTATTATGTAATTACAAATGATTTTAAAGGGTTCTATGATCATTACGTTAGCTCCGACCACCCCTTTCCACAAAGAACATACATATTATAATATTATGTGGAATAAAAAAAAAGTAATAGTAAAAACAGCCTTATTGACAGTGGTTTAGTTTTGGGTTGTCCGTACTTTTTCCATTTGCCGAAATACACATAACATTAATGATATCAATACCAGATGTAACTTTTATAGAAATAAAAACAACAGATATCTGACAGGTTGGTACCATAGTAGCGGTCTTTCCACCCTGGAGCTCAAAGTAGCAGCATTTCACCCGAAAGCTTGTAAGACGTGGCATACTTGAAATCCATTTGGTCACGTCTCCTTCCATTGAGGATTGCCACTGAGCATCTTCAAATGACAGCTTCAGATTCTGAATCTATAAAAAGGAATAAACATATGAACTAACTAGTTGGGCAGAGATGTGGCAAGAATTGGTCGGGATGCTCACATCCGGTGGAGAGTATGAAAATTTGCATATAAGGGTATTTTGGGGCGCTGATTAAAAGAATTGCCGGGTCCAAGAGATCTGGCCACGGCCGCCATCATAAAACAAATTTAAAGAAAAAGTCCACCTTCATATACATAAGGATTGAGAGAATGCAGCAATATTAGTAGAACACAGCAGTGAAAGTTTGGGGAAAATTGGTCAATCCGTTCAAAAGTTGCGAATATTTTAAATATCTGCGCAGTCACTGCTGGATGAGAAGACTACTACAGTGTATGATGTCACATTCGTGCAACTATATAAGGAAAATAAAAAGAGAATTTCACAAAACTTTACTTTTTGAATAAAGTGCACATTTCTTCGACTTGCTACTGATGTATGTTGAGAGTAATATTATTCCCCCTGCCTTCTGAAAGAGAGAAGTAGAGTGTTCTTTTGTTATGCGAGAAAAATGGAAATACATTATATGTTAAATTTTCTTTATTCATTCTTTGTATCGTTGTACTCATGTGACATCACAAGCTTTAGTAGTCTTTTCATCCAGCCGTGACAGAGCAGAAACTTCAAAAATTCATAACTTTTGAACGGATTGTCAGATTTTGCTCAAACTCTCACTTATGTGTTCTACTATATTGCTGCATTCACTCAGCCCACATTTCTATGAAGGTGAACTTGACCTTTAAAGATCCCTATCTTCAGTTCGGAATAACCGCCATTTTGAAATCCAATATGGCCGCCTCGACGAAGTGTTCAAATTCTCGAGTTCTATGTGGTGAGTGGCGCTGAAATTAGGTGCAAACATGTATTTTAACATACTGAGTTAAAAAATAGACTAATGTGATGTGTCTCGCAAACGCAATGCCCGCTATTTTGAATTCCAATATGGCTGCGAAGACAAAAACCACGACTAACATTCACGGACATGCCAAAAAGTGCAGCAAAAATGAAGCATAATGCAGCTTTCACTGACGTCACAATGTAAATACAGCGGCGCACACTCGATCAGTTACAAGCGCGCGCTCAATCAGGTAGCCTAAAGCTACGGTCACAAAGCTTGGTACGAACGATACGTTCGTACGAATGTCACTATTCATACGAATTCTGGAGTTCGTAGAGACTCGTAGATGGGGCACAGATTCTTACGGCCTTCTTACTAATTTCGTACGAAGTCTCTTTAATTCGCAAGAACAACTAAAAACCTTTTAGAGAAACAAAATGATTTTCAGTTATACAATGACCGTAGAATTCGTACGTTTTTCATAAGACAAATGCCTTTACGAACTGCTACGAACGCCGTACGAACGATTTTTTAGACAATTTCGTAAGATCTTCTTAAGGCCGTAAGAATCCAGAGTTCGTAGACCGTTCTTAGACCGTTCGTAAATTCGTAGCCTGGTCGATGGTCTTGTCCAAGATTCTTTCGATGGTCTTGTCCAAGATTCTTTCTTTTTTAACTTCGTACGAAACCCTCTCTTCGTAAGACGACCGTATGAACGTCGTACGATCATTGTAAGAACTACGCAAGATCTTGTAGGGTGGAGAGACAATTCAAGAAGCCTTAAATTCTTACGATGATTGTAAGAACGCCTTAAGTCGTTTAAAGAGTTCTCTTACGTCTTTCGTAAGAACGCCTTACGGACGGATATTCGTACGGCGTACTTATGCCCCAGTCACACAGTGCTTTGCGATGGGTTACGTCCGCCGCGGTTAGATACGAATGAGTGAACGCAGGGGGGACGCAGCGTGGACGCAGGCATCCGCAGGGACGTATGTAGACGTAACTGTCCGTAACTCATCTGTAAAGAAACGCAAAATGACGGCACCAAGCCTGCGAAATTTTGAAATGTTCAAAATTTCGCAGAGGGATTCTACGGATGCACACTTTCGCAAATAACCGTAACCAAACGTAATTATCCGTAACTGAACGTAACTATCCGTAGCCTGGACGCAGACCATCCGCAAAAAAAAATTTACCTCCCGTCCGTTTGCGTTCGTTTACGTCCACCGTAAGTATCCGAAAGTAATCGTAAGTTAACGTATATCAACACTTTCGTCCTCTTACGGATATTTGCGGACAGTTACGGATGCTGCGGAAGATTACGTCCTTCGACGTTTTCTGTTTTTCACTCGCATTGGAACACAGAGACTCGTAGGAAGCCACACAACTCGTGTTGCCAAGCTGCAGCGCATTTATCTGAAGGAATGCTACAATACAGTCGGAGCAGTGGAGAGGCAGCACCGCATGGTCAAATTATGACATTTCTACCACGAATGGTCATTTTAGGTGGCACCCTTATACTCATGACATCGGTTGACCCTTGGTGCTGAACTTTTTTTCTTGCACTCTTTGAATGTATATTTTTCGAAAAGGTAATGTTTTGATTAGGGGAAGGGGTGACAGCATTTCATTCACTTTTCTGGCCGGGAAAGGTGTGTGACAGCGATAACTATATAAAATTCTCTATGTCAATGATGTGTCAAAATTCTCTATGTAGGGGATGGGGTGAGAGCATTTCATTCACCTTTCTGGCCGGGAAAGGTGAGTGACAGCGATAACTACATGAAATTCTCTATGTCCATGTCAAAATTCTCTATGTCAATGATATGTCAAATTCTTCAAACATCCTCTCTTTCTTATTATTTGCGGATGATAATAATGTGTTTTATCTGATTCTGATTCTGATCGATTAACACATGATACTTTAAACTGTGAATTAATGAAGTTACTCCATTGGATAAGAGCGAACAAACTGTCAATAAATTTGCAAAAATCTGCAAGAAAAAATGCATGCTGTTCAGTAATTCGCTGGAAAATCTACCGACAAACGTTTTCCTGGAAGACACGGTCATAGACGAAGTCTCTTCCATCAAATTTCTAGGTTTGATTCTGGACAATAAACTTACCTGGGGTTTGCATATTGATTCTGTTTGTCGAGTTATTTCAAGGAATATAGGTATTATAAACAAAGTTAAATTTTATCTTCCCAAAAATTTACTTTTCATGTTATATTCTGCTTTGATACTACCTTACTTAAACTATGGTATACTCGCATGGGGAAACACTTTTTCTACTTATACAGAAAGAATACTATTATTACAGAAAAAAGCTCTTCGTATCATTTGTCACGAATCGTGGAGAAGTCATACTCATAATTTATTTCATGAAAATGATATGTGACCCGCTACAACAAAATGATCCTAAAGTCGGGCGAGGTCGATTATTTGAAAATTGCATGACACAATTCCCTTATCTTTCTGCTTTAAATTCATATATAACACATCTTATAAAAAAAAATCGGCTGCGGGGATATCGATGTTTAAAAGAGAGCATGTCAAGACGTCTGGGAAATCACTGTTTCGAGAAAAGCGCCCTAAAAGTTCTCCTTGCAACGCAATCACAATCAAGAGACACGCAAGTCAGTATTCACCTCCGGACAATAGAAGTTAAGCCCTAGCAACCCCCAAATGCTCATTCAAACACAGCATCGGCGATCTCCTCACCGACCAATCAGGGACCAGGATGTCAGGAGCGGCTAGGCATAGCGCAACCCGCCCGCACGCACCAGTCGACTGGGCAGTGTGCGAGCTTCACGCTTCGGTTAGCGGCAAGCAGCAAACTGACCAATTAGATCACTCTGGTCGTTGTTAGGGGCGGAGCCTATGTGTGGCGCTCAATCCAAATGTTCAAACCAGTTTCTGCTTCGTTGAAACGCCAAAAAAACATGGCCCAGAAAAACGCTATTTTTGGGTCTTTCCTTTCATCATTTTGCTTCAAAATTTCGACAGATGATAGAAGACATGTCAGACTCTAATAGTATGTCAAATTCAGAAAATCGTAAGTTTTGACCAATTTTGATGCTCTAACTTCAAACTCGATTTTCACGGCTTCGACCGTGCGCGACTTTAGGACCATTTTGTTGTAGCGGGTCACATATTTTGAAAATTTGACCTATATTGTTTGCAATTAGGACAATTCATGCATAAACTCACCAACCATTCTCTCCCCCTTGTGTTTGATTCCATGTTCTTAAAGAATGAAACTGTTCATGCATATCCCCAACTCGTCAATCCCATGAATATCATTTGCCTTTGACTAGGACGGTTTTTGCAAAATCTTTATTCTCCTTTTCTGGACCAAAATTCTGGAATTCTTTTGATAATAATATAAAACAAGCTTTAATTGTTAATACATTTTCTTTAAAGTTGAAGAATTATTCAAAAACTTCGTGTGCAGCAAAATAAATAATTCTTTTTTTTTTTTACTTTTGATTTTCAAAATCGTTGTTGCGTCGGTAACCTCACTATACTCTTTGTTTATCAGCGAGCCTGTGCCTCCAGTGCCCTGGTTATGACCCACCATTTCCCTCTCCCCCCCCCCCCCCCTGTCCACCTCGGACTTCCTACCTTCCTTACTATCTTTCTATCCTCTCATCAATTTTTCCTTACAAGAGAGCCTCTTTGTGTTTGTTAATGTGAGTTGGTATGTGCGCATGTATGTGTGTATTACTCTGTCTGCCTTTTTTTTTTTTACTACCGTTAAGGGAAATTGTTGTTGTTGTTGTTGGTTTTTGCTATTGTATGTTTTTCTGTATGAGGGGACTGCATTCTACAAGCCCTGTTTTTTTAGCAGTCCCCTCCATTTCCAGCAATATTGTTTATGCATTCACCACAGTGACGTAACAGTTATTTGTATCTCTGTTGATAATTTACCTGTATCTCTTTTACAATGTTATTCTGTTCATCGCATTATGGTACTGATTTCATGACATCTGTGTATTCGAGTTTTTCATTGTATTTCTACTTATTTTGTTTGATCGAAATGAAATAAATCAACTTGAAAAAATGAGAACGAATTTGGTATTTCTCTATAGTCTTACCCACTTTACGCTCCATTTTAATAAAATGATTAATGATGTTATTCCGAAATATTTTTGATTTAAATGTGGCATAGAATAAACTGCATTTGTTATATGTATTTTTTGTAGAATGTTCATATCAAGATAAATATCAAGTTTATAAAATAGGATGGGTGGGTGGGGTGTTACTTAATTTTTGCTCACTTTTTTTTCATAGATACTGTTTAAAACTTAAAGTAATGTTTGTTTGTTTTTTTGTTTTTCGCATTTGATGTTTTCTATTGTATTTATAATTTACTTTGTTCCTGGACCCCTCGGTAGAACAGCTGTGTCGTGTAAGCACAGCTGAGTAGGGCAATCCAGCCGTATTTTAATATCATTCTATTGACTGTACGATTATTGTTTTGTCGTTGTTTTTATACGGAAAAAAATAAAACAAAACAAGCATGAAATGTGTATTACATTTTTTGTATATATATTGTACTTGGGTGTGGGAGGGGTGTTTTAATGTCTTGATGTCTTTTTTTTCTTGAAATTTAATAAGCATTGCTTTATTATAAAAATCTCCTTAGCATAACCCTATAAGTCATGAATATCGCTGCACAACGACAGCGTAATTACAGTTTGTCTATTCCATGACTGTAAGTAATAATTTTCTTACTCTAATGTTTAACTTCGATCTATATTGTATTATATTTGTGGTATAATTATGTTATGTATTCTTTACATTTATGAAGTTTATGCATATTTGAGTTGCACAAATAAAATTTAAACCTCAAGTTCAAAATTTCATATATCTTTAATCACTGCAAAGCAAATTCAAGGATTACGATTTTTTTTCACAAATTGTACGTAATTGAATTTCAGTTTTCCCCAGCCATGCCAGTGTACAATGTAAGACAGTTCACTATGTGATAACCTTGCTGTCGTAATACACTGACTTAGCAGGGATCGTCACAGAAAATAATACTGTCCATAATTATCTTTAGCAATCTGTAACTATCCCTAACTATCCGAAAATATCCGCAATTCTCCGCAAGTTTTCAGAACTATTATGTGCCAATTCGTAAGAATATCCGCAAGTGGACGCAAGTATTCGCATCTGGTCGTATTTGTCCGTATCACCCGCACTTTTTCTCGGTATGTTTTGAATAAATTTTCTAGTGACGGCAAAGGATCCGCGGGAGTCCGCAGAAAAAAATGACTTTTTTGGACGTAACGCCGGACGCAGAGCATTATGTGATTGGGGCTTAACGAACAACTCTTCCAGTTTGTAAGGCGTTCGTAAGGGACTCGTACGGAGTAGATACATATTTTGTACAACTGTTAAGTTTTAGGGGGTATAAAGTTCAAATCCTCACTCTGTTCTATGCGTTCGACCAGAAAGCATCTCTGCTAAATATGGGACCAAAAGGGAAGGCAAATCAAAGGGAAAAGGGGAAGTTGAAGAAAAGAAAGGAGGGAAATGAGGGGAAGGAGCGAGAAGAGGAGAGTTGGAGCAAAAACCTCCTCCTCTATTTCTAGATGCACTTGCAGTTAAAGTAAACTTTCAAGTATAAAACTTTCAACTGTTACATAATTTTCGACAGCGTCTTTTTAACAACCCGACAAAATATACAAAAAAAAAAATAGTGAAATCATCTTACGAATGACTTGAGAGAGACGTGAGTTGCAGGTACGCCCAATTTACGACAAAAAGAAATCGTAAGATGGCCGTGAGTCTGACGAAAGAATAACTCAAGGCATTCTTACGAAAAACGTACGAATTCTACGACCATTATATAACTGAAAATCATCTCGTTTCTATAAAGGGCCGTTCACATTGAAGCGGTTTCGCGGCAGCGGCAGCGGCAACGGTTTGCCACTACTCTCTGGCGCAGCGGCACGCTATTTACACTGGAGCGGTTTGCCGCGCGTAATATGCAAATTAAATTTTCCCCTTGGACACCTGCAGTTAACTAGTAATCAATTACATAATATGCACATGTATATATCGTTAATACATTCCCCTGGGTCTGAGACTTAACAAAATCACTTTTCCAAAATGAAACTTACAATCAAAGATATCAAGGATTCGTAACATGCAAGAAGACTATTGGACAATCAGTACCGGAATCTCAGCTTTTCAACTTTTTGCTGAAAAAAAAAAAAAATCAACACAGACTGTTCAAGGAAACTGCAAAAATATTAAGGCACCACAGAAAAACCTGATAGAGAGATATCTTCGTCGCGACGATGTCGCATTGTGCATGTTTGATGATTTGCATATGAACAGGCGTCACGTGCATATGAATAAGCAACCGTGCATATGAATACACGCACTTTCTATTCATACCTTTGTTTATTCGTCCCGACGATAAGCGACGATAGAGAAAGGATTCCCTTTCACTAATCGTCGCTCTTCGTCCCGACTTACTAGCTATTTTCAAAGTTCGGCTTCTATTGTGCCTTGCGTTTCTTTTTGTTAAAAACGTCGCATATCGTTCCCGACGAATCATTGTTCAACCGTCGGGAAACGTCCTGACTATATGGCTTCGTTTCAATGCCGTTCGTGTTCAAGTTTATGTTTTGTTCAGCTTTACTTGTCACAGCATAAAGCCCGTTATCCGTGTGATCTAAAACGTCGCATATCGTCCCGACGAATTACCATTACTGTACCACCGAAATTCCGTCTCTGTTCCATCGTCGAGCAACGTCCAAAACGCGTGGCTACAGCTAATCCGCTGGGTGATATGATTCGCAATGCCGAGTACGATAATGAATGGGAAGTTTTGTGTTTTCACGAGAAAAAAAAATGTATTCTCGCTGCTATAGATAATTGTGAATAACAGGCTGACTTTCCGTCTTTTGTGCAAATCGTAGTTACGGCGATGTGAAAGGAGACTTGACCGCAGTCGATAGACATTGAATTTGTATTATCTTGTCTTTACGCGTAGGAAACACGGCGGAGAGATTTTGTCCGGTTTACAAACGAAAACTTGACCATCGTTGCAAAACTTATTTGATGGTCGCCGTTCGTTGTCAAACTCCGACAACTTCTGTCATATTTTTTTTTGCTGTAGAATACATTTATTTTTTTTTTTGTTTTGTTATTTGACACAACATTGAATCAAATATTTGTATTCTAACAACGTGTTTACCTATTTATTCTGTTGCGGCATTTACTTCAACTGGTTGTTGGCCTTCGCGTGGTTGTAATCATTGTTAACATTTATGTCGTCTTGTAAAATTTTAGAGCGGGCGGAGAGATTCTGTCCAGCGTTCAAACGGGAATTCGACTGCAGAACTTGTTTCAGCTGTCAATCCCTGCTGACTGTTCTCATTGTTTGTTATGCTAAAAAAGGGATATTGATTTCATGTTGTCAACATACCAAAAAATGTCAGCTGCATTTGTCTTTTAACCTTACTGTAAAGGCGGATTTTTTTTCACCCACTTTGCGCAACCAGAAACTAGCGCAAAAAGAAAATTATGCGAATGTTTTCACTTGCCATTACGTTTCAGGAGATGATGTCTTGGTTTCGGTATAATACGAAACTCTCTTTCACGGCCGAGTGCGAAGAATTGGTCACTAAGATGGTTGATGGTAGCTCCGACGACTTGTAAGGAAACTTGACTGTTATCGAATTAATTGTTAAGCTTCAGGTGGAGAGATTTTGTCCGACTTCCAAACGGGAACTAGACTAACATTCTTATACTTATTTCAGCTGGTTGTCTTTCTTTGTTAAACTCCGTTGACTTCTGTCATTTTTGTAGCTGCATAGAATACATTGATTTCTGTGTTCTTTGACACATCATTGAATCAAATCTGTGTATTTTAATACCAGGTTTACCTTTTTACTTTGTTGCGGCATATACTTCAACTGGTCGTCGGCCTTCGTCATGGTTGCAATATAATTGTTAAAATTGTTAAAATTTTAGAGCGGGAGGAGAGATTCCGTCCAGCTTTCGAACGGGAATTCGACTGAAGAACTTGTTTCAGCTGTCCATCCCGCTTTTGTCGATCCCTGTTAACTGTTCTTATTGTTTGTTATTCTTAGAAAAAGAAACAAAACAAAGAAAAAATTTGATTTCATGTTGTCAACATACCATAGAATGTCATCTGCGTTGGACTTTTAACTTTACTTTAAAGGCGGATTTTTTTTTTCGCCCACTTTCCGCAACCAGAAACTAGCACCAAAGGAAAATTATGCAAATGTTTTCACTTGCCATTATGTTTCGGGAGATGATGTCTCAATTTCGGGAACACACACACACACACATACAAAATAAACCACACACATACACACACACACACACGGAACTCTTTTTTTTTTCACGGCCGAGTGCGAAGAATTGGTCGCTATAAGCCCCTTTTACACTTTCACGGATTGCATCACGGATGACCACGGATCGTCGGTCCGGGATCATCCGTACTATTTCCGGCATGACCGTGTTGACTTCGTGAAGTCATCCGACATTATCCTTGATCATCCGGCATGTCCGCCGAAAAAAAAAAAAATGAGCTTGCTTAATTTTTCATCCCGGACATCACGGATGGAAATCAATACAAACTCTTCCTTGTCGGCACCGTCTACTCCGTGTTGCATCCGTATTCCTTCCTTGTAGGCACCGGCTACTCCGTGTTGCCTCCGTGAAGACATCGGAAAGTCCGTATTAGCATCGGCTCCATCCGGGATGAGAAATTCATGTATATTTTGCCAATACAAGCTCAGAAAGTCAATGAAATTTGTTCACATCTTCACCCATCAGTACAGCCAATCGACTCCTCTAGTAGGTTTATATCGCATGAGAATCTTCAGTGACCCACACACATCTTCTCGCTGTTTTTTTTTTTTTTTTTTTTTTTTTTTGGGGGGGGTTGATTTGTCTTAGTTTGTTTTGCTTTGTTTATGTTGTTATGTTCCCGCAAAATGAGATTTTGCAACAAAGAGATATGCCTTTATGATGTCGACAAGCAGATGCGTATGTAATCTGCTGTAGATTTTCTGGTGTGCTTGTTACATATTACTTAGCTCTGGAAGCATGTCGCCCAAGAATGATAAAGTATCAAAAGAAAAAGCAAATGTAATGTGTCAACTTTTGGGGGATATCCGCGTAAACACCGCGAAGGGACCCAGTTGCATCCGTGCTCTTCCTTGATATCCGTGTTAGCTCCGTATCGTTTCCGCTGTGGTCCGCGTTCATTCCTTGTCTGTCCGTGTAGGCACCGTACTTATCCTTGTAGCTTCCGTACTTGTCCGTGTAGACAACCAGTTGGGACCGCATTCACACCGGCATTGAAAGGAAAATCGATATTTTGCATGCCGGAACACCACGGATGACGATCCGTGGTCATCCGTGAAGCAATCCGTGAAAGTGTAAAAAGGGGCTTGTAATGATATTAAAAGATGGTAACTACGAGTTGTAAGGAAACTTGACTGTATAATATTGTTTGGCATCAGGTGGTGAGATTTTGTCCGACTTCCAAACGGGAACTAGACTAACATTCTAATACTTATTTCAGCTGGTCGTCGTTCTTTGTCAAACTCCTTTAACTTCTGTCATTTTTGTTGTTGTAGAATACATTGATATTTGTGTTCTTTGACACACCATTGAATCTAATCTTTGTATTTTAACACCGGGTTCACCTTTTTATTCTGTTGCGGCATTTACTTCAACTGGTCGTCGGCCTTCGTGATGGTTGTAATATAATTGCTAAAATCTATGTCGTCCTGTAATACTTAAGAGCTGGAGGAGAGATTCTGTCCAGCTTTCAAACGGGAATTCGACTGCAGAACTAGTTTCAGCTGTCCTTTTCCGGCTGAGTGCGAAGAAATGGTCGCCAAGAAGGTTGATGGTAGCTACGACGAGTTGTAAAGAAACTTGACTGTTATTGATATAACAATATATTGTTAAGCTTCAGGTGGAGAGATTTCTCCGATTTCCAATGGTCTGTTTCATTTAACATATTAAAGATATTTTCTTTCAGTTACATGCATTCTTTCAAACGTTGGGGTAAGTTTACAATTATGAATTGAGTATCTTATGCTTTGAATTGCACCATGTGCCCATTTCTATGCAAGAGCCAAATTTTCCTTTTCTTGAACTTGTTGGACACCTCAGTGTCTATATAGAATAGTTATTTCAGGCTATAGAGAGGCGCATCGATTTTGAACTTTGTGTTTGATAGGCTATTGTCATCTGAAAGACGACTTATAATGTCGCTCAAAGCGACTGAATGGAGCAAGCCCTCTTACGATGCATGTTCGGATCTACAAAGACTTTATGGTCTAGTGCTCCGACATACCCAACAAAGAGACGGGACGAAAAGCATCGGTATCTGTTTTCTCTGTTCTGTCCTCACCCTTTCCTCTATTCTTCTATCATCCCTCCTCTTCCATGATGTCCTCGCCTATCATATAGGCTAACACTAGAGGCGCCCGCCCCCGGGAAAGGCCGAGACTTCACCGGCGTCGGCGGGCGGGTCCTCTACCTGCTTGCCGACGGGAACGGCGTAACCCTGCATGTCGGTGCAGGAGTATAGGCAGGCGATATCTTTTCTTAAAACGTGTCCCCTTTCTTTCTCTGTAAATATCTCGTTTGTAAATATTGATACATATATATATATATATAATTATTATTATTATTATTATTATTATTATTATTATTATCATTATTATTATTAGATTTTGTAAATAATCAGACTAAGTAGTGTAGGCTTTTATAATTGAATTTAAGTGTATATTTAAATTGAATACAATGTATATTTTTTGGAGTAAATTGCCCACCCGGCACACCCGGCAGAGAGCTCCACAAAAGTAAAAGAACAACAACAACAACATCGGTGGTACACAGAATGTGGTTGCTTAGGCGACGCTTTCTATTGTCGGGATGGGGATGATGATGTAGGCGACGCTTTCTATTGTCCGGATGGGGATGAAGAAGGTTCTTTTATAACGTGAAACGTTCAGCGTAGCAAACTTAATCTCCTGAAAGTAGATAGCGGGAGTCCATTCAAAAAGAAACTGCCGCGTACTGTTGACGTGCTTGTACATTATACGAAAAAGCTATTCTTGCTTGTTGTGATGACTACACGTTGGCACAGCGGTATTCACACTGTTGCTGATCACTTATTAACCTACATGTTACAATGAAACTCGATAAGTGGATTTCCAAAAATAAACTTAAAATCAATTATGAAAAAACTGTGAGTATGCTCTTTGGGAACCGTCATATGATTAAAAGGTATAATAGATTGGATCTTAGCATAAAAGGCCATGTGATAAATCAAGTACAGAGTGTGAAATATTTGGGCCTTTATATTGATGCTGAACTTAAATGGGATGTTCATATTGATCATTTGTGTCAAAAGGTTGGTCGCATGATTTCATTTCTTCGTCGTTTACGACAATTTATCAGTAGAAAATATTTAAATTTGATATATCGAACGGTTATTTTACCTCATCTAGATTATGCAGATATCATATTTCAATCATCACGTGGGCAACTTCTTGATCAAATACAAAATCTTCAAAATAGAGCAGGAAGAATCATTTTAAAGATTAAGCCACAATCTCATTTTTCCGTATCATCCATGCATGAAATATTACAGTGGGAAATTTTGAAAACTCGTCAAATTCGTCACGTTCAAATTATGATGTTTAAAGTTTTGAACAACTTAACACCCAGTTATTTGCAAGAAAATATATCATATGTTGAAAAACCCTATCATTTTCGATACAACAATCTTCCTTTACCAAAACCTCGAACAAATAGTTGTAAACGCACATTTTTTTTTATAGAGGTATAAAGTTGCATAATAGTCTTCCCATTTGTATTCGTAACTGCCCAACAATTGTAACATTTAAGCGATTATTGTTAAAAAATTAGACTGAATAAGACTCAATGGTGTCTATTTTATGAACAATTCAAATATTTTGTCATGTATGATGTTTGTATAATTAATGATTATTTTGATTTGTATATCGATTTTTAATTTGAATGAGAAGATAATATTGAATATCATTATTGTTATTACAAGACGATATTACCCCTTTCCTCCCACTTTTTTTTTCTATATATATATTTTTTTTCTTCTTCTTCTTTTTCTTCTTCTTCTTCTGGTCCCCATGGAAGACCAGTGACTCTATAACAGTGTCGCTGAATATGGGTTTTCCAGCCGTTTTTCCACTATCTCATCTATCACTTTGTCTTTGTTATTATTGTTTCGGTTCGCTGTTTGTAAACTCATACTCGTACCGTTTAATGATATTAATTTTCTCTTGTTTGTATAGTTTGTATAACATTGCATTTCTGTAAACTCTGTATATTTGTAAAGATATTTCATTTGTATGCTTTTTATGACGGGAAATAAAACCAAACCAGATGTTGCATAATATTTCAAATGGGCCATTGGAAGTTTGACGGAAATTTGTATACATTGCTAACCATTCTCCTTTCGTCCGTGTATATGAATTCGTCAACATAGAATGAAATTTGAAGATTTGGCGCCTAATATATTTGAACCGAATTTTGAAATAATTATGCTTCAGGTTCTCTTCTTGCAGATTAATCCCACAATGTCGATCAAATTATAAGACAGTTAATCTTTCTGAAGCGGTGGACACACAAAATTGTCATGTCAGTGATCATCCTATAAGAATGATGTGTAAAGAAGACGAAGTTTAACCTTGCCTTTGGTTTTGTATTGTTTTACCGCTTAAGTTGCAACATGCGAACACAAGGTTTTACTGTAAAACGAGGAATGATAGTTTATTGCGTGCATGATAATTTTGCAAATTTCCCGAGAACCAAGAGATTAGCATGCGAGTGGAATTTCTTGCCTACACTATATGCATTGAATGCCAGCGACAATAAGCATAATTATTTATGCCACGGATACTTTAATGATATTAAGAATCGCAAATCTTTAGTATTGCAGGGATGAACCATAAAAATCAAGCATAATCATGACTGTTTTATGCCAAATAACATTGTTTTCTTTTTCTTTTTTTTTTTTTTTTGGGGGGGGGGGGGCGAGGGCGCCGTGGCACGGTGGATATTTAAGCTTCACGACTCCCAGTCGAAGGACCCGAGTTCAATTCCCTCCCCGCAGCGATTACGTCCTATTCCGTCCTATAGCAACTCTATATAGGGCAATAATGTCAGGCGGGCCCTCTGATAGCTAGAGCACTGATAGCATTGAAGAGGCTACTCTAAATAGAGAAGACTGTTTTGCAATTATCATCATTATTATCGTTATTGTTAATGTTATGATTATTGCGGGTTTTTTTTTTTTTTTGGGGGGGGTACTATTGCTACAATATCAATAGTCTTGCATGAATGCGGTTAGGATATGTTCTACCTCCTATCTCTTTGTAACATTCATCTATCATCTTCACAACAAATTTCAAGACATCATTATGTTTCTGTCATACTGTAAAAGTGGATATTTTCGCGCGACTAAAATTTCGCGTTTGGCCGGGTAAGAAGAGATTCGCTGTTTTTAATTCCGCGGAATAAAGACATCACGCACAGGAACATACAGCAAGCAAAAAAATATTCACGTGTTTTTATTTTCACGCTAGTTTCTGGTTGCGCGAAATTCGCGAAAATTTCAACACAGCGAAAATTTCCACTTTTACAGGTAGTAACTAGTTAGTAGGGATATTTATTTCACTTTGAAATACTGCGATAGTAATTGACATAATCAGACAATGATTATTTTGTTTTAGTATGACAGGAAGGGCTCATCGTGAATCCAAAACCCAAAGAGAAGTGCGATTTGAAATGGCTGAGATATAGGTGCCCGCCCTTTACAAGGATCGCTATGTTTCACTTTGTTTCTGGATATCTCTACCATTTCAGAACCGATCTTCACCAAATGAAATTTGATTTCCTGTCAGAATTGTATGCTCTTTAATATTTCTTTCTTTTCAAAGTACGTTGTATCTGTAAAAAGGCTAATAGCTGAATCCTCATCTCAACCAATTATACTATTTCATGCTTAACACCAGTCCTTGAATATACTTCTCTGCCCCTCGAAAAAAAAAAAAATGCGGACAGTTTATCAGCATGTAGCACATTGATTTGATGAAACTGCAATACTGAGGCTGTACTTTTTTTTACATGTTTAGATTAGTTTCTTTTTGATAGCAGCGGAATAGTGTGCAATGAAAGCCGACTTATGGATGTTATCATAATTAACGTTATTGAGTCTTATACGATACACTGTTACCTGTAATCTTTAATTATAATTTTGCGATTTTCGTCTTTTACGTTAACTTTCATTATAAGATGTATCAAAATGGGCATGCGCCATTTTAGATGTTAAATAGAGTTATTCTTGACTTTAGATATTAAATACAGTTATTCTTGACAACGGTTTGTTACATTAAACATATTCAAAGTGCTTTTTTTTCAGTACCATGCATTCTATCAAATGTCTAGTAAGTTTACAACTAAGAATTAGTATGCTTAGAATTGCACCATTTGCCCATTATTATGCAAGAGCCAAATTTCCCTCTTTTTTGTACGCGGTGGACACCTCAGTGTCTATATAGAATATGAGAATGATAGTTATTTCAGGCTAGAGGGGCGCATCAATTTTGAACTTTGTGTTTGAAAGGCTATTGTCATCTTAAAGACGATTAATGATGTCGCTCAAATCGACTGGAGCAAGCCCTCTTATGATTCATGCTCGGATCTATAAAGACTTTATGGTCTAGACATTCCCAGTAGTATACGCGAAAGAGACGGGACGAAAAGCGTCGGTGGTACACAGGATGTGGTTGCTTAGGCGACGCTTTCTATTGTTCGGGATGGGGATGAAGAAGGTTCTTTTATTATGTGAAACGTTAAGCGCGTGGCCATCTTAATCTCCTGAAAGTAGCTAGTATTATATAGGAGTCCATTAAAAAAGAAACTGCCGCGTACCATTGAATTGTATATCAGAGAAGCTTACAACCTGTTTCTTTTCTCGGACGAAACGCTATAGCAGTCCTGCTTAGCGACGGCGTTCACGCTCCATCTCACGCACTACCATGAGAAGGAATAGCGATACCACGCATGATACATGAAAACATGCTTAAAAGGCGAGAAAACTAATGAAGTTTAAAGTTGACTTCTCCTTCCTCTTTCAATGAAAACAGAATAATTGAATAGATCTATTGAAGCGGATTGTCACTGCTGCGAACGATCGTCATAGCATCGTTAGTCTTGCGAGCAAATCAAAATCCTAATACTTTTATTTTTGCCTGATAATATTAGTAACCCTTTAAAGGACTCGCAAATTCGACGTTTCAAACAGTATAGTAAAACAATGAAATGTATTTCAAAAACATTTGGATGCGTTGGGTGTTAGCATTTAATAGCATCCATCTGCATTTTATTTTCCGTCCGTATTGCACACAGAAACGCAAGCAAACATTATACTGTGAATACGCTGTAAAGCATCGTATCATTATTAAAAGTGTATTCATTCTTCTTTTATTTTCAGCCTGCTTGAAGTAGTAGTCAAACCATGTGATCAGTCAGGCAACCTATGTATAAAGATAGTCGTTACTCAATATTCGTTTGATTTGTTACTGTGTGGTTACGATTACGAACGTTGGTTATGAGTCCGAAACACTCGTTCATATTGAACTACACGTATAAAGGTCAAAGCTGTTTCGATAGTATAGCTCGGTACGAGTTCAAAACGCAATCGAAATCATCAGAATGCTATCATAGGCGGAAATTATAGCTGTGGAAAACTTGTATTAAATATAGGTCAATAAAGATTGCCATATCCAATCTCCGTAAAAAGTTTTGATTCATGCCCTCTTCTGAGCATTTTGAGATATTTTGCTTGTGTTTTGATTATGTTACGATTTAGGTTTAAACTATGAAAATTGAAAGGTGTGGTTACCTCAACGATGTCGCAGTTCCATTAACCATGATGGGTAAAGGGAACTCATGACTTTATAAGACTAATCCTTGCTAAATTGAAGATCAATTCTTTAAACCATCACTTATGTCTTGCAAATAGATACGTCTGTAATCATAACCAAAATGCCTTAGGAGACAAAAATCATCAAACGTTTATAAGCGTCATCCGACAAATTTACAATTGACAATGCGAATGTATGATTGCCCCATTTGCATGTAGGTGTAAGCTATCTTTACGTTGAAGTTAGCTTCCCTCCTTGAGAAAAAGAAAAAAAAGTCGGGTTTTCGCTAGAGGTACTTATTAGGAAACGGTATAAAAACAATTGTCTACTATACATCAGGAAATAACCTATACAAACATGAAACACACGCATATTCTGTTCGTTATATGCATGGATCTGTTTATTTGTTTGTTTGGTCATTATTTTAATGGCATTGATCTTGTTTTTTTTTTTTTTTTTTAATGGCATCGCGGTCTTGGTCGGGGGAAAGATAACAAAAAAAAAAAAAAAAAACGTATCACTCTGTTATCAGATCAGGATGATTGCGAGAAGGGTGTACATGTATTCCCGCCTTTTTTTATACAGGCAAACATTAAAAGCTTTGTATGCTATTATAAAAGCCTGGAGGCAAAAGGCAGTTTCAACGTTCAACTTATAATAACCATAGTTTATCCAGGGCTCGACACTAACGGTGGCCCGGTGGCCCGGGGCCACCAAAAACGCACATCGGGCCACCAAAATTTCAGAAATGAAGACTTTGGTGGCCTGATCGGGCCACCAAAAAAGGACGGATGTTTGCCTTTGGGCCACCAAAAATAAAAGTTAGTGTGGAGCCCTGGTTTATAGGACATAAAGTAACTTAGCGTCTCACTGACTGTGGTTCTTTTGTTTTGGCAAAACATGAACACAAAGGGGGTCTTAAATTTTTTTGTACATAGTACTTGTAGCAGACATTATGCCGATTCTCCGACAGCCTCGCTCCATTACGTCACTTCCTGCTATCAATGGCGAAGAAAGGATGATGGCTGCTTGATTATCCATTCCTTGAGATTGCAGGAAGCTCACCTTTCTTGTGTGTGTGTTTCGTTGTGTGTGGTTCTGTGGTACTCAGTTACAAGGCGTGAAGGTCCGAGTCTTTTCATTCTGATTACACATTTCAATGCAGGCAACTGATTCGAGTTTCGCAAAGCTGTTGAGGCACATTCTTTGCACACTTGACCTCGGAACTGTCAGGTACACGTACTACACGAAAAACATTCTTATTGAACAAACACATTTTGTGTAGCGACAAAGCTTTCAGTCATTTTCTCAAATAGGCCCTACTTCTAAAAGTGCTCAGATGAAGAGATTTCACAAAGAGAACACGAGTTAAAAATGGGCATCAGTTATTGTTCCGATTTCTCTCCCTGCCGGCAATAATTTATTCAATAAGTCTGTGGACTGGGAAAAGTACACATATATTCATTTGGCGAATCAGCGAATGAATTATTACACGAATTGTCTTTGCGAAAAGGAAATTAACCTTTTAATTTCCAAAGATAATTAATTCCAATTAATTCCAAATTAATCTCCAAAGATAAACTTTGAACAGCCTGTCACATAGTAGGGAACAGCTGATTACTATCATTATTTGAATGAATTATCTATTGATGAAGCCAATAACCTTTGTAAATGTACACATGGAGAGTTGATATCGTACTTTGTGTCTGCACTTTTCAAACGCCATTGTGCGTCGTGCCAATCACCATTTCATGAAATGTGGTGCGTGTATATCGCCGATCAGAGTCTTGCTCAGCTCATCAGTATTGCGCAATTCTAAAGCCCTCGCCGCCGCACGCTCTATGCCTTTTGTCTTCAATGGGGTCAAGAGCAATGCTCATTAGCATCTTATGCTCTACAACGGAAGCGGAGCCTCGATCGGGCTAACCTTTTGTCAAGGCCCTCTCGCTGTATGGTGAAGAAAGCCCAAATGTAGCTGAGTGGGGTTGCGCGCTGGCGCGGTCGGCTGGGCTCGCTTCGCTCGCCCATTACAGCGAGAGGGCCTTGACAAAAGGCTACGATCGGGCAAGAACAACAGGTGCAAAGCGCACCGTAAAGTCGATGGTTGGAAAAAAAAAATTGTAACGGAAAAAAAAATGTCTCAAAGCAACGGTGATTTGGGACACTTTTACTAATTTTTTTCACACTGAAATTTTCTGAACAGATAAATAAAACACCAAGGAATCATTATCTGTCATAAAATAACTTCCCTATTTGACCCGAGTAGTGCATCCCCTTCATCTCTGGCTCACTACAGGAAAACTCCACGTGCGACATAGTACTCATTTTGAGAGAGCGCCATGTGCACCGAATAGACGTCACCTAGTAGGTTGCAGCGTGAAAAGCTTAAACTTCTTTAGACGAGTATGGGATCATTTTCTTTCTTTCTTTCTGCCTGTCTGTCTTTCTTTCTTTCTTTCTTTCTTTCTTTCTTTCGTTCTTTCTTTCTCTACATATGTAAAATAAAGAGAATATGTGCGGAATCAAACACAAAATCCTTACGTTTTGTTTTCCCGTTACCCGACTATTGCAATAATGTCGAAAGATAACTTTACAACGAGAAATGAAAGTGTTTGAAACAGAAAAAAACAACAACAAAACACGGGAAATAAAGATTTGTTGGATTTTTTTTTTCATCACTGGGTAATACTGTTCCGTATAGAATCTTTGGTTAGAGGGATTTAGCATTGCGTGCTGGCCAACGCGGCTCTAGCTGAAAGTCAGGTGATCGCGGTGATCGAACAGCAATTACTCGTTTACCTTCCTGTATATCAAAACATCCTTTGAACTACTGCGTATTGAAAGTATCTTGTAAAGGATGGAGAAAAAGACAGTTTGTTTTGAACAAAACAAGCACAAGTGTGATGATGGCACAATACCAATATACACACTGTCTCGAATAAAGAGAATCAGGCGCTAGTGTGGGGCCTATTTTCATACCCATGGGGACTTATCAAAGTAAACAATGTACCAACTTGCACCAAAATGACGAGAACGCTACATATAGAATTTCCGATCACCTTCGTAAATTTGAACCGAACCCGTTATCGCGAATTACGGCAAATTGCATGGCATCGATCAAAACAACTCGTGACTAGCTGTTCGATCTGAAATTGAAATTAGCCTCCTACACTCTTAAAAAGAAAAGGGTAAATCAACATTTAAAAGGGCTGAGGAGTGACAGCATTTTTAAGGTAATGTTGCATTCACCCTATCTATCCAGCTGAATCCAACGTTAGATGTGCTAGATACAGCTAGAAAAAGGGTGAATACAACATTTTGAAAACGCTGTCGCTCCTCGCCCCTTTTAAAACGCTGTTTTACCCTTTTCTTTTTAAGAGCGTAATGCTACGTATTTTGGATGAGCAACCGCCTCGACAGACCAACGGACGTTATGCGCAATATGTAATCATACAGCCAACTTCACTTTCAGATTGTGTACGTGGCGGTCGTCGCAAAGCGAATAACTTTGGAGCTGTGTTTGTTTATTTATTTATCTATCTTTTTATGGCATTCAGTTAAATATATACCTTCCATTCAATCATAGATTGGAACTACTTTCTCGATGTTTTCCTCTCTATCTGTCTTGTGGTATATGCAATGCTGAATTTCGTGTAGGATATTTTCTGCTATTACTTTTCGAACAAGAATCCGCCTTAGGGCTGGGTTCCACTGCCGATCAATTTAATCTGCTTGTTATGATCTATAGTCCGACAGAGTGTTAAAAAATATCGTGTATAGGAGGAAGCCAAAACCAATGTCGATCAAGGTAGATCGATCACATCCAGATCGATTCCGATCGCGTCCTTGTCGAGAGAGATTTGATTAGCAGTGGGAATCCATCGTTTCCATACTTGACTTCATGTATAGTTGCTATTACAGGGCCTACAGTTCGGGACATAGAGTCAAACTTTCGTTTTATAGGCCTATACTGATGGTGTTACGCGTGCATTGATACATAATAAAAGCATTTCCTTCCTTTGTACGTTAGCGTGGGGACGATTAGTGAAGTTCACCACGATAATAATGAAAGGCTTGACCGTCAAAAGAAAGATGACCCTTCCCTGGAACAATTAAAGCAGTGTCCAGCTGTCTTGTAAGACACCATCCTGGCGGAACAATACAAGAAGAATCGAATAAGACACGCTGATTCAACACCACACACAACGAGACATGTTTTAGACACAGCTCGCAGAGGGTGCGCTCGCTTGTGAGTTGGGGTATCCCTCTTGCCAACTAGCTAAGAAATCATGTAAGCCATTTTAATAGTATAAAATTTGTATGAATGTTACATACTAATTTTGGTGCAAACACCACACATCACGGACAGCTTCTTAGTGTAACTGATTAGGCCTATGATAACACAAGCAGTTGTATGGGCAAAGTATTCGAGCTGTTACGTCACTGATAGGTAATCACGGGACGGAGACACTGATTTGGTCTATCAACAAACATCAATAAGAAAAGCTATCTTTTTCGATTCTCTGATTAGATAGAATGATGTGGAATCGGGTTCTTTGGTGTGATCACTGTAAAGGTAACATGCCTAACTAAGACTTGACTCATTTCAAAAGAGCGCGTACCCTATTATGTGATCCCCAAAATTCATAAAGAAAGGGGGAATGGAGTAGGGGATATAATAGGCTTTACCAAACATGCCAAATGGAGCAGCATCGCGCTGTCGACGATGCTTTTAACACATGTCCGAAATCATTAATTTTCCTTCAAAATATATGCAGCTGAGAGTGATCAATTTCACTAACATAAAAGTCTTAATCTCATTTCGTTCTGTTCCTTTCTTTTTCATTAATAGAAACCATAATGATGAACGAGGATTCAAATCCTTATAGGTTGTGGCATTTCTATTGCGTTTGACGGTAAAATTGCGGTATTGTGAAGGTTTCCAATTGACGGGACACATAATTCGCTGTAATTTAGATCAGCTGTAGAACGCGGGCATCCAATATTGATCATTATTTTAAGAAATATTTGTGAAAGATCGTGAAGATATCTTACGATACTCAAATTTACATAATCATACTACCAAATACCCAACGTCGAAGAGCTCTGCAAACTTCGTAGTTGTGTTGATGATATTAAGCGATGGTCTCGCGATAATCATTTGAAATTGAATTCTGTTAAATCAGAATTGTCAGGCGGGCTAGTTTTCTCACAAAAATTTATCTCCCAGTCCGTCAGAGATCTAGGAGTTATGGTAGATAAGCATCTGAACTTAAAAAAAAAAAAAACGAACAAATCAACGGCGTAAATCCATACTGAGGAGTGGGGGGGGGGGATGATCGGCGATAGTCACCATCACCACGATTACAAGCCCATAACCGAACCGGCGCAGCCTTGAGGGGGACGGGGGGTGAGAGAAGCTTGGTAACCCCCCCCCCCCCTCCCCACACACACACACACTTTACAGGGATCGGATGTCTCACTCTTTTGCATGAAATATAAAGTGGGAGGAGAGTGATATATTTCTGACAAACTGTTACAAGCGAGCTTGAAAATTGTGACATTTTACAGTCCCAAAACTGCAGTTTGTGACTGTATTTTGTCCGCTTTGGAAATTAAGGGGGGGGGGCACCGGGTGAAGCTGCTGGCAATTACTACTGACAGCAACATCAAGAGAATGGCATAACAATTAAATGCGAGCGAGCGAAGCGAGCGAGCTTGAAAATTTTGACATTTTACAGTAAAAAAAAAACTGCCGTTTTGGGCTGTATGTTTTTCGCTTTGGAAATTAAGGGGGGCGCACAGGGCGCAACTGCTGGCAGTTCGTACTGGCAGCAACATCAGGAGAATGGCATAACGATTAAATGCGAGCGAGCGAAGCGAGTGAGCTTGAAAATTTTGACATTTTACAGTCCCAAAACTGCCGTTTGTAGCTTTATTTTTAGCTTTGCAAATTAAGGGGTAGCACCGGGCGAAAACTGAAAACTGGTGGCAATTACTGGCAGCAACATCATGAGAATGGCATAATGATTAAATGCGAGTGTGCGAAGCGAGCGAGCTTGAAAATTTTGACATCTTACAGTCCCCAAAACTGCCATTTGTAGTTATATTTTTCGCTTTGGAAATTAAAGGGGACGCACCGGGCACAACTGCTGTCAATCACTGGCAGCAACATCAGGAGAATGCCATAGCGATTAAATGCGAGCAAGCGGAGCAAGCGAGTCTTAAAATTTTGACATTTTGCAATCCCAGACAATGTCGTTTGTAGCTGCATTTTTTCGCTTTGGAAATTAAGGGGAGGCACACCGGGCGAAAACTGCTGGCAATTACTGGCAGCAACATCAGGAGAATGGCATAATGATTGAGCGAGTGAGCGGAGCGAGCGAGCTTCAAAGTTTTTGACTTATTACAGTCCCAAAACTGCCGTTTGTAGCTTTATTTTTAGCTTTGGAAATTAAGGGGGGGGGCACCGGGTGAAACTGCTGGCAATTACTGACAGCAACATCAAGAGAATGGCATAACAATAAAATGCGAGCGAGCGAAGCGAGCGAGCTTGAAAATTTTGGCATTTTACAGTAAAAAACTGCCGTTTTGGGCTGTATTTTTTCGCTTTGGAAATTAAGGGGGCGCACAGGGCGCAACTGCTGGCAGTTCGTACTGGCAGCAACATCAGGAGAATGGCATAACGATTAAATGCGAGCGAGCGAAGCGAGTGAGCTTGAAAATTTTGACATTTTACAGTCCCCCAAACTGTCGTTTGTGGCTGTATTTTGTCGCTTTGGAAATTAAGGGGGAGCACCGGGCGAAAACTGGTGGCAATTACTGGCAGCAACATCAGGAGAATGGCATAATGATTAAATGCGAGCGAGCGAAGCGAGCGAGCTTGAAAATTTTGACTTATTACAGTCCCAAAACTGCCGTTTGTAGCTATATTTTTCGCTTTGGAAATTAAGGGGGGAGCACCGGGCGAAAACTGCTGGCAATAACTGGCAGCAACATCAGGAGAATAGCATAATGATTAAATGCGAGCGAGCTTGAAAATTTTGACTTATTACAGTCCCAAAACTGCCGTTTGTAGCTATATTTTTCGCTTTGGAAATTAAGGGGGGGGGGAGCACCGGGCGAAAACTGCTGGCAATAACTGGCAGCAACATCAGGAGAATGGCATAATGATTAAATGCGAGTGAGTGAAGCGAGCTTCAAAATTTTGACATCTTACAGTCCCAAAACTGCCGTTTGTAGCTATGTTTTTCGCTGTGGAGATTAAGGGGGGGAGCACCGGGCGAAAACTGCTGGCAATTACTGGCAGCAACATCATGAGAATGGCATAATGATTAAATGCGAGTGTGCGAAGCGAGCGAGCTTGAAAAATTTTGACATCTTACAGTCCCCCAAACTGCCATTTGTAGCTATATATATATTTTTTTTTTTTTTTTGCTTTGGAGATTAGGCGGGGGGGGGGGGGGGCGCACCGGGCGCAACTGCTGTCAATCACTGGTAGCAACATCAGGGGAATGGCTTAGCGCTTAAATGCGAGCGAGCGGAGCGAGCGAGCTTTAAGATTTTGACATTTTACACCCCAAAAACTGCCGTTTTTTGCTATATTTTTGCGATTTGGTTTGTCTCACTTTTATGGGGGAACCATCCCCCCCCCATCGACGCCTCTGCATATGAGGGACTTTTTGTTAAGTGAAAGATATGCTGCACACTCTTTGACAAATTAGGGAAATATACGTCAAGCTCAACAGTGTACTTATCGAAAGGGATCCAGTATAGCGGAGCTTTTGCATGTTTATGATTGCAATTCAGCGATTTGGTGCATAGTTCTGGCGGTATTTGGACAATAATTCCATTAAGAAAGTTCGAAATTTGTCCTCATCTCGGAAATTGCTTCGGGGATAAATGATTTGCCTGCCTAAACACTTTCGTAGGGGCGGGGCAAATGCCCTTTGCCCCCCCCCCCCCCCCCGAGATATTTTCGACGCCCCTGATCTTCCCTGGGTATACCCATAGATGTATCTTGACTGAATTATCAGTCACTGTCGTTCCTCATGAATGATTCAGGAAATGGAGGGGGTTCAATAATTATTATGACAATATACTTTTGTTATTGTTTGTTTGTTTGTTTTCGTACATATTTTGCAGATGGTCCCAAGTTACTCTCGTCTTAGCATGTTTACATGTACATGTAGGCCTACACTATTTGACGTTGTCAACGTCTGAGCATGAATGGTAGCTCCATGGTCTGAGCCATACCTTACAGTGTATGTCCATGTACGTGAGCGAGCGAAGCGAGCGAGCGCTTGAGAAAATTATGCATTCGATTTCCTACAAGATAGAATACTGTTCAGCTCTGTTACCTGTCTGAAGGCCGGCGTACAAACGTCATGCAATATGCCAAAATTGATACAATCACATTTCTGCTTCCTCCATTTTTTTTCTTCAAAATTCAGGGGGGGGATGATTGTACAGGCCATCCCCCCCTCCTCCATTTCAGGGGGGGATATATCCCCCCCATCCCCCCCCCGGGATTTACGCCCATGGAACAAATAGAATAACACACACATTAAGAACTCATGTCGTTCTGCTGCTTCAGGGGTATTTGTAAAAATAAATTATTAATATCCGTAAGTTATCGGAGCAGTCTTTCACCGCACGTCTAATTCACGCATTTGTTACTTCTCATCTTGACTACTGCAATTTCCTTCTTGTTGATCTCCCTGCTTCGACTATTGCACCAAATTCAAAATTCAAAATACAGCTGCAAGGCTTGTAACCCTGACAAAAACATCTGACCAAATTACTCCAGTTATCCAATCCCTCCACTGGCTCCCCATACATCAACGTATCACCTTTAAAATCATCCTTCTTGTTTACAAGATAAATATTATGGATTAATCCTACCTCCCTTCCTCTCCTCCACTTCAGCCTGTTCTCTCTCTTCTCTCCAATCATCACGTGGTCCCGCACATACCCGCTATGGTGATATAGGACCTTTTCTGTATTTCCCCACCCCTTTGGAATAAACTCCCTCTCTATATTCGTATAGCTGAAATTGTTGATAAATTATGTTCAAATCATTGTTGAAAACTTGTCTGCTTACTCAATCCTAATTTTGTTGTTGTTGTTGTTGTTGTTGTTGCTGTTATGTACATAATGCTGTATCTTAATTATACCTCAATATTTTTAATGTATATATCTGGCATCCTTTCTCTTTATAAGATTATTGGTGCTGTTCGTTATTCCCAGGTTCGCTATTCCGAAGGGTCATTAATCTGAAACACATAAATTTCCTATACCGAGGTTCGTTAATCCGAAAATGAAAAAGGGTTCGTTAATCCGAACATTGTGGCGTTATTCCGACGGTTCGTTATTCCGGAGATTCGTTAATTCGAAAATGAAATTCGGAATAACGAAGCTTCGGAAAAACGAATCTTCGGACTAAAGAGTCTTGTGAATAACGAACCTTCGGAATAACGAGCTGTTACCAAGATTATTGGGCATTGGCAGGTTAATGTGCGATGCGTTGTAATGTGCTGGATTGCAAGCAAGAGTAAATATGTTAATTTTTCTTAATTGAACAACTTCA
This sequence comes from Diadema setosum, assembly GCF_964275005.1. NCBI lineage: Eukaryota > Metazoa > Echinodermata > Echinoidea > Diadematoida > Diadematidae > Diadema > Diadema setosum. Next base: position 400,720 of record NC_092701.1, read on the forward strand.
TGTACATTAAAGTGTAGAGAGTTATATATGCCTACGCATGATCATCTTGATCTCAGTGGCCTCAAAATATAATTTAGAAGACATCCCAGTGCAGCTGTAACAAATATGTTAATCCAAAGATTACACGAAGGTTCGTCATTCAAAAAGGCGAATTATCTATTTATGCCGAAAAATAAACGTATGGCTCATCCTGCATGGTTTAGAAAATGAAATAAAGTCTCATCCACAGTTACAAAATAAGGAGATGTAGTTGAAAATAAAGCAAAATGACCGGATTTCACAGCACACTCACCCGAAAGAGGAATACGTATCACACACGAAACCGCTTTCATCAATATTGGAGCATTGTACTATATGGTGAATGTATGCTTTGCGTGAATCCAGTTTCCGAACACAAAAGCTATACTCTTGATAGCTTAGTCAGGGGAGCACAATTGACTGAAAAAAAAAAATCATATCAATGAGATACTTCAACAGACTAAATAGAGAAATCACAGGCCTGCTTCTTAAAGAGTTAGTATTGATATTATACGCTCGATTTATTTAGTGCTCCACTGTGAATCGAGCGTAAAATACAGTTAAGTGTTATAATGTAAGTCAGGACACACAGGTTTCAGTTGCTTTTGAGGTTTTGTTGTGATGGGGGTTTTGGAAGGGGGAGGGGGATGGGGTGGGGTAGTAAGAGGGAGAATGGACGGGGGTATTGAGTGGTTGGGGGGGGGTTGCGAGGGGGTTGTTTTGTTTTGTTTTGTTTTTTAACAAAAAACTTCAATCAATGGATAATGATATTTTAGGTTGGATTGAATGAAAGCTGAAAAGAAATTAGTTTTTGGGTGTTTCAGTTAATATAATTTATTATGCAATGAAAGAATAAAATTGTTAAGAGATTGAGGAATTAGTAATGTAAAACTAGAAAAGAAGAGATGTTTATATATGGATTGTGTATATGCAGGATGGATTGTGAAAAAAATGTACCAGAGTGTATCAAAACATGTTAAACCGTGATGTAAAGTTTTGCATTCATTGATGAAAAGGACTATAAAATTGGTCCGGAGATTTTTGTATCAATCTATTTGTATATTATGTTTCCATTGATGAAGAATAAAATATTCTTTAAAACAAAAAAAAAGTTTTGGTTATCGCTGAAAGCAAAACAGAAGAACACTTCGAATCGCAGCGTTTATGATTATATCATTATGCTTTACTTTAATGTAGCTTGTAGATACATGCATAGTACTTCCCGTGTCCGAGGCACTCGGATAGAGGTCATGAACTTCATGTCCAGTTTTATCATTTTTAGTATGTCAGTGTAGTTCATTCTTTTAATGCTAGATTTCATCAGCCCCCCCCCCATGCTGAGTCTGATATATCAATACCCGCCTTCACATGTCATGTGCAAAATAGCGCGTTATTGAACATGCTCCAATACTCGAGGTTTTTTTCCAACTTCTCAGACAAAAGAGCGTACACGCGAGGATTGTACACTTTTTGGTTCAGACGCTCCAGCCACCCTCGGAAACTTGAGGGTTTTTTTTTTTGCAACCGTTCACACGTACAGAAAATAACCCGCTAATAGCCAGTCGATGAAACTATTGTTCTTGTGCCTCAGTGGTGTGGAGAGCACGCTGTTGTTAATGATGGGAATAAAAGAACTCAATCAAGTTTCTAAACCCGACCGTTCAAGTACTGCCGGGGCAAATACCGCGGTCATTCAGAAATATCAGCAAGATTTCTGAGGTTATGCATCGCGCTACTGGTTCGCACTAATTTTCTGTTGTGTGTGTGTGTGTGTGTGTCCACATGTGCAAAAGACTGGAGTTTGCTGAAGGGTAACAAAAATTGAGTTCTGTAACATGCTAATTTGTGTACGTGTGAACCCCCTATTACAGGTATGTTGTAAGACTTTTGTTGGACTTTCCTACAAAAGGAGGTTTGATTCTAGCCTGCTCGCTTGCTGTGTTCTATCATTTATTTTGCAGTAACGTGTCTGTTTGTATTGCTGGTATGCCATACGGAATATTGTACCATGAATCCACCTTCCTGGGGACCGTTTCCTGACAATTTTTGTCAGTGATTTACACTGACAACTGTTAAAAGCTACTGAAATCCTTGCGTCTGATTGGACGATAGCAAATTTGTCGGTGAAAACCTCCGACGAACTCGTTGATGAAACGCCCCCCCCCCCCCCCCCGGTTGATCTACTTTGCGATTCGTTTGCTTTGTATACGCCCTTGAACGGGTGGCGTTTTTTTTTTCCCTCTCTCTCTCTCTCTCTCTCTCTCTCATGTCATGATGATGATAGTCGTGTATTGAATGTTATAGGATATGACTAAAACTGATCTGAATAGCAATGGTGATGACAATTACTACTGCTGGCATAAGTGACAGCTAAATGAACAGATGTTTCCTTGTTCTGATTTCACCTCTCCCTCATTTCTCACTCTTGTTTGCCCCCTCCCATGAATGATAAAAACAACAACAACAACAACAACAACAACAACAACAACAACAACAACAACAACAACAACAGACTTAACCGCACGACAAGTCAGATAAATGCGTACTGGCAACCAATAGACCTACGTGACACGTATCTTTTAGGTTGAAACTAACTTAATGGCCACGAAAAATCATATCAGAGGAAATAATGGCAGAAGAAAAAAAACTGACAACCTTTCTAGTGTAAATTTCTGCGAAAACAGGTGGCAAAAGAAATAAAAATGCGCGCACTGCAACTATTTCAGGTTATAAGCAGTCTGTAAACCGACCGAACGGCATAATTCTATTAAAATGTCGCCTTATCTTGGCTTCTTTAACAGTAAAAAAAAACCACACGTTGAACAGTATTGATGTATTACACATTAATGTTAACACTAAAACAAAACAAAGGGGTTATTCGTCGCTTCATACTTACAATCGAATCACGTGTCAAAAAAAATAATGATAATATAAAAAAGGTCCCGAATGCCGAAGAAAATATCGCTTTCCTAGATGCCGCTGCAACAAGCTGAAGTTTATAGTGTAAGAGCTATACCTACCCAATTACACAACAGTAGGCCTACATAATATCATGGCAACATATTGAAACTTCTTTCGATCTCACACTCATAAAATCTGCGTACCACTGCGTGTGAAAATTAGAATGAACATCACGGACATATCAACTGAGAAGTTCCTCTAGATACTTCTTCCCGACTTGGCGATCATCATACAGTAAAAGACGTGACTATTAATTAATTTGTATCGAATGTAAACTGTTTACTGTAAACGAAAAACACTATACGGAGTGCCTCCTCCGTTTATTGTCTTTGCCGTAACCATGGAGCTAAGTACCTACGAAACCAAACAAGAAGCACGCATGGACGGCGCGTTTCACTGAACTTGATAACCACGTGTTTCGCACTTCGGCACATATTGCACTGCGCGAAACGTAGCGATTACCGCACTTGTGGCGGACTTACTGACTTTGGTCAAGGAATGAAAATGGAATACATTGAGAAAAATATTATGATATTGAAATACCGACATCATGAAAATGTTTGGAAACAACGAATGATTATGGAGTATAGAAATGAAAATGTCAAACAAAGATTTTCATTCGCTCATAGGGAAGCTCTCTAGAAGAGATGAAAGCATCTCCCCTCGTATGGCAGTATAAGTTTCCCCAACAAGCTGAGGTTAGTGAGGTATACACCAGGGCTCGACACTAACGGTGGCTCGGTGGACCGGGGCCACCAAAAACGCACGTCGGGCCACCAAAAAAAGTCGGATGTTTGCCTTTACTTTTGGAAATGGACAGCGGTAACAGTCGACTCCGTATAAGATGCTAAAATAAATGTCAGATGTTGTTTTTATTTTTGGAAATGAATAACGGTAATATTCGACTCCGTACGGTACTAAAATAAATGTCGGATGTTTGCTTATACCAAGGATGCTTATACTTTTGGATTTGAATAACGGTAAGATTCAGCTCCGTACGGTGCTAAAATTAATGTCAGAAATTCGATTTTGCGTTCGGAAATGAATAACATTAATATTCGACTCCGTACGGTGATTAAATAAATATCGCATGTTTGCTTTGACGTTCGGAAATGACTACTAATGATATACAACTCCGTACGATGATCTAAATGCCGGATATTTGCTTATGCGTTCGAAAGTAAATAGCAATAACATTTAGCTCTGAAAGATGTTAATATAAGTGTCGGAAATTTGCTTTGACGTTCGGAAATGAATAACAATGATATTCAACTCCGTACGATGATAAAATGAATGCCGGATGTTTTCTTTCAAGCTCTGGACTTGTGGAAAGATAATAATGTACGTTCATCACTTTTTTTTTCATGATTCATTCAAGAATTTCGGGAGTCTGACAGCCATTGGATCTCGTTACGATGTTTTTGTATTGTTTACAGACAAATATGGCAAACATAAGAGCAAGGCTTCATAGAAGATGAATTACCCTGGTGGCAATCATTGAGCGACAATTTCAATTCAATGGGCAATCGTCGGGACCACTCGCGATGTTAGAAAAAAATAAACACCTCAGCATCGAACAATTTCTATTATTGAATGAGCAATCGTCGGGACGATGTGCGACGTTTCAAACTCATACCAAACGGTGATTTAAGTTCAATGGGCAAGCCTAGGGATGATGCGCGACGCTTTAACAATTACTAAACGCGTCTCTGACCAGTGATTCAAGTTGAATGGACAATCGTCGGGACGATAAGTGCGACGTTTGAACAATTATGGATTAACAAACTCGCCACGGAACGGTGATTTAAATTCAATGGTCAATCGTCGGGACGATGAGCGACGCGAAACCATCACCAAAACCTTTACAAAACGGTTAGTCAAGTTGAATACGCAGTCGTCGGGGACGATGTGCGACGTTTGAACAATCACTGAAACGCTTCGCCGATCGACAAAAGACCTCCTTAATTGATTAGTCGCGACGAAAAGAGACGACTTCGTTCCGACTCGTCGGAACCATCTTTTGTTGATATTTATAATGAGCCAAAAAGAGCGCAGTAATGAGCACATGAGGCCCAAAATTTGGATCGTCGGGGACGATTGGCGACGATCTTTTGTCTCATATCGTCGCGACGAAGATATCTCCCTAACACAGTTTTTCTGTTGTGCCTAATTTGGTTACTGATATGCACGCAGAAATCAGAGCTGCCAAGTGTCCCGCATTCTGAGTGAGACTCAAGCATTTAGGGGTTGTCTCACGATCTCACGCATGGCACCCATTTTTCTCACGCATCAGGCAAAGTTTGCAATTTGGGCCCATAATAAGGAGCATAACTCAAAGGATTAGAGTGATAGTTACACTTGAATAAGTATGCATCTGATCGATACGTTAAGAGGTAAAAATTGAAAAAGCTCCCTACCGTGGGAGGCCACGGGGGAGGGGACCCCTCCCACACCCTCGCTTGCGCGCACATTCGCTCGCCGAGATGCTGAGTCACGAAAATCTCACTCATAAAAATTTTTTGAACTTGGCATCCCTGAGAAATTGTGTCGGACGACTGTTTTACACGTATAATCGGGGGGCCAAAAGCTAAAAACAGAGGTCGAGTTGCACTCTCTCTATACAAACTAAGTAGACCATGCTTATTTTCAAGTTTTTATTGCGACAAACAACATTCCACTGGTCTACCTCAAAAAAAATTGTTGCTAAAGCCTCCAAATCAAAGATGGCGTCCAAGATGGCCGCCATATTTTCTGAATTTGTTATTTAAATGATAGAATTCTATAGAAACATCAGATTTCAACAAATGTGATGTCATATAAAAGAGAATAAAAATTTTCTACAAGTTGATACCATTTTTGTGGGTTATTGTGATAACTGGATTGAGATTTTAAGGACAAAAACATTCATTTTTTGATATTTTTCTGAAACAAGGAAAATATAGATAGTTTAAGACAGAATTTAGATCAACCGCTCAAAAAAAAAAAGTCAAGATGACAGCCATCAAAGTTGACATAGTGTATTGCGCCAAATTTAATGTATTATTTCGTTTTTGATACAAATTTGTCTGTTGTGCTATCTTAAACCGTCTTAAGTTTGTATGGACACATTTTTTAAACCAGTAATATTCTACTCTCTGGAAAAGAAAAAACAAATCGAGTGGAAGTTTTTACTCTTGATGTGAGGAATAAATACCAGAAAACGGTGAATTAAGAGTGAAATCGGAGTGACTTTTGAGTGAAAATTTTCATTTTTAGAGTGACCTTAGGCAGAGCTCCACACTAACTTTTATTTTTGGTGGCCCGATCAGGCCACCAAATTCTTCATTTCTGACATGTTGGTGGCCCGACGTGCGTTTTTTGTGGCCCCGGGCCACCGGAACACCGTTAGTGTCGAGCCCTGCCTTAGGGATCACTCGTCACTCTTCGAGTGATCCCCGTGGTCACTCTAAAATGAATGATAATAATAATAATAATAATAATAATAATAATAATAATAATAATAATAATAATAATAATAATAGTGGCTACTTGTTAGCGCACAGGTCCACTTTTCAGTGCTCATGGCGCTTCAAAAATGAAAAGATATCATATATTTACATGCATATACATATTCAAGCATTTCAACGAAGAAGAAAATGGTAAACAAAAGCAAATATATACCAAATAAAGAATCATACTAATGAACATTTTCACTCTCGAGTGATCCTGATATCTAATATAGGAAAGCATCTACCAATGGCATAAGTTCAGATCAATTGTGACACTGTAACCAGTGGCGTATCTAGGGAAAACAGCGCCCGGGGCAAGCACGAAAATTGCGCCCCTAATTTCTGAAAAGTGTTCAACCCCAACCCCATCCCGGTAGGGACTTTAAACAAAGTCCATATGATGCTTTTTCAAGCACTTAAAAGGGATCTTTTTGAGGGTGATTTAAATGTAATGAATTTTGATAGATTCTGGCGAGCGAGCCGAAAATTTTTGTATTTGAGCTTACAAAACATGGAATTCTTGTCATTTTTTGCTTACCAAATCTTACAATTCTAATCAAGATATAGTGACAGCCTTATAGATATCGATTTATACCAAAAAACTGAGGACTTTAAAAAATACTCTAAATTAGTGCGCGCGAGTGAGCTGAAATTTGTAAATGTTCTCGTCATCATCACGTATTGTTCTTATATTCTTTTATATAAATTTTGGCGAGCGAGCGCAGCGAGCGAGCCGAAAATTTTTGTATTTCAGCTTACAAAACATGGAATTCTTGTCATTTTTTGCTTATTAAATCTCACAATTATAGTGACGACCTTATAGATAACGATTTATACCAACAAAGTGAAGACTTGAAAAAATACTCTAAATTAGTACGAGCGAGTGAGCCGAAATTTGTATATTTCTGCGTCATCATTACTTTTTTTTCTTATCTTGTTTGATTTTTTTCTTGCGCCCCCTTCCCCGTATGTTCGAAACCGTTGGCGTCCTCTTTTGATCCAATCGGCGATCGCTTCAGAACGAATGAAATTGCAGTCGCTGCTCCGTGTAACATTTTTCCTGCTAAATATAAAATGACATGAGTGAACACAATAGATATTATCATTTTGTCCGCGTCATCGTCACGTTTTGTTCGTCTCTTTTTTATACAAATTTTGGCGAGCGAGCGCAGCGAGCGAGCCGAAAATGTTTGTATTTCAGCTTACAAATCATGAAACTCTTGTCATTTTTTGCTTATTAAATCTTACAATTCTAATCAAGATATAGTGACGGCCTTATAGATAACGATTTATACCAACAAAGTGAGGACTTGAAAAAATACTCTAAATTAGTACGAGCGAGTGAGCCGAAATTTGTATATTTCCGCATCATCATTACGTTTTGTTCTTATCTTGTTTGATTTGTTGGTGTTTTTTGCGCCCCCCCCCCCGTATGTTCAAAACCGTTGACAATGGTTGACGCCCTCTTTTGATCCAATGGGCGATCGCTTCAGAACGAATGAAATTGCAGCCGCTGCTCCGCGGAACATTTTGCCTGCTAGATATAAAATGACATGTGTGAACACAATAGACACTGCCATTTTGTCATCATCACGTTTTGTTCTTACCTTCTTTTTTATACAAATTTTGGCGAGCGAGCGCAGCGAGCGAGCCGAAAATTTTTGTATTTCAGCTCACAGAACATAGAATTTTTGTGTGAACACAATAAACATTGTCATTTTGTCCGCGTCATCATCATGTTTTGTTTTTATCTTGTTTGATTTGGTTTTCTGCCCCCCCCACCATTCTCCCTCCCTCTTCCCGGCGAGTTTTTTTTTTTTTTTTTTCTTCTTCTTCTTCTTTTTCTTCTTCTTTTCTTTTTTTCTTCTTCTTCTTCGTTTTTTTTTTTCTTTTTTTCTTCTTCTTCTTCGTTTTTTTTTCGTTTTTTCGCGCCCCCAAGGAGTGGCGCCCGGGGCACGTGCCCCCCTTGCCCCCCCCCCCCCCTAGATACGCCACTGACTATAACCCACATGAAATCAGCCTAAAAACAATGTAAGAAAAGTCCGATAACGGAAAATACAGTTCAATTTCAATCAATCATAGTTTATTTCCAATCAACGAAAATCAAAAACATAGTACAATGTATACATGTCATTAAATGATATTGTTCAAACGCTTGCAAAAGATTCATGTAATATACGAGACAAATTATAGAACAACATATGTACAATAATAAAGAGGAACATTCTACAAATACTACGTGGGCGAGCGGAAAATAGATTCGATCATGGAAAATAGTGATCCACTAAAAAGCAAAGCTTGTCGGACGTGGATCGCTAGATAAATAATGAGTGAATGATATACTATTCTATAACAATATACATGTAGTTATTTTGAGATACACAGGTCGGGAAAAAAAATGTAGAATACCAATGCTATAGTGCCCGGACACTGTTCATTGAACCACGTGTACCGGGAAAATATGACAAGGACAATACATTCGTACACACATTCAATTACCCACACGCATATACACTGCTGGACGCGAGACAGTACCGAGAGGAGAGAAGACGGTAACAATACAAGTCTACGAAGAACAATAGACAGGAAAGGGAAAGGAGAGAAGAAAGAAGAGAGGTCTGCACACAGAACACGCCAAGTGCTGCGACATCAGGACAGGTGAAAGCTCAAGCATTAATTAGAGCAATTTAAATTATCTAAGATTATAAGTAGAAAGTAAATGTTTTCTGAGTTTATATTTAAATGTGACAAATTTGGGGGAATCTTTTAAACTATTATCTAAATTATTCCAAAGTCTGGGTCCGGTATAAAGAAATGTATTTTGGGCATGTGTGGTTCTCATTAACGGAAGATGGAATTCGTCGGATCGTCGCGTGGGATAGTTATGAACATGACTGTTTCGATGAAATAAATCGTGGAATATTTTAGGTAAAAAGTTACTGTTGTAATTAAACATAAACTGACCAAGTTGAAACACATACAAATCATTTACTTTTAATATTTTATGGTCAGAAAACGTTTCAGCATGCTTATTTGTAAATGTGACTTACAGCACGAATACTCAATTTGGACAATTTTATTCGAGCAATATACTGAAAAGTAATTTCGCACGACACATTTAAGAGCAAAGTTGAGAAATTGCCGCCATGTTGGATTTTTTTTTTTTTTTGGGGGGGGGGGGGGGGTCGGATCAGAAGGGCTTTCAAGGACATCTACGGATCAGACATTATTACACATATACCATCATCATTCACGTTTCTACAACAGCAGAGTAACATACAAGTAAAAAAGCATATCTTTGATACAGAAGCATTTCTTTTTTATCAAAGATTGGGCCTTACCCAAACACTGGAATGAGCTCACCCCCCCCCCCCAAAAAAAAAAGACCCTCAATATGGTTTACACTAGTACAATATCGTTCGGATGTATAAAAACATGTAATAGACAGCAATATAAGAAGATTAAAAAAACATATCAAATTATAAGTTATAAGTTGAGATAACTTTGACGCAACACACTAAAGGTATTGTTTACCAGTGGGAGAGATATCACATTCGATTTATATGTGCAGGTTAGTTGTATTACAAAACATTCTACCATGTAGAAACAAATATAATAAAGCCTAAAACATACGGAGATATCATCAATTCTTTTCAAGAAACCATAACTATATGTGACCATGCACCTCAAAACGAACATAAAGTCGCATACACTGATTTTGCGTGAAGACTGAAAATAAGTGAAATGGGTCAACCTAGCCAAACTTGACTTTTTCATATTTTCTGAAAGAGTGGGTCTTCTGTTACATTATGCTGAAATTTGGGATCATATAACGGGCAGGAAAGTGTTTTCTTTTTCTTTCTTTTTTTTTTGCAGTTTATCTCGAACATTTTTGGGAGAATAGTGTGATTAGGTGTGTCTTTAGAATCCCTTTTTCATTTCTGAAAAACCTTGTCCGCACTTTTCACTTTCAACTGTAATAACTTTTTAAAGGATAGTGCCACTGCTTTGGAAGTTAGCATTAATTATGGACCGAATACGTTAAAGAGGCATGCTTAATTTCAGTTTAATCCAATAATCCCTTCATTGTTGTTACTCTGGTGGTTTACTTCCTGTTTGTTTTTTTCCCCATTCATCACACAGCCAGCACGGTTTGGTAAAGATTAAAGGCATAGTTTACCATTTGCGAATGAAACAAAAACCCAGCATTAGTGCTTTAAAATAGTTCTAAAATGTGAGTTAGGGATAGAAACGACCACTATCAAAATTTGAATCTGTATAATCGATGTTAAGTGTTGTTAAACACACAAAATGTGAACAATAGTTATAATAAAAATGTTTCCAGACTAAACCGTATACAGTTATGGTTTATTGAGAAAAAACCCTGATATCTCCTTATATTTTAGGTTTTATTGCAAATATTTCATATGGCAGGATGTTTTATGATACAACAGACCTACACATATGCATCAAATGTGATATCTTGAACATTTTTGAAATCACTGCTCCCAAAGGTAAACTGGACTTTTAAGCGCTTGAATAGACATTGTACTTCAGAGCCTCTTTTCTCAGTTCGCACTTTTCCTGAGTTTGTGTTTTCTTTCCAATATTTAGATAGGTTAGGAGAGTCCATTTGATTTGAGTTATACATCATTTTAAAGCTTTAATTCTGCTCTTTCAGAATATGGTCTTAACTAAAAATTCATGTCTGGCGACTTTTTGTTTGTTTTGAGGTGCAGGGTCACATATGATGTTGACATAAAAAAAAAAAAAAAACATTCTTATCAGATATATTTAGTATATCTAACAATATTTAGCATTGATTGTACTGATTTAAGTTTGTACATTAATCCTTAACTCACAGTTTAGAACTAGTTTGAGGAATTAAGTAAAGCTGGGTTTTTGTTTTACGTGCACTAATGGTAAATAATGCCTTGAACGACAACCTCGATTAATTACCGCCATCTTGAATTTTGTGTGGATACTATTTTTATCGCTAAATATGACACATTGGCAAAATTTGTGCCAAATCTAAGCTCCTATCTCTTTTTGGAAAATACTTTCTGTTCAATCTTATCTGCCTCAGAACAATCTACTATGATGAAATGCTACAGTAATAGCGACCAACGTCACCTACCACTTGGCATGAAAAGTTAGTTTGCAGGTACTTGCAAGTCACTAGACCATTACAGTATTACATGTGACCATGTAAACACATTGTAAGCAAAATCTATAATGCATAAATATAATTTTTTTTTCAAGTTTTAGATGTTAACTTGTCAACAGTGTATGATATTGCCTATAATTCCAGAAATATGAATTATGTCTCGATCTCAGTAAATCTCAATTTCAATCGCAGGTTTCAAAATAATTCTTCAGTTCTTCTTTGATAAATACTAAATCATGCATTTTTACATTTCTTCCTTTTTTTCAATACAATATAAAAATATGGATCAAAAAAAAAAGAGAAGCAAACAATCCCCCCCCCCAATTTATCACAATACACAGCTAAAGTGGTATCGACTTTTAGAAAGTTTTACTCTCCTTTATATGACATCAAATTTGTTGCAATCCAATGTCTCTATCAAATTTTGTTTGAAATGTTAATTTCAAGAAAATGGCGGCCCTGTTGGACCGCATCTGTACTTTGCAACAAATCTACTGAGGTGTACTTACGGAACATTGCTTAGTATGCTTAATATTATGTATGGTCTTGTTTATAGAGAGAGTGGAACTCAAAAAGTAAGCACGATCTTGGATTTGACCCTCTGTGACGTCTTTGGGAACAGATGCGTGCAAATAACATATTATGTAAAAATGGGATTTCAAATTTGAGACATTATAATTCCTGTACCAAATACAATACTGACCTCTAATATTCTCCAAATATTGATTATATGGGAAAGATGTTAATTTCTGCATGGTTTTCATAAACATTTTTAATTATATTTTTTAAAACTTTTTAGAGAAATATTCATGGTGCATTCTGAAAAATGTCTCCATAAAAACCTAAGATGGTCTGAAATGGCATTAAAATGTTCAGCATATATAAAAACCATATTAATATACGGCAAAACAGACAAAATTGTATCAAAATCGAAATGATACATTTACTTTGGCGCAATACACTATGTCAGCTTTGATGATGGTCAACATAGGAAGACGTGTTTTTGAGGAGCTCCCAAGTGACACTCGGTATATGCGGGTTCAGTTTTGCCTGTTGTGAGTTTTTTACATCAAATGACGGCGTTTTTGACTAAGAATCTAGTTATCTGATTGACATTTGCATTAAGTGCTTCTACTTCGCGTATGGTGCGATTATTTCACTCATTTTCGCTGTTTTGGGAAGATATTTTGCTTGAGACTATTCAAACAAAACTTACCTGGTGCGTATGCCACGCATCCTTCCTGCGTACTCTTCCATCACTACCACATCGCGCATAGCAACCATCCCTTTATTTCGCGCTTAGTGTTAAGAGCTTTTGTGACATTATCAAAAGATGCCTCCGAAGAAGAAATCTGCTGAGGAAGTGGATCTCAGCGCGTTGAGAGATGAAGTAGCAAATCTCTCACGTATTCTTAACGGCAAATTTTCTCAACTGGAGAAAGCGGTCTCGGAGGTCAAGGAGGGCCAGCAAGGCATATTGAACTCTATTACTTTTCTAAATGCCAAATTCGAGGAGATGAAAAAGACCACCGAGCGACTGGAGGGAGAAAATCACGAGCTCAAACAAAAAAATCAGCAGCTGGAGGGAAGAGTGGACGATCTGACTCACCAAATTAATGACCTTGATCAGTACCACCGTCGGGTCAACCTTGAAATCGCCGGCGTGCCGGAAGAAAAGGGTGAAAACCCTGAAAAGATCGTCTTAAAGATTGCTCAAAAGATCACCGAAGATGTGAGCGCTGACGACATCGACATTGCTCATCGAATAGGAAAAGAGGATGATCAGCGGGGACCACGGCCGATAATCGTGAGATTCACCAACCGACGCTCACGAAACATGATCTACGACGGCCGAAGAAAGCTACAGCACTCACCACGAAAGATTTCGGGCTCCGCAGCAGCTCTAAGGGCAACGGACGGATATACGTCAACGAAAACCTTGTCGCGTCCACCAGGGAGCTGCTGAAGGAAACTAACAGAGCAAGGAGGCTGGCCGGATACAAGTACCTGTGGACCCACAACGGGCGAATCTACGTGAAAAAAAAAAAAAAAAAAAAAAAAAACGACGGAGGCGCAATCAGTGTCATCAACAGGAAAGAGGACCTGTCAAAGCTACAGTAAATATACGAATTATACCTCTGTTTGTTGTCTACCACTATGATCCTTCCGCTAAATGCTGGATAACAATATTTTTCCTTTTAATCTCTTAACAGATGATGACTTTGTTACTTTATTTCAAAAAGACCGAAATGTACCTGCTAGAAACACCAAGTTTGATAGGACTGCAACTAGAATCTTAGCCGACAATCTAGACGAACTTAACATTGAGTTTAACAGCCACGATGAAGCGTGTCAACTTGCTCAATCGCCATACTTTACAGAAGCTACCCTTAGAGAATATCTACGAATGCTAGAACGAGACGAATTATTTTGTTTCCATTTGAATATAAGAAGTGCTAATCGAAACTTTGAAAAGCTTCGCTTATTTCTTGTTAATATTGATTTGCCCATGTTACCTATCATAGGCCTCTCTGAAACGTGGTCTGTTGAAACTCCAGCGTCAGGTCCAATTAATGTTCTTGCTGATTATGATATTGTCATTAACAACAGATCAAATAGACCAGGTGGTGGAGTAGCTATATATGTTCCCCGAATATATGATTACGCTATAAAGGAAGAACTGAAATATATGAATGATGTAATAGAATCATTATTTATTGAAATTTCAGTCTGTAAGGGCAAAAACATTCTGCTTGGAGTTATATACAGACCTCCTCAATCTAATTATGATGATTTTATGAATATTATGAACGATATTTGTCGAAACGATGCATTCCACAACAAGGATTGCATCATCATGGGTGATTTCAATATAAATCTTTTGTCAAGCAGTAATGCTGCCTGTGATAACTTCCTTGATAACATTTTACAAGCCTCATTTCTGCCTCTTATTTCTAAACCAACAAGAATTACTGGTCATTCTGCTACTCTTATTGATAAGATTTTTGCTAACCTTAAACATTTTCCAAAATCTGGCATAGTGGCGAGCGATATATCAGACCATTTTATGATATTTTGTCACTTTGATATTGGACCAAGGAGTCAAAGTACAATTCAAAGGCATGTATTTCGTCGTAAATTCACCCCTGAAAACATCGCTCTAGTTCAAGAAAAACTTCAATCTGTGGACTGGTCAATTGTGTATGACGCAAATGAAAATATTGACCAAGCATATGATAATTTTCTTTATCTTTTGAATAATTGCCTAGATGCATGCATTCCATTAAGGAAATGTCGTACTCAGGATTACAAACGAATCTCCAAGCAACCATGGGTTTCCAAAACACTCTTACGCTCAATAAATCGCAAGAGTACTTTATATGTTAATTTTATTAAAAACCGTGACGAAACCTCTCGAATGAAATATATTTCATACAAAAATATTCTTACCAATACAGTCAGATTAGCTAAAAAAAAATATTTTGCGGACCAATTGAGTCAATTCAAATGTGATATCAAGAACACTTGGAAAGTAATAAATACCGTTTTGAATAGAGGGAAGGCTGTAAATCTCATTTCTAAAGTTCAAGTTGATAATACTATCATTGAAGACAAGTCTGAAATTGCCGAGATTTTTAACTCATACTTTTCAAAAATAGGTTCAAAATTAGCATAAACTATCACTCCAAGTGATAAATCATTTTACGAATTTCTTTCCTCACCAAACGACTACTCAATTTTTTTCAAGCCAATTGACAGGCAAGAATTAATCAAAATTGTACTTCAGCTCAAAGCAAACAAAGCCCCTGGCTATGATGACATTGGCAATGTCCTTATCAAAGACATTATACATTGTATAGCAGATCCTTTATTGTTTTTATATAACCTTTCACTACAATCTGGTCAAGTACCATCTAAAATGAAACTCGCAAAGGTGACTCCAATATTCAAGAAAGGAGACAAATTATGTATCAGCAACTATCGCCCAATATCTTTGTTAACTTCGTTATCAAAAATCTTAGAGAAAATTGTTCATTCAAGGACTACTACCTTCCTTGAATCTCACAACATCATATCTGACTCCCAATTTGGCTTTAGAGAAAAACATAACACAACTCATGCCATTCTAAGTTTAATAAATACCATTTCAGCTTCAATCGAAAAATCCTGTCATACTATCGGTTTGTTCTTAGATTTTTCTAAAGCATTCGATACTATAAATCACGACATTCTGTTATACAAACTTGCGCACTATGGTATTAGAGGTAAGGCTCTGGAATGGTTCGAAAGTTATCTTTCTGGAAGAAAGCAATTTGTTACCATTGATGGATATAATTCGTCTACGGTACCAATCACGTGTGGAGTTCCCCAAGGAAGCCTTCTTGGTCCACTGTTATTCTTTATGTAAATGACATATTGGCATTATTAATCACGTTAAACGGATTCTCCCCAAGTCAGTGCTTCTTATGTTATATTCAACTCTTATTCTTCCTTACCTTAATTATGGCGTAATGGCATGGGGAAATGCAATACAAACAAAAATGGACAGGGTACTTCTCTTGCAGAAAAGAGCGATGCGTTTGATATGCAATACCGCTTATAGATCACACACTGATGTCTTGTTTAAAGAAAACCGTATTCTTAAGATTACTGATTTATATCGTCTTCAGCTGGGTTGTTTTATGTACAATGTAGAAATTAACGGTACCCCTGCTGTATTTAAGGAAATGTTTCGAAAAAACAATGTTATACATAATTACTCAACAAGGAATGCGAATGATTATCATCTTCCTAAAAATAGAACTAGTTTTGGTAACAGAAATTTCATGTTTACTGGTCCTAAGCTTTGGAATTCCTTTGATCGTTCACTAAAACAAGCTCAGAGCTTGAATAGCTTTAAGTATAAGCTCAAAACTTTGTTTCTTGATAAGTATTGATAAACAGTTTTATGGTAATAAAACGTATATGTATACTTCAATCAATGTTTTCTAGAAGTACTTTCTTTAAGTATACTCGGAAGGTTATCTTCTGTTTCATTCATTATTCTAATGGTATATAATGTACACTGTAAACACTTTATACATAAACCTGTGCTTTGTAACATATACATGACTTATTGTATATCCATAGTACGGTTCATAATTGTGCCCTTGTAAATAGTGTATATATGGTGTTTTTGTTATTCCACTCAGCCTTATCTTTGATACTATTTTGTCTATAATATGTAGGGGGACTACATTTAACAAGCAGTGCTTCTAAGTAGTCCCCTCCACATTTGTACATGGTGTGATTTTATCTCAGAATATCACGATATTTTGTATATACATGTTATATACTCTGTATAGTATTGATATTATATCCACTATGTGTTATACCCTGTATATTTTATCATATAATGTCCACTATGTGGAATATGAATAAATTTCATTTCATTAAATTTCATTTCATTTCATTTCATGGCCTGCAATCTTGAATTTTTTGAGTGATTGATCCAAATTTTGTTTTAAACTTTCTATAGCAAGGTTGTTTCAAGCTTCTACCTCTATTTGAAAGATATTTTTTGCTTCATCTCATCTGCTTCAGAACAATCTACTTTGAAATAATAGCAATCAGCGTCACCTGAGCTACCACTTGGTATGAAAAGTTAGTTTGCAGGCACAAACCCTTGTTTGTCAAAGAAAAAGTCTGCGTTTGCCAAGACTACTACACGCACCACTGGCACTGCTACAAGCGCCTGTGGCAGTGGTGCGTGTAGTAGTCTTGGCGCGCGCAGGCTTTTTTTTTACGACCAAGAAGGTCTTGTCACAACTAAAGTGGCCATTTTTACATAGTGAGTTTTCAAGTTTGAGACATTAAAACTGCTAAACCGAAAACGGTACTGACCCCTAATTTTCTTCAAATATTAATTATATGTCAAACAAAATTCCTGAAACGTTTCAAGACAATCCTTCAGTCTTTCTTTGATTTATGCTGAATCAAACATTTTCATGATTCTCCCCTTTTCAGAAAAATATCAAAAAATGAGTGTTTTTCCTTAAAATCTCAATCCAATTATCACAATAACCCACAAAAATGGTATCAACTTGTAAAAATTTTATTCTCTTTCACATGACATCAAATTTGTTGAAATCTGGTTTTTCAATCAAATTCTATCTTTCAAATAACAAATTCAGTAAATGTGGCGGCCATCTTGGACGCCATCTTGGATTTGGAGGCTTTCGCAACAAATTTTTTGAGGTAGACCAGTGGAATGTTGTTTGTTACAATAAAAACTTGAAAATAAGCATGGTCTACTTAGTTTGTAGAGAGATTGCAACTCATTCGTTAAGTAAGCGACTTTTGGGGGTTTGGCCCTCCGGTTAGTATAGCGAAATGCACAAACATAAAAGGTGCGCATCCAACGCCAC
The DNA here is from genome assembly GCF_964275005.1 of Diadema setosum. Lineage (NCBI taxonomy): Eukaryota > Metazoa > Echinodermata > Echinoidea > Diadematoida > Diadematidae > Diadema > Diadema setosum. The sequence continues at coordinate 418,761 of NC_092701.1, forward strand.
AATATCTCGAATGTAAACTGCGAAGGTGACATTGTATGTGTGTGTGTTTTGTTTTGTTTTGTTTTGTTTTGTTTGTTTTTTTTTGGGGGGGGTTAAGTGTGTTTGTGTTTCTTTTGTTGTTGTTGCTGTTGTTTTTTAATCTTTTTTTTTTTAGTTACTCAGCATCCAAAGTAATACTAGAAATGTCTTATCTTACTTCGTGCTGATGTGAATACACTGTACTACTTTTTTTTTTTCTGGTGTCGGCGAAGTAGCCAACTGTATGAAAGATTAACTCTTTACCAACAACCCCCCCCCAAAAAAAAAAAAAAAAGAAACAAGCAACAACAATAAACAGCAACATGCTTCTTTATTTGTCATTCCAATCTTTGCCGATAAACTCTACAGATGAAATGTAACAATGTTTGATTTGATATCTGTTACACTTCATACTCTTTCTGGAAAGGTGAGGGGAAGTCACCGTCAATAGGATATTCTGCCACGGATAAGTATTAGGTAATATGTCTACCATTCACACTCGTACTCAAACCTACTTTAGACTTACGTGTGTAGAGTATAATGTGGTTCACAACTGGACCATAATAAAGTCGCCCACATACTTCTAGCTATGGGAAAAACAGGAAAGCATTTTTCACTCTCCAAAATGTTAGTGTTATGCATGGGGGAGAAAGTCACGGCGGTTTTGCGTCCCCTTAGACAAAAACAAAAAACATTAAACACACACACACACACAAACAAACAGTCTTTCATAATCACAGTTTGGATTTCAAATTCACACATCTGTACTAAACCACCAAATGACGGCTCTCAGAAATCTTGAAAGAATTTTAACAGACAGTGGGTTTCCAAGGTATACACACAACACAACTGTTAGAATATACGTTCTCATTTGAAGTGATCTAATATGGCAGCCTGTTGCTGAAATAAAATACAGTGTATATGCATAACTGTTCACATTTGTGAAGGGAAGTAACATTATTCTGTGTTTCAACACAGCTAGCACATTGACATGTAAAAGGAAAATTCACAGTGGTCTGACACTGTATGAGCAACTATGTAAATCTTAATGGATACTCATGAGGTGTCAAAACAGTATAGTAATGGTAATGGAATTTGTAAATGATGAAAGTATGATAATTAACACCAATGTAATTTGCATCTTGGACCTAATTTCTATAAACATAGATATTCTCATCTCTTACAACTGAAAAATAATTCAATTCAGTGCAAATTCCTGGCAGAAATGGATACATCACAACATAAGACAAATCAGTTGTTTACATTTCATCCTTCAAACCTCAAAAAGTATTAGGGCCCACATATACTTTTGTAGAACAGGAATAATGAAGGAGAGAATAGAATTGAGAGAAGAGAGCAGTACAGAGTTCATGAAATAAAGTGAGCAGGAAAGAGCGGATACTTGGAGGTGGATGAGGCTTGAGATTTACAATGATTAAGACACATACTGTTGTTACAAAGATAAACACAGGAAAATCAGGATAAGCAAAGGAATATATGTACAACAAAAATGGTCACCTCAGTGCTTACATGGTTCAATTTAACATCTAGTCAGATTAACAAAATCATGTTACAAACAGAACAGCAACGTATTAAGCATTTAATGCCATGATCTGATATATGAGTTATCTGACATCATGTACTAACTTAATGCAAGCACAGTACAAACTGAGTGCTCAAGATTATACAATACATGTAACGTAATACACACTACATATATTCGATGCCCTGTCAATATTTATACACTTGGGTTTCAAGGTAAACTTGCAGCTTTCAAAAATTGTAGTGACATGCATTAGGTACACTATAAAGTGCTTGCTCTACTGCCATTTTTTTTTTTTTTTACTCACTGCCCTGCAGCATAGTACAATATTGCATCCATATTCCAATGTGAAATACACACATGTAACAGGTACTATGTAGGTAAGTGTGCACAGTAAAAAGGTGGAATTCTATCACATGTTTGAACAGTGTGTTAGTTGCTACTGGCAATGCAAGGAAGTCTTGTGTTGTGGGCCTGTATATGCAATCAGATTTCGAGTTTTCCATAGAATTTGTTTCATTACCATGGCAGCACTTTTAATTTTAAGATGCTAAAGAACATTGATCTCTGAGAGTAGAGCCATCCGAGGCGTGATGCAAATCGTTGGAGACAGGAGGGAGTAGCTGACCTAGATTCAGCGCTATACCGGGACGGGATCGTAATAACACAGACACATTGACCGCATTTTTAGGGGCTCAACAAAACATCAAAACATCACAGACTATTTCCTTCTGGAAAAGAAGGAGCAAGGAGAGCAAGGAGACAGGAGCTACTGGCACAAATTGCGTATTTTCTGTGGTGAAATCCCATCTTCTGGATATTTGTGTGTTGTATGACTGAATGGTGAACCTTCTGGAATGAAGTAGTACCAACTGGGAGGATGTAAGTTCAAGGAAAGAAAAGACTTGCTCAGTTTCCTTATTTATCGTTTGGATTCAGTTTCACTGTCTTTTTGCCTCAGTCCCGTGCTCACTAAGTTGTGTTAGCAGCTGCCATCCAGTATGTCATAGAACACTGGACTCTGACTTTTGTACAGCACACTACGTGTCTACCTATTCAGTCTCCCCGCGCAGTGTTGTGTGAATGCACTCTTCCTGATCACTTCTTTTGTTTAGGTGTTAGAGCACCAGGCATCCCGAGACTCCCCAAGTACTTCTGAAAGGGGTGATTACTTCAGGGGCTATTCAACACCTTGCATTGTTTACAGTGTGGTGAACTGCCTTGCTCATCAATCGGTATGCCAGGGACCAGGGGTCAAAAGAAATCGTGTTCATCTGTTTCTCCCCCTGGTGTCGATGCTTCTGAATTCTGTGAACAGATAAGTGAAGAGGTCAGAGAATTCTTCAGCAGTGAGCAGTTCAAGGAGTTGTTCAAAGTTTCCCTTGTGGAAGCAGTCCGCAACGAAATGCAAAAGCTACAAACACAGCTTGAAATCGCGGAAGGCAAGGTGATTGAATTGGAGGCTGAAGTGAAATCAAAGGCGAGTGTCATCACGTCACTGCAAACACAACACGAGCTTGACTCAGCCGATATAGCCAAGCTCAAACGAGACATGAATGATGCTGAGCAATACTCTCGTCGTAACTGCGTGCGGCTATATGGCATCCCCGAAAACCCAAAGGAGGATACAGACCAGGTGATGCTTGATCTAGCCTCGGAGAAGCTGAACATCAAGCTGCAGCGACATGAGATTGACAGGTCTCACCGTGTAGGTGCCCCGCGTACCACCAGTTCAAGACCAGGGGCAAGGAAACAACCACCTCCACGTGCCATCATAGTCAAATTCACCACTTACCGCACCAGAGACACGGTCATCAAAAGCCGGAGAAGACTGAAAGGTACTCATGTAGGGATTGAGGAAGATCTCACAGCAGAAAATCGCCTCCTGTTGACCAAAGCAAAAGAAGAAGTAGAAAGAAACGACAAACTGTGTGCAGCATGGTCCAGTGATGGCAGAGTCATCGTGCTGGTCAAAGCAACCAATGGATCCACTGTGAGAAAGAGAATATGGTCAGTCAGTGAATTGAAGAAGCTTTAAACAAAATATGTTGTTTTCGTAAACTGATATCTACTATATACATATAATAATCGAATTTCCTTGATACTTAATGCATCCTCATTCACTCTTTAGGAGCAGACTCTCTTTTTGCTCTCACCTTCTCTTATGTATGTTCTTAGTTCTTGAAGTTATTTTAATTGTGTGTAGTGAGTCTTGTTTTGTTGTTCAATGTATTTTTCTGATATAGTCAACCAATGCCAGTTTTCTCATGTGAACCCTGAACTTAAAAAACTACATGAATATATTTCTCCTGCTAACGAGAACGAATATGTCTCTGATCAATATTACTATTTAACCAAAGATTTTAACAGCGTTTTACATTCCAAGATGATTGCAAAAGAAAATGAATCTCCCCTGTTTTGTATTCATTTTAATTGTAGGAGCATGTCTCGTAACTTTGATAACTTAAACTCATTTTTAACTTCAATTGATATTGCACCAACTATAATAGGAATTTCTGAAACATGGCTGAATGCTAACTCACCTTTTGATATGTACAGGCTTGACAATTATTCTTTCTTTGCAAATAGTCGTAGACTTAAGAGGGGTGGTACTTCAGACTCGGTTTCGTTAATTGACAATATATTTACAAATGAGGATAGTGTGAATGTATCTTCATCGGGGCTTTTTTTATGTGATGTAAGCGATCATTTTCCCATATATTGTATTTGTAATAAAATTTCTCATGTCTTTAAAGATAAATGTTTTTATAAACGTGAAATCAGTGAGATGAATAAAATTAGATTCGCGCAGCATCTGAATAGTTTCCAATGGAATATCACATTTCTTAATGCTAATGATTGTTATAATGGATTCATAAATGTATTTTTAGATCATTATGATGTATATTTTCCTTTAAAACGTATTGATCTAAAGGTAAGTAAAAGTAATAAAAGTGCACCTTGGTTTAATGATGAAATTCGAAAGATTATAAAAAAGAAAAACCGCTTGTATAAGTTATATTTAAAAAATCCAACTGATTATAGAAAAAGGGTGTATAAGAAAATTAGAAACAAAGTTGTTAATAAAATCAAGCAGGCAAAAAAACTGTATTATAAGATTCAATTTCAAGCTGCACATGGTGACAGTAGTAAAACGTGGAAAGTTATTAATAGGGCTTTGGGAAAATATAAAAAGAAATCCTGTGTTGATAAGATTATTGTTGATAATGAATTGATTTCAGATAAGAATATAATTCCTGATGTTTTTAATGAGTATTTTGTTAATGTTGGTTATGATTTGAAACGTAAGTTTGATGATGATAAGAAGTCACCTAATGTAAAATATATTATTAAAAATGAGAAATCTGCATTTTTTAAACCAATATCTCCTGATGAAATTGTTGATATTGTGAAGAATTTTAAAAATGATACAAGCCCAGGTTCAGATGGAATTGCAATTTGTGTTTTGAAAAGAGTTATTGATTATTTGTGTGAACCTCTGTGTGCAATATTTAATAAGTGTTTAGATGCTGGTGTCTTCCCAGATAAACTGAAAATAGCACGTGTAATACCTGTTTTTAAAGAAGGTTCTCAAGAGATTTTAAGTAACTATCGCCCGATATCTGTTTTATCTCTTTTTTCAAAGATTTTTGAGAAATGCATTTATGTTCGTTTATTATCCTTTATCAAAGAGTGCAATATATTCACTCCTAACCAATATGGTTTTAGGGAGAGGCACTCCACTTCTCATGCTTTAATCAATTTTATTCAAAATGTGATGTGTGCAATAGAAAATGAGGAAATTTTAATCGGCATATTTTTGGATTTGAGCAAGGCTTTTGATAGTCTTGATCATGATATTTTACTTAGTAAGATGTATTTATATGGCATAAGAGGAGTTGTTTTAGATTTGTTCCGCAGTTATTTATCCGACAGAGTGCAATATGTTGTTGTGGATGGTTTTCAATCTAAATCTAAAGAATTGAAGTGTGGAGTACCCCAAGGATCAATCTTGGGACCTCTTTTGTTTCTTTTATATATGAATGACTTATGTAATGCGTCTGAGGTTTTTAGATATATATTGTTTGCTGATGACACCAGTATTTTTATATCTCATAATGATCCCCAAACATTACAAATGATAGTCAATAATGAGCTAAGTATAATTTCTGAATGGTTATATATGAATAAATTATCAGTAAACACAAGTAAAACACATTTTATGATATTCACCAATAGAAATGTTGATGTCAAGGATATTAGTATATATTTAGCAGGATCTGAAATTAAGCATGAAGTGTCTTTGCAATTTTTAGGAATCACAATTGATAATAAATTGACTTGGAAAGATCACATAAATATTATATGCAACAAAATTTCAAAAAATATTGGGATACTTTTTCGACTTAACTTTTTACCCACTGTTGTTCTTAAAATGATATATAATGCAATTATTGCGCCTTTTTTTGAATATGGTCTTTCTGTTTGGGGTAGTGCTGCAAATATATACATAGACAGACTTTTTAAACTGCAAAAACGTGCAATAAGGGTTATAAACCATTCAACTTATTTAGCTCACACTTCACCAATTTTTAATTCCCAAAAGATTTTAAAGTTGTATGACAGATATAAGTATATTTTAGGTAATCTTATGTTTTTATGGCATAGAAGGCTTTTACCCGATTCTCTGATGCATTATTTCACCTTAAATTGCAATATTCATTCATATTATACCAGAAACGCTGAGAATTTTCATATGCCAAAAGTAAGAACATCGTTATTTCAGAAATCTGTGTTTTATCAAGGTCCGCTTATATGGAATTCAATACCAGATGATATTCGTAAAGTTACCTCTTTTAATGTATTCAAACGTAAACTTAAGGAGAATTTGATACAAAATTATAATTCCTAAGTTTTTGACATGCTTGGCTGGCAATACATATATTCTATCTAATAATTGTAACTCACTTTGTTCGTATTGTCTTTGTAATGTAAATGTAGTGTATCATGTATCATGCTGTATTGCTTTATGTTTTGTCTTGCAACGGTATATCAGTTCATCTCATTTTTTTTTTATAAATATGAAAAATTTACCACCAATGCATTTTTTTAATTGATTTTCTGGGTCGGCCAGATTTTAAGGAAACTTAATTCCTCGTTGGCTGCTTCCCTTCAGCTTTATGTATTCCAAAGTTATGTGTTTTTCTCTGTGTCTGTCATGACTGTTCATCAATGTCTTTCTCTGTTGTTTTTATGCTGAATAAATAAATTCAATTCAATTCAAATTACACATTTACCTGCGCCATATGCCAAATTCTAGATCGACTGCTAAAAAATCAAGAGAGTTGTTGTAACTTGGGTTGGAAACAGGTGCAAGCATGGTTAACAATTGTGTTGACAGATATTTGGGCCAGGTGAGGTCATTTAGAATTAGTTTCTATGGCAATGTCACAGTTTGGTGCTCTATACATCCCTTGTCAACTTGTACACACTATGTGAGGGCGTGGTGTGTAATAATGGAATTAGCAGCTTATCAAGTCATAGGTGCTTGTCTACATAATCATGTAAGTGAAACTAACTCCTTGAAAAGTGAATACATGTTTCAAAGAAGCACTGATCACTAACAGTATCAATATAAACATAATGTACCTCATCATTCATACTTGGTACAGGTGTATAGTCAAAATGCAACAATTGTTGTGTATTGGCGCGCTAGGCGCCATTTGGGATCGTTTAAGTTGCCAGTTGTTATGATATTGTGGAGAAGTACAGATTCAAACATGCGATTACGCTGTTAAAGTCATCGATGAAATAAAGGAGATGTGGAGTCCAATAATATGCAGTTGAAGTGTTTATTTCCGAGTTCCGAAACTCAGACAGCAAAATATCCAAAGTGTAACATAGGAGTTGCACGAGTTACAACTATCTCCGATGAACACAGATAAATTACAACATGTTTAAAGAACAGATGGCTTGAAACAAAGGAACAGTGTTGAGGGTAATGGGGGATGGCTTTGTGGCAGGAAGGGAACTGGACAAGGGGTAATAACTTTCTGACCACAATGGGAGTGGATACTTTGATGTGGGGTTGTTAGGAGGAAACTAACCTTGTTGGTCTGACATAGAGACTCCTATTGACATGAGGGGTGATGGACAGGTGTTGGGGTTACTGTGCTATAGCAAGGGGTTATTGAACTACAAGGGAAAGGACTAAAGCACGAATGGAAACTATATTACATACTTAGGTAATGGAGAATTGTCTAACTCTATGTAACATCCCCTTTCTCTAAAGAATGCTGGAGGGGGGTGTCAAAATACTATGCAACATCCCCTTTCTCTAAAGGATGCTATATAGGGTATCATAACAAAGAATGCAATTATAGAGTATGAAATATCATTCAAATACAAATAATATGGTTAGTGATCTGACTCTGTATCATTGTTCCAATCCACTCTCACACAAAATACTCTCTTTCTTAGATTTTGTTTGGGTCTTCCAAGGTAAAAGTAAATTAAAGTCTTTCATTACAAATGAAGAAAAGATGTTAAACTGAATTAAGTGCACATATTATTATGCTTCATCACACATGTCAGCATGAAGGATCACTGTACCACACTACCAAAAGAACATATGTACCATGATTGTTTCTTAAGTCAACAAAATCGTAACATGTGAAACCTCTTAAATTCAAATACAAATTAACACAAATACTAACTGAATGATAGTGTTTCGATGTAGGAAAACCCTTTTTTTTTTGTAGAATAGATCAATGTCTAATCATTAGATCATTGTAATGATTGTCGCACTAACTCAGATTCATATACGGAAATCTTGTGAACCAGTAAAATTAGTGTTTGTTTATGTTTATCTACAATAATACTATAAAATATTGAAAAGTACTCTTTGTGCCGACTTATGCATTGATGCACAGAATTATACAAGTGCAAGTTGTGCAGACTTATACACAAATGCATTTAAATAATAGAAGAGTAAGTGGTGCAGGCTTATGCACACTCTTCATAAAAACACATCAAATTAAAAGAAATCACTCTCTTCATAAGGATATAGCAATTCAAAAGAAAGTCATTCCATCCAACATAAAACAAACTAAGAGTTACTTGTGATATGCACAAAACCTATAGAATCAATGCAATAGTTGCATCAACCAAATCATATCTAAATTATCAACAAAGAAAGTTTACAAATCAAATCCTTACAGAGTATATCAAACAGGTTTGATCAGTTTGTTGATAAAATCACTCTCCGCATGTGCCACAAGAAGTTACATTGATGCTAATTTTCCAAGCATCATTAAAAAAAATTGGAAAGAAAACAGAGCGCTCTAAGGATTGAAGGCTATCTATGTTGCGGCCCAAGGCAATTATCTCTTCAAATGAAAGGTAAACATAGAATATGATGACTTTCAAACCTTTCCTGTTTAAAGGTAAATCTTTCCAAATGAATAAAATAATAAAATGTAATGAACGTGAACTCACGCTTTCAAGTGAGTTAAACATAAGACGAGTATTTCAAACTCGTAAAGTATCCATCAAAAAGATGGAACAGATAAATCGTTCATAGACAAGTAACTCCAAACTTGTACATTAAAAACACATAACAAATATGTGACACACTTGTGTATCACCGAATCCATTTAAAGGTCCTCTAGACTTATAGAGGCACAGAATATTACTACGTGAAGTTAAGTATCGCATACATAATTTCTATTTACAAAGTCACACATACAATTGTCTCATGAATTTCTTGGGTGTCCCAGTTACAGGAATATTCTTGTCTGCCAAGATACTTTGGACCGAGTCATGCATGTCTGGGTATAACCCAATGTTCCACCAAAAACGTATGTCTTGAGGGTCATTATCAGTAACATTCCTAACAAATCTGCCCCCCCCCCCCCCACGGAAAAAAGCAGTAACTGACATTTTTATGAATGTTTACTTTTTTGCAAAAATGAATAGTTTACCCAATGCTCTCCAATGTTAATAGGTCAGTTTTGCAAAAACAAAAATGAAAGTGACCAAAAATGCAATTTTTCACTTTTGCAAAAAGCAGTAGATGCATCAGTTGATTCAACTTTGCAAGTTTCCCCACGGAAGAAAGCAGTAACTAACAAAGCCCACGGAAGAAAGCAGTAACTAACAATTTAGTCTAATCATTCAGACTCTGTATAGTCCATCCTGTATATTTTTTTCCCTAATACCATTTATTTTTTCTACTAATTTTTTTAAAAACAAATGTAAACAGCAGTTTCTTCCATAATTTAGGGGAGTAGATATAAAAAGATTGTTTCACCAGTAACTTGACTCTGCCCGCAGGGAATCATATGACAAGTTGTAGAAAAAGCTTCTTTCTTGAGACTAGCAAACCTGGCAGACTCAGCGCGCTCAGAGTGCAGAATACGCGTGCAGCTAGCTGCATGCGCATAAATTCTGCAGCATACAGTAACTAGCTAAACATTGCATCACATCACAGTCATCACTTGCACAGTATTGCAGGTCTGGTACAGTCTGAGTGATCATGCCAGTGCTAACCATGCTGTCACACAGTTTCTGCGGTCCAGGCATGCCTGTAAATCTATCATGAATTGCAGAGGAAAAGTCATGGTAGCCATGGCTTTGGCCAGAACCAGAAAATCTAGGTGAGCTGAACATATATTGAAGGGAGATGAGCATTAGTATTAATACACTAACGTTAGTCTAACGTTAGATGTAGGCCCAAAAGTTAGGTCTACCAGATTTAACGTTACAGAGTAGATCTAGAGTCTAATCTATTCTTGTTAACTGTTTAGTGTTAGACAAAATGTCAGTAGGCCTAATCTAACGTAATAGATCTAGGTCTAGCACTAACATTGGGCATAGATCTGTAGTCTAGCTTAAGTGTAACGTCAGAGTTCGACTAGGATCTAAGACGAAGAGACTTGACTTTATTGTCTAGTCCAGGGTCATGTGCTAGGGGCCAGGCCGGGCACTTCAAAGTTCAACTTCAATTACCTAATTTTTACACAGAATGCCATTCAATCGACAAGACCTAGTCTAGGTCTAGCGTTAGGTCCTAGATCTTATAGATCCAGACTAACCAGAAAGTAGAAGAACTTTATAACCTGGTGGTGGTAACAATTCTCCTCCTATGGTCATGTGACATGTGCAGTTACTGCTTTTTTCCATGGGGAAAACAGCAGACTCCTGGCCGTCTGCAGTTAGGCCTACTGCTTTTTTCCGTGGGGAAACTACCCAGAATCAAGGGTGAGCCACCGCAGTAACTGCATTTTCCTAAATAACATTTAAGAAATAAAGGAAACATAATTTTTCCTAGGTATTGTTAGACAACTAGGTATGGTGCATAATCATACGACAAAATTATTTTTGAATGTTTCTGTGTTTTTAAAGAATCTGCAAAAAACACAAAATCGCATTTATCTCAGCTCAGCAGCTATGCAGTTACTGCTTTCTTCCGTGGGGGGGGGGGGTGTATAGCATACTTTATTTCCATTGCAAATTAAAGCATGTGATAAATAATCCTAGGATACTACCTGCCCACAGGCAGGTACGTACAAGGAAAAAAAAAATACAGTGGACCCAGTCCATCACATCGCAATAATGGTTATTGACATTGACACAAATATATACAAGTATACAAGTACATTTACACACAAACATGATACATGAACAGCTGTTTCAAGACGAAAAAAAAAAAACTTACAAAAAATGAACTTATATCAGCATATACTTAACCTAAGAAACACAAAAAATAACTCATTCGCGAAATTCATTACCAATAAATTACATTAAATCTGCTCAATAAAATGAAATAATTATTTCACATCCATTGTTGCAGAAAAAAAACGACAAAATATACATAATGATAAATACATATGCAAAGATATAAATCCTATAAATATACATATTTCAACAATACAAAGGGGGAAATCAAAATGGACAAAACCGGCCCGTAAATAATGACTGTATATAGACATATGATATGCATAATCATATTCCTCCCACCTCACTGGTATAATTCATAATGATGGCGATGATGATGGTGATGATAATGATGATGATGATTATAATGATGATGACAATATTGATAGAGATGATGGTGATGATGATTATGATGGTGACGATGATGTTGATGATAATTATGATAGTGGCGATAAGGAAGAGAATGATAAGTCTAAGATGCCATAGCAGTCCATCAATTCTTAACCTTGGCAATCTCATTTCAACCATCTTAAACTTTTGCCTCTGTTTTGTTATTTCTATTTGGCATATTTAACAGGGGAATGTCATTATAGATAAATATGTTCAGTTTTACAGAAAAAAGTGCGCCTTCCTTCTACTTGTTACTAAAATATATGTAAAAACAATTCTTTGAGCCTTATGGATGAGCTAGGTCATGCACTGTAAAAGTGCCTGAAAAAAAAAAAAAAACCTTTAAATTCTTAATACAAAGTACCAAAAAATCAGAAAAAAAGATCCAGTTCTGAAAACTTCCCCGAATACAATAGGTAGCTTTCGCAATACCCCATACATTATCCCGTCATTACCTGGGGCCGACGTAGGTTTTTTTCTCTTCAGAATACACTTAACATCTTTGGGTTTACAATATGGACTGAGATCAAAAGATCTGGTGTCCACATCAATGTATGGGAACCATGATAATTTTGCTTTGTCGATGGGATTGCCTGTAGAGTATGCGTTCACAAAATAACGGTCCGCAGTTTCTCTTGTGAAAGACGGTTTAGTGGAGGGTTTCTCGAGGCATCCTGATGAACATTTTTTGGCAAAGTTCCAAAAATCTCTCACATACAATTTTTCTTGACGTCTGGCTTTAGACTCGTTTCTCTTATCCCTCTCAATTCTCTTCAGATGACTATGGGCCTTGACAGCTTGTCTAAAGAGTTTCCTATCTTCTTCAGTCGCATTTTTTCCGTACGCCTTTTTTCTAAGTTTATTTTTTAGCTTAGTAACATCTTGCAGTGTTTTTGATGAAAGTTTGGAGTAAAATTTGTTGTACACACTCGTCTCGTCAAAAGTACATTCGGGATGGTTTAGCAAAATCTCAGTCAAAATGTCAACAAAGTGTTTACAAGCTTCTTTCGGACTGATAGCGTCAATGGCTAGCTCATGATGAATAGGGGCTATTCGTGCTTTTAAATCGGAATCTAATCGCTTCCATTCATCAGCATCTAAGTTCGGAATGTTGAACTTTGAGCGACAGTGACCAGATTTGACGCCAAGTGTGAGAAGGGCACTTACAATCAGGATTAAGGGAATCTGGGCCATGATGAATAGAACACTTCTTTGGATAGAAGAATGAGACTTTCCCATACACAGGGTTCCGTCGGCAGTGTTCGGCAGTATGTGAATATACAGCAAAAGGAAATGTAAGTCTTACGAGTGGGACTAGGCAAACGGATCCAATACAGTACAAAATTTTAGAACAAAATTTATCACTTGGTATTCCTTAGATGCAATCCCCACAAAACATGAAGACACTCACGATCAGCGATAAAAGACTCTGGACCATGATGATTGATGGATCAGAAATGAGGTCAGAACTTGTAACTTTCCAGCCTTGAATCGCCCTCTGTGTAATGACATTTCATTGTCTGTGGGGGCACTCATGAGCAAATCAAATTGCCTTTCTAGGTCAGGCTGTTGTAGGGGGGTGGGGGCGGCTATGCCATCGTTTGAGGGTAGGGAGTCAACATAATCTCTGTCATCGAATGGGTCAGTGGTTTGCAGGCACATAATTTGGTCAGCAGTACACTCTGGTCTGATTTCGTCATGCTCATCCATGAACTGTACTGACGGCTTGTCAGATTTTTGACCAGTCTCGTTTTGTGCTGCTTTGCCTAGTCTTTCTTTCAGTCGCTGTATGTGCGTGATCGGTTTTCTGTCATCAGACGCTTTCATGAAACAGGGTTTCAGCCTGTTAAAATTGAAAACATCTCGCAGGATTTCTCCCTTGAGAGTTGCCAGAATGTAGTGGGTCCTATCCAAAATCTCATGAATGACCAGGGGTCCAACCCATTCAGCTGCTATTTTTCGAGAGTTAGCAGTGAGGGAAGAGGATGTAGGCTTGTATAGACTAATTGACCTACTGAGTAGATCGGTGATTTTGTTCAATCTATTGGCAATCTCTACATTCTGCTTGTTCTGTTGTTTTCTTTGCAGTGAAAGCATGGTCTGAGAGATGTGGTCAAATTTCTTCTTGAGATGGGCCACATATTCATCATATGTCTGAGAAAGTCCATTCATGGGGTTGAAGGTCAAGTTGGTTAGATTTGGAGCGTCTCGGCCAAAAACAGGTTCATAGGGGGAATGGTCACCTAGATGTGGAGAGGAAAAGGAGTTGTAGGCATAGCATGTGGTTGTTAATGTATCTAACCCAGTCATTTCCAAATCGGTTAAGTTTGATTTTGAGAAAGTCAGAGAGAGTTCTGATATGTCGTTCTACTTGTAGGCTACCGTGATTGGCAAAACTAATCACTTTCTTGTCAATGTTCAGGGCGTCACACAGTAAAGTCAGTAATTTGCCGGTCAGTGAGGCAGCAGCGTCGGTCACAATACATGATGGTGGTCCAAAAATACATATCACTTTTTGGATCAGTGCTTCGCATATTGTTTCTGCGTCTAGCGTCTTTAAAGGCGCACAAACAACAAATCGAGTGATTTCATCACAAATCACCATCAAGTGTCTGAATCCTGTCTGTGAACTTGGCATTGTCTTGAAGTCTAGACTAATACGTTGAAATGGTCTGTAAGAGTCGGGTATTCGCGTGTGAAAGGGTCTGTCCTTGTCTGGTTTGCCCTTGAATTGCTGGCAGCGCAAGCAAGCTTTGACATAATTGTTAATTCTGTAGTAGTTGTTAATGTAGTAGTTGCGTCTGATTGTCAAGTAAGTCCGTTGGGTCCCTTGGTGATTGCTAAGGAGGTTGTCATGGTGTTGGGATATGATTGTGCCAGTCAAGGATTCTGGGATAGCTAGTTGTAGCCTGAAGTCATCGTCCTTTGTGAAGAAAAGTCTGAACAGTAGGCCGTCACACAAAATGTACTCTTCAGCCTTTAATTTCACTGTTTTGGCTGCTCTTTTGTCACTAGGTAGAATGTCATGTGACAAATAGTCACAAACAGGCTTGAAGAAAGGCGAGGTTTGCTGTTCAGTCATTAGTTGTCGCATGTCAATTGGAAGGTTGTAGTCTCTGATTATTTTCCGTTTGATCAAGTCATTAAACTTGTCTAGCTCATGTTGTTTTGGGATGTGTCCAGCTACAATGTTGTTTACCTTAGTGGTCAGTGGCTTAGGCGGGGTGTAGAGGTCAGGCGGTACTTCTCGGTATTGGTCGTTAGAGTTGTGCTTGTGTTGATGTTGGTGGTCGTTATGTCTGTCAACTAATCTTGGTTCGTTGAGTTGAGGAGTAACAGGTGTATGTCGAGCAGGAGGTCGCGTGGAAGGGGCATGGTTGTCATGGGAACGTGTGTGGGAACGTGTAGTGGCTGGAGTTGGGGCTGGGGGTGTGTCGTGTTTTGGTTCTTGTCTCTGGTTGGTTGGTCGTGCATGTGTGTCATTTGTTTTGCCTAAGTTAGGTTTAGGGGGTGGACGTGGGGGAGGGGTTGTAGTAGTGGGAGATGCTTGAGGTGTTGGGTCACTGGCACGTGGAGGAAAAATGTCTGGGATTGTAACTCCCATCTGTTTTGCACATGCACGTGTCATGGGTCGTTCAACTGGCTGGACGGGGTGAAGAGTAAAGTCACTCTCGCTAAACAAGCTAAAGGAAAGGGGGATTACCTGATCTATTTCCGGGTGCTGTTCACTTGGAACACGGGAAAGAAAATCTGCTAAAACTAACTCTGTTCCCTTTTTGTACCCAATTTTGAATGCATATTCCGATAATTTGAGTAGCAATTCCTGGAGTCTAGTTGTACTAGGTTCTTCTTTGGATTTCAAAATTTGCACAATAGCACTGTGATCAACGAAGGCATCAAATTCACATCCCTCTAACACATGTTTGAAAGCAGTAATGTTGATCAGAAGGCCAAACAATTCCAATTCAGTGACGCTGTATCTCCTGCATGCATCAGGGAGAACTTTCGAGTAGTATCCTAGTAGTCCTTCTTGTCCGTGTATTATTTGAGTAAGGTATGAACCAGTACCAGTCCTCGAAGTGTCACTGTATAGTCTGAAGCGTCCATTTCGATGGGGCATATGCAGTACAGGGGGGTTTGTCATTAGCTCTTTAATTTTGTTGAAGGCTTTGTAATGTTCGTCAGTCCATTTGAATTTTGTTTTCTTCCTGGTCAGTTGGTGTAGTGGTTTGAGTATTGTCTGTATGTTGGGAAAAAAATCCCGCAACATAGTTTACTGCACCTATTAGTCGTCTTACTTGTCGGGGGGTCCTGGGTCTTGTCACGTTATGTATTGAGGCGCACCTATTATTCAGTGGTTGATAGCATGTCTCACCATCCTTGTTAATGGTTAACCTATGTCCCATGTAGTCGACGTCATCCCTAAAGAGTTTGCACTTTTTCGGGCTGATTTTCAGTCCGTTGTCAGAAAGTGCCTTTAAGACCTGTGTCAAGTGTTGTTTATGAGTCGTCTTGTCGGAGCTAAATAAGATAATGTCGTCATGGTGGGCAATACAAAAGTTATGAGAGTAGGGAATTGAACCTAAAATATTGTCAATCTTGGCTTGGAAGAGTCCGGGGGAAACGTTAAGTCCTTGTGCTAGTCGTTTGTAGTAGTAGTGTTTACCTCCATGGTATGAGGCAATTCCGGTGTATTTTTGCGCAGATTTTGAGAGGGGTATGCAGTGAAATGCGGATTTGAGGTCAATGACACTCATTACTTTAGTCTCTGCTTGTCCGATTCGTTTAAGGGTCTCTGTCAGTAGGGGAAAGGGGTGGTTTATTCGTCTGATTTTTGAGTTCAGATATCGAAAGTCAGTCACAACACGTTTTTCCAATTTGTCCTTTTTAGCTATACTAGTAGTACTGGTGATGTGTATGATTGTGGTCCGATTTCTAGTATTCCTAGCTTCACAAGTTTCGTAAGTTCCTTTTCAATCTGTCGTTTGTCGGGTTCTGTGGCAAAGTGGGGGCGTATGAAAAATGGTGTGCCGTCAGTCAATTCAATGTCGACTTCAAAGTCGGGGCAGCTGGAAAGTTCGCCGTACAAGGAAAATGCAGGCCTAATTGTCTCTTAGTAATTGTCTCAATTGGTCCTTCTCAGTAGGGGACAGTATGCTGTTGTTAAAGTTAATGTGTTCCTTAATTATCTAGTCTTCAGTCATGCTTGCAATTGGGTCGCAGGGGTCAAGGTGGGGGTATCTCTTGAGGTTGTCTTGTCTAGTCTGGTATCCATGGTTACCGTCTGGGCGTGGGGTAGAGAGTTGGGTGCTGTAAATATTGTCTGTGTGCCGGTCAGTCATAAGGTCACATTCACCTTGTCAGTGTGAAGGGGCTCAGACACAGTTATGGGGCATGCCATGTCGAGGTATGCAATTGGTCTGCCTTTTGCAAATTGGAGGGGTCGGCCAGAAGTATTAGTCACTAGTATTTGAGTCCTGCCCTTCAACAATGTTACAACCATGGTAGAGGGGCAATGTCTACCAAGATAGTCGTTTGCAGTCAGTATGACGTCAGTGTTACGGAATTGTGGCGGTGCCTGTCCCTGTAAGGTCATGAGTGTTGAGTCCTTAGGGTTGATAGTCACATTGTTTGTCGGGGAGAAAGGTATTCGTTTCTGTTTGATCTTGAACCTATTGTTCCTGAATGTCAAAGTCCCGTCTAAGTCCGATAGTGTATTCGTCCCTAAAATCAGGTCAACGCCAACAAGATTCTCTACAATGAGGGCAGAAATTTCAAATTTGTGTCCCTGAATAGTGACTCTGAATGTAATCGCCGACTGAGATTGAAGGAACTGCCCGTTCCCTAATCGAAACCGTGTAGGGGCTACTTTTTGTCTTTGCAGGTTGGAGAGATGCGGGGTAGATTTCACGTATCTGTCAGAAATGAGAGTCTTCGTCGCGCCACTGTCAAACAAAATGAAAATGTTCCTACCAGTGTCAAGTCGTCCCTTCACAAAATTTCTGTCACTTAGTTGTATGTCAACATCGTCATTCCCTAAGTATGTCGATTTCGAGTCATTACTGGGCCTGTTAGCATGGGAGGAGAAGTTCTGAGCGCTGAAATTTTCCTCCCTTACTGAAAACCCTGAGTTTGTGGTCCGGTATAGTATTGTCCCGCATGTAAGTTTTGTTGTTTTTGTTGGTTAAGGTGGGGTGGTGGTGGGGTGGGGTAATGGTAATCATGTCCTGGTGGGCCGTATTGGCGTGATTGGGGATGGTACTGTCTACTGGCATATTCTAAGTCCCGAAGTCGCTTCCTACATTGTCGCCACATGTGACCGGCAATGCCACAGTGGTAGCATTTTGGACGGGGTTGTCGGTCACGTCCGCGGCTGTTACTCCGGTCAGTGCGGTAGGTTCTATTGTGTCTGTGAGTGTCACGTCCACGACTTGTGCCACGGGGTCTGTCACGACTAGCGCTACGGGTACGACTAGTGCTGCGGTGGGGGGTCGGGGGACGGGAATGTCGGCTATATCTATTGTCAGGGTCAGGGTTCACTTTGTCGTCATGTCTTGTCAATTTTAATGAGGATATTTCCTCAGTCAGTCTGTCTAAGTCACCTTGAGTCGCAAATGTGACTTCTTTATGTGTAGTCTGGGTCGTGTCCCTATGCAAGTCCAGAAATAGCTGCGCTTTTGCAGCTATTTGGTCCGAAGTCTGAGTCGTGGTCGGTGCCGACATGAGGACGGCGGCACGGCAGTCGGGGGTCAGTGAGTTAAGTAGTCTATCCCTAATTTGAGTCTCCCCATAGTCAATATGGGTTGCGGTCTGTCGGAGTCTTTGCAGGAAAGTTTCTGCACTTTCCCCGTCGGTCATTGTCATCGTATTGAAGTCGGTCACCCTACCATATGACAACTTAGCAGGACTAAATCGACGTCTGAAACTGGTCTTTAGGTCATCGTATGTCTTTGGGGGTAATACTGTCGATCCATAGTCGCGCCTGTCCGGCTAACGTCCGTTTAAATGTTTTAAGTATGGTTGGTAAATTGTCATTTTTGGACTGGTCAATATCATGTGCGTCTAAGTAGTCTTCGAATAACAGCATGTGCGCTGTGCACTCGTCACAGTCAAGTCGGTCACCGGTAAATTTGGACGGTAGGAAGTCAGTTTGTCTAAGTGTGGTCGTGGTGGTGGTAGTCATTGTGGTAATGAGTCAAGTAATCGGGTAGTTCAAAAGGGTATGATTGAAACAAGTTATATAGTGTGAAAAGTGCAAAAGGATATCTAACAATTAAGTAAAGGGTTGAAACAAACAAAAAAATGCAAAGTAACATGAACCAATATAAAAATGTGTAATGTTAATTCAAACACACAAAATAGACAACAGGCCAGAAATTGTTTTTAAAAAAATTTATATAAACCCAAAGTCCACTTTTTCACACACTTTCTACTCACACTCTCATATGGAACAATAAAGAAAGTTTCACTTACCGACCAGGAGTCATGGATGGAGCGGAGGGGGCAATCCAAAAACAAAGCAATGTAAATTCTAAATCACCAAATGATTACAAGCCAAAAATATTACAACTAACTCTGTTCGTGTTTATAAAGTGTGGTAGTATTTTTTTCCAGTTGGTTGTCCAATATCCAGTCCAGTGTGTGTGTGATTCAAGTCCAGGTTGAGCGTCGTTTGTCTTTGTCTTTGGATCTAAGTGTTGTTCCGTTGTTGTCACTCGTCCTCGTCGTCATCGGCGTTGTTGTCCAGGGGTCGTCCTCGTTGCCATCGGCGTTATCGTCCAGCAGGGGTCGTCCTCGTTGTCATCGGCGTTGTCGTGGGGCTGTAGCTGTAGTCGTGGTGTGAGTGCCTCCGACTCGGCGTTTTGTGTAGTCTTTAGCGTTGGTCACGACGTCTCACGATGCGGTCCGATGTCCATGCCGTCATCATCATTAAGGCATCACCGTAGCAAAGGTTGTGCGGCAATCGGCATATACATGAAGTTCGTTGAGTTCAAGATAAACTCGACTCCTCTCGATGCTCTCCACCACCACGATTGCAGTGACGAAATGTTACATCAAGTAACATAAAGGCAACAACACATAACTGGTCGATGATAACAAAAAAGTAATGAAAGGTCCTCCACTCCAGGTTGTGCTAAATTGTCCAGTAGGCCTACATCCAAGATGTACAGATGATCAACGATGAAGAAAAAACGGGTTCTCCACCATGTTGTGTATTGGCGCGCTAGGCGCCATTTGGGATCGTTTAAGTTGCCAGTTGTTATGATAATTGTGGAGAAGTACAGATTCAAACATGCGATTACGCTGTTAAAGTCATCGATGAAATAAAGGAGATGTGGAGTCCAATAATATGCAGTTGAAGTGTTTATTTCAGAGTTCCGAAACTTAGACAGCAAAATAGCCAAAGTGTAACATAGGAGTTGCACGAGTTACAAGTATCTCCGATGAACACAGATAAATTACAACATGTTTAAAGAACAGATGAAATGCTAACACATCTGGCTGAAGCCTGGAGTAGAAGTGTGTCGATTTTACTTTCAGAAACTATCTCTAAAACTTAGGGGAAAATCTCATCCTGAAAAGCACATGGTCCATACACAATATGATTGGTCAATTCACTGTAGGCATATGGAAACGTAGGGTGTGGTCTTAATCATTTTGGGGCTTGAAACAAAGGAACAGTGTTGAGGGTAATGGGAGATGGCTTTGTGGCAGGAAGGGAACTGGACAAGGGGTAATAACTTTCTGACCACAATGGGAGTGGATACTTTGATGTGGGGTTGTTAGGAGGAAACTAACCTTGTTGGTCTGACATAGAGACTCCTATTGACATGAGGGGTGATGGACAGGTGTTGGGGTTACGTGCTATAGCAAAGGGTTATTGAACTACAAGGGAAAGGACTAAAGCACGAATGGAAACTATATTTACATAGTTAGGTAATGGAGAATTGCCTAACTCTATATAACACAATATCCGAATGGCAAATGACTTGTGAAAGAACGTGGTCACTGTTATATGAGGAGACCGCAATCAAAGGTCAGTGCCTATTTCCCTATAACATTGTACATACTTCTCAAACAACTGCTGTTTTATTTATGCAGACTTGATATGGGGAGGGTGCAGACGAATAAATAGTTACATTTTGGTTGACTTGGCAAATTTACAAACTAAGGGATGGATACCAAAGTTACAAATCCTCCTTGTTTGTACAGGAGTCCCTCTAAAAATGGTCTCACTGCCATGCAATGTGGCCAGTAGTTGAGATTTACAACGAAGAACAACTTGAAGGCAAGATCAGCTGCAGCCACAATGCCTTGACAAGACTGTGTCCTGTGCTCCACAACTGCAGATACATGTACCTGAAGAGGGTTTAATTTGCTTTCTCCAATAAAAAGGATGAAGTGCTCTGACTGCGGATGTTCTGTGTCGACCACCATGAGCAGTTTAAACAGTCCTACTTGGAAGAACGAAAAGGGCAAGCATTATTATGAAAACAGTGCAAACATTTTGAAGACATATTGATGAGCATTATGTTACGCTTTTAAACACATGATATATCAAGTAATTTCGTATCATATATTCATTAGCAACTCCAGCAAACTAGGAGCAAGAGTGACCAATATTAAAAGGTCATGCTTTAAAGCTGAAAATCTTCTATGTACATACAGGAGTGAGTCAAACATGATATCTGGAAACAGGGGGCAAAATTGTTTCAGAAGGGGGAGGGGAGGTAGTACAGGCCTGTTAGAAAGCTACAGATCACAACAAAACAATTTACACCTCTGGCTTTAGTCATGGTGCTATTTTTTTTTTTATGTTTAGCTTAATTAAAAACCAGAACTATTTTTGCAAAGAAGTGTAACTTTGTCTAAAGTCAGATCTTTTGGGACCACTCCCTCCCCCCCCCCAAAAAAAAATAAAATAACATAAAATAAAGTGACAGGCAACTTTACATTCAAAGTTACATATGACTTGCATTTTCCATGTCCTCCGAAACTGATTATATTGGCATGGGCCAATTACTTGACCTAGGCATCAATGGCACACTACAATATACACTAAAATAATGATTGATTGGTCCACGCAGGATACTGTGATATCTATCAAACGTCATGAACGTATGGGATGTTGCCATAATAGAGAAGAAAAAGAAGAATCTACATGTACATTTCCTTGGAATGAAGGGCAGGGTAGAGATTTAAAAATGTGCCTTCACAGAAATTTCACTCTTAAAGGGGAAGGCTAGTAACTGATCAGTGGGAATCAGTGGAAATGCTGGGAGATGATTGTTCCAATCCTTATGGGATTCATTCAAGAGTTCATTGTATATCTATTGTTGTGTGAAAATGATTTGCTTCAGAATGGTCTCATATTCAAGTAATGTGTAGTTTAATGCTTCCAGGTTAGCGTCCCTGGTCAGTGACGGAGCATTAGTTGTGGTCGTGTGTACATGCATTTATACCACTGTGCGGTTGCAGTATGGTATCAAAAACACATACATCTAGACCTATCTATAGAGACACAGTCAATACCTAGAACATAATGCCTATTAGGGCCTAGAAACTCTAGACTAGAGTCCAGAACTACGTCTAATGTTAACAGTACTATCACAGAATCAGACTGTCATGATATGACATATTTTGTATTTGTCACGTAATAATTTGTCTCATTGTACTACTGTTTATTAGGTAGCTCGTGTAAGAAATTGATGTTATCGCAATGGTTACAAAAGAAGTGCAGCTTTAAAGACAAAAGCTTACATCAAAACAACCATATAAGGAGATGTTGCGATGCACAATCAAAGTAAAAGAGAGTGATTTGGAATTAAATGTTTTGGGGATGAGTAAACCCTACATGACGTCAAAATACGAGAAAAGGGTATCCCTGGTAGTATGCCTCATACTATCTGGTATGTGGACGTCATTCACGACGTCAAACACAAGTTTCTAGCTAGGTAAAAACATGACCACTTCAAAGAATTTTGGTTTCCGTGGACAGGAAGTGATGACGTCAAGCAGAGACTTGACCAAATCAAAATGAGATACTCAGGAAGGTTTTGACAGACAGAAAACGCCAACCAATAAGAAAAGGGGGCAGGACTTCTATGAAAACTTTCTAGGAAGTCACTTCATTTAATTAATTTTACATGGAGACCTATGGTCCAACAAATGTATAAATATACAATGTTTGGGCATAAAATTCAGATGCCACAGTATTTGCGGAACACTCAGGACCAGGCTACGGTACTTCGAGAATTGCGAAGTGAGAGAGTAGCAGAGTGTTATTTGGAATCAGTGTGATTCAGGGATTGTTGCATTTCAGCTTGGACAGCCTGACCGTCCAGCAGAGAATCTAGGAGGATTCGAGTGTAAACACCAACAACTGTTGTAAGTACACGATCATTTAATTGAAGTTGTTTATGCCTTGTAAGTTCCTATGTTATTTCCAATATTGCATTGTATGTGTGATGTTTGTATGTCAAACCGAATTTTAATCGCATTGTGAAAGAGATAGAGAATTAGAACAACGCTTAGATTTTAATGGGCTGATTAATTACCCCTATTCAACATTGAAAGATAATGATCCATGGTGAAACATTATTATGGAAATTATGTGTGGCTAATCAATGTTCATATGATGGAATATAAATGTGTTTTGTTGAAGTTACTATAAAACGAGGAATTTTCGCGTGCATTTTAATTTCGCGAATTTCTTATATGAATAGAATCAGGAATAACTAAAGACCACAAATTATAAGGGAGGTATCATGTTATCAAATTAACAGGGTGTTTAGGGTTCCAGAGAGAGAGCCACCGTTTAGGGTTCCAGGGAGAGAGCCACCGTTTAGGGTTCCAGCGAGGACCAAGTTTAGGGTTCCAGAGAGAGAGCCACAGTTTGCGGTTCCAGAGAGGACCAGAAGTAAGGGGAGACGACCCGCTACTTCAGGCAGGGCATCGTCGACAACCTAGAGCACCCAAGCACGGGAGCTTCTAGAATAAACCAACGAGCAGAGCAACCAAGCTCAGGATCAAGTGGAGTTGGATATCAGTATTCAAGTTTGTACTATGCTATTGTTGTAAACGACCACAATTTGAGACCAGTATAATAAATCTTATTGAGTGTTATATTGTAAGAACACTGTGTGATTGGCTACTTTCGAGGCACTGTAGTTGTACAAGTCGAAAGAGTCGAATGAGTGAATGGTCTGCTAACAATCTGCTGCATTTAGAGAAAGTCAACCTTTGACTATAGAAAAGATCCCAGTCGCAGGGAGGACTTTCGTTCCCCACATTCAGAGGAAAGTCCCCTGTGACACAGGCCTCACCTTACAGTAGCTGTTGTTGTTGTTGTCACTCTTATTATTTGAATTTGTTTGTCATTTATCATTCCCTACCGCTATTACGGGGCCTAAGCCCTAAGAATATGTATGCCAAATCTTTACTTATAAATTACTTCAATTCCAAAATATTTCCTGCATCATTTTCATTTTATCAGAAATAATTGAAAGAAATATTGTATGATACCAATAAACATATCTAACCAGTAACGGTAGAATGTCTAGTCTACTAAAGCCTTATCATTATAAATAGGTTGACTATGGTAACTTTTCTTTTAATATGAATAGAACGTGTAGATCTATAGCGGTATACAGACGACCGTACAGAGATATGTGGTCCATTTATGGGAAGCCCTTCCCATCTATGGACCCCATACATTAGTAGGTGTGGGACTAGTAGGACTAGTAGGAGTGCTCCTATCAATGGACCTAGTAGTTCTAGATCTACTCTAGACTTCAAGTCTTCAGTATCATGTTGGCAGAATACCATAGCATATCAGACATAGATAGGCGTATATGGGACTGTGATATTGATTGACTGCTTTCTTTCGCTGGCGAGTCTGCGTCTTTGGCAAAATACGTGAAAAGTTACAATCTGCAATGTAGTCTCTGAAAGAGAGTGACTGCTGTCATGCGTCGAAACAAATTTATGCAAAATCTCGAGATAACCAAACGAGTAACTTACCACTTAACGTTAGCCCAATTTTATCACCAATGGTCTCTAACTCGATATTTTCCTCACTAGTGTTTTTGTGAGCATAATTACGTTTATTGTACAAACGTTGTCTTTTCAAGACCTCGTCGTTCAGCTCTACGATCGACGTGTTGTACCTTCGCGAGACTCTTTTCAAACTAAAATTTATGACTCCATCCACATTATAACGTCACAAATTATGCTCTATTATGATTGTTCAACAGCAACCTCGCCTCAGCGGCAGACTAGAAAAATTGCTCGGCGGAGTGATTCGAGAAAACCTCTTGCGGTTGCCGCTCTGAAAAGTCGCCGATACCGCTCCAGTGTGAACGGTTGTACATGAACAACACGCGAGCAGAGCTACCAAGTCTCACGCATTCTGAGTGAGACTCAAGCATTTAGGGGTTGTCTCACGATCTCACGCACGACACCCATTTTTCTCACGCATCGGGCAAAGTCTGCAATTTGGGCCCATAATAAGGAGCATAGCTCAAAGGATTAAAGTGATAGTTACAAATGAAGGTATATTTTCCTTTTGTCTTTCAAAATAAGTAAAAAATAGTCACTTAAAGGACAAGTTCACCTTCATAAACATAAGGATTGAGAGAATGTAGCAATATTAGTAGAACACATCATCGAAAGTTTGAGGAAAATCAGACAATCCGTTCAAAAGTTATGAATTTTTGAAGTTTTTCTGCAGTACCCGCTGGATGAGAAGACTACTGCAGTGTATGAATAACTTAGATGTCACATGCGTACAACAATATAAGGAAAATATAAAGAGAATTTCACAAAATTCCATCTTTTGAAAAAAGTACACATTCCCCTGACTCGTTACCGATAAATGTTATGGGTAATATTATTCCCCCTGCCTTTAGAAAGAGGCAAGTCAATTGCTCTTTTATTATGCGAAAAAAAGTGAAAATATGTTTAATTTTCTTTTATATTTTCTTTATACTGTTGTACGCATATGACTCACAAGCTGTCGTAGTCTCCTCATCCAGCGGTTCCAACACAAAAATTTAAAAAATTCATAACTTTTGCATCGATTGTCCAATTTTCCTCAAACTTTCACTGATGTGTTCTGCTAATATTGTTGCATTTTCTCAATCCTTATGTTTATGAATGTGAACTTGTCCTTTAAGTATGCACCTGATCGCACCATTAAGAGCTAAAAATTGAAAAAGGTCCCTACCGTGGGAGGCCACGGTGGTGTGTGTGTGGAGGGGGGGGGGGACCCCTCCCACACCCTCGCTTGCGCGCACATTCGCTTTCCGAGATGCCGAGTCGTGAAAATCTCACTCATAAAAAAAAAAAAAAAATGAACCTGGCATCCCTGCGCGAGGGATTTTTGCGGCACACCGCTGCCACTGCCGCAGCCGCAAAACCGCTCCAGTGTGAACGGCCCTTAAAGATGTTAAGTTGTTCTTGCGAATTAAACAGCGTTCGTACGAAATTCGTAAGAAGACCGTAAGAATCTGTGTCCGATCTACTAATCTGTACGAATTCCGGAATTCGTACAAACAGTAACATTCGCATCGTTCGTACAAAGCTTTGTGACCGTAGCTTTATTCTTTCGTCAGACTTACGGCCATCTTACGAAAGACGGAAGAGCCGTGGTCACAACTCGCCGTACTTGCAAGTGCATGCTGTCTACTTGCAAAAACGTGAACAAAACTTTGGGATCCGTACGTAGTAAGTACCGCCTCAGTATGGATTTTGAAGCACGCAGACACGCCGTAGCACTTTTATGTCACGAGGAACTTTCGCTGCGTTCGGGCTACGGATTTACCCTAAGTACGGGCAACGTACGTGCCCTCTACAGTAAACGTGCGTACAACGCACTGACTCCGTGCGTCTTCCTGCCGTCACTTGCTCGACGGACAGCGCACGTAGCATTTGCGTGTTAGCACGTGATAAGTGCGTAGTCCGTGCTTATTTGGCTCTTCGTGAGTTCAACTCTTCAACATAGCACGCAGATCGTACCGAGTAAGCACCTGCTTCGCACTTACAACGCAAGTTGGGCGCACTGATTTCTGCAAGGCACGCAAGCCCAGCCGACGGACGAGTGTCATTAATTTTCCTCTCCAAAATGTTGGCAATTAGGTATTCGTACTGTTCTCCTTCACCTAGGGGGCAGAAATTACCTATAAGGATTGTTGCCTTGAAAAAAAAAAAATCGCATGAAAGAGCTTTCAAAACTCTGTCGAATTGTCATCACGAACTAAAATCCACCTTTCTGTCTGGCAGGCGATGAGTAACGATTATGGTTATTAAAAATATGTTATATATTATATTTTGCAGAACATAAGAGACAGTCAAAAACTGCTTGAAGAAGAGAAATCCTGAATTTTGAGTGGTCAGTGCATGAAGTGACCAGCTTTTTGGATTGTTACATTCAAGAGTTGCACAAGCTTGGTTAAAAGGCATTGGTCATCATTGTTTTTTGTAGAGCAGGGATAAAGTCAGTACAATTTCAGTTAAGCTAAAATTAAGAATGTGTATATTTTGAAATTAAGCAAGGAAGAAATTACTGTGATGGCAGAATTACCTTGAATGAATTGCAAACGTGACGCCTTCAGACTCAGAGAAAATGAAAAAAAAAAAACAACAACAACAACAACATAGGCCTACATTCATCGTTCCAGCAATATGCTATTAATCTTGCTCAAAATGATTATGCTGGATGGCTGAAATGAACCACTGCCTACCTCTGAAACTGCGTGTAAAGATGGCAGACTTCATAACATCAAATCATAATGCATCTGAAATAACAAACTTATATTCTCAGCTCATCTCCAGTGCCAATGTGTTAGGCTGTTTAGACCAAAATAATGTTTTACAATATCATTGTATACACGATAATAGGTTTATACGTGTACCTGGGCCCCATTTCATAAGATACGTTTGGATGGCTACTCTTGCTGGAATGACAACTTTCAATATGGCAACAGCCAATCAGGAAGCTGGATTCTTGTCGTTACTATCACAATTGCAATTCCAGCAAGAGTTGCTATCATATCGACTTTTTATGACCATAGGGCCCAAATGTATTAACCCTTTCTCTGTCAATGAGTCATATATTCACACATTTCACATATAAACCTATGGACATGAAATAAATATGGTACACAGAAGGTTAAACTGCCATGTACACGTATGGAGAAGACGTATGGTCATATAAGCCTACCCCCAACATCTGACGGAAAAAAACAAAACATCGCACTTGCACGCACTTACAACATGCGAGAGAGTAGTGATACTGTTCGTGAGTAGCACGTGTAATTACAGTCTCCGCAAGATAATGTGGCAATCGCACGGAGATTGTACCTTGTAAGTACGTACAACTCACTTACCACGTGCACAACGTACGATGCACGTAACCCCTCACGGCCAGGCGTGGCGAGCGGGCCACGTACTTACACCCTGTGCAACCGTGCGAGTGTCGTGCGTAGACGTACTTCCTCCCTGCTCTAGTCACTCCCTCCCCACATTTTCAGAAAAAAACAAAACAAAACAAAACAACGTGAATGCCGTGGCCTCCGCCAAAAACGTACGGACGAAAAGCACGCACGGCTAGTTGTGACCAGGGCTTTATAGCAGTATATTTTGATGTCGATTATCATTGAACAATTTCCCTATAAAATAGTATTATCCAAATAATCTTCATGTTTTGATATTTACACTGAAAATCATGAACGCAACCAAGCAAGAGCGAGCGGAGAGAGCGAGGGAGAGATGGGAGTGGGTTCCCACGATGAGAACGTTTTTTTTTTTTTTTTTTTTTTTTTTTTTCATTTTGATGTTGTAAATGTTGCAATTTGATGCAGGTTTTTCCGTGTTTTATCGACTTGTAGCAGTCCCACTTGTTTAAGGTAGCAGTACATTTGGATGTAAATTGTTAATAAACAATAATATTTGCCTATAGAATGGTATCATTTAAATAAAATTTCTGTATTAACCCTATAAAGCCCAAGCTATTTTGACCCCTGCCAGGCCCAAGGGGGGGGGGGGGGCACATTGTGCCCCCCCCCCCTGTATAACTTCTTTATTATATGATGTATGACCGTCATATTTGGCACATGGGTAGAGCAACTCGTACTCTACATGACCCAACATTTGAAATTTCTCAAGGTCATCCACTGAGGGCGCTGTTTACCAAAATATAAAGAAATACATAGGAAATACGCTAAAATCATGTTTTTTCTGTTTATTTCTTTATCCCCAGTATATATCTTTGTTTGAATATCAATCATTTTCATATTTACCACAAAGATAAAGCAAGTCAGCCTTCACTGTTTGTTATGGTTGAAATTTCTCAAGGTCAACACATGGGGGCGCTATTCATTACAATATAAAGAAATATATAAAACCTATAATGTATTGCTTGGAATGAATACATATTTTGGTATTGCATTTCATATTTCTAAAATATTGTAATTTTGAGTTTGCAGATTGATAATATGATAAACAAATGATATTACAGGTACAGCTTGTGTGAAAATAACACAAAATAAAAGGGTAGTCTTTGGAAAATGCTGTATTTTCAATTATTTTTATTATATCTATTGTTTGATGCCTATGTCGTATAGAAAATAAAGGAAATAATAAGAAAACCATTTCAGGGTAATTCACAACCATAATTCCTTCACCCTTTGGTTCTTCAGCAAATTACAGCCAAGAAAAACCCCATTTCATCCATAATTATACTGTTAACTGAACTTGGAACAGAAAATCATGCAAAATCTGAAGAACATGGTTGTCAATTTATGGTTGCCATGGCAACCAGCAATATCGGATATAGCTAAATTATATATCAAAATGTGCGCAATAAGATTTTAGGAAAAGTCACCAAATTTGGTTGAAATCGGGTAAAGGGTATAGGAGCGGCAAACGAAAATATGGTGGGGGGGCACAATGTGCCCCCCCCCCCTTGGGCTTTATAGGGTTAATTCTTACACTGAGATGTCATGAACGCGACCGAGCATGCAGGGAATGGTGCAATATGATGCAAGTTTTTACCTGTTTTATCGACTTGAGACAGTCCCCCCCCCCCCCTGTTTATGGTAGCAGTATTTTTTATGTAGATTGTTAATGAACAATTTGCCTATAGAATGGTATCATTTAGATATAAACTTCTTGTATTAGTTCTTACAGTGTTGTCATGAACGCGACCGAGCCAAGCAAGCGGAGCGAACGAGGGTTTAGGGTGTGGGAGGGGGTTGTTTCCTTCTCACAGTGAAAACTTTTGCATTTTGATGATGTAAATGTTTGAATATTATGAACGCTTTCTGTTCAGCAATCAAAAAGAAAAAAAAAAACACGTGCACACGAGGGTGTACATAAGGGGCATTTCTCTTCCCAAACGAAGATGATTTTTGTATTTTAAGACCTGAAAATCAGTTCCCTCCCATAAAATCATAATCAATTCAGACAAAATGCGATGTAAAGCGGGTTTGTGCTGCAACATTGACCATTTTGTGGAATGTTTTCCTGTCAATGTATTTTACAGCTGGATATTTTTTTCTAGTTTGTTGATCTAAATGTCCACTCCGTTTTTATTTCTTTTTCTAAGTATAGGTGTATATCGTTTAATGTTTTGTGTAAATGAAAACAAGGCTGCTTTGACATTTTTGAGATTAATGAACAAGGATCTCATGCACCCTTTATCTGAAATTTGTTTATTTTTCACAAATACAAACGCAAATGCAATTAAAGATCCAGAATAGTTCAGGGGTGAGGGAGGGCAACTGACGGGGTAATATCCTAGCAACTCTCCTTTTCCATCTCTCATGTCTTCCTTTTCCATTATCTGGACAACCTACACAATTAATTGTGACCCGCTTCAACAAAATGGTCCTAAAGTCGCGCATGGTCGAAGCCGTGAAAATCGAGTTTGAAATTAGAGCATCAAAATTGGTCAAAACTTACGATTTTCTGAATTTGACATATTATTAGAGGCTGACATGTCTTCTATCATCTGTCGAAATTTTGAAGCAAAATGATGAAAGGAAAGACCAAAAAATAGCGTTTTTCTGGGCCATGTTTTTTTGGCGTTTCAACGAAGCAGAAACTGGTTCGAACATTTGGATTGAGCGCCACACATAGGCTCCGCCCCTAACAACGACCAGAGTGATCTCATTGGTCAGTTTGCTGCTTGCCGTTAACCGAAGCGTGAAGCTCACACACTGCCCAGTCGACTGGTACTGGTGCGTGCGGGCGGGTTGCGCTATGCATAGCCGCTTCTCCTGACATCCTGGTCACTGATTGGTCGGTGAGGAGACCGCCGACGCTGTTTTTGAATGAGCATTTCGGGGGTTGCTGGAGCTTACCTTCTAGTGTCCGGAGGTGAATACTGACTTGCGTGTCTCTTGATTGTGATTGCGTCGCAAGGAGAACTTTTAGGGCGCTTTTCTCGAAACAGTGATTTCCCAGACGTCTTGACATGCTCTCTTTTAAGCATCGATATCTCCGCAGCCGATTATTTTTATAAGACGTGTTTATATATCAAATTAAAGCAGAAAGATTAGGGAATTGTTTCATGCAATTTTCTAATAATCGACCTCGCCCGACTGTAGGATCATTTTGTTGTAGCGGGTCACAATTGGTCTAAAGGTGGACTTGGGCCTTCTTTGCCTAGTGTCGGGCTTGTTGAATTTGTTTGCGTAGTGTCGGATCGTGACATTTTTGTGCGTAGTGTCGAACTCATGGGCTGTGCAACTCGTGGGTATTTTTTTTCATTTTACTTGATGTCGAAATCGTGGGCATTTTTGCTTAGTGCCCAACTCGTGGGCTGTATAACTAGTGGGCTGAATGACTAGTGGGCTGTTTGACTCTTGGGTATTGGTCTTGTCATGTGCACCCATTTCACATGGTAGCGGGAAAACTACCCTACAGCAAAATGAAATCTTCCAGTCTCCCTCCAAACCAATCAACTTCTCTAAGGCTCCCACATCAGATAATCGAGTAAAGTTGCAATTTGATTATAAAGGAATTCCTAATCTTTTTCGTCATTTCAGCGAGTTCATTTGTGATCGTGACGCATGCACGTACCTGTGTATTGAATCTCTAACGTTTCCCATGCAAACCATTCTTTGCTTTGAATTGTCTGGAATGGAATGATTTACTGTTGTCGGGATCTTCAACATACAGCGGCTCCGTTTGAGCTTACATCATGCAACTTTAATTGTTATTCTTCAGCACTCGGAAATCATGATGATGACCTAGATAATAGCCATTACATTAATGTCTTATTCCTTGTTTTCTTGCATCTCCTCTTCTATACTATCCACACATACCGACGTAATCCATCAAAAACTGTGCACCATATCTGTGACTTTAACTCTAATAAATTCCAAAGTTCCCCATCCTCTTTCAATTTACCTTCCCCCATTGGGTTCTTATCCTTTGATTTCGTCTCTTCACACTCTGGGGATTATTTTTCCGAATATTCACAACAGTGTACATCTGATTGTTGTATGTTAATCCTAAAAATGCAAAATAGTATTTGTGGAGAAGGTGGCTACCCCCTCCCACACCCTCCATTTCCACCTGACAACTTCCTTCCATCAATAAGTAGGCCTACACATGGGATGTCGCTCACGCTGGAAACGAACCACAGTTCGTCTTTCAATTATCTGTGAATGTCTATTTTCAGACTCTTTTTAATAAAAAAAAAAAAAAAAAAATTGCCAAAGAGGTGCATCGGTTCAGGTCTCAGATCTGCAAAATCTTCCTTGTGTGAGAGGGGGATCCTCCTCTTCCAGACCCCCACCCCCACACTTGGTTGCTCCGCTCCCTCGCACAGTTATTCCAACTCCTAGTCTCCCTCCCCAATCGTAAAACGGATCGACGCCCCTGCCCTTGTCATAAAATGAACGGGAAAGGGGATTTCCAGCGGTTTTTATACATTATTTTTTTTTTTGTAGAGTATACCCTGAAATCAGTTATGATTTAGAGGTCCCTTTCCATTTCATGAAAATCCTTTGTACACTCTTCACTTTCAGCTCTAATGACTTTTGAAGGATGATGGTATTGAGTTGGTACTGAAAGTTGGCATCATGGGTAGAATGTGTTAATAGATCGTGCTCAACTTCAGCTTAATCCGATAATCTCCCCATTCTTGTTGCTGCGGTGGTTTACAATCTGTTTTTTGTTTTGTTTTTTGCCCCCCCCCCCCCCCCTTCATCGCACAGCCACCACTGTACAGTATAAAAAGATTAAGCGCTTGAATAGACCCTGTTCTTCAAAGCCTATTTTCTCGGTTCACACTTTACAGAGTTATAAATCATTTTTAAGCTTAGAGCCTGCTCTTTCAGCATGTTAAGGAGCTGCCCTTAACTAAAAATCATATCTGATATTTTTTTTTTCCTTTTGTGATGCAGGGATTCATATAGTAACAAGTTTGAGTTATCTTAATCACTTATGGAATCCTGTTCAAGAACAAGACCCTAGAATTACTATTTACAAATATCATATAACACTTGAACTTGAGCTGCATAGAATACCTTTACAAATGAAGCTATTGCATAAAGGTCTTACCTCGCAATTTGAATCACTTGCGCCGAGGATTTTGAAGAAATCCCTGTGAAATTCTGAGTGGATTATCCTGAGGTGCTTCAACACACGGCTTGAACAGATACTCTCCGCCAGTTCATGCGACGTAGTTCTTCCACAGGTCATATCTTGAATTGACAGTGATTGCTGCCGGGAATAAATAGAAATTGTTCCAAAAAAAAAAAATGATTATAAACCAAAACTTTCTGGAAAAGATGACATGCAGTTGCTTTGGAGTTGAAGCAATAAATAACTAAATGGAAGACGTAACACACTGAATAAATTTCAATATTTACACTTCACAAGAGTTGCTAGCTAATATTAGAAATAGCTTCCTTAACTTGCGAACGGTCTGCGAAATACAACGGATGAACGTCACTTTGAAAGTGTTTGAAATATTGTCATCATATTACGAAAAATATCTATGTTTTTTTTCAATGATGCTGCACTCGATACATAGCAGTCACGCCTATTTGCAAAATTCTGCGTATTTATTTGTGTTGTTTTGGGGCAGATTTTATCTATTCAATTTAATTCGATTCAAATTAGATTTTACTTCCAAAGGCACTTTTTTGTTGATATAAGTTCAAGGAAAAAAAAGTTCAATGTATTACAACAATATATGGAATTAATGTTCCAAATGATTGTGTCATTAGAAAAGAGAGACCCACGTGAAAGAACAGTTTGTAAAAATATGGGTCACTCAAAAATAGAACTTGTAATGCAGAAAAAAAGGACGAACGCACTGCACAGGCTCAAAACGCTTACTGTTAAAAAGGAGAAAGGACAAACAACAAAAGAAAATAGGAAGAGAGGTGTAGATGAAGAAAGGACGTAGTCCAGTCAAAATAGGGCTTCACCCACCACTGTAATTGCAACATTAGGAATTCCACTGCAGTGCATCTTGTTATTGGCTCCTAAACACCATCCTAAAAGTCCCAAGTAATCCAGGGGGGCAAATTGGTTAAATTTGCATAATGTGCAAATTAGCTCCCATAATTATAAACATACAGTGTTTCCATGAAAACTAGGCTACTTGGTGTCACAATGGAACACCGAATGTATTGAAACTTATGTTTACAATGTCAGTTAGTGAAATGCAAACACTTTTATGTACATAATCTGGACCTCATCTGCATAGTATGCGAATTAGCTCCCATAATGATAAAAATACAGTGTTTCCATGAAAACTACGCTTCTAGGTTTCAGATTGGAACACCGAATGTGTTGAAATCTATGTTTGCAATGTCCGTTAGTGCGATGAAAACATGTCCATGTACACAATCTGGGCCTCATTTGCATGATATGGAATGTTCAAATGCTTCAAAGCGCCCGATATGAGCGTATTAATAGTGTTCAAATATATTTCAGTTTCTCTTCACCAAAAACAAACTCTACAGCATTAGTCTAGCATGAATGATATTATGCAAATTAGAGTTTGTTGTCAGACAGATAATGATAG
Source organism: Diadema setosum (assembly GCF_964275005.1). NCBI lineage: Eukaryota > Metazoa > Echinodermata > Echinoidea > Diadematoida > Diadematidae > Diadema > Diadema setosum. The sequence continues at coordinate 453,479 of NC_092701.1, forward strand.
CTTATCCCCCAATTACGTAGAATCAAATTTCGAAATTAAACAAGTGTCAACATCTATAGCTTGTCCAATTTTGTAACGAATGAACTCTATTTGGAGGGTGGTTTATTCGAATCTGGATGATTCAGCTCTTGCATCCTTGAGGTTTTGAGGTATTAAAGATGGCCAGTCAACTTTAGGAAACCCTGTGGGAAGTGCCTAAAGTTACCCCTATCGATCATATTATCCCCACGACCATTTACAGAACATGAATCAACCAACGCGATTTCCGTTGTTCTAAGCGTACAAGATTTTTTTTTTTTTTTTAAGTCGTTCGGCCGTCTAGCAAAGACTCTTTTATTTCCATGAAATAGAATTTGCACTGACAGCGGAGACATTTTTTTTTCTAAAATGTGTATATCTTTTTGAATAAAAGGTGGTGCACAGTCAAAGCGCCTTGCAGGGAGGTACCCGAATTTATCCCTATACCCTCACGGCCCAGTACAAAACATAATCATACTCACGTGAATACAGCTGTTTAAAGCGCAAAATCCCTATAACGTCCTTTTCGTTTCATTTCCATTAAAATTCAGTGAAAGTTATAGAAGAATCATTGTTTCACAATATCTGTCAAGTGAAAATACATGTAGTTCACATACGAAGGCAACCACGTGGAGGGTACCCAAAGTTACCCCTTCCAAAGGCAAATACATGATTATGTTCTATGGGTACATACCTTTAAACAGTCCTTCTGGTCCTCCAGCAAAGAAACTTTTATTTAATGAAATTCAATGAGGTTAACAAAGGTAATCTCTGGGGAGGTGTCTGAATTTTCACCTATGCACACGCCCTATATTACAAAATACAGACATTAGCAACCCAAATACAGTTGTTCTAGCGTGAGTGGTTTTAAAGTAGGTCCGGCAATACAGCAAATACCTTCTTAATGACAAGTCACGAAAATGATAGACAAATATTTGCTTGATAAGATCTAAAAAAAAAAGAGGGTGCTTTAGTATTGAAGGGACTTCCTGTGGCGTGTGCCCCTAAACTGCCCTTTATTCATTTCGCAATAGAGAAAACATATAGTATCATAATATAACGTATGATATATATGTTCCAAACGTACATGCTGTCAAAATTCGATCGTGCCTTATAGCAAGGGTACTTTTGTTTCCAAGAAATGCAATGTAATCAATACAGGGTACATTGCTTTACAACACTTATAAAATATAGTAAAACGGGGTGCACATTTAAAGCGGCCCCTTGGGAGGCGCCCAAAGTTACCCCCTCAACCCCGCGTCCCCATATGCAAAACGTGCGTTATGCCAACGTGAGCACTGTTGTTATGAATGTACTCTAACAGCTACCGCTAATTTGCATTTTATGTGAATCATTTTTTTATGACCAATTCGATTAGGCATCCATCGTGTTCATTGACCTACAAAATATAAGTTTGTACATTTAAATCTTTCAAACTGGATAACGGGAAGCTATTAAAGATCCGTCAATTTTTCTCTCATTACATGTGCTAATTTGCATAGTATGCAAAAAGCGCTAGATTGACTGGACTAACGGGAAAACAAAGAAGAAAGGAAGAAAAGAAGGACTACTTATGGGTAGCACGGATCCTCAGTGCAAGTAGGGCTATTGCCAGACACTATGTAATAAACATCAAAATGATTGTGCAAATGAACTGAAAAATGTGTAGGTCTTCTTCAAGTGCTTTTTAAGAACCAAACAAAAGCTTTGTCCTGTATAAATCAAAAATTGAGAAGATGGCTGGATAGCCAATATTCAGCTTCGCTAAGCTGGTCTTCTATGGGGTCCAGTTGGATGTGAGGTGGGACCACTTCACCGGGTTAAACACCCTGCTCTATAAATAAATAATAAATAATAATAAATATCATTTATAAAGCGCTTATTCTCTCATACACGGGACCTCCATTTTATGTCCTATCCGAGGGACAGAGTGTTTCGTCCGCTTACGGATATTTGCGGAGATTTACGGATGCTGTAGACGATTACGTCCTTCGACGTTTTCTGTTTTCTGGCTGGGGCTTTTCTGGCTGTTTTCTGGCCGGGAAGGTGTGGGAGATCAATACAAATTACATGGAATGAGAGAACAGATGAGTTTTCAGTAATGATTTGAAGGAGTCTACTGTTGGACAGGTGCGCCGGAAGCAGTTGTGGATTGGGGGGGGGGGGGCAAACATTGGAGGGGGCTCAAGATTAGACCATGCATATTATGTTACACAATATACACATACACATACACACATACACACACACACACATCTATATATATATATATATATATATATATATATATATATATATATATATATAAATAAACTAGTAATGCATTATTTCGCCAATAAGAATGAGTTTATTGAACAACCTTGAACACCTTCTTCAGGAGTCTCGACGCGGAATGTCAATACCAAAACATAAATTCGGTGGAGGCCACCGAAAATTTGAGTTGTTCAATAAACTCATTCTTATTGGCGAAATAATGCATTACTAGTTTATTTCTTGATTCTTCGCTATATTGGAGCCAATACGTGAATTCACAACATGTTTGGATATATATATATATATATATATATATATATATATACATATATTTATATATATATTTATATATAAAGTGGTGGGTCGAAACATGGGGGGAACCATAAAGTAATTTTGACGGTCTGTATGCTTGTGCGTGTGTGCGTGAGCAATAATGGGACTACAATACATTACGGAATGTGATATATTCAACAAGCAGTCATTGAGGAACATTGTAAGTTTTCCCTACATGGATTATGGAATGACGGTAAACGATCGACAAATTATATACTGTCAGCAACATAAGGTGAATGGCATAACAATAAAATGCGAGCGAGCGAAGCGAGCGAGCTTGAAAATTTTGATATTCTACAGTTCCAAAACTGGAGTTTTAATTGTAGCTACATATTTCGCTTTGAAATAAATGGGGGCGCATCGGGCGCAACTGCTGGCAATTATTGGCAGCAACATTAGGAGAATGGCATAACGATTCAATGCGAGCGAGCGAAGCGAGCAAGCCTGAAAATTTTGACATTCTACAGTCCCCAAACTGGGGTTTGTAGCTTTATCTTTCACTTTGGAAATTAATGGGGCGGCGCATCGGGCGCAACTGCTGGCAATTACTGGCAGCAACATTAGGAGAATGGCATAACGATTAAATGCGAGCGAGCAAAGCGAGCGAGCTTGAGAATTTTGACATTTTACAGTCCCAAAACTCCCGTTTGTAGCTATATCTTTCGCTTTGGAAATTAACTCTTTATGTGCCATGGTGGAAACCTCCTGTGTGCCACGTTATTCTGCGACACGAAGGTAGTCATGCTTTGAGAAAGAATTCTGTTTTTCAAATGTGTATAACTTCTACAAATTTCTAATAAGATGGGCGTAATAGCAGGCAAAGTTAAAGAGGAATGCCAAGCTTTTTTTCGATATAAATTGTATGCCGACTCTATTTTCATTTTTTTTTCTTTTAATGACCAGTTGCTACATTACTATAAAGGCATGACCTTTGCACATTAAACCATGACAGAAACATAGAATGTACGAGTAAATCTAGTTGGGAACATCGCTTGATAGTCGATCACCACAAAGAATGCAAGCCGTACATGAGAGGGACAAAACCACGAGAAACGCTTTCATTGTACCGCGGGATTAGCAGTAATTAGCGGTTTATCGATCGGTCTTGGCGGCTTTGTTTGTTGAACAGAATATGCGAAGTTGGCACGTCGTCGACTGAGTCGGAGGTGCGAACGTGGCACATAAAGAGTTAAGGGGGGGCATCGGACGCAACTGCTGGCAATTACTGGCAGCAACATTAGGAGAGTGGCATAACGATTCAATGCGAGCGAGCGAAGCGAGCGAGCTTGAAAATTTTGACATTTTACAGTCCAAAAACTCCCGTTTGTAGCTATATTTATCTTTCGCTTTGGAAATTAAGGGGTGGGGGCATCGGGCGCAACTACTGGCAATTACTGTCAGCATCATTAGGAGAATGGCATAACGATTCAATGCGAGCGAGCAAAGCGAGCGAGCTTGAAAATTTTGACATTGTAGAGTCCAACAACTACCGTCGTAGCTATGTTTTTCGCTTTAGAAATTAAGGGGGAGGCGCACCGGGCTCAACTGCTGGATGCGAGCGAGCGAAGCGAGCGAGCTTGAAAATTTTGACATTTTACAGTCCAAAAGCTGCCGTTTGTAGCCATATTTTTCCCTTTTATTCATATATATACATATTTATTTTCTTTTCTTTGTTTATTCATTTATTTTTATTATCATTATTATTATTATTTTTTTTTTTTTGGGGGGGGGGGGCTTTTTTTTTTGCGGGGGGGGGGGGGGGGCAAAAATGCGTTTTGCCCCCCCCCCCCCACTTCCGGCGCCTATGCTGTTGGAGCTTCACGGACGTGGATGGGCAAGTTGTTCCATAGTGTAGGTGCAATAACACTGAAGGCGCGGTTGCCATAACGGGTACGGGTGCGCGGTGCCGATGTGAGTTGAAGGTGTGCAGTGGAGTGAGAACGAAGGCGTCTGGTTGTTGAGGAAGTAGATATAGTCCGGAGGGAAACCAGATGATGAAGATAGGATGGTGCTAAGTTGTGGACAATCTTGTAGGTGAGGAGTAGAACTTTGAAGATGATGCGGTCATGAATTTGTAGCCAGTGCAGTGATCTGATGACAGGTGTGATAATCTATGTTCATGCTTCTTCGTGCGTGTGATGAGACGTGCAGCGGTGTTCTGGATGCGTTGTAGCGGAGCAAGACAGGAGCGAGGAAGACCAGCAAGGAGGCTGTTGCAATAGTCCAAGTGTGAAGACACGAATGCATGTACCAGCTTTTCTGTAGATGACTCATTAAGGAATCTCCTTATTTTCCCGATCCTGGCAATGCCAAAGGAAGCCGATCTGCAGACATTTCGAATGTGGTTAGTGAGAGTGACATGCTTGTCGAGAGTAACACCAAGATCCCTCACACAGTCAGAGGAAGAAACGCATTCTCCAGCCATATCCAAAGAAGGCTGAAATCCCGGTTGCTGCCTAAACTGAGCTGAGACGAACAACAACTCAGTTTTGGCTTCATTTAGTTTGAGATGGTTGCGGGAAGACCATGACTTAATGTCTAGGAAGCAATCATGAAGTTTCTGCATGGAAGCAGCCCGGTGGTCGTTATCAGCGTTCATTATGACATACAACTGAGTGTCGTCCGCGTAGATTGCGTGCTGCACTCCATGGTGTGGGCCAATGATGTGGCTCAACGGACCAGTGTAAAGGGAGAACAACAATGGTCCTACGACGGAACCCTGCGGGACGCCACAATAAAGAGGAAATGACCTCTATGCGATGAATGAATGAAGCGGGATCTTTTACGTGTATGAGTTGCGACTCTCTCATACACGGGACCTCCATTTTATGTCCTATCCGAGGGACAGAGTGTTTTGTCTCTTGCTAGAGGGGACGGTATGATTACACAGCATCGCTAAGTCCAGACTCGGGTTTGAACCCGGGTGCTTAGGATAAGGCAGACGCTCTACCGACTGTGCCAACTCACCAGAATAACAAAAGGTAAATTAAATTAATTGAATTTCCTTAATTGTTGGAAACATTGTGATAATTGGCATTTTCAAGAAAAACACATCATCACAATGGTTGTCTAGGCTTTGTTTTTTCTTAAATGAAGCATACATTGTCGTAATCGATATAAACATAAATCTTTAACTTTTGAAATATAACCATTCGAAAACAATTCGCTAATGTGGCCACATGGTTGTAAGTGGTATGTAATTCTCAAAACCTATTTTTTGTAGCAAATACGATTTTCAATCAAATGCTGATGAGTATTTATTTACCCAAACAAGATAACGAAATTTAAGAGTGTGATATAGATTAAATAGAGTATGAGTGGAGAAAAAAAAATACTTCAAATTATTGATATACAAATATTGCAGGATATGATCCTACAACAATAATTAACATGATATTTTCAAGATAATTCACTGTCCACATAAACACCAAAGAATTCAATGGATAAAAACACTCCTAAGGGGTGCCATCTAAGATAACATTGCCTGGAAGCGTTTCCAGTGAATTGCTAAAAGGCATAAACTTAGTCTTCTGCAAATTGAGAAATAATTTGCTCGTTACCGTTTGTCAACTTTCCTTTGATAGTTAGAATTTCGTTCAGATGAGGAAATTTAAGACTGCGATATAAATTAAGTAAACTATGAATGGGAAAGAAAAACGTCAAATTATAGATTATACTAATATTCGAGGATACGATCACGATAAGTATACTGTCAACATAAACACCAAGGAATTCAGCGGACTAAACCTCTCCCAGGGGGTGCCATCTAGCATAACATTGCCCGAAAGCGTTTCAAGTGAATAACTTAAAGGCATAAACTTATTATGATTTTTTTTTTCCAAATTGAAGGATAATTTGCTAGTATCCTTTTGTCAACTCTCCATTGATCGTTTGTAAAATGATGTTGGGGTCTCCTGGAAAAAAAAAAAAGGAAAGGTAAGATTAGAGTCTTCGCCAAATAGGATGAAAAAGAGCGTAGCAGAAGATAAATGAAAATCATTGATATATCTAACAAGTTAGGCCAAAGTACGCCTTATTAGATATCGTATCCGTCTGCTTATACCCGCCCGCCTACAGTTCAATTTGTAATCTTCTCTGTCACTATAATGTCTGAGATTCAACGGATGAAAACGTTTTATAACGCAGCAATTCACCTTGTAGCCTGTTTTGGTAAAATTATTCTCCTCAAAACGGTACATTTTTCATTAAAAAATACCCGTTTTCATTGATGCATCTTCTTTTTCCGAATCTTATCTTGTTAAAGACGATTTTATTATTTTCTGTGAATTTATACTATTTCAACACCTTTGCAGATAACAGTCCCCCTCCATATCATGTAAAGCAGGCGTGCACTGGGACATTGACCATTAATTTTTCTGAATTATTTTCTTGTAAACTTCATTTCACAGATGGGTGATTTTCTAGGTTGTTAATCTGAATGTCCATATTTTATTTCTTTTACATGTCGTCAAACCCCCGTTTGAGACGAGACCCCATTGGCAAACGAAGCTGATGGGGTGCTATACCCCCCCCCCCCCCTAACGAGTCCTCGTTTGAGAAGTGGGAGGATATGTATTTGCCCATTGCAAAATAACTTTCTACTCGGGTGTGGCAAACCTGGAGGCCAAGCCAGAGTTTAATGACTGCAACAGTTGTCATATTACGTAAGAGCATGATAAGGATGTATGCCTGTGGCAGACCATTCGAAGTGAACTCAATTTTCTCTATTCTTTCTAAAGTTTTAAATTTTATATTCTATTGAGAAATTCTATGGTCATCCGTTTTAAATTTCAAACGAAACAGATAAATAACGAAAATACAGGAATAAGAAGGACAGCATTGTAGAAGTTTGCCGACACACACACGCACCATGGAGGTACATAGCCCATGCCAAAACCAAAACAATCTCCTCCTCTCGCGGGTGCCCCCCCCCCCCCCCCCCCGTGGCGGTGATTGATGCTTAGATTAGGCCAGGGTCAAGAAACAGGTGTTTTGTATCTTTGGTTTTTAAGTCCAGTGATTGCCAAGATATCCACTGGCATTGTCTACAGGAGTGTAGCTTCTTCAAACGAGAGATTTGCCTCATGAGTAGGTGTATACCGATTTGAGGTTTGCTGAATGGGAAATTAGGGTGTTTGGGCATTTTCGAAGTTAATGCGGAAAGATCTTATGGAAATTTTACTAAATTTTGTTTATTTCTATGAACACTCACACAAACAAACACAAGTAAAAATCTTGAACAGTTCAATGGGGTGAGAGAGGGCAACTGAGGGGGTAACACCATAGCAACTTTCATTTTCCATATCATATCTTCCTTACGACATTATATGGACACGCTATACAACTGATTAGTCTATTGGTGGCACTGTTCACCCTGTCGGTCTCGTTGGCCTTCTATGTCTAGTGTTGGTCTCATTAGCCTCGTTTGTCTTGCGTCGGTCTTAATTACGTAGTGTCGGTTCCGTGAGCCTTTTAAGCGTAGTGTCGGTCTCATGGGCTTGTTGGCTTAATGTCGGTCTCGTGAGCATTTTGTGCGTAGTGTCGAACTCATGGGCTGTACAACTCGTGGGCTTATTTTACTTAATGTCGAACTTGTGGGCTTCATTGACTTAGTGCTGAACTCGTGGGCTGTATAACTAGTTGGCTGTATGACTTAGTGAGTTGTATGACTCGTGGGTGATGATCTTATGGCGTGCATCCTTGTCGACAGATAAAAATGGGGTCATCCAAGTAGACCGACACCCACGAGTCATACAGCCCACGAGTTCGACATTAAAAACAGGTCCATGAGTCATACCGCTCACGAGTCAAACAGTCCATGAGTTCGACAATAGGCAATTAAAGCCCATGAGACCGACACTAAGTGAAAACAGCCCACGAGTTCGACAGATAAAACACGGCGCGTAATGTGTCGGTCTCGTGGGCCTTGTTGGCTTGGTATCGAACTGATGGGCTGTATGGCTCGTGAGCTGTATAACTCGTGGGCTGTATGACTTGTGAGCTGTATGAATCTTGGGCTGTATGACTCGTGGGTGTCAGTCTCGTGACGTGCACCCAGAAAAATTGTTGCTTGTCGGTTAGGTAACTTCATTTCATTACCACTTTCATTTTATTTCAACACGGTAATAAAAAGGAAACTTGCTCAGCCATCGGCTGTTATTCTGCAAGTCCGTGCGTGTATACAATATAACAGAATGAGAATGAAAACAGAGATTCAGTAACAGCATATAACAATGATTGAAATAGAACAAAAAAAGAGAGAAAAAAAAACACAAAGAAAGAGAAAAGTATATCTACATATAACAGCACATTAAAAAAACACAGACATTGACAAGATATTGACTTAAAACAAATGTCAATATTATTCATCGCGTAACATAACAGGAAACGTTATGATAATTGATATGATGTTATAATATATACAATGAAATGGATATCAAACTACAACTACTGTTTCAAATGAAACGTAAAGCGTCATAATCTTGATATCATAATTATGGGAGATCATTCCACACTTTACGTCCCCTGTATTGTAAACTCATACGTTTTAAAATTGGTTGAAAATCTACATAACTCAAATTTAAGCATATTCCATTTGAAAATATATATATATATATTTAAATAAAAACAACTCACACAGACTTAAGGGGTAAACCCCATGAGCAATGTTATGCATTGCATGTAACATTCTGTGTTTTTGTCTTTTTTTTCAATAGTAGAAATACTTAATTGATCATAACAATATCAATTGTGTTGAATACCTTCAATCGACTTTCAGAACTTCTGAATTACCTAAAGTCCTTCCAACAGAAACCTTTAATGCTGTAATTTTTAAGAGTAACATTTCGTGATTAATCGTGAAAAAGGCCTTGGACACATCCAGGACTATACCAATTGTATATGAAAAAAAAAAATCTAATGATGTGGTGACCTTTTTTATAAATGACAGAAAAGCATGGCTAATATGATATTTACCTTGTAATCAAAACTGAAACTCAGCCCATTCAAAAGATTGATTTAGAAATATATATCTTTTTCGGAAACATTTTTTTGTACATAATAAAGAAACCACTGGGAACAGTGAAATCGGCCGTTCAAGATTCAAATTTATTTTCATTTCCATCAAAAAAACAATGAAATAAAATACAATGCATATGTACAGGATATTTGTAATAATTGCAGAATGTGATTTAACAAAGTACATTATGAAAATGAGTAGCAGATGAAAAAAAAAACGCAATTATGTCTTTGTTTACATATACATAGAGCGTATAATACAAATTAACTATTAAGGAAGGGGATGATAATAGAGGATCCCACTAACATCCAAAGCTTGTACGATATGCGATCCTCAGAAAATACACAAGGCAGCAATACAAAACAAAATAAAACGAACCGATGTCAACTGACACGAACTCAAAATAATTGGGAAGGGAAATAGAAAGGAAAAAGAAAGAAAAAAAAACTACAGCACGTGTCATTGTGGACGCAAGCAAGCTGGATTCCATGATGTAAAATTAAACAAAAAACAGGATGTTAATCACCAGAGTAAAAAAAATGAAGGGATTATCAGATAAAAATGAAGTTGGGAGTGCCGTATCAACACACTCTGTTCATAATTGATGCCAACTTTCAAAGCAGTAACATCATTCTTTCAAAAGTTATTTGAGTTTAAAGTGAAGAATGTTTTCAAGGTTTTTAAGAAATTAAAAGGGGACACATACCTAATCACACTATTCTACCAAAAAAAGTTCAAGATAAACTGCTAAAAAACACACATTTTATAATCCCAAATTTTAACATGATGTAGAAGAAGACTTACTCCTTCAGAAAATATGAAAAAGTCAAGATGGGTTAGGTTGACCCATTTCACCTATTTTCAGTCTCCACAAAGAATCAATGTGTGCGACTTTTTCTTCGATTTGTGGTGCACGGTCACATATGATACGGTGTGATTTCTTTTGTAATAAAGGTAATTGATCTAAACGTGTTTTATATGAATTTCCCCAGGAGAGAAGGTCGTAATTCAAATAATATGGAAGAATTAAAGATGAATATAATGTAAGCAGGGACGATAAAGGAAAACAAAATTTAAGTTTATTAATCAGACAAATATTACTTGAAATAATTTTACATATTATACCGTCAATATGGAATTTCCATGAAAGCTTATTATCAACTGTTATTCCAAGAAATTTTACATGGAAAACATTTTCGAGTGGAGTACCATCTGAAACAACGTCAGCAAGAATGCCTCAGTAGAATTGCTAAAAAGCATGTATTTTGTTATTTGAAGATCAAGAGATACCTTTCTTGCTTTTATCCACTAGGCGACATTTTCTTACTCTGAATTAATTGCATTTATTATGCTTATTGCATTTACAAGGTTAAGAGGATTATTGTGCGAAATAAAAAAAAAAAACAAATTCGAGTCATCTGCAAAGAGTAATCTGCAAAGAGAGTAAAAGAAAGAATATTATATTTTTTTTTGTACTTTATTACTATTTCTTTTTCAAAATAACATTGGTCATAGAGGTGTGAGTCGCACCCATTACGTATGTAGTTTATAAATTGATCACATACAGTAAACTCCAGAAGAACGCGTTAATCATTGCTGTACCCACCAAAGCATGAGCTATATACAACTATGGGGACGGGCAGTGATTTGTCCAACGTAAAAGTGAATCCTCTGAATAATTAGGCTTCTTTTCAAAACTTCAGTTTTCCATGCATTGTAATTCATTTTGAGAACTACCGTGTTAGTTGACGCACGGATGGAAGCATGCATGCACATTTGACAAGTAAGTGGTGGGCTAAATGTGATATCCCTGCAGAAAAGCGTAAAGCTAACGATAGCATGGTAGTATACGATTGGAATGGCAAAATTAGTGGGGGCATGTAATGACATAAACAAGCCTTCCTCATAAGCAAAAAAAAAAAAAAAAAAACCTTGGACTTAGAGGTAACACATATGCCTGCTAACAAGGTGAATTTAACGAGCAAAATTTGGGAGTCAAGAGGCAAGTGAATGTTCTTGTATTTTTTTTTTTTTTAATTACTGGGGTCTCTGGAGATGTGTGGTGGTTTGAGCTGGGGTTTACTGGTTTCTGTGATTTACAGTCATCCAGTAGTTGCTTATTTCAACTTACTTGTCGTTGTACGTGTGGGACTGTGTTTCATTTAAATAAAATAATGAGGCTCTGGAAAACTACTAACCTGAATGTGCCACTATTCTGGATCCCCGTCAAGTTCGCGCAACATAGACATTTACGGCATTCTAAAAAAAGGGGGCGGGGTGCTCGTCTTTTGTGGAGCCCCACATTACTTGCAACTCATGTTGTGCATTGTGTACAGTACATACACCAAAAAGGAAGGTTTCAACCACCCAAACTAGCGCTCGTGTCGTCTCTTAGTGCAAGTATCCATAGGCGTACGGATAACACAAGCAGGATGACGTGCAACGTGTACTATCACGTGTTGCGAAATGTCCTGCAGCAAAGTATGCGCCGTAATTTCAGATTTTTGATTTTTTTTTTAAATTGAAACTAGTCTCTTTTTGTTGTTGTTGTTGTTGTACCCTATTTCAGAATTGTTTGGGAATGATTCGGAAACTACTCCTTATAAGAATTATTGCAGGAAAAAAAAAAGGAGTAAAAGACCCCTATTTCAAGAAATTTTCTGGGATATTTCCCGAGAACTGCAAACCCAAAATATACAACTTTCCCGAAAATCGGAAACTTGCAAGCTTTACCGATGACCATGAGAAGGGGGCGCCCTGGGTCAGGTCAGTATACACTGTCTTGCCACCCAGTGTCGACTTTGTAGAATATAATAGAATTGATACAAAACACGGCACGATGAAGACGTAAGCGTTTGTGCAATATTACGCTGTACTAATGTAATCAAATAAACTGTACGTAAAGGGACCTAGTAACAGGCATTCCATTACCCTGTTTCTGATGACGAAAAACATTATACAGATCCATTGTACAATGAATTCCAAGAATATTAATGGTTGATAACGGCGAACTCCTCCCCGTTAGAAGAAGCACCACTTCCAAAATAGAGCTTACATTTCCCACATTTCCCAGAAATTTTAGTAGCAAAAAGAAAAAAGAGAATGTTTCATTTCACTTGCCAAATGAGCATAACATCAAGAAGGCTAAGTACTGGCCTAAATAGGTCCAAATTCCGCTCACCATGACCCTCTAACTGATAACCCCGTATTCTTAAAGGTGATTGCAATTATTTCAAATATGCTTGCTCATTGACGACTTTTAGTGACAGAAGGAACGGAAATGTTAGGCATGGACGAATTTGAATGACTATTGACGAATACCGGGCGTGGGATCGATCTGATTTTAGTCGAGTGTAAAGCATACTCTTTCCATATCTCCTCTTGAAATGTAAACATTTTCACATGTACACACACAAAAAAAAAAATAAAATAAAACCTTGCATTACCATCTTAAACTATTTGTGGCTATTATAACAAGTTGTATCACTCACCACTTTGTCCCAGTGCACCATGAACGCAACTCCTAAGTTTGTATGCTCTGACGAGTTTGGCGATAATGTGTATTCTTTCCGTAGTTTTTCCACTGCACTGATCGCCTCCTCAGTATGACATTCGAATGCAACGTCAATGCATAAATCCTGGTTACCTTCCTTTATCAAGCCATGAATGATATCAAGGCCAAGTTCCTTTTTTAACGCTGAGGCGAAGTAGAGTAGGTAACGGAATTCCTGAGATCGAGGAAGAAGTTTATACTTCAGATGATCATACTTTGGACGATCCTTGGAGAATAGATTCGTAATATATACCCCTGCAGTATATTCCTGGAACAATTTGTGTGGAAATAAAACAGTTGACTCAACAAAATATGAAGTGTTGGCACGTTGCCGACGCTCCCTACCGATGACTTTTTTTTCTGTTGTCAAAACTCCGACCATGACGCACGTTTGCATGGCATCCCCACACTCTCTGAATTGTTCTTCAGGAAATGAAAAATGTCTGTCCAATAAACCGTTTAGTGCTATTTCACTTACGTCTTGAATTGCCTTACTAGCTTCCCTTACTTTTTCAACTACGTCCTGTTTCTGCAAACTTCCACACGATTTTGATGCGTAGTGTTCTTTCAGAAAAGAGATCATTGCTCCAAAAATCTCCGAGAAAGTTTGCATTTTCATCATTTCTCGTCGCCTCTCTTCACTGAATTCCTCCCACATAAGGCAAAGCATTGCGCAGTAAATTGGAAACGGGGCCATGTTCGACCGGATGACATCATTTTCCTCAATAAAGCTGATCAAGTTTTCAGCAACAGCTCCTTTCTTCCTACTATAGAAGTATTTCCTGATATATGTCGATAAGTCCTCTTTCTTAAATCCTTCGACGTTAATAAAGGTGTAATCGTCAGCAAGACTCTTGGTCAGTGTGAATTCATGTATCCGCCATGGCCTTGAGGTCACAATGACCTTGCAAGACTTATATTGTTCCGATACAAGAATACGAATGACGTCACTGCTGCTTCCGTGTTCTAGGTTCCCGCTGAACTCGTCAAACCCATCAAACAACAGGAGAACGTTATGTAGATTTTTTGAAATGTAGTCGTCTATCAGGTTTGGTGTTGTTTCATTTGAATCAGAGAGATATCTTTCCACAATACTACCAATACTTTTGTTGACATCAATAACATCTCGAAGAGGAACTAGAATCACCATATCAAGATCCTGGAGAATTTTTCCCTGGCACCAGTCCCAGGCAATCTTGGCACAAAGTGTTGTTTTGCCAGCACCTCCGTCGCCTTTAATTAGAAGGCGCTTTGAAAGATTTGAATTTCCCTCATTGGTCAAAAGGTCCTTGTATGATAATGGCCTTTTCTGATTACTACTTATGTCGATCAGACTGAGATTGGTATAAATATCATCCAAGTTTAAACGTTCCATAAAGTTCAGGGGATCAACAGTGACCTTGCGTCGCGTCTTACGGTAATACGCCTTCAGATCTTCTTTGCATCGTTTCACTTGCTTCTTTGTCATAGCCGGGTTTACTGATTCTTGAATGCAAACAAAGAGGACAGACAAAGGTAAATCATTTAGCCATGTAGGTTAGTTAAGGTTCATCCATCCTATGCTCTCAATAACTAATAACGACCAAACACAAAATAATTTCGTGACTTTACAATGTATATGAAATACCAAAAAAAAAAATGTCGATAAAGCGTAATTGATTTGTAAATCACATGCTGTGCAAATATCTTAGGCCAGTTATCGTTTCGCGAAACCACAAAAGTTGATTTGAATGGAAGGCACAGTCACTATTCTTTTTATCAAAAGAAGATAACGAAATCGAATATTTTGGTGTTTTTTTATGACACTGAGAAAAAAAATATAAATATATATATGTTGTTGACAAGTTCCTGGTCATTTTTCAAAGTCAAACTTAATCCAAGAAAATATGTTATACTGATAATTTTCATACAAAACGTGGATGACTTTATAAGACACAAAAGAACAGAGAGGATATCAAAAAAAAAAAATATATATTTTTTCAACCCACTCTTTCCCAGATTATGAATTCCCTACAGACTGTAATAATTGGTAGGATTCATTGTAACCACTCTTATGTGGCACCGGGAATACTTTGTCACTTTTCAAGTGGATTTGAACTGTCGAATATACATCTAGATCGTAATGCAGCTTTACACGAAGCTTAAGAACATAATTTATCTTACTTTGGAGGAAAAGAGACTTAAATATAAAATGTAGAACTCAAGCATAAGAAGGCCTCCTCCAAGTATACTGAGTTCAGGACGATCTAATGTTGTTTGCTAGATAAAATGAATCGAATGAAATGGAATACACTACCACCCTTTCCAAAAATCAAACAAACAGAAACACACACACACATACAGAAGTAGTACAATTGTTGTCGATTCGTGCATTCAATGATTGACATTTTTTCAATACACTCTATAGATGATTATGGAATAAACAAGTAAAAGAATAGCAATTTATTGTGGTTGTTACCGGAAATTCTAAAGCCAAATTTCTCCCTTATCTCTTTTTTATCATGCTTTTAACCAAAAATTAGATTACAAAATAAGAACAATCGTGTTGAAGTATCTCATACCCATCATCAATCCTTCCACGTCAGATCGCTGTGTTGTGTTTAGTCTCCAGCAGGGATTCCAGCTACATCCTTTGAGACATAACAACACCAACAACGACGAGAGCATCAACAGAAATCAAAACCCAGTGTTTATGGGCAGGGGCGGATCCAGGAATTTGGATTTTGGGGGCGTAAAGCAACAAGGTGCCACTTCATTAGCTGACAAGCATTCAAAATGGCCCTTAGCGCAATTCTCTGGTGTACACTTTAATAAAAACTAATGTATTTAATATATACATGAAAGGGGACGTGCCCTCCCCCCCCCCTTCCTTGATCTTCCACTGATGGGGCTAGACGATACGCATATTGTGTGATAATAGCTTTGTGCATTCGTTCAATCAAAATCACATTATTTAAGTCGATTGGTGTCTCCCGTGCTCACGTACTAGATAGTATCTGTCGAGCGCCTCAAAATTTACCACTGTAATGATAGCGTAACATTTATTCATTTATTTATTTATTTGTTTTGTTTCAGTAGGGTAGCTCTGTCAGTGGCTAAACACTGTTATTCTCAGAGGCCCTACACATACAATAACGTACATCACAAAATACATACATTGTAGACACATTAAAAGAAAATAACATAATCTACAATATGCGGTACACTTACAACATGGCCATTATCAGTTACATTCTATTTTAATGTTACATTTTATGTTTTTTTCTTATTCACCACCGTAATGTTAGCGTAACATTAACAATTACTTTCTGTTTGTATGTTTCATTTTATATTTTCTTAATTAAAATTGAATTTATTTCATGATGTGGGTATACTATAATGCTACACGTGTATGATACAGATCTGATTGACTAGCAGTATTTGTATTGAAAAGGGGCGAATATCAATAACAAAAAGGAGATGATACAGTAATTACAACCCACTCTTTTCAGTTGGTCTTGAAAGGATCGTAAAGTTTTGGTTGAGACCTAAATTCAGGTTTCTAGCATTCCTTTATGAGATAATGAGAAACCTCTAATGAAATATGAAGAAGCATGTAATTCTAGGAGGGATTCAATGTTTATTTGATGAAAATTGGTTTTTAAATGGCTGAATATCCCAAACAGAGCAATCCCAATAAAAGTTTGGACCAACCTTTTATTAGGATCGCTTTTTTTAACTTTTTTTTTTACTTTGTTTTTGGACGTCTCAGTTATTCCAAAATTTATTTTTATCTAATAAACTTTGAATTCCTCTTAGAATGGTGTGCTCTGTACTATGTTATTAATTTCATTAGTGGTTTCTTGGTACCTCGCGAAAAGATAAAAGTCCCATTCCCATCTCCACCAACACTACACCAACTCTTTAACCTACCGCAGATCAAGTGTTATTCACTACGATTTTATCAAATTGGTTACCAAGTCTGTCAATTTCCACACCATTCCGCGGTAGGTATTCAGGATGATATTTTTGCAGAAAGATTCCAACAAGGAGAAACAGGATGGCTAGAGCGACAGGCACACCGATGGCTAGACCAATGACGAGACCCATATTACCATGTTTTTCTGAAATTCGAAATAGGTATACATGTTATTTTAAACACCTTTCATCATTACTACAATTTGAAGGCATTACAATTTCACGTCTTTATATTGCCAAAGAAGTACTCGATTGTATGGATCCAACCGTCATACGTATTTTGGCATTTTATTAAGAAAAATCACTATGAAAAGGAGTGAGCTCACTCTTTATCTCACTTTGTGAAAGCAATTTCTATGTATTTGTCTGCAATATTGAAAAAGATACTTCCATGATTGATTTCCTAAACAAATGTTTGCTCAAAATTATGCAATCAGATTGATCTTCCCTAAAACAATACATTAAAAAAAAAATGTTTGTTACAAGAGATATTTTGAGTACTTTTATAGTCATTTTATGCCATGACTGTTTATCAATACCAAACTCTATATTCATGATCATGATTTCATGAGGAAACACAAACTATTGATAACTTTTCACCCAACCTGATGGAGACAAAACGGTGACTTCAGCTGTCGAGATTCCATTTAGAGGATCACCGGTAGCCACGCATATAAAGGTTTCTTCTGTTCCGTCATGCACAAACACAGTGATTGCCTCGAACCTCTCGTATGTGTCGTCAGATAGTGTCGTCTGGTGCGAAACTGTCGAGTTAAGTATCTCCCCCGTCTCCTTGGACCATAACACTGATATGTTAGGCTTGAATTCACTGACGACACACGTTAGGTTAACGGAAGGAGTGTTGGAGGAAGTTTGGTATGTGCACCGGCTTTTGTTGGATTTGCTCTCATCGACGCATTCCTCGATTACATGTTTTGACGCGATCGCTTTTAAAACAATGAATAGTATTAAAACGACATGATTTTGTCATCTTACGTGAGAATCTAGAACAAATATTGAAGACACAAAATGTAACAAATGTAGAAAAAAAAAAATGAAGCATATGCATGACAGACCTACGCTTACACATAACAATGTGCACAGTGTATAGCGATCGCCATAGCTGCCCAGCTTTAATTGCCTTCAGTCTCCTCATCATAATCATAATAGTTATTCTGCTGCACTTAATTACAAGTCTTACAAAAGGCGAGAATGGTATTGAGGTTAAAAGGGTGGTGTAGTTCTCGTTGAGGTGGAGATTGAGATCTTGATAAGAAATGTGAAAGAATAAAGGGCATGCAATTTTTACAGGAATTAAAAAGTTTATTTGATGAAAAATCGTTCTGTAAATGGCTGAGCCGTGAACAGAGTAAAATAAAGTCGTCCTTACAAAAGGCGTGTCACAAATAAAGTTTCAATTTCTTTTGATTCTATCCTCTTTAACATTATCTCCCAAAAAGTCAAAAACTGAATAATGTTCTTACCAAAAACTATAGCATCCTTTAAACCGCTGTGTACTCTTTACTGGACATCGACTTGACAAAATAATGTATCTTTTTTTTTTCTTTACCTACACATGGTGTGCGATTGCTCTCTTCGATGTAACATATTATCGTGTGCTTTGCAGTCATCACTATGGTGATGAATGGATTGCAGGCAAGAAAATAATGCGTTTCGTCAAGTTTTTTTGCGTATTGAATTTCGTTTCTGTTTTGAGGACTACATCAGTCATTCATGCCCTCCTTTGTTGGTGGAGAGGACAGAATAACAAGACAGTAAACAGAAAACACATTTGCGTTTTCCCAAAAGAGCATCACCTACTTCGCATGAGACGAAAGTTCCATTATTGGTTAATAAAATTTACTCACCGATTACTTCTTTTTCTGACCGGCTCCCTTGCATCTTAATACGCCATAAGAGCGAATTTAGCAACTTTAATTACAAATAGAGAACCACAGTAAATCGTGCATCATTGTTTTACACTTAAATCATTTCATTGCCCATATGTCTAACCGGAATACTCATAAGTGATTGTCATGGTTTTTCAGATAGGCAAGAGTGAGATGGATTGGTGGGGGGGGGGGGGATCTTTGTTGCAATTTTATCGGCAACTATATTGGATGACAGTTCTCAAGAGTGTTATAATAATAATAATACATTTCTTACAATCAACCGTTAAGAAAGTGGAATTCGTAAAGTCATCGCGATTCGTCAACACCACGTCACAATGATAAAGACCCTCATCAGCAACCTCTAAGGTGGTAATGACGAGGCTGAAGTTTTTGTCGATGTCGAACCGTTCCTCCCTGCTCTCAAAGTTTCCACCAATGAAAGCAGCCTTGATCGTCGGCGGCTGCTGATCTGATTCACTCTCCTTGAACCAGAACACAGCGAGAGGCTCCTCCTGGATGTCGCATCTCAGTCGGATGTCCTCCCCTTTCCATCCCCGAACGTTGGGGGCAGTGCCTACCGCTGAGGCTAGACGATTGAAAAGTGAGTAAAGAACGCGTGTCACCGTTAAAATGAATGAATAATGTATGCTCTTCGGAAGTTCTTCCAATCGTTTGTTTGTTTGTTTGTTTGTGTGTTTGTGTGTTTGTATATTACTTAATCACGGATAAGATGCCCTCGATCAGATAGATAAGGCTGTTTTTCAGAGAAGCCATGCATACAGCATTATTCTTGTAATCTGACCGAAGTGGCATCTGAGCGAAGAATGGCAATGGCAGATAACTGTAATGACTGGACGCCAAAATTCTGTTAAACAATACGTCTAGTGCTTATATGAAAACCTTATACAGTGTACTTAACTCCCATACATATTTAGTCTTCTCTCGTCTATATTCGTAAATCATTATGCTAGAACTGTAAAAAAATGACGACAAATGCGTAAAAAGGATACAAACTTACCCTGTTTTTACCGAGGATGATCACAACATAGATTATAATTACAAATAAGAGCTTCTATCAGAATAACCAGTTCAGGAATGATGTAATGCTAAAAAATAAAAATAAAAAATAAAAAAAAACTGTGTCTGCAGGTATTTGTGCCAAGCTGGTATCAAGCCAAATATCAGGAAATGAAATCGATGTATCCTCATGGATATAAACATAATGTTCCGACTGAAATGTGTTGTTGTTGATGTGTACGTGTGTGTGTGTGTGTGTGTGTGTGTGTCTAATAGCCTTTGTAAGTATCAAAACTCAGTCAGGCTAAATTATACTTCTTGCTCTAGTTGTTTTGGTCAAAATTGCTTTAACTCTGGATGGACATGTAATCTGTCCTAACTGGAAGCTGCGTTGTATTGAGCATGTAAATTTAAAATAACTTCATGGTCGTAGACATCCTAAGGGATGGTTCCTGAAAAGGCGTGATACGAAGAAAACACTCAATGTATATGTTAGGACGCAAAATATATATAGAAGTTTCGAAACGTTACAGATTCGGGCATGGAATATAAATACTATTGATTATCTTACCCCTCCTATTATTAAAAGTTCACAGGGCTTATGGAAATGGTGTTATTAGTCTCAATTAAATAAGAGGCCTCCCGTTGACCCGCTTGCCAGTCTTTACTCGAATGCCTGTTATTAGAACAACTTTGAATAGTTTGTTATAATGTAAGCGTGAAAAAAAAAAACACACCGATAATCTCAACTCCTTGTGTGCTAAGGTTGGCTAAGCACACAGACTTCAAATACAGTGTGCCGCTAATACCCTGCTCATTCAAGTAATTATAGTACCCTAATGTACTACATCAAGGAAATACCGTTATGGGTGAGTGTGGATGATAAATCTAGCCCTCTATTTCATGTTTTCTTGAAGTTGTTTTTGTGATGGTGTGTGGCTGTGTGTGTGTGTGTATGTTTTTGTTTTGTTTTGTTTTTTGGTGGGGGTGGGGGGTTATGTTTTTTTTTTTAAGCCCTAACATTTTCTTAGTGGATTCTCGCGGCCGACGAATATTGCGACGTCATGCATGGTGCTTCCTTCACAAATACATAGGTGTTTCCCCACTAGCTTCCCCTTGCCTTAAATGCGTTGTTTGAACGAAAATGTACACAGTTATACAACCCGACAGACAAATTCCACCATAATTAGAAAATTGACCCAGACATCCATTCAATATCGATTCACCATTTTGGTCCCGTTATTTGGAATTCACTTCAAGCCAGCATCTACATGCACAATAAAGGACGTAAAAATGGAAACCTTTTCTCCTCACTGATTATCAGTTTCAGTTTACTATATACTTTTGATTTAACACCTGTGGCTATTTTCCTTCCTGTATTAATCAACTCCTTCCAATTAAATCAAGTGATCGCGAAGTGCAAGCCTTGAGTATTTGTTAAGGCATTTATGACAAACCCCTCACTTTCACAGCAAGTTCACAATTCTCCTTTTCTTTTTCCCCCTTTACCTTCTTTCTTACCACTTCGTTACGATGACGTATTAGGCGAAGTCATTATTATGCTATGTGTAACGTGTGAAATGCGCTTTATTTTAGTTTCAATTGTACATGCATTGCAAGAAATGAGATAAGGGAGAGTTTATGCTCTCAGTCATAGGCTGCGAGCAATGTGGATATCGCTGGTTTGTAAAGGCAAACCCCTTTTGTTTAGCTATCGACTCCAACCGAAAAAAAAAAAAAAAAATGGGTCAACTTGGACCCGCTCACTTCCCTGTTGATTATAACTGGTTCAGTCTGATATAGTGTGAGGGATATTTACCTGCACATGAAGCGTTTCTTTCAACTTTGCCGACAATATTGTCAAATCTTTTCATCGCAACGTTTGCAAACCTACCGCTACAAGTGATTTTTATAAGCAACTTTTGAATAGATAACTGCTGCTCAGTTTTATGGAAAAGGGAGTGAGAGGCAAAAGTGCCCAAAAATGTTTTCACAGAGTGTTCACAGTGTGTTCATTTAGTCGACTATGTAAAAACGCTCGAATTTAACAGTGTGAAGATGATTTCACACTGTGGTGTGGTTTTCACGGAGTTTTCCTAATGCTTTGTTTCACCTTGTAAATTGATGACTCACATTGTGTTCACACTATTAAAACGCCCGAATGTAACAGTATGAAGAGATACCCGACTGTGTTTACACTGTGTTTCTTATTTTGTTGGTCCCTGGTTTCTTTCCAGCAGGGTTAGCTCACTGCTGTGTGTGGATGGGCGGCTCAGAGAGTCAAGCTCTACCAGAGATAGGAAGATGATCACATGCAAAAAGCTCACACTGAGGTATCATACGCATGATATCTGGCGTGTGCATTGGGCGCGATGTGAGTTGGTCCGAAAAGCTACTACAGTATCCCATACAACACCGCGCAGAAAAGGAGAGAATCTGCTGTTCAGGATTGTTTCTTCTTTTCTTTTTTTAAGTGAAAATCTATATAGTTCTAATATTCTTTTTACATTTTTTTTTCAATTTCTCAGTATTAGATTAACGTTTCGAAACACGCCCTCTAAACCTGACTGAACGTATATTAATCCTAGCTTGAAACCATCTTCGGCCTCCCAGAATGGTCGGACGTGGAACATCAATTAACCCGTTTAGGACGTGTCCCGAGTATACTCGGGCTGACGTTTTCCAGGCTGTGGACTGGTCCCGAGTATACTCGGGCTGAGAGAGTGAAATGAACAGGCATTTTTAAACTTAGAATTTCATCAACAATACGATGCCTATGTTAAAAATGATTTACATTTTGTGGGACTACATACATCAAAGTTGCCATCTGTGTACATTTTGTATTGATTGGTCATATCTTATGTCTATAAACAAGCAAAATATTGACAAACATGAGTGCAATTTTCACGACATTCAGACCTTCGCAACGGTCGGGAAACTGACCAATGACGAGCGACCAGCCGCACGCTCTGGCGATCTCATTTGCATCGGTATGCAAATTGCCACACTCAAGTGAAAAGCGTGCGTGCGGCGGTCAAGACCGTTGCGTGCACGCAACTACCTTATTAGCACACATTTACATGATAAAGTATTGTGGCATACTACTTCGTGTTATATCAGTAATGCAATGTCGTACTTATGGATTTTCTATGAAAGCCATCTCGGCATGGCAACCTGCTTACCATTATTGGCATGAAATGTTGGCCTTCCTCTTCCGCTACCGAGTACTGAATAAATTCAAAAGTAAATCTTTTGCGTGTCCCTGTATGTGATGTGTGTGAATGTTTTTGTGTCTGTTTGTTATCATGACAGCGATGTTACTTGTAGTTGTTTGAAGAGTTTTACCGTCATGAATATTCTGATTATGTTATAGAATCGTTTAAAAAAAAAGAAACCACTTGGCCAAAAACAAACCGAGTAGGGCATGTACTGCATACAAACAACGCAGTCGATTGTGCTACTTCATCGAAGTCGTATAATCATGGCGTAACACAGCGTCACATGTGCACGTGTTATGGGCGAGAATATTTTGAATAGACCAGCTGGCAAGAGTGTCAGGTTACATTGTATATTTATGAATAGACAGGATGCGGATACAAAAACATTCCTAGATAGGGCAGGGGAGGGGCAGGGCAGGGGATTATGAGCATAATATAGAAGGTAAAAGGTCGATTGCCGACAATCTTTTCGTTTCTGTACCGGCCCATATAGAATGGATGTTAGCGATGTGCTTCGTATGTATATGTAACCATAACTTTATGGTTGTTGGGAATTGAATGTGCAAGTTCTCATGTGCATGTTCCAAACATCAATTTATTATAGAAAAATTAAAATGCAACAACGAAATGCGCTACAATAAAGCAAATAAACAAGACACATGGCACAAGTTTTCTCTCATACATTTATAGCATTTGCAAGAAATTGTCTATGAAAAAAAAAACAAAAAACGATCGGTATCTGGTATTTGCAGCAGTTCAAAAAAGTACGTTTGATATAATTATATCCCATATTACGTTGATAGTGACAATGGTGATTTCGACTGTTTAGTCTGTATTTCTATTTTTTGTATGAATTCTTTTAATATGCTTATTTTCGGCTGCAGTCGCTCGATAAACGTTTAGAAATTTGGGTTTTTTTAGCCCATTTCTTTCGTAAGTTCATAAGTCAAAATGATTTTGCTATCATTGAATTGCAAGGATTTTTGCCAAACGCCACTGGTTGTAGTTCAATCCATTTTCAGTCAATCGGACATGACAACTCATGCCGAAAAAAAAAAAATCTATTTTTCATTCAAATATGTAGAAAACGCTCAAAATTTGCGAAGCGGTCATTCAATTCTGCGAAAGACGGAGATGTGATTATGGAGCGCTTCAATTGTAGCTCTCGACTTTTTGGGAGTAAGGTATTTTGAGCAATAAAAGTACGAAATGCTCTTCTCTTTATTTGATGTAATTAATGTTTTAATGCTATCACCAAAGTGGTTTAAGCACTTATTGTGCATGTGTCTTCTCTCTATCTACAATACCTCTGCATTTAGGTACATGCTTTCAATCGAATTATAGACTTCATGAAATCGCGTTGCAGCATTTTGATATTCATAAACGATTGCAGCAAAATAATGCTCGTTTGCTTTATGCATTATGCATATTGAATGAGAAAAGTACTGTATTTTCTGTCTTTTATCGGGGGATGATTGGTATACACAATGAAATAAATATTGATTTGCACTCTTGACAGAAGAGAAGATCATTTCAGGGGAATTAGCCCTCTGCTATGAGAGATCGAAGAATGCCGGGAGAAATTGTGTAATTTCAACAAACATGTTGTCTTTTCCTTATTTTTTGAAGTGTGTAACGATGTTAGGCCTTCAAGCCTGTGTGGCATGTGCTCGCCATTCTTCCATGATCATGCCGAATTCTTCAGCTTCCAGGTGGCCAACCTTTTGTTGCTAAATTGAATGAACTTCTCCGACGAATTCGGAAATGCTACCTGCGACTCTGTTTGAAACAAAAACAACAACAAAAAACCTCTCTCACATAGCGACGAATGTGAGTTCTCGATTGGCATTCTAAATTGAAGTGTGTTCATGCTACATTTTTGAAGTGATAGGATATAGCGAAAGGAAAACAAAGCCGAATGATCATCTTCATAAAACTATATTTTTTGTTGGCGATTATGAATTACCTAATTATGAAATTGAAAGATAAACATACTCAAAAAACGACTGCAAAATGTTTGCATAATGTACCATTTTGTAAACTCAAGTTTGCCATTTTGCTTTCCCTTTATGATACATTTGCTTCGATTAGTGCTCCTTCATTCTCATTACATTTCATCACTTTCCTTTCCAGCTTTCCACTTCATTCCCGTCTACAAACGTATAGATTGGTTATTATCATTGATGGTGGCGGTCACTTCTCCAAGATATTTTGCCCGTTATATATATGTATATATATATATATATATATAATCTAAAAAGATATTACCATAACACAGACAGGCAAACCCAGCCGTGTGTAACATTACATTTCGATTACAAAAGTGTGATCGGATTACCATCCACCAAACAAAACTTAGAAGACCACCATATTTCTCTTCACCCCCCCCCCCCCTTTCCATCTCTCTCCCTCTCTTTCCCGTAATCCAATTCTTCATTATCACCTACAAATGTATGGATTGAATATTATCATTGATGGTGACGATCACTTCTCGAAGATACTTTGCCTGTATTATGAATATAAAAAAGATGTTACCATAACACAAATTTTATAGGCAAACCAAGCTGTGTATAATATTACATTTCGTTTGCAAAAGACTGTTCGGATTACATCCATCAAACATAATTTAGAAGACCAGCCTACTTTTTTTTTCTCTCTCTCTATCTCTCAATCTTTCTTCTTATCGCATAGACTCCAATGTTTCGCCTGAAGACCGGAAGACCTCATAAATATACATATTCATCAAAACAATCATCTTTCCTGTTAGTGATGACTTTTTATTATTATGATGAATAACTTCTGTCTTATCACTGTGTGAAATCTTATTTCATGTGATTCGTAATGAGCAATATCTTCCAGGCAGTACGATAGAGTTAAAGTCAATTGTAAGATTGCACTAGCAAAATTGGCAGCATTTAAACCCCAACAGTAAAATCACAAATGCGCTCGTTGATATCTTTTATTTATCCCATGGAAACCTAAGTCATATCTGTAGGCAGTCATGATAGATAATTTCAGAAAGCAAACTTCTTTATACACAAAAACTTCAGTGTGGATGGCAGGTACCGCAGGAGCATGGATTTTTCAGATTTAGTCATCATCAGTTGTCAAAAACAGCAAGAAAGATGCAGTGATTTATTTGAATATTGAACATCCCATCAGGCTCTTGTCAATATTTTGGAAAAAATACTTGCTGAAACAAAACCAGGAAACAAACTCAAATGAAAGATTGGTCTGCGAAACTCAACTTTGATGATGCTTGAAGTTTTTTTTTTTCTTTTCTGTCATGCTTATGAATGACAGCCTGATTATGCTATAAGATCGTTCAAAAAATCTACCTGGCCAACGAACCAAATAGAGGATTTACTGTATAATATTCATACAACGCAAGAGCCGATATTGCCACTATGGGGTCTTATATATTCATCATGGTAAAACACAGCCTATTATGCGCATGTTTTGGGCAAGAATACTTTGAATAGACCAGGTGGCCAGAGTATCAGGTTACATTGTACCTCCTTGAATAGACAGGATGTTGATACAAAAACATTCATAGACACGCTCGTAGACGCCATCTGAAAAGTCGGGGATTATGAGCATAATAGAGGAGTTCAAAGGCCGATTACAGACAGTCTCTTTTTTTCTGAACTGGTCCATAGAATGCATTATAGTGATGTGCTTCGTATGTATTACGTAATCGCTTTTGCGGACCCCAAAGATTTTATGGTTGCTGGGAAGCGAATGTGCAAGTTCTCATGTGGTTGTTACCAACATATATGTATAGAATTTAAACTTCGACAGCGAAATACGCTGCAATAAAGCGAGTAAACAATACATAATATGGCATATTTTTTTTTTCTCTCATACGCTTAGCATTCGCCAATTTATGATGTTCGGTATTTGATGTTTGCAGCATTTCAAAGAAGCAGTCAAAATAACATAATATCCCATATTAGGATGATACCGACGATGGTGATGTCGACTGTTTAGTCTTTTTTGTTCTAGTTCTGTATGAATTCCTCATAATATGCTAAGTATTTTCGGCTATAGTCGTTCTGTCAATTATTTATACATTTAGAAGTCTGAGGTGTTTTCAGTCCACTTCTTTCGTAAGTTCACGAGTCAATTTTGTTTTTGATCATTGAGTTCAATCCATTCATAATCAATCAAATATGACAACTTATACCAAAAAACCCGGGTTTTTTTTTCTTTGTAGAAAGCGCTCCAAAATTTGCGAAGTGGTGATTCAATTTTGCGACAGACGGAGATGTGATCACCATATCGCTTCAATTGAACGCTTTGTTTAGGAGCAAGGTATTTCGGGAAATAAAAGCATGAAATGTTCTTGTTTTATCTCATGTTTATCGATGTAATCATTTTTTTTTCATGCTGCTATTGAAGTAATTTATGCACTTATCGTGTCTGTGTATTTTTTAATATATATCTACTTATATCTCTGCATTTAGGTATGCCTACATTCATTCATTCCATTAGACTTCGTGAAATCGCATTGCAGCATTATTATTCATAAACGATTGCAGCAAATGCTCGTTTCCTTTATACATTATGCTTATTGAATGAGATTGTTAGTACTTCATTTTTGTTTTGTCTTTTATCGGGGGATGACTGGTATACACAATAAAACAAATACTGATTTACACTCATGACATAAGAGATGATCATTTCAGCAAAATTAGCCGTCTGTTATGAGATATCAAAGAATGCCGGGAGAAATGTCGTTAATTTCAACAAAAATATCGTCTTTTCCTTATTTTCTGAAGTGATGTAATAACTTCAGGCCTTCAAGCCTGTGTGGCTTGTGCTTGCCATACTTCCATGATCATGTCGGCTTCTTCTACAGCTGCTGGATGGCCAACCTTTTTTGTTGCTAAATTGAATGAACTTCTCCGTCGAACTCGGGAATGCTCACCTGCGACCCTGTTTGAAAAGACGCTCTCTCACATTGAGACGAATTTGTATTCTCAATGGACATTTTAATTTGAATTGTGTTAAGGCTACGTTTTTTTGAATTGATAAGATATAGTGAAAGGAAACTGAGATTGAATGAACATCTTTGCGCTATCTTTTTTTTTTTTCTTTTTTGTAGGCGATTTTGAATTACCTAACTATGAAATTAGAAGACAAACGTACACACACACACACACACAAAAAAAAAAAAAAATGACTGCAAAATCTTTGCATAATGTTGAACCATTTTGAACACTCGAATATGCCGTTTTGCTCTTCCTTTGTAATGCATTTGCCTCGATTAGTGCTCCTTCGTTTTATCTCATTGCATCTAATTACTTTCTTTTCCAGCTATCCACTTCTTCATTCCCATCATCTACAATTAATCGTCTAGATTGAATATCCCCATTGATGGTGGCGATCACTTTTCCAAGATACGTTACCCGTATTATTATATATAATCTAATAAGATATCACCATAACACATATTATAGGCAAACCTAGCCGTGTATAATATTTCATTTCGTTTGCAAAAGTGTGTTCAGATTACCGTCCATGGAACTAAATTTAGAAGATCAGCCTATTTTTTTTTCTCTCTCTCTATCTCTCAATCTTTCTTCTTAAATATCGCATAGACTCCGATGTTTCGTTTGCAGACCGGAAGAGCTCATAAATGTTCCATCAACTGACTTGAACAGGTGTTTTATAGAATTATATATATATATATACATATATATATATATATATATATATATATATATATATAACAATAATGTATCCCGTTTGCTGATGATTATCATATCACTGTGTGACATTTAATTTCAAGTGATGTGCAGTGAACAATACCTTCCCGCCATTACGGTAGAGTTGTAAGGGAGTCATGATTGCACATAAAATTTGCAACATAAAACCCGACAGTAAACTTACAAATGCGTTCGTTGATCTCCTTTATTCATCCCATGGAAACCTAAGTCATATAATTATGGTCGAAATCTAGAGGCAGTCATGATGGATAATTTCAGAAAGCAAACGTCTTTATACAAAAATGCATGGAGTTCGCAGGTTTAGTCACCATTAGCTGTCAAAGATTGCAAGAAAGATGCAATGATTTATTTAAATATTGAACATCCCATCAGGCTCTTGTCAACATTATGAAAATTGTTGAAACAAAACCAAGAAACAAACTCAAGTGGAAGATTGGTTTGAGAAACTCAACTTCGATGTTGCTTGAAGCTTTTTTTCCCCCTCTCTCATACTTATGAATGTCAGCGTGATTATGTTATAAGATCGTTCAACAAATCTACTCGGCCAACGAACCAAATAGAGGATATACTGTATAATAGTCATCATTTTGATACAATGCAAGAGCCGATATTGCCACTATGGGGTCTTATAATTATATTCATCATGGTGAAACACAGCGTAACACGTGCGAGTGTTATAGGCAAGAACACTTTGAATAGATCAGGTGGCCAGAGTATCAGGTTACATTGTACCTCCATGAATAGACAGGATGTTGATACAAAAACATTCCTAGACGCACTCGTAGACGCCATCTGAAAAGTCGGGGATTATGAGCATAATAGAGAAGTTCAAAGGCCGATTACAGACAGTCTCTTTTTTCTGCACCGGTCCATAGAATGCATTATAGTGATGTGCTTCGTATGTATTACGTAACCGCTTTTACGGATCCCAATGATTTTATGGTTGTTGGGAATCGAATGTGCAAGTTCTCATGTACTTGTTACGAACATGTATTACAGAATTTAAACTTCGACAATGACATACGCTGCAATAAAGCGAGAAACAAGACATACGACAGAAGTTGTTTTTTTTTTCTCTCTCTCTCTCATACGCTTAGAATTCACAAATAAAAATTATGATGTTCAGTATTTGATGTTTGCAGCATTTCAAAGAGGCAGTCAAAATAAAATTACATCCCATATTACGACGATACCGACAACGGTGATGTCGACTGTTTAGTCTTTCTTAGTTCTAGTTTTGTATGAATTCTTCATAATATGCTAATTTTCGGCTATAGTCGCTCTGTCAATTATTTATACGTTTAGAAATCTGGGTTTTTCAGTCCATCTCTTTCGGAAGTTCACAAGTCAAATGATTTCGTAATCATCGAGTAACAATGGTTTTAGCAACACACTACCGTTTTGTAGCTCAATCGATTTATAGTCAGTAGAATATGGTAATTCATGCCTTAAAAAAAATAAACTTTTTTTTTTTTTATTCAAATTTGTTGAAAGCACTCCAAATTTGCGAAGTGATGATTCAGTTTTGCGAGAGACGGAGATGTGATAACCCGTCGCTTCAATTGAACATTGTACTTTGTTTAGGAGCAAGGAATTTCAAGCAATAAAAGCATGAAATGTTCTTGTCCATCTCATATACTGATGTGATCAAATATTTTCATGCTGCT
Organism: Diadema setosum; assembly: GCF_964275005.1. Taxonomy (NCBI): domain Eukaryota; kingdom Metazoa; phylum Echinodermata; class Echinoidea; order Diadematoida; family Diadematidae; genus Diadema; species Diadema setosum. The sequence continues at coordinate 484,137 of NC_092701.1, forward strand.
GTTGAAGTGGTTAATGCACTTATCGTGGCTGCGTATTTTTCATAATAATAATTGCATTATACATCTCTGTATTTAGGTACACCTACTTGCATTCATTCATTTAGACTTCGTGAAATCGCATTGCAGCATTTTCATATTCATAAACGATTGCAGGAAATGCTCGTTTCCTTTATACATTATGCTTATTGAATGAGAATAGTACTTCATCTTCTGTCTTTTATCGGGGATGACTGGTATACACAATAAAACAAATGTTGATTTACACTCATGACATAAGAGATGATCATTTCAGCAAAATTAACCGTCTGCTATGAAAGATCGAGGAATGTCGGGAGAAATGTCGTTTATTTCCAGAAACATATCGTCTTTTCGTTATTTTCTGAAGTGATGTAATGATTTTAGACCTTCAAGCTTGTGTAGCATGTGCTCGCCGTTCTCCCATGGTCATGTCGTCTTCTTCTATCAGCTGCCGGGTGGCCAACCTTTTTGTTTCTAATATGAATGAACTTCTCCGACGAACTCGAAAATGCTCACCTGCGACCCTGTTTGAAAAGACGCTCTCTCACATTGATGCGAATCTGAATTCTCGATGGGCATTCTAATTTGAATTGTGCTAATGCTACATTTTTTGAAATGATAGGACATAGTGAAAGGCAAACGAGGTTGAATAAACATCTTCATGGCGCTATTTTTTTTTCTTTTTTGTTGGCTATTTTGAATTTATACGTAACTACGAAATTGGAAGGCAAACGTACACAAAAAATGACTGCAAAATCTTTGCATAATGTTGTACTCTTTTGCCCTTTTTTTGCCGCTTTGCTCTTCCTTTGTAATACATTTGTCTCAATTATTGCTCCTTCATTTTATCTCATTACATCTCATCACTTTCCTTTCCAGCTATCCCCTTCTTCATTCCCATATACAAACCTGTAGATTGAACATAATCATTGATGGTGATGATCTCTTCTCCAAGATACTCTGCCCATAAAATTTATATATGTATATATATATATATATATATATATATATATATATATATATATATAATGTGAGAAATAGTTCCCTGGGTCCCGAACGTACGCGGTGCCGCATTGTTGGATGCTAAGAATTATAAGACAATATGATTATCATATGGCAGCATTACGATATAAGAATTTATTTATGTGTGCGTATGTGGATATATACATGTTACATACACAATGCAAATAGACATATGAATATGATATATAATATTATGTATAATGATTCTGTTTGTGATCATCATGCTAAGAATTATAAGACAATATGATTATTATATGGCAGCATTATGATATAAGAATTTATTTATATATTTTTTGGACATATGATGTTATTCTGATGATGATTGGAGCTTAGAGTGGATATTTGTATTGAATTGAATGATTGATTTGTGTATATAAAAGAAAGGATTGAGAAGATTGGTAATATGTGAAATTGCATTATATACATGTATTATATGACACATCAGGTTATTCATATAATAATCGTTCTGTTGGTAGGTCCTGACGAAGGCCCAATGACGGGCCGAAAGCTTGACAAACAAAAGGGAGACTAAGATCGAGAGCAACGTCCCGCCTCAGTCCAATTTCTTTCAACTATATATATATATATATATATATATATATATATATATATATATATATATGTATATATATATATATATATATATACATAACATGTATACATATATAAAACGTAGAAAGATATTACCAAAACACAGGTTGTAGGCAAACCTCATCTTGTATAATTTTTCATTACGTTTGCAAAAATCTTTTCATATTATCTACCGTCCATCAAACAAAATTTAGATGACCAGCCTATTTTTCTCTCCTTTTTTTTTTCTTCTCATCATATAGACTCCCATGTTTCATCTGAAGAGCTCATACATGTTCTGTCAACTGGCTTGAACAGGAGCGGTGTTTTATTCGTAGTTTTTTTTTTTTCTATGTAAGAATTAACGATACTCATTTAGGTTGGTGATTACTTTTTATAATAATTAAATATATGTCTTGTATCACTGTGTGAAATCTCATTTCACTTGATACATAGTGAATAATATCTTCCCGACATATGATTACGTTGAAGTTGTAAGGGAATCGTAAGATCGCACAGAAAAATGGCAGCATCAAACCCCGATAATAAACTCACAAATCCACTCGGTGATCTCTTTTATGCATCCCATGAAAACCTATTATAAGTCGCATAATCGAAATTTGTAGGTAGTCACGACTGATAATTTCAGGAAGCAAACTTCTTTATACAGACTTCTTCAGGGGATGGCAGGTATCGCGCAAGCGTGGATTATGCATTTTTAGTCGTCTCAAGAAAGTTAGAAAGATGCAAAGATTTATTTGAATATTGAACATTCCAGGCTCTTGTCAACTTTATGGGAATTACTGAAACAGAACCAAGAAATAAACTCAAGTGGACGTTATTCTATTACGAAATTCGACTTTGATAAATCAGTACCACCAATTCTACTTGCGATATTACATCGTTGATGGTTTGCCTAGTGTTGAAATAAAGCCACGTGCTTCTGTTACAGACACGCGAGCTTTGTATTTGGATACAAGTAGCGGGGACAAACAAGGTGTTACAGCTTTTCAAATGTTGTATACAATGAATAAACTTCCTTCTGTTTCCAAAATTCCTTGACTAGCTATGGTAAGGAATTTTGTGAACAATAGGAAGTCAAGAGTGGGTTCGTGTGCTTTTGATATCGCCACAATACGAGATTTACTTGCCGTGTCTTATAGTCGTGTAAATGGAAATACGCAAGGCTGGACACAATCGTCCGATCGATCGCTTTTCATTGAAAGACTTTGAAGGCTTGTGATCAACGGATTACAGTTTCCATAAAAGATTGCCTCCATGAATCAGTAAATTCAAGACAATAACGTAGTAGAAATTTGCGACACCCTCGGCATAGCCTGGTGCCCAATAATAAAAGACGCTATTCATTTGAGTTGACGACGGAACGTAAATTGGCGATCGTAGAGTACGTGAAGTTCAAACCGCGCGCGCGAACACAGATAGCGAAGGGAAGCGACATTATTATTCATGAGCGGTCGTTATTCATCCAATCAGAAAGCGGATTCCTACACCGCAAACACGGCAATTTGATGATTGGGTAAAGCGGGACCGTAAGTCACACCCCCTTAGTAACCCTCGGTTCGGGCTCGATTTTGGAAAACCTGTCCGTCTGTGGGGGTGTTCGCTCGCCAAAGCAAACCGTCCTAAACGGGTTAAACGTCGGTGAACCCTGCTAAAATTTCATTAATGCATTTATCTCTTGACATGATGATGGATTTAATTCCAGAAATACTCAACAATCAAGAAAGAGCAAGAATAACAGCAACAATAATAACTTTGTCGAACAAGACAACTTTTTTAGTTGGGTCATCGGTAGATTATCGTTATGATGACTTACAGAAACAAACAAACTGTACAAAAAACAAATAAGGGAACATTTGAAATTGACAGGAATACGCTAGCTTGTATCTATGAAACATAAGGAGAGCATTTTAAATATTGCATGAAGTCCATTTTCATAGAGAAGCACTTGAAGCATTTGAATCATTTACGAGTGCACACCCTTTTAGAACGAAACATTAAACATGAATAGCCATACGCTTTGTAACATCATGATTTTCTACTCGGTTTGCCGTTCAATTTGAACACGCAATTAGTGATATCAATCAGCGGGACCAGGTAACCCTAAAACAACACGAATGAAAGTTCATTGTACACTCTTAGAAAAAAAAAGGTTCTTTTGAGCACCATTAAATGGTTCTCAGCACTGTCAGTATAGCGACACCCTTCTTGGTGCTCGTGAGAACCTTTTTTAAATGGTGCTTGTCGGCACCTTTTGCAAAAGGTGCCCATTAGAACCTTTTTCCCGATGAAATGGCGCTCGTGAGTACCATTTGGAAGGTGCCCATGGGCACCTTTTTGACTCTTTTCAAAAGGTGTTCATGAGAACCATTTCATTGGAAAAGGTTCTAATGGGCACCAATGTTAATAGGTGCTGACAGGCACCATTTAAAAAGGTTCTCACAGGCTCCAAAAAAGGTGTCGCTATTGTGACAGTGCTGAGAACCATTTAATTAATGGTACTCAAAAGAACCTTTTTTTATACCTCCGCCAACGAAGTGGCCGGAGGCATTATGTTTTCGGGTCGTCCGTCCGTCCGTCCGTTCGTACGTACGTACGTACGTCCGTCCGTAGGTACGTCCGTCCCGTTTTGTTTTTGTCGATGTCTCAAGAACCGTGTGGTGGTTTTACATCAAACTTGGTATGAGGGTATATCCTGGGGGGATAATACTTTGTTTGAATTTTAGGTTCACGGGGTCAAAGGTCAAAGGTCACAGGTTATTTTGTAAAAAAAGGTTGAAAATTCATATTTTTTCTCCATATCTCGCAAATGGTTCAAGGTATCTTCATGGAACTTAGTATATATGCTTGTTCCGATGGGCAGTGATTATCTAGGGAAGTTGGGGGTCATGGTTCAAAGGTCAGGGGGGTCAAATTTCAAGGTCAACTCCTCAAAATATCACTACTCTCCTTATATTTATGCAATGGCTGAAGGTTGTTTTTTTTTTTTTGTAACTTGATGTATACATGTATTACCCAATATGTGACCCGCTACAACAAAATGATCCTTAAGTCGGGCGAGGTCAATTATTTGAAAATTGCATCGCTTAATTTCCTAATCTTTCTGCTTTAAGTTGATAATATATTTTGGGAAGTTTCTTGCCAAAAGGTCAAAGGTCAAAGGTCAAGTGAAAGTGCTGAATTGCACTTTTTTCTCCATATCTCAAAAAGTAACTCAAGGTATCATCATGAAACTTACATATTTATGCATGTTCAACCTAATAGTGATTCTCTTTGGAACTGTGAGGTCAAAGGTCAAAGGCCAGGTTTAGATAATGCTATTTTCCCATAAACTATACTTTTTCTCAATACCTTGAAAATTACTCAATGCATAAACATATAAAAGGGTCAAAAGTCAAGTATAAATCATCAGTTTCCCAACTACCTGCACTCTGACATTTTAATAATTCATCCAATTGAACCTAGTTCTAGGAAAGTGAACATTCAGCACATTTGTGTCAAACCTGTCATTTTAATATTTTGCCAATTGTGTGAAACTGTCATCACATATTGTCAAGACACTGTGCTATAGACCTATTGGGAGAACCATGCATTATGGTGGAGGCATATCAGTCGCCGTAGCGATATATCTATTTTTTCCTTTGAATGTAGTATGTGAATTGATGTCTGTGTATATTTGGTGTGTTTCACACGCAGTGCTAGTAAGGTGCTTCACTGGCACCATTCTTAAAAGTACATTTGTACCTATCTGCATTGAAAATGTGCATCACAAACTCATTTGTCAAAACTCATCAGTCAAACATACGTACAAAACATACATATTAGCAACACATGAGCATGTCATACATTATCGTTGACACTGGAAAGAAAAGTAAAGAAAACACACCCATGCACACACAGTTTCACAAGCATGAATACATGTACATGAAATCCACCAATATTTTTTTCATGAAACATTACTCAATAACTGAAAACCATAGAAATTTGCTCTTTCAGAAATTCGCAGAAATGTATTTATTCACCTTAACTTTTACAATCTAAAGGTGAGGTTTGTATTTGTCATGTTATAATCTGTCAAATAATCCTAAAAAAATAATTTCATTTGTTCACTAATTTTTTTCCCCACAATATTTGTCATTTGTGTACCGAGCAGTTCTTGAAACACCATCACACATCTCTGTACAGATGATATGAAATAGCAAGAGGTGCATCAGGCTTTTGAAATACATAACAAATTTTCTAATTCTCTATGAAATAATTCCTGCATGGATGAGATACAGTAATTGTGTCAGTCTTCAGATATGCAGAAGTCAACGTTTTCCGCATATTTGATAGTTTGTTTGGTGTTGGGGTTTTTTTTAAGCATATTTGTCCTAAGAGCAACTACAAAGGGCAGGAAAACATTTCCATTAAACAGGACCTTTGGTATTGTCACAGAATACATAAATTATATTACCTTTAACTTATCTTTGTATACGAGTGACTTTTTCTTTTTGTTCTGCAATTTGAAAGCACCATAGACACATATATACAACTGCAAATACAAGAAGAGTATAAATTCAGGTTAATCATGACCTCTGACAATTTAGAGCATGTCCTACGAAAAAAAAAAAAAAAAAAAACAAAACAAAACAAAACAAAACATGGGCGTCACCAGGGGGGTGCGCTGGGTGAGATGGCACCCCCCTTCAGAACCTTAAAAAAAAAAAGAAACCCTTCAGTCTGCGAGCGGCCTCAACGCCAGACGCTAAATAATTGTTCTTTTTTATTTTATCTCTTATTTTATTTTATTTTTTGCACCAGGAGGAAAAAAAACCCAAAACAAAACAAAACAAAAAGAAAACAAAAACAAAAACAAAAACCAAAAACAATCGCACCCCGGCTCTGGCAGCACCGATGCTATACATACAGTGTTTACTATATCTATCGACCGTACTGTTTATACGTAAGATATATTTCATTCATTGTGCAACGGATTATCAATTCAGAAAATGCAAAAGCTCCGTCGCTTGAGAGGGGGATACCCCGCCCACACCCACCTACCTCCGTTATAGGTCTCCAATCAGTGGCGTAAATTGGTGGGGGGGGGGGCACATGCCCTCCCCCCCCCCATCCGCTGGTACCAAAAAAAAATATCAAAATGGTAATCAAGGGTTAGTAAACTGCTTTTGAAGATTTTTTTTTTTTTTTAGATTTCTTTTAACCATAATTAAACAGGCATCAATAGTGTGAAACATTGTTCAAAAAGCCCGGAGCCGACAAAAGATTGTGATTCAGCATGATTCCTGGTTGGCATTCTAAATGATAAGGAGGATGGAGCAGTGTACTCAGAACATCCGAACAGCAAAGAGTCGCTGCAATGTTGCGCAATGTGATGTAGAATGTACACCTCAGTAACTTACACTTCGTTGTATCAAAGCTAGATCACTGAGTGTTGCTTTACATACTATAGTCTATATCAAAATGCCTTGCATTGCCAATAATAAGACTTGACCTGGGCTATTTCCCAACTTTTCCATGCATAAAACACACACACACACAAACACAAACAATTAGGGGATGATCTAAAGTGCAGATTTTGGACATCCTTCCCCCGCTTGGTCACTTCGCTGGTCATGCCTCCCCCAATCATGAACATAAACCGACATCCTTGACTACCAGTGGCGCACCGCCCCCTTAATTTCAAAAGTAAAAAAAAAAAGCTACAAACGGCAGTTTTTGGACTGTAAAATGTCAAATGTCATATTTGCCATTCTCCTGATGTTGCTGTCAGTATTAAATTGCCAGTAGTTGCACCCGGTGTTCCCCCCCCCCCTTAATTTACAAAGCGAAAAGGAATAGCTACAAACGGCAGTTTTTAGTTTTTAGACCGTAAAATGTCAACATTTTCAAGCTCGCTCGCTTCACTCGCTCGCATTTTAATCAATTAAGTTAAATTAAATTCAATTCAAACTTTATTTCATTTTTCGAAAAGAACATAAACATTTCACTTTCTTGGGTAACAAAGAATAAGGTTGCATAATCAAAACAAAGTAAATTGAGAAAACATAATTGTGGAACCTTGGGGTAACAAAAACGTTGTAAGGGAAATTAATTGACTGAAGTGATACAGACGATATAATAGTTAATGCCATTCTCCTGATGTTGATGCTAGTAATATGCCAGGAGTTGCGCCCGGTGCGCGCCCCCCTTAATTCAAAAAACGAAAAAATATAGCTACAAACGGCAGTTTTCTTACTGTGTCAAAATTCTCAAGCTCACTCGTTCCGCTCGCTCGCAATTAATTGTAATGCCATTCTCCTGATGTTACTGACAGTAATTGCCAGCAGTTGCTCCTCGTGCGCCCTGCCTAATTTCCAAAGAGAAAAAAATATAGCTACAAACGGCAATTTTTTGCCTGTAGAATGTCAAATTTTTTTAAGCTCGCTCGCATTTAATCGCTTGCCATCCTCCTGATGTTACTGACAGTAATTGCCAGCAGTTGCGCCCGGTGCGCCCCCCTTTAATCTCCAAAGCGAAAAGACAGAGCTAAAAACGACAGTTTTTGGACTGTAAAATGTCAAAATTTTCAAGCTCGCTCGCTCGCATTTAATCGTTATGCCATTATCATCATGTTGCTGCCAGTAATTGCTAGCAGTTGCCCCCGGTGCGCCCCCCTTCATTTCCAAAGCGAAAAAATATAGCTGCAAACCGCAGTTTGGGATTGTAAAATATCAAAATTTTCAAGCTCGCTCGCTCCGCTCGCTCGCATATTATTGTTATGCAATTCTCTTTTTTTTTCTTTTCACAAAAAGTCCCTCCGTGGGAGGGGTATCCCCCTCCTACACCCTCTCCCGCTCGGTTGCTTCGCTCCCTCGCCGAGGATCTCACACCACACCGTCACATAAAATGTACCCCCGTAATAGTCCTTCATAGTATATTTATTTTTACTATGCTCTGTAAGCGCGACTTTTACACTCTTGTTTTTACAAAAAGTTCCTACCGTGGGAGGGGGTATTCCCCTCCCACATCCCTCCGCACTGAAGGAGCGGAATAGATCATCGCCGTCACATAATGTACCCCCGAAAAGTCCTTCATAGCGAAAGATTCGTGCATGGTGCATGTATACAATCACATGTATTATGTACAATAAATAGAGTATGTGTAAATGTACATGATGACACAGGAGCCAATAAATCAAATAAAAAAAAAAAATCTCACCATTTACATTTACTGTCAAAACGCACCCCCCCCCCTTGAAAAAAAGCTGGTGACGCCCCTGAAAAAGAACACATTATATTTTATAATGTGAAGGATAACAAGAATCCAAAGGGGAAAAGAGCTAGGATACCACACCCACACAGCTTCACAAGCATGAATGAACAAAATTCCTCAACCATGATCAAAAATATATAACACTGGGAATCAATAAAAAATTACACTTTTTTAAAAGCAGAGCCATAAATTCATTAGAGTAAACTATACAATGCAGGCCTAAAGCTGAGGTTTGAATTTGCTGTCCTATAACCTATGACAATATGTTGTTAGCATTTAATTCTGTTTACCATTTAATTTTGTTCATCAAATTTGGCAACAGTTTTTAAACACAACCACCACCACCACGCACATGTACATTTTATATTTCTGCAAAAACAATAACTGGTGACAAGTGGTACATCAGTGCTTCGAAATAAATTACATAATCTTCAATTCTCTACACAATACGTTATTCCTGCGCAATAAGTTTTACCAGTCTAGGTGCAAACTTTAAAAGTGTGCAGAAATCGACCACACAATGACTGGAGAAGTATAAAGACCATTTTCCGTTTGTGCTTTTAAAATTTAAAACTATGAATGACTCCACTTCTCAGATTGGCATCTGGTCTGATCTCATAACGCCTACCCTCTCCCCCCCCCCCCCCACACATACAGTTGATACAAAGCTGTTAAATGCAAATTATAGTGAAACATTATCACTGGTACATTGTAAGTTGCAAATACTGTCCTGGGATCATAACAAAACATACGTGACCCCCCATCACACAAACCAACAAAAAGTTGCCAGACATGAATTTTGGGTTGACGGCAGATTCTGAAAGAGCAGCTATAAAATAAACTACACGTCAATGCAAACGGACTTACCTACCCTATCTACATGGTACATATTTCTCAAAGGTTTTCTCAATCAGTCGTCACGCCGTATGCAAATTAGGCATAATGAGGTTCCGTGTGCCAGTGTTTACTCGATGCGCATGACCGTCTCGCGAATTTGAGCTTTCACGGGATTTTGCGAGACTCTGTACATGCTCCAATACAGTTGCCATGCAGTTAGCGCTAGTGTATACGATTTCGACATGGTGGGGTGAGTCCAATTACCCGTTTCCTACTCTTCATTTTGATATAAAACTTGTCCATACTTAAAAATATTTTCAATGTTTAATCTCTCGTTAAATTTACCTTATATTTTGCTCGTAGTTTTGATGTATTCGAAACATAAACCTCTATTTTGCTGGATCCTGGCTGGTATCAAACTTTTCATACTCTATTTTTTTTTTATTCGGCAGAGGAAGCATGTACCGATACTTGTTTTAGAAATCGAAAAGATGCAATATCTGTTAAGTTACTTAAAAATTCGTTCAAAAACTGACTAAAAAGAGACTTGCACCGGAAGTTGCGATCGCCGAAGTCAAGATTTTTCCTACATATGGCGCGAAGCTTGGCGTGTCGTTGAAGGTATTTTGTTTGCATTCATAATATAGAGCTGCCAACATTGAAATGCGATTATCAGGGAGACTATTCAATGACATGCTAATGATTCTATGCTGGTTCATAATTGTTCATTTCCAGAGAGTCTTTTGTGGAATCGGGAGTTTCCCCCCCCCCCCCCAAAAAAAAAAAAAAGAAAAGAAGGGGAAATTAACATTTTAAATAATCACCCTGAGAAGAAAACGAAACTGCATGCTTCATGAATCCAGGCCTTCGGGCTCTAGAATAATAATGATAATAATAATAATAAAAAAATGTGGCATGAATAATAGTTCATCAGATTATTTAAGATTAACATTCATGCAAATCACCAGTAGTCCCCAGCTACAGCTTCCAAGTTCCAGTTTAAAAAAAAAAAATTAAATCAAAAATAAATGGATAAATCATAATCTGCTAGCGGACATATCATCAAAACCAGAAATATAATTTGAAGGAGTGAGAATGTCCAAGGAAAAAAACAGACACAAGGTTATTTTATTTATTAAACCGTAACTTGCAAGACAACTTGATGTAAAACTAAACATGAAAAGAAGATCGCAATGGAACATTTCAGAAAAGAAAAGGCATGAGAAACATCGTAACACAAATATTAGTATACGGGAATAAACCCAAGTGTTTTTTTTTTTTTTTTTTTTTTTTTTTTACAACGTGTGAAATTGCTGACGTGCTCGTATCTGCAAGTAGTCAAACAAATGACAAATCCATACGAACACAAAGTGGCGATAACGAATCCTTAAATAATTATCTACGACATTTTGACAGAATATGACAGAATAAACCTATTATAATAAAAGTATACACGTTATATACACAGTCTTCGAGACCCGACACAGGAAGTAAAAAAAAAAAACACACAGTAGCAGACGATGTGATGACGTCATGCAACCGTCGTTTCTGATCAATCACGATCCAGCATTGTACGAAGGTGTGACATACTGTTGTAATTTGCTGGATCCCATGAGGTATAAAAGATAGAGTGACTTGATTTTTCCATATTTTGAAAATAAGATAATCAAGTATCCCACTTATTTGATTTGAAAGAGATGCAAGGTGGTTAAGAACGTATTCGACCCACTTCTTTCGGGTTTAAATTTTATATTTTCAACGCGTGAAATTACTCATATTTTTACCCTAATTCCCTTTGTAATATTATCAAATCATTGTCATTAAATTAGACCTTGAGCTTTCTTCTTTCATTTTATGTAAAAATGAGCTGTAAATAATATGCTGGGGCTGCACCACGATAGTTTAAAAAGAACACTGCACAGCTAATTATGTATTCATGACCGCTCCGAGCGTGCATATGTCCTCCGCGCTCTGTGCGAGATTCGCACGCCGTGACGACTGACTGTTCTCTGGCAGCATCAGTGTTTTCTCTTTGACTCAGCTCATTCTTCGCTTCATACGGTATACTGTCCTGCCATGGCTCATCGGCTATGTTGGCTTTGGCCTCAAACCGATGTAGTTTTATCTGTCTCATGTTTTTCTCTCTAGATTTGGTTTTCTTTTTTCCACCTTTTCTTTCATTTGTTTTTTGTTCGCTCTTCCCTCTTTTCCTTTTTTTTTCTCTTCTTTATGAGGTATCCACATAGTGTTTTAAGTGGGTACCTCATTTTTTTTCCCACAGAATTTATTGATATATTACAGTATGAATCATAGCTCATTTTCTAATGATCACAGACATGAACATGTTATTCCCTGCTACGTGTGTATGAACGTGTGTATCAATGTACAAAATATGTTCATGTCAAACGTGTGAATTATTGTATGTGCATTCTGTTGAAAATGTGAAAATAAAGTTAGAATTGAATTGAATTGGTATACAGCTGGGGAGGGTGCATACCTATTATGTTCAAAGGGATGGTTGTCAACATTTTGTTTTAATGTGTTAAGAGTGCATAATTCCCTCGAATCGTTGCGTGTATTTGTCAAGGGTATTACCATTTACCCTGCTCTCCAAAAGAGGTATGTTATCGTGAATTTCTCTCTTACTGTGTATGGAAATTAAGTGGAAAATTATAACTATGTATGATTTTTCTTGCATTTTCTTTATATCTCGCGTTTTGCGGATAGCCTTCATACACAAAATGGCAGCCTACCATTTGAACGGTTTTAGGAACCATACGCTCTAGAATTTTTGCTTAAAAAAAGCTATAGTCCTTTGACGTACTACAAAAAAAAAAAAAACTCGACAGAATCTGAAGTACGCGGCTGAAAAAAAAAAAAGCGAAGTCTGAGTTTTGACGTTATATCATGCCCACGCAATGATACGCTACGCCAGTCTGACAGACAATCCTTTGACGGTGGGCCCAAACAATTTATACCCAAGACACTTCCTCTTCTCAAGAATAACGTGTGCCATCGACATTTCAGCGAATAACATGTGTATGAATGCGTATGCTTTTTTCAATAACTATCGACTCCAATAGAGAATCTTCGGCTGTGTCTGTATACTTAGCATAGACATTAGGTATCAAAAATGTAAACAACACTTTCTAATACGGAGATTCTCTAATATAGTCATGATAGTGCATGCGCTGTGGCACAGTGGATAAGGCTCCCGACTCCCGATCGGAGGACCCGAGTTCGAATCTCGCTCAGTGCTTACTTCCTTTTAGACATGCTTTTTTATCCACACTATCCCTCTCGACACAGGTGTATAAAATACGTTTATCTGACAACAATAGTGGAATAAAAGTGGCAGGGCCCTCTGGTAGAGCAGTGGCAATACTGACGTGGCTACCCTGGATGAATATGACCTTATTGACTTACGTTAGATTATCATATCAGAGCCGGACCAGTCTTCCCACTTCATGATATCCCCACGTTACCGGGTCTTAATCAAAGTAACAAGATACAAAAACATAAGAAAGCAGGAGGTAATCTTTGAGCATCTACCCAAAAAAAAAATGTAACCAGACCATGTTTTTAATTTTAGAGGAACCCCCCCCCCACACACACACACACACTACTGACATCTACTGACTACAACTTACTCCGATACCTACTTATGTTAGGCGTACTTGCCACAAATTTCTAAGGCCCAATGATTTTTCGAGAATCTTCCAAATCAAGTTTATTATCATGCGATTTGCCATGGCATTTTCGTTTGTGAGTCGAGATTTCCTGCATTCTTCTATATTGTATCTCATATATTGTTCCACATAACATTATTAAGACTTTTTTTCTTTTGGCATAAAGCCATCCATTTCCATTTCGTACGCGGCTGCATCCTTTATACAACCCGTACTTCTAGCCGCTTCAGTGTCGTCTAAAGGTATAATGGCACACAGTGTCATAATGGTTGAGTACAAGGTGCACATGCCGTCGGTGCCTGCGTGTATAAACGCACGTCGATTTCTGTATGATTTATCACAAAGGCATGCACACCGTAAAGGACCTTGTGCGGCGCAAACGCAAGTTGATTTATGTTGATCTCAATACCGTCAACGACGCTTTTAGTGGCGAAACAAGCATAGCAATCGTACGGGCAATATATATATATATATATATATATATATATATATATACATTTTTTTTTTTTTGGGGGGGGATATTTTCTGTCAGATGACATTGATAAGCTCATGAAAAAAAAAAAAATCCAAACCAAGATTTAGTCGATAATGTCATATGTCAATCACAATTATTATGATTAAATTTGCAAAATACATTTCAATGCACATTTCTTAAAAATGATCGAAACATACATTTGTCCATAATTATTGCTTATAGAATTTCCGAAAGACATTCTATAGAAAAGTGTAAGTTACGTTCAGTTAAGATCAATAATAGACATTATTTTAAAGTATATGACGCGTGTTTCATTCTTGTGGCTACACAATTATGCAATGATCATTGTATAATAAAATCAACAAAAATAGCATATAATGTTGCACACCGATGTGTTGGCTCAGTAAGTAGAGCGGCTGCCTCACAATCGGGAGGTCGTGGGTTCGAACCCCGGCCGCGTCATACCAAAAGACGTTAAAAGATGAGAGTTGCTGCTACCTTGTTTGCCGTTCAACAGTTTAAAAGGTTAGAGCAACGTCGATCTGGCGCTGCTCAGTGGCTGCCGGGCCGGTTAGAGCAACGTCGATCTGGCGCTGCTCAGTGGCTGCCGGGCCCACGATCAATTGGGCAAAAAAAGACTTTCCATTTTCGGGCAATAAAATTTGGAGTTTATATCTAAAACAATTATCAATACACGCATGTGGTCTCAAATGGTTTGAATAGTACGATGGTCTTTTTCTGGGGCAGTGCCTTACACTCTCATACTGTGTAATCATTTTGCTGACTCTCTCAATACACATACAAACCCTGTAACCGACACATTTCACGGCAACAATTCAATGACATGTTTCACTGTTTTCTGCAACCCCATCCTCTTGTAAAATTGCTATCAAAACTGTTGGTAAAATTGAAACACTCCACAAAGTTTTCAATGAAATAGAACGTGAGGATCAAACTGATATTAACTTTATCATACACGCTGCATCTGCTATTTAAGGTTCATTTGCACTTGTCTCACCTGTTAACATCCGGATTGTTAGGCTATCCCTACACTCTTAAAATGTTGAGTGAATTTAGTTGGGTAATTGTTGGTTGGTAAAAAAAAAAAAGAAATCATCCTTCTGGGCAATTATCACCCAATTGAGCTTTAACGTGATTAAAACAACATCGGGCAATTATTTTAAATTCAATATTGGGCGAATATTTACCAACAGAATTGGTAATGGAGAGTTGGGTACTTTTTGCCCTGCCGCTGCGTAAGTGACGCATTCCCTTTGCGTGTCGGGAAATGTTTGTTGGGCAACTGATACTTGGGCAGAAATTTGCCCTGTATAATTTCCTAACATTATTTTGCACATTTAGCCTAGGTATTTCTTACCGTTACTTGGGTAATTTTGTTACGTTCCTTTCTAAGTTGGTAAATTTTCATGGACAAGTGCGGGTACGCGTGCATGTGTTTATGTATGTGACGGTGTGTGTGTGTGTGTGTGTGTGTGTGTGTGTGTGTGTGTGTGTGAGTGTGTGTGTGTGTGGTATAGGCCTACGTATGGGACGATGGCCGAACCTTAAGATTTTGTAGGGGGTACCAAGAATTACTGTAGGGGATTCTCGGTTTTAGGAATGGGGGGAGGAGGGGGGACAACACACAGGCGCGGTATTGTCATTTTTTTTTTTATACAGTATATACATTATAATAATGTATATACTAAAAAAGCAAGAACTACATCGTGGACGTATATTGACATAATTTTCTTACGTTTCCCTTTATTCCGTCAACACCGGAGGGGTTAAAAAAATCAACATTGTGGAAGTATCTGTCTGTGCGAGCAAACTACAGGATACTCCTACAATATTGCTAGTTTGTGTTTTGTGTGTGTTTGGGTGTGTGTGTGTGCACGTGCGTGTGTGTGTCGGTTTTGCGGGCAAATAGTTAGATGACACACTTTGAAACCCATTGTACCTGACTGGACTTGCTAACCACTTCATTCCCAGTATTAAAACATTGAAATTTTGATACCAGTTGATACCAGTTGGTTTCTATTGTTTTCTACTGTGTTTTGTTTTGTTTGTTTTTTTGCTCATGAATATTCATAAGTTATTAAAATATTATTTTCGTGAAAAAGATAAAATATTGTTTAATTGAATGTTTTTTATGATGTCAATAAACTCTGAAAGGTCTGAAATGTATTAGAAATTTATTGAATATTATTGCCGTGATATTCACAATTATAACTTGTACCTTTGATGAGGTATTTTCATATCTTTATAATAAAAGTGTTATCTACGTGGTAACCATTACAACTAAATGACCGTATATGTGTGAATGAAATATCCCTGGTAATAAATAAGTTTAGGATGTAGCCAAAGCCTGTTTCACTTGTGGGTATATACGACTAGCTGTATAGGTTTATTATAGGTTAAATAATAATATGAACAATGTCTTGACATTCACATGTTCTGGTAAACACCCATACATCAAGTAAATTCAACACAAAATTTTTGATTAACTAAAATTCAACTTACTAAACAGTTGAACGAATGGAAGTAGGGCAATATCTAATTGGGTAAAATTGGTTGGCAAATAATTACCCAACTCCAAATATAACCAACGGTTGGGAAATTGCAAAGTTGGATAAAGTCTGATTGGTCAACAGCTGATGGGCAATTTAATTTGCCCAACCACATAGCAAACTCATTACCCAACATCAGCTGGGCAGATTTTAACTAATATTTGTGTGGACAGCATGGTGCCCAGTGTTGGTTAAAAATTGGGTTTTTTTTTTTTTTTTTGGGGGGGGGGCAACTATCTTAAAAGTGTATGACAACGAAAATGACATTGATTTTATGTCATGAGTGGGTTTTTTTTCGCAAGTCAAGCACCCTATCCAATGAAGTCCTGAATTTATCAAATTTCATTCTCCAAATGTAACATATATTTCATGCTCATTCATACTATTTCCAAGATATTCAGGTTGGCTTTCGTTTTAAACATACCTTTCAGTGACATCATTTTACAGATTAAGTCCCGACAAAGATCAACAAATGGATTGAGTTTCATAGATTTGAAGTTACACTTACCTTCTGCAGCAGTGCCAGAAAACACAGAAGCAGTCAATGCCAGTAGCAGAACGAGGGCGTATCTTCTCTCCATCGTAATTAGTCTACGGCTGACACTTTCCAGTTAGAATAGAATCAATGTTCGTTTTGATCGTGTTGATCGACAGGCTTGTAAAATAATCATTGTAATCGCAGTTTTCTGCAAAGTGCAATCGTCGAGAACACCCAGGCAAATGTAGCTTATCAAGACAGAATAGATTCGTATGTAGAAAAAAAAAAAGGCAAGGGGAGTGCACTGCTTCAAACAGTGCATACGCACCGATTTGCTCTTTTGTCACTGTTCCGTTATGTTGCAACCCACACAAAGTGGCGTATATAATAACGTTCACATTGTTATTTCACGGGAGACTGCATCAGATATTTCATATTTAGCAGAGACATTGAAATGCCAATGGTACAAAATAATGTTGTATGTTATGTGTATGCGCTGTTTGTCATGTTCATCAAGTGGCGTGATGTGTGCGTGGCCGGAATTAGCGTCGGAAAGTTTGGAGCGGGCTTATTTCCTTGTGCAATGCTGTGTATAACGTAGCGTCCCAGTGAACATCGGAAGCTAAGTCATTCTCATATAGTGTAATATGCCACGAGGAATCGTTGTTATGCTATGAGCGGTTGATTATTTCCCTGAGATTAAAAAGGTTGTTGATATAAGTCATTTGTCAAAACAATAAAGAAGAGGTGGGTATTCCACGCATCCTCACCGTTTCAAAGTGTGAAACGAGACTCTTCCGTCCTATTTAAGAACTCAACTGGCTCCACTTTATAGCCAGTCAACTGAATGGTTTCCAGAAGTACCTGTAAGGGAACTCAAAACCGTAAAGAGATAGACATGTCTTGCGGCACAAAGTGTCCCTAGCGGCACAGGGCGACAATTTATGCAGGGAGGGACGGCACAGATTGTTACCTCTGCACAATTTGTTGCCTGGCGAAAAATTGTGCTGCTGGTGCAGTTTCAATTTCTGACCTCAATGGCGACAGTTTGTGAAATAAGCAAAATGATGGTAGCTGTACAAACTGTCGTCGGTCGTTGTCTTCAAGCTGCAGAAGATAATGCTATACTATAAAGATGTACTACGAATTGTCAGGTGCATGGGATGGGTGTTCCTTTGGTATGCTTGGGGTGGGGTTGGACTTTAACTGATAAATGTGAAGTGAGTGTGTGTGTGTATTGTATGTATTGTGTATGGTGTGTAGGTATGTATGCGCACAGCTGTGGGTGTGTGTTTGGAGTATGGTAATATGTGTGGAATAAGTATATTTGGTTAACATGGGAAACTTAAAAAAAAAAAACAACGTAAAAAGTTTTCATTACCATTGTGTGCATGTATGGTGGTTTGTTTGTCTGTGTTTTGATCGCATGTGTGTAGTGTGTATGGTGTTGTATGCCATGTGCAGTGGTCTTTCTGTGAGGGCCGGTGGATGTGTGGTGTGTATGTGTAGGGATTCACATGGCCTGTGGTATGGTGTGCCTGGTTGGTGGATGGCAGTGGTTCTCTCTTTCTTTCTCTCTCTCTCTCCTCTTTCTCTCCCTCTCTCTCTCTCTCTCTCTCTCTCTCTCTCTTTATTCGCGTGTATAATCAATGTGTATGTATGCATGGATGTATGTATGCATGCATGCATGTATGTGCGCATGTATGCATGTATAGGTGTATGCATGCGTTTGCGTCTGTTCGTTTGCGTGTTTATTTTTCGAGCCCACCGGACGTGAGGGGAGAGTAAGGGACCACCTGCGACGTTTATCCTTCCGTCTTCCGTCCGTCGTCCATACGTAACGCTACAAAAACCTGAATAATTCTGTACCCAGGGTTTCAACTTAAACTAACCTTGGAGGGAAGGGCGCTCATACAAAGTTACATTTACCCAAGCATGGAGGTCACCTCAATGTCAAAGGTTACAGGCAGCGGCGGTCCATGTCGTTTTTCTTTTAATGGCACGTTTCTATAAAATCATAACACCATGCACATACAGACTCACGCACATACACACACACAACCATTTCCCCTGCACTCACCCATCACATACCTACTCCACACACACACATTTATACCCGTCCCTCAAAAACCCACACCCCATCCTTCCATTCCTCTCCTCTTCACGAGCACCACCTAACATGCATACATACATACATACACATACACACACTCACACACGCAAACGGACAATCAATTATCATGTGCGAGCGCACATGCACACTTCCTCAATAATTGATAAATAGTTATCTACAGTGCATAACTGATATTACATACAATGTATATATATATATATATATATATATATATATATATATATGTATGTATATATATATATATATGCATATTCATAATATGAATATCTGAATATAAGAACGACCCAAGTCCAAATTTCGCTATCGCCTTTGGAAACAATTTACGAAGTCATGCAAAATACAATCATTCAAGTGACTGTTTTATATTCAAATTTGTATGAATATATTACTAATAACTGAAAACACTAAATGCAGATAGAATTTATTTATTAATTTCTATATTTCCTTCTTTTTTCAAATGGACTTTATATGCTGTCGTATGGGAAGCAAGTAGAGTCATATCTTCTTGCCAAGAATTTAGATAGTGCCCGAAAGCCTGCTGGAAAAGCAGGCTTTTCATCCGTGTACACATAAACTAAACTCAACTCAACTGCATCCTGTACGTGTTATTATAATAGTTCATGATGGAAATTGTCATTTATTTGTCAGGCTTCATCTGGTTTTTGCAATTGTTGTAATGTCGTAGAGTTGTATGTAAAGCTCAACAGCGGTTTACAGCAAGTCGTATTTTTCATCGAGTAACAAAGCATACACATAGCGAAAAAGGAAACATAATATATTATACAATGATACGCAATAAATATCAAGTACTGGCATGACTGGAATAGTTAAAAGAAATCAATAAAGATGATTACAAATATCTACAAACATGAAAAGAAAATTTATAATTTATCTTTAGATATATATAACTTAAGGATCTCTTTCATGAATTTTTGATCTCTCTATTAAATTGTTTTTTGTAAACCAGAAAATTATTAGTAGTTTTACGTGAAGATGAGCTGTTTCTGACAAAATTAGAATGAGGTGTTGGCATCATAAATTGAGTATTTGAGTTTCGTAGTGTAAGTTCAGATGATCTTAGTTGAACAGCAGAGGAGAGAGTTGTTATAGCAAGGTTACAATAGTAAAGATTAAGAGTTGTTTTCTTCTTTTTCCCTTGAGTTGGTCGACCTGTAAAAACGAATAAAGAGTTTCCCTATTGCAACGGGTGTCGACACCTTGCATCATTCTTAGACACCTATTTGAATGACTTGCAATGGATTTAGTTGACTCAAGTGACCAGTAATCATTTTATCCTACAGTAGGCCAAGTGGCGCAATCCTTATTTTACAATCATTTGGCTGGAAGATTGTTGCGCTCTTAATAAAAGAAGAGCTAACGTGTATCCATTATTATACCTATTATGTAAACTCCATTTCACTCATGCAGAAATCAACGAAAACACGATATTGTTTTCACATTGTATTATTTAGAAAACATCATTATTACTTTCATCATTTACTTTCATTTCATCCTACCTCCTTTATATAATTTTCAACAGCTTGGAAGCCCATTCAGTTAAAAAGATGTTCTTTCAAAGGGGCCGTGATTTAGATTCCAAGTGAACATTATTTAGAACATATAGCCCATACCAACAAATCGGTTGTAACCGGCACCTCGTTGCAAAAAAACAAAAATAAAAACAAAAAAAAAGGTTACCAAAGACAATACAAAAAAAAATGTGGTGCCCATTTACATCGCGTGCATGTCATTAAGATTTCTGCCAATGACAATGCGTACAATATGTATCACGACTTGGACAAAATCGAGATTAAAAAAAAAAGTGAAATTTGCTGTAACTGACATAACAGCCGAACTTCAATAATCCCAGTAGGCTTAAAATGTGAGATATACATTAGTCTGTGATGTATGTCGTTGAGTCCTGAAGCTGTTTGGCTGTTACCACTGAAACATTTAAAATGCTTTAGAAGTCATATGGTTTTGCACCTTGAATTGGTTGAATATTCACTGAATTGCTCATTGGGTATGATTATTTCTATCTCTGTCTTCTCCTTCAACCTTCTTATGTACAACTATATAATGTATGTTATTCTTTTTATTATCCCTCTGCGCCTCAAAATAGGCCACTGGATCGATGGCGTATTACAAAATGATGTACTTTTATTATTATTATTATTGCTATGAAAAGTGTTTAAAATACCAAAGATATGAACTTAGCTCACAGGATTCATTGCGAAAAACCACAAATGTCGCCATGGCCACGGGTATGTGTCTGCCATAACGAATGGTTCTCCCAGTAATTCTAGAGAATGCTTTGACAATGTGGGGCTGTATTTTCGTAATCGGCAAAAATTTTAATTACAAGTTTGTTTTAAAAAAAAAAAGTCTAGTTTTTTTTTTTTTTTCATGAACTAGGTTTCATTTGGGTGGATGGCGAAATTGTTTAAGAGAGGAGGTATTCGGCATTTTGGGTATTTTTACTTGACCGTTAAACTTGCCTTCTGACCCCATGTCCCACAATTCTTCAAATTATCACCGACTGGTTGATATCAATTTTCATTGCAACGCTAGAGCTTTTTTTCAAAATATGGTAAAAGGAAATCTGACATTTGATCATTTCTCTTTACATCATTTCCATCATCTTTATCATTGTGCAGTGATACATGTTTATTGCCCTTTTTTATGATTAAGTTTATGCATTAAAATAACCTAGTTATATAAAGCTTATGCATTATAGTAATCTCAAAGGTACGGAGGAAAAGTCTAGGTTTAGCAGCAAATTGTAGAAATTTAGGATTTTCAGTTGAGCTTTGACCTTTGCCAATTTACCCCATGGCTGAAGACTCTTCCAGAGAATTTCTATCTGGTAAAACGTGTATACACTACATTTTAAGGAATTATTCACTGCATGGACAAGGGACAAATATTGGAATCTTCAGAATATGACCTTGACATTATTTGACCCCATGACCCTAGAAGTCAAAAAGAGAAGCATTAAGATTCTCGGAGATCCTTTGAGTCATTTCCGAATAATGGAGAAAACATTAAATTTTAGCATTTTCACTTGACCTTTGACCATAAATGGCCCAAAACTAAGAAATGAAGAAAATACCTTCAAACATTGCTTCGATAAATGGTAAAATTTTGAGAATTTGACCTTAACTTTGGCCTTTAACATTAGCAGCCAAAAGCTGATAGTCAGAACTCCGCCCATTTATACATACGTATACAACGTTTCATTGGGATACCTCAAACCAGATACACAAGATGGACACCGCCAAATGCCGCTTCATCTAAAAGCGGTACACTATGTAAGCATGCAAGCGAGTCATAACGGGGATAAGGCCCTGTGACATCAACCAGGTTAAATAATAAAACGTAATTGTTTTTTATTCTACCCATGAAGATACTTGCAAAAAGAAGTAAAACTACGACAACAAACACATACATCATAGGCATGATGCAATGACAAAAAGCCTAGTCTTATTAAGAAAGCATGTTTGCCGTTTTCTTCCATAATGATACACTTGTATTTGACATACTTTATATTAATGCAAAATAGAATTCATCTGTCAGCCAATTTTCTGTCAGTCAAAATGAACGACATGGTGCACAAACATATACCAGGCAGGATTGAACAGGCAAAGGTTAAAAAGAAAATAAAGGTCAAAGGTCAAATTGTGAATTATGACAGCAGCATGGACTTATACGTTTTGCACGAAATACAAGAAGGGATAGGATCGAGAGTAGCATTTGCTAGTATAAAACAAGTACTGCATTTATAACTAAATCTTTAGAATATAACGCTTCATAAGTACAGCGAAGTCTATTTGGTTGTAATTTGAAAAATGTCAAAAAGAGGCAAAAAGGAGTCAAGAGACTTACGTTTATTCACTTTCCACACAGCATTAAACTATCTATATCCAGTCGTATCTTCTGTAGCATGCTTTAGCGTCAATCTACAGAATAAGATGAGTTCCAATAATACGGCAACTTTCCCTCAAAACGTAATAAATCAGGCTATTTCAGCTTTGAAAAACAGAAACAACAACAAAACTCACTTCTTCCCTTTATTTTGTACTTGAGGGATTATTGCCGCGTCTATTTATTAATAATTCTTATACCTCTCGCAAGCAACATACTTAAAGGCATCTTAGATTTATACGCATCATTTTCACTTTCACGAGTTTACGATTTTTAGCAAATACCAAGTACAGATCAGGAGAATAAAGAGGAACAATACAGAGAGCATATTAATAATACGAGTAGGTCAATCAATATCATGTCAACGTTCATAACTTTGAGTCTACGGTCTGTTACTCATGAAGAAGTAGCTGCCATTTCCATGTGGCAATCTTTAATCATACCAGACAGCCGCTTATTTAACACGACAGAACTGAAAAAGAAAAAATATTCTGTCACACAAAGAAAATGTGTCACTTTGTTAAAGTGTCCTTTGACGGACTGGACAGACATTTTCATGCTCTTCACCTACAGTTAACAGCAAGTAAGCACCACTCATATTGTGTGTGTATATTTCACTACGAACTTTTGATAGACATTGCCATGTGGCCGTGAGTGTGTGACTAATCCATATTTTCGGCAAATATTTTTGCTTGTCTCTAACCTTATCCTGTAATATTCAGCTATAAAATCAAGTTAGTACTAGGCGTTTGCTTTTAAACAATGAAGAACGCAATAGAATAACACACACACACCCTCACACACACACACACACACACACACACACACACAAGAAAAACGCACGCACACACAAAACCGACAGGAAATAAAGTGGGAGGAAAGAAGACTTGTCTGGCAGACTTCTCTCAGGTTCTCAAATAATGCAGATTTCTCAGATTCCCCTGGTAATTAGTGCATATCCCTGACTGGGGCTCTCCAAGACTTAATTTTGGTGTCGATCATTACGTAGTTTCTTCGTGGAAGTATCTTTGCATTCTCACCGAATTCCTCTTCCCCTCCCCTCATCTGTTAGTACCCCTATCTGTCCCTTAGTGCACCCTCCTTTCCTGGCGACTTTGTGTTTAATGTCTTTTTTTTCAGTATCTTCCTTATCGCCAAAGATCTCTTCTCTTCCTTCTTCCTTACCTCCTCCACTTTTCTCCTTCATTGGTCCTGTTTAATTAGTCTCCTGTAATGACTTCTGACTCGTCCACTTTCTCCTGATGACCTAAATTCGTTTTCTTGCTTGTCTTATCATGTTTCACCGTGTATGATAGTCCTCTTGCATTTCCTTGCCCTCTCGAGAAACCACCTCCGCGAATAAGTTAGTATAAAAACCTGATAAACTTAAGTGCCTGGAACCATGTCCTTTTAATCCTCTTCTGTTAATTCCTTAGTAGCTGATTCCACTGCTTCTCTGTGTTTAGAAATAAGAAATCATGGTAAGAATGATAAAACAATATAAAAGAATGAAAATGGGTCATTACATCTTTAAATGTTCAGGTGGTTATAATGGAGATATCTCCCCAATGTTCCGTTTAACCTTATACTCACAATAAAAAGCTTGATAGAAAGTTAGGAAATAGGTTTTCTGATTGTGTATGCAGTCATTAACCTGAGCACCTCTGTCACATTGCCTTGATGCTGTGCACTTAATATCACCAAGGAAGATCGCTGTTTCAAGGTAAACTGAGAAACCATTATGTTTGCCTTTGCAGTGTTCATAATAAGATGCCTACCAAGATAGATAAACTTTGAAGCACAAGATATTACTGTTCAACCATCTATGTTCCTTTGAAATGGTTTCTTCGTAGCTATGCTTTCAAAACCAACTGATCATTGCGTCATGAAAATTTTTGACAAATCACAAATTTCCCATTTTGAAATTAACCATGGAATTTAAATTCAGTCTTTATAAGGCCTGACAGTTTGGCGCAATAATGTCAAAATTAAGTGTTTTCCCAAAAGGACTCACTCGCAACTTAATGTGTTTGAGTGTGTGGGCTTTGTGTGTGTCTGTGTGTGTGTTATATTCGACTTTGCTTCTTAAAAAGTCATATATATATATATATATATATTCATATTTCACACAAGACAGCGCATTTCTCTGACACATTCAGTTATCTTACTTCGTACGTTTGCCTTTTTAACTCAATTTCTGCACTTTCGCAAACAATTCCCGGTACTCATCCACGCATGGACACATACTACACACGAACTACATGAAATGATTACGGATAACATCTTCTTTCAGGCCATGTATTTAATAATCCTTTCGTTAATGTTTTTTTTTTTAACTTAAAGTTCCATCTTCAAGGTGATAACACTCACGTAAAGTATACGGTCATAATAGCAATGATTTGCCAATATGCAGTGGATTTTAATGTGAAAAGAAGTGTATGTTCTTGAATAATGGTCTAAATTTGAATTAATCATCAGCAAGGCTGATTTTTTTAGTTTTTCATAGTGTAGTTAAAATTTAAAGTTTTTTTTTTTTCATATTTGCCGCTACGCCCCATTTGTTGGGTAAAACAGCAGTTAGATATAAGAAGGCCTGTTTTTTATTATTATTAATGATTGAATGCAAGAACAAGAGGAATGTGGTCAGTTTCATATCCTCAACACCAGGAGATCTCCACTTGCGTTATCAATTATGTTAGTATTAAGATGTTACATTCATCATCAATCTTAACATGCAAGATTTTCCTTCTTTTTTCTGTGTTTCTCCCTCTCTTTCACAATCTATCACATTCAAACAGAAAGAATAGGTTTAATGACTGATCTTTAAGCCAACACAAACATTTCATTTAGTTCTACCTGTTACAGCTGCGAACAAAATTATGACAGTTAGGGAAAAAAAAGTATATTTTAAGGCGACCCAACATGATTTATATGTTTGTTGATTACGTGGAAACAGCTTGAAATTCACTGCATTCATTTGGGAAAGAACTAAGAAAGAGGAACAGGGGTGTAAAGCAAAACAAAAAATGGTGAATGTGACAATTCGTAAAAGTAATAATATTGGCGAAGCGAAAGAGGGGATTCTTGTCTTAAAGTATGTGAAAAAGTATGTGTAGGACAGTCTCTTCGTTGTTCTACTCACGAGTTGTAATCCCTATACGGCAGAAAATAAAACAAAACAAACCAAATTTGTGAAAATACACAAAAAATTGTCTCACGATTTTTGTGTTTGAGAAATGTATTATCCAATCCATGGTGTGGTTATTACTTATGGTTTATTTCTTTATTTTGTTTCTCTCCTTTAAAAGCATGTAAGAGCAGATTGTGCTTCCTCATTTATTTGGCTGTGATAATGATGGCGAACGAACATGCATGTCTTATTGATGAGATAATAATTCATAGGAACGTAATATACATTAATACCTACGTGCCCTCTTGATCGCTTTTAGCAAACTGCTCATCGGTATTCCATTGATGGTAATTCCCTCCACCTGTAGCATGATAAACAAAATGACAAATGTTATGACAATTTGTACCTATTTTTTTTTTTTTTTTGCTCTGAAAGACATAACTTGCCGAAGGGTAACACCTTATATGAAGTTCACTACTTATTAATATTTATAGAAATCAAAGGAATATCAGTGTCAATGGCAGAAACTGGTCATTTCGAAACACTTTTTTTTTACACATTTAATTATAAATATGTACTGAGTGGCAAACAGCCAATTCAATGTGACTACAATGCCAATGTTTGCCAAAATGTTATACATGTATCCCAACTTTTGACATTTTGATGGAAGTACTTTTAGAGTACATTTACCCGGATCGACAGAAAACGGAAACATTGCCCTTGCAAAGAACAAACTTGTGCTGCTGAATGTTGACATCGCTCTGCGGTTATTCAGTGCAAATGCTTTGTACACATAAACAAAATATATCTGATACTTACTTTAGAGCGTGTGACATTTGAAGCAGTTGTAGTATAGAACTCGACTGGAAGTTTATTGCATTGGAGATAGGCACGTTCAAGGAACTGCAGCCCACACAGAAATTTAGCCAAATTAATTGCTGTTTCCGTTGGATGTAAATCCAAACTTACGAAAAACGACATGTGAAGTTTACGGATCTGAAGAGGGAAAAAAGAGAAATCAGTGGATAATAATCTCAACAAAACAAAAACAGAAACAAATAGCCTCAAACGCGTGCTAAACTGAAAACATATATATATATATATATATATATATATATATACACTTAGCAACAAAATTATTCATAGTCTTTGGACATTTTTTAGTTTTGAGCACATTTCTTACAAGTAAAGGATAGAGTGATGGTGACTGGGTGTTATATCTCAACATTTCTAATGTTTTGCAAATGAGGTTAAACAAGAATTAATGTCAATTTACAGAGGGCAAATAAGAGTAAAAAGTCAACACCCAATCACCATCATTCCATCCTTCACTTGTAAGAAATTTGCTCAGAACTAATAATTTCTCAGGGGTATGAATAATTTTGTTGTTAACTTTACATGACAAGAAATTAGACTAATAACATATAATATGATAATAAATACGACTAACAAAACTAAATACAATGTTTTATCATGGGTTAACTCTTTATGTGTCACGTTTGCACGCCCCACTCAGTCGACGTCGTCACAGGTGCCAATTTCACATATTTTGCCCAAGCACACAAACCCGCCCAATCCGATCGATAAATTTCCAAATGCTACAGTACAATGAAAGTGTTTGTCGCAATTTCATCATTTATTTTCACTTTATTTTTCCACATTACTTCGCATTTTTACAATCACTTTATCCACAAGTATCCAAAAGAAACTCAACATAATCATTTTGACGGGAAAAATAATTAAAGGGTACATCAATGATACTAACCAAAGTATTTGAGTATTCTTTTTAATCGACTGTCACCAAATCCTGTTTGGTTACGCTTCAAACTGATATAAAATCTAAATTCAGCTCTCAAATCTTCTACTTAATAGTGAACATTGAATTGGGTATAGTTCAACACAACATTTACTAATAATCTTGTTTTTACCTATATCATATTCGAGAATGATAACTTTTTCAGTGATATCAATTACAAAATGGAAAATATTTTTAACTAAAACCGATACCACTTTGCAATACATTTTTTATCTTTATTTTATATTTATCATTTTTTTTTTATCGCATTTCAGCAAAAATTGACACCTGGTTTCCTTACAATTACATGTAATACGCAAATTATCATTCACAGTCTTAAATCTAAACAAATTTTCTTTACTGGGCAAATTCGACGAAAAAGCTTGAAATTGAATTGTTTTATTCAATTATTAATCTGATGAAACTTATATTGCAATACCTTTTTCCAATCAAAATTTCAGGGTAGATCCAAATACCTTCCCAGAAGTATAAACACGAAGGTTCTTGATTTTCTCATAAAAAGATAGTCTATAATAATGTTTAGCTGACGTTTTTTTTTCAACACGGATTTTATCACCTATTGACAACTCGATAACATCAAATTCTTCTTTTTGCAGCAATACAGGAGTCTTTACGTACCTTTTCCGACCAAAACCCGAAGAATGCTTTTTTTTCAACTTTTCAAGGTTTCATTTGTGGGGGTAACGTTTTTCCATTCCCCATCTTCTACCATCTGTTTCACTGTCATAACATGTCCCTTTATCCCACTCTAAAAACATAATAATTCATTTTTAATTTCTAATAAACGGAGAAATAGCCATTTTGAAAACAAATCAACCATTTTAAGTCCTCCTGTTCAGGGTTGCAGCAAAGAGTTTTTATTTCTTTTTTTTTTTCCTTTTACCCGTTTGGAATTCCACAGAAAGGAATAAAGTAATTTATTTACTAACCTTAGCCAATTTCTTTTTAAAGGCACAGGTAATGCTGTAGCTGTGTATACTAACTGAGATGTAAGTGATTGTTTGATAATGATCTTCCACACATACAATGTCAAGTTTCTCATTCTCCATAAATCTAACGTATTTTTTATTTTTCTCTATTCTACCTTCGCATCTAAGGGTTTCAACCTCTTTGTAACGTTCCCAAACATATATACCGAGACAATTTATGGCATCATACATTTGTATGTGAGATTTAATTCTCTAATTTTTGGAATATCTAGATGCAGTCTCATAAACTGAGATTTTGACCAAGTAATTTTTGGGTCAGTATTTTCACCAAAAGAAAAATCTACTTCTTTCATTACTTGTTTAAAAGGAAACAACAGAATCAACTAAAATTGTAGTATCATCAGCAAATTGAATAATTCGAATATCTTTATATTCATCTGATTCAATATTGGGTACTGAAATACCATTTACTTTAACATTCTGCTTTACTTTTGCTGCTAAAATTTGTTCAACAATGATATACAAAAGAGCTGATAACGGACATCCTTGCCGTACATCTCTTTCAATAAAAAAAAAAAAAAAAATCTTCAGATATCCATCCATAATTCATCACTCTACCATTAGCATATTGGATTTTTGAATCTTAGTTCTTTCAACAAACCAAACCAAATCATTATTAAAAGTGTCAAATCTTTTCTTGAAATCTAATGACATATAGATAGTTGGTGTTTCAGTGCATTGACAATAATCAATTACATCTTGAACTGTCCGTATACACTCTGATGCAGAACGATTTTAATGAAAACATAATGGTCCTCAGTTAAATATAATGAATTATGTTTTTAAATCTGATTGTCAAAACAGGAGCTACCAACTTATATTAAGCAACGGGATTTGTCGCCAGCTTTCCAATAAATATGTAGCCTACTTATTGCCTTTTGTATACAAGAGTGTTAGAATAGCTTGAATTTGAGAAAAGACAATTCTTTTTCTTTTCGTACCCCTAATGCAAGCTGGCGATTACCGTCTGTATCAGTTTTTCCCAAAAACATCTGTAAAAGTCTACACTAAGACCGTCACTGCCAAGTGACTTATTCAAATGCATAGATTTAAATACAAACCAGTGTTTATTTTCTGTGATTTTTTCCTCGCAGATGATCGCGTCTTCCTCACTCAAAAAATTAAAGTCTAGATTACAAATATAGTCTTTAATACACAGTCTTGGAATTGTCGTTGACCTTGTGGTTACCTTGAACTCCCCTGGGGATATCCACAATCCAAGTTTGGTCACAAACAGAATCAAAACGCGCCGTAAAAACTTAACATTAGGCCCTAAATTTCATTGACTTCTGCCTCTCATCTTTGACTTTGAGGTGACCTTCATGTTTGGTAAATGTGTAACTTTGTATAACCACTATTCCCTCGAAGTTTAATTGATATTGAAGCCCTCAGTAGAGAGTTTTTGAAGTGTTTGTAGCGTTACGGACGAACGACGGACGGACGGACGACGGACGGACATACGATAATGATAACAAACAACAATACTTTTTTTTTTCTAGAGATCATGTAATACAAGATTCCTGTTATTGTTTTTAGATGCATATGGGGTAAAAACAAGACGGCTTTTTTTTTCTTGTAGCTCGTGTGATTTTCAATCACTTCAAAGGATTTCGTAGTCATAAGACCTGTAAAGCTCTTAAGAGTGAAGTTCTGATAGTGTTGTTTACACTGTGAATTATTATAACTGTGGTTAATTAATATGTGCAAAGAGCGTTATCTCATAGGTAACAAAGCAAAAACAAAACAAATCAAAAAAGAGCGTATTTGATTGCAGTATTTTGGAGATTATTTGTCAAAGAATTATTTTCTCCAACAAGTCTGATGACACAAAACATAATTCAGTTTGATACATTTCAGGTATATAGTTAGTACACTTTCCCATGTCAGAAATTGAAGAAATATTGGATCATTTCAGACATTGCAGTCCAGTCATTGATAATGTTGCCACATTCTTTTCTGTGTTTATAGTAAACACTGGATTCTCTAACATTCTGTAGAAGTATATGACCAATTATTATTCTAGGAATACACAAAGTGATTTGTGTAAAAATAAATAAAAAAATAAATAAACAGACTGTAAGTGACCAGAACCCAGTAACTCGAATCAGTAATTTCATTTTGGAATGTCTAATGATTACTGCCGCTTGTTGTTTGAATTTTCCCGTCAGTCATTTCCCTTTCGTCTATTTGGCAGTTTCATTTTCTTTTCTTGAGAGTTGCGGCGAATTACTTGGCAAACTTTGACATACATATGATATCAACTCACTAATGTATACAGCAATAGCAAGTACGTTTATTTTAAAAAAGGTACAGTTAAGTTCATCGAGGACGACGGGCATACAGTATCAACACACCATCGAATGAAATAACTCTATAAACTCTACATATATGCGATGTTCAGTATTCCCCTACATAATTCCCACTCTAACACGCATTTTACTTTTGAATATTTTTGCTTTTCTTATTTATTTATTTCATTTATTCCGTTTTATTTTTACAGGGTAGCCCTTTCAGATTAAAAACTGATTTACAAAGGGGTTCTGCATAAAATCAATACAAAATACAGTACATACAAAGTTGAATACAAAAGTACTGTAAGTCCAAACTAAAAAAAAAAAAAGAACACCACACATGACTTACAAACTCAATACAAAACCAAAGAAAAAAATGTAAGCATATGCATGAAATACTAAATTACAGATAAAAGTATTTCACGAATAGGCCCGGAAAACACTTTCCACCATTAACAACCCACATACTACATTGAAAGGGCCTATTATGATACCGGTCCGGCTGACACATAAGCTGCCGAAATGAATTGCCCGTGCGAGCATCCCAGGAGCTAAAGAAGGTCTGTACAGCACCCCCCCCCCTCGTCTGAAGCGCCCTCCCCGTCCAAAAGTGGGCAGGCAGAAAACCCACGTGATAACCAATAATACCCTAAACCCTTCTGTCATTTTACATACCGTATACAATATATATATATATATATATATATATATATATATATATACATAATCAATTAGAGAATACTGTGAAATATGGCAGCCATAGGACATACATAATACTCACGATACAAAATCACTACACTGTCGGCGCACCCCCTTGACTGACAAATCATATTTCGGTTACCAACTTATAACAAATGACTATTTCACCAACTATACATACAATAATATATAACATTTGTCTATCATATGACGTTACTGAAAATTTCAGCAGGCATATAATAATCACATTTACCTATGAAATATATAATATACCTTACCACATATCAAAATTATTAAAAAAGTAAATGTGAATACACATACCACTTCAACTAACATATTTGAACGTAATAAAATGGAGAGAATTTTGCATTTCTTTTTATACGAAGATAGTGATACTGCAAGGTTGAACCATAATATTGAAAAGATTTTTTCATATACTCTGTTCTGGGTTTAGGGACATATAATGGACAAGTTACAGCATTTAATACCTCAGATGTTCGTAATAGAAATAATTCTTTCAAATAATATGGGGTAAGACCATTTCAAACTTTATACATATACAATGCAAACTGATATATTACTCTTTGGGACACAGACTACCAATTTAATTCTCGTAATAACAGTGTATGGGGTGTGTAAAAATCCGCATCCAGTACCAGCCTCGCGTACTTATTTTGAAGACGTTGTAGTTTAACAATGAGGTACTGAGAAGATAATCCCCATATTACCAGACCGTAGTCAATGTGTGGGAGTATGAGACTGTTATACAACATAATCAGTACCTTTCTTGGTAGGTATTGTTTTAACTGCCTTATATAACCAATTATTCTTGAAATTTTACAACTCTTTTCAATATGCTTATCAAATCTAAGAAAATTATCAAAAATAACACGAAGATATTTAAACTTATAAACTTGTTCAAATCTATAACCTTCATACTGTATTAATACTGGTTTTGCATGAACTCTCTTACGAGTTCCAAACAACATTGCTTTACACTTGTCTATATTCAGTTGCAATTCATTTGTATGTACCCAGTTCATTATCTGATTGAATTCATACTGTAAACTCAACTGCACAGATATATTATTTCTCCCTTTACAAAATAATGCCACATCATCAGCATACAGACACAATTTGGTATCTTCTTGATAATTCAAATCACATATGTCACTTATAAAAATGACAAAGAGCAACGGGCCAAGTATTGACCCCTGGGGTATTCCAACCACTACCTTACGAAATACCGACAACTTTCCATTATAAGATACACACTGTGCACGATCCAATAAGTAATTTTTAAACCATGCTAACTCAGAACCACTGACACCATATTTTTCCAGTTTATCAAGAAGAATACTGTGTTTGACCGAGTCAAATGCCCTTTTAAAATCAAGAAACAAAGTGGCAATAACATTCCCATAATCAATATTCTTATGAAGATAATCATTTACATCAATAAGGGCAGTGGCAGTTGAAAATAATGGTCGAAAACCAGACTGACAATTACTTAATATATCATTAGATACAAAATACTCATAAAGTTGTTTATGTATAGCCTTTTCATATATTTTCATAACATGACACAGCACTGATATAGGTACGAATTGCTAGCAAGGTCTTTGTCACCAGCTTTGTGTATTGCGGTAACTTTTGCCTTTTTTCCAGTCTTCTACTGTTTTCTGTTTTCCTTTTACTTGTGGTTCCTCTTGACTCACAGCACATACTGTATGTTATTCAGATTTTAGATACGCGATCATAAGTCTCAAGAATTAACGGAAAGAAAATATGAATCAAACGAGGATCACGGGCATGGAAAGTATAAAGTATGGACATATCTTGACGAATTTACCTGACATGTTGATAGGGAATCGGTGGCTCTTGAGAGGAACTTTTCAGGCAAGAAGTCGCATGTCAGAGTGAAGTTCCAAAGACTTGGCAATGTACAAACCCATCGGGCCAAGTCTCCTCCTATCGAGGAGTGATATTCAGAATCCTTGTCACTGCAGTGAAAATGCAACTCTAGAGATATTATCTGTAGGAACGCAGGGAAAGAAAGAAAAACACGTTATACAAACAACAATATTATGTAAATACGGAATATCAGAGAAGTTTAATTTAAACATATGTGACCATGCGTCGCCAAGAAAAAAAAAGTTGCACCCCTTGATTTTATGTAAGGACTCGATAAAGATGAATTGGGTCATCCGAGTCAGTTTTTAGTTTTCCATATTTCCTGAAAGAGCTTTTCTTCTACATTATTCTTGAGTTTGGGATCATAAATTGGTAGAGTAGTGTAATCACGTATTTCTTGGAGGCCCCTTTTCAGTTCTGGAAAAAATTTTGCGCTCTCTTTACTTTCATCTCTAATAACTTTTGAAGGTATAATGCTACTGCTTTCAAAGTTGGCATTTATCATGAACATAATGCGTTAATAGAGTATGCTCAATTACACCTTTATGTAATAATCCCCTCATTGTTTATTTCATGTTTTTGTTTTGTTTGTTTGCTTGTTGTTATTGTTTTTTGTTTTGTTTTGTTTTTCTTTGGTCCCATTCGTGGAACAGGAAGCACGGCTTAGGACAGATTAACATCTTGAATTGAATTGGGTTATACATCATTTTAAAGCTTAGAGTCTGCTTTTTCAGGAATCTGCCGTTAACTAAAAATCCATGCCTGGTGACTTTTTTGTTGGTTTTGTGGTGCAGGGTCACATTATGATATGTGGGATATTGAATATCTTGTAAAATCATTACGGTGTTGATTCTACCCCCACATCATTCCTTTGCTATAACACACATTTCACTGTCAACCATATTTTATTTTTTTTCTCGTTTTGGTCAATCTTGAATAATGACAGGAAAAAAAATGTTGTGGTGACTTAAGAAATGTACTTTTGGCGACGAGAAGTCTTACGAATAATTGCCAACTGCCAACAACGAAATATAGACATTGGATAACATAATTCATGCGTAAATCTTGATAACTTTACCTGACATAATGATGCTGAGTCAGCCGCTGTTGAGAAAAAATCTTCGTGTATAAAGTCGCATGTCAGACTGAAGCTCGAAAGATATGGCATAGTGCAAAACCATCGAGCCAAGTCTTCTCCCGTTGAAGGAAGATATTGAAAATCAGCCTTGTTGTAGAAATGCAGGGACAAATCTTGAATCTGTACAAAAGCAAACAATCAAAACGTTACATGGAGAATAAAGCATGTAAAACCGGAGGGAAAATATCACAAACACATCACGTATATCTCAACAAGGTTTTTGTACTTTGCTTTCGAAATATATTCCCCATTTTGTCACTGACACGCCAGTAACAAAAACACGTCAAATTCAACGATTTCTCAGCTTTCATGGTACTACGAAAGATATGACTTGTAGCTATCCTGTGGCGGGAATCACTCAATTTCATGGTCCAAGACACTTTAATTTGAGGAATGTGATTCTAGATTTCAATGACAAAACTGTTCTGATATCTGTATGGTAAGCAGTACATTCAATACCTTGTGTTAAAAAATGACTAGTCGTTAAATGAAAGCATGGAAAGTGTAATGTATCTTTTAAAATGTCGGTAAAGATCGTCTACACCCTTTCCACAGAGTCAGGTCACTTGTTGAGGAAAGGCATTCCGAATATTTTTGCACTTCGCCCGCCATCTTTAGTATCCACGAGCCATCGAATGAGATAACTTTATTGACATCAACATCAATGTCCGGTGTTCAATTAATCTCCCCCTACGTCATTCCCACGCTAACACGTATCTCACCGTCTATTTTACTTTATTTCTTTTGTTTTTGTTGTTGTTGTTGTTGTTTTTGTTTTTGTTTTTGTGTTTTTGTTTTTTTTTTTTGGGGGGGGGGGGGGTCGCTCCTAACTGGAACAGCACTGTTATTCTGGTTGTAAATGTGGACTTTGTTTCTTTGATTCCAGTTTTATTGCCAATGAACGAAAGGAAGTATGAAGTGAAGTGAAATAAACCAGAGAACAAAAACAATGGAATATTTATGAAATGTGAAAAATTCTTGTTGATTTAACCTGACAGGATGATGCTGAGTCAGCGGCAGTCAAGAAGAAATTATCGGGCAAGTAGTCGCATTTCAAACTGAAGCTCCAAAGACTTGGGAGTGTACACACCCATTGGGCCAAGTTTCCTCCCATCGAGGAGGGATACTGAGATTCAGCTTTACTGTCAAATTGCAAGGACAGATCTGTAATCTGTAAAAAAAAAAAAGCGACAAATAAACGAAACATTTACAAACATTTTTATGTCGATTTAATGCAATTCTTAATCAGTTACAATAAAAATAACTCTACTCAAGTTTTCACTAAATCAAAGTATCCGCTGCAAGCTGCAAGGATTAGAAGCATCACTGGCTGTCGGGCGGTAGAGCGGTGCGGGTCTAAGAGGTTGTACGATCGAATCTTGGCCGAGTATGTATCCCCATGATTTTTTTTTTAATCATGGTTTCTACTAAATACTGATCCATTTGGTGACAATCCACTTAACTGTTAGCAGACTCGGAGTGTCCAGACCTATATGCAATTGAAGCAGTGGTTAAGGTAATGATTATCGCATGCCATCTGCCATCCTTCGTCTGCCGTCTGTTTTCTTTGAAACGTTTTGACGGTTTCATACTCTTTTATATGATTTGTTTTAAGGTTATCGTCACTCTCTGTCATATACTTTCTTTTCAGAAAGAAATGCTAAGCCCGTAGATGGGGACCCGGGGGCATGTAGCATTTTCAAATCATTGAACGAATTTATCATTTGAGATTATAATCTCTTTGGAATTTATTCAGTCACCGTAAGCCCCATCTATGGACCTACTATATCTTGTCTTAACCCTAACTAGTCGGGGGGGGGGGGGATCCAACCCTCGACGTTCCGCGCGGTGTATCGCTATTTACGTGAAAAGCTATCGCCGCGATGTTTCATGACTTTTTTTTCTTTCACGTCTCCGGCATCTTTTAACATCAAATTTGCGATGCCCGGGAGCGCGGCTTCAAAGTTGCGCATAAATATGTACGTGCATGCCAGACCAAAAATTGCTCAAAAACATGAATTCGTTTACAATTTTAATGCAAACTGTGCTTACAGGCAAATTTCATAAAAGCATAATCATTTGGAGGTTTTATTGATTAAAATCAATAAATAACATAATAATTTTCTTGTTCGGAGCAATGTCGCGGACAAGTTTCATCGAAAAAACAATAAAAGACGTAAAGTCGCAAAAACAATGAAATACGTAGGAAATAAAAAAAAACAATACTTAAGATTGTTTTTCTGATGGCACAATTCTTTCCTCTTATATTTTCTCACGACACTAAAAAGAATATTTCCACAATGAATGTGCCCATTTTGAACTTGAATTAACCCGTTCCTTCCGCAATTCTCTGAGTGCCTTTAATGCCCCCAAACGAAATTCTTTTCGCCCGTCGACAGACAGGCACACAGGTTGGTAATCCAGCTGTGTGAAGGCAGTCAAGCGGTTCATTGTGTCCCCCTTTCTCCGGTCAACTACATGTGCCCGTGAACAATGGAAATATCGATCGTGTGCGAGGTATGAATAGAGAATGCGCTGATGAGCTCTCAGAATCTTTTGTTCTACACAAAACCAGGTACCTGAATGAGGTGACTGGGGTCAGCGAACGCGCATTTCTAACTGATCACAGCCTTGATCATTATGTACATGTTCGTACGAGTTTACAGCAGAACAAGCACAAAACTAAATCAGGAAAAGGTACATAATACTGTAAAACCCCCCCTTTTTTTTTAAACAGCAGGAGAACAAATCCGGATAGAATAGACTCTGATCTTTTTATCAAACCTACTTTTCTGAGCATTTTAACACAAAGAAACATGAATTTAGGCCACTGAAGCAGGTACCCTTGTCTTCATTTTGGGAACCTGGTAAACCAGGTGCCCGTATATCAGTTGCTCCCACGGGAACCTGGTTCCCGTAAGGAAAGGGTTAAGTGATTTACACCAAATTGTCTGATTTCATGCATCATTATGCATAAATTAACATAATTTAGTATATATGATAATCTTTTTTTAAGAATTTAACTTTGTGGTACTTTAGATTAGGGCCTACGTCATAGGCAATGTGTGTGCCAATTTTCGCCTCGATCACGCAGTCGAGGGCCGAGATCTGGAGGGAGGCTCTATGATCTACCTAAATAGCCCAGCCTCGTTAGGGTTAACTCTGACCGTTCAATTTCACAACGCCAGGATCGATGCATTCTGGTATCTGGTGTTTTAAGGATTTGTTGACACCTTTGCTATCGAGAAATATTATTCTGACTGAAGACAATTACATAATTGATATTGAGACAAGATATGAGACGTATCTTTCAGTCTTTCATCCGTATTACAAACAACAACATACATACACTGTATCCTTATACAAAAAAGGGACACGGATTTTGCAAAGTGTAAACAATAGTTCCTGAAGACTTTACCTGACAGGATGATGCCGATGCATCGGGTGCTGAGAAGAAGGATTCGGGCAAGTAGCCGCACATAAAGCTGGAAAGATTTGGCAAATTGCACACCCACTGAGCCAAGTAACCGCCCATTGAGGAGAGATTTTGTGAATCACCGTTGTCGTCCAAATGCAAAGACAGATCTTGAATCTGCTAAAAAAAAAAAAAAAAAAAAATAGCCAAAGTACTACACCCAAAGAAGAAAGATAATGAATCCAGTGATTATTCATAAAAAAATGGAGGAATCTAATCAAGTAAGATTAATATAAATGAAGAAGAATGATCTATGCCTTGAAATGTGTACTTCGAGTACTCACGTGATCAAATAGACAAACAATTTCGACTGAAGGTATGTCTTATTAAGGTATTTGGTAGTTTTAAATGCACTTGAGTCTTTGATCTTTTAAAATTCTATAAAATGTTGCTATTCTTTTTGTTATCTATCGTCAGCTATGAGGTCATCTGTCATAAAGTATGCTTTCTTCGCGAGCTTCAGGCGCTGATTCTTCATCAGGTTGACTTTCTTCATGAGGCGGACTTTCTCACGGTATGACAGGGTTTTGAAGAGGATGTTCCTGGGCTGATCATTCGCTGCTTTCCCATCACCGTGCGCTCTTTCTATTTTGATGTCAAACCTGAACTTCTCCTTCGCGTTTTATTTTCTTGACAACAGCTGAGCAATTGTAATCGCCTTCGGTAGACATCTGGTAGACTCAGATACACCCACCATGCGAATGCTGTTACGCCTTGAGAACCTCGCATCCTTGTTGATTGACAAGGTGTGCTTTTCCTCTTCTAATAGCAGTTCACTGACCTCTTTTTTTTTCTCCAGCTCGCCCATTGTTTTCTCCAGCTGCAGCTTCCTGGTTTCTACCTTCGTCATTCTTCTGCTCCCAAACTCGATGCCAGGCAATTAGTGTCTCAGATGTGTCTCTACCTGTTTGATTTTTTCTATCAAGGATTCCATTGTCTTTTGTATCATTCGCTCAAAGTTCTTTGCCTCGAACAAAATGTCGAAGATCGTGGAATAGTGGTCAATTTTTTTTGGTGAGGTTACGTCATCCCTTTTGTCATGGAGATTTCTTGGCATATTCACCATGCCATTGGTCTGGGATGCCATGGGTGCAGCTGTTGGTGCTGTTGCTGCTGTAGTGGTCTCTTGGTTGTTGCTTTCCCGGCTTCTGCTGGCAGGTTGAGCTGAGGAGAAGTCAGGCTTTCCGGTGACGGTGTAGAATTCTTCGCAGAGGGGGGAGAGTTGCGCTACGGTTTTCCACCAAAATATCACTTTTCCTGCCTAGCTTTGCCTTTCTTGGCATCACCTTCCTTGTCTGCTATAAGCACTCCCTCCAAAGAGTTGGTTTAGTAGAAGATGTAAGTTGTATTATTCAAAGATAGATTTCAATGTGAGGTAAGGAAGAGATGGTAAAATGACACATCCTATTCGGTGACGACCATTTGCAAGAACAAAAAATCAAAGATAGATGACGACTAATACATTTTCCTTTCACACCCAGACCCTGACGTTTTCATTAACACATGGTCTCTGAACTCGAAACATTAAGAGTAAACCTTTGAATAATAAAAAGTAAGATTTTTAACAATTAAATCATTATAGTCTACCCATCATTGATATTAACATGGCACAATCCTGGAAATCATGCACACCGCATTGACCAAAAACCTTCTTGGACACGTCATGTTGACAGTTTGGTATCATATTCTGAAACCTAAGAGTTCTTGAAAGTGCAATTAATTATTTTCCATCATCCGCCCGATCAATGGTCTATTCTACCTTCATTTTCCTTTTTTTTTTATTGAATTATAATATTTTGGCATGGGATCACACGCACGCACACACACACACCATACCATAATAGGAAATTTCTCCTCCAGAAGAATAGTTCTGCAAATAATTTGTTATACCTCAGAGAGCTCATACAGATGTTTTATTTCCTGAAAATAAGATACTGGGAATTGATGATTTATCCCGTCATTACCTAGGTCAAAAATTGTTTATGCCAGCATTTGTTTATTATCAATAATGGCTAAGATTGGATTGGATATTGCGACCCTTGCTTTTAGCTTCCAAGAGAAGTATGTATCTGTCGCCTCGATATATTTTTTTTTTCCGCGCTGACAGTCCATCTATCTCAGGGCAATATGGATTCCACTCTCTAGTTATTTCCAGGATTTGGTAACTCCTAAATCATAATAGAAATCTTATTCGGATTTAATACGTATATTTTCTGCTGTCAGAAGTCTTACCCACAAGCGTAAAGAAAAAAAGAAGATATGAATTAAGGAACATAGAAAATATAAATTACATTTACCTGACAGGCTGACGCTGAGGCAGCGGCTGTGGACAAGAAATTTTCGGGCACGTAGTCGCATGTTACATCGAAGCTAGAAAGACTTGCTGCTGCACACACCCAACGGGCCAAGTCCTCTCCCATCGAAGAAAGATGTCGAGAATTATTATTCTCACGTTTAAAAGACAATTTCAGATCTTCAATCTACGTAAAAAAAAAACAAAAAAAAAACCACACACACAGAGTTACTTAATAGGCCCGCAATTTTATCATAAAAAAAAGACTAATCAAATATTTTACACGTGACTTAACACAAGTACATAACATTCTTGCAAGCCAGATATTGACATGTTTACCTTTAGATTTACCGTTCAAAACAGAAATGATTATATTTCATGTATTCCTCACTCAAGTGATACATTAATATTTTTTTTCTCGATTCGAGCAGACTTTAAAATTGGTCCCCCCCCCGTCTCTCTCTCTCTCTCTCTCTTTTGTTGGGGGTCGGTAGGGATGGGTGTGTTGGGGCAAGATGTTTCAAAACAATAAGTTGTCTTGTCTGCAGGCATACTACAGTGTTCCCATACTGTCAGAGACTAACTCACACACGAAAAGAAAAAAATAACATGAAGTAGGGGAAAAATAAACAAGTTGAAATCTTGGAAATGTCCTTCTGACTTTACCTGGCAGGATGATGCTGAGTCGGCGGCTGTTGAGAAGAAATTTTCGGGCATGTAGTCACATGTCATATTCAAGCTGGAAAGACTTGGCACTGCACACACCCATCGGGCCAAGTCCCCTCCCATCGAGGAATGATTTGGTAAATCATCAATCCCCCCTCTAAAAGACAATTTCAGATCTTGAATCTGTGAAGCAAAGTGATTAAATAATAGTCTCATACAAATGTTACCTTGAGTTGAGCAGACTTTGATTCACTCTTTTTTATTATATTTGTTTTCTTGAAAAATGTGTCAAAATGATATTTTTTTTTTTCAGGGCAGCAGGCATCCTATACTGTAACCATATTGACCAATCCAAGCATACTTATGAATTTCTTCATTGTAATGTTATTTGTTATCGGTTGCCAAACAGTCAAGCGTTGTGCGTATTATTGGCAATCGTTCTGTATGCAAATTATTAACATGTTACTCATGTAATTATACTACAGATGTATTGTATAATTGATGGAAATGATGAAAATTGCTGAAAGTATATTACCGGTATTTTGTACGTTGTTAATGCAATTGCAGAAAGTTGATGTATTTGAAAAAATGGCATACAGAGAATAAATAAATCAAATCAAATCAAACCAAACACTGATATTTTACACACCGCTCAGACCAATTTCAAATCTCTCGAAAGCTGCAAATTCACTTGTTGTTAATTTCAATTTTCTATAAAGATCAAGCGCAAGTTACAATCGATGTTTTACAACTTCATTAATCATAATGTCACACTGAATGAGCCTAGAGGTGAAGAAATTGTCTCTTCAACAAAATCTACACTCAATCTACTATCAAAATACATGCATGTAAATCTTGGGGTTCTTTGTGTTTTTTTTTTTTTGGTTTTTTTTTTTGTTTGGTTTTTTTTTGTTTTTTTTTTGTTTTTTTTTTGTTTTTTTTTTGTTTTTTTTTTTTTTTTTGGGGGGGGGGGGTTTACTGTACCTGGCAGGATGATGCTGAGGCAGCGGCTGTTGAGAAGAAACTCTCTTGTGAATAGTCGCATGTCAGATTGAAGCTTGAAAGTCTCGGCATCGCACACACCCATCGGGCCAAGTCTCTTTCCATATTCGGGGAGTGATATTGAGAATCCTCATCGTTGTCTTCAAAAGACATTTCCAGATCTTGAATCTGCAAAAAGAAATAAATAAATAGAAATAAACAATAACAATTATAAAATTAAAAAAATAAGCAAATGAACTTGCCATTAACAAAAGAAAATATCAAACATCGTAAATAAGTAGAAAAAAAAGAATAAAGACATATCATACAAGATTAAGCACAAATATCATAAAGCAAGGGATTGATATTTTACCTGTTGTTTTATGCTTTATTATACTGTTATCTCAACTTAGCAGACTTCTTTTTTTTTCCCTTTGGGGGAGACGTATCAAAACAGCTTAAATAAACAAAATCAACATTTTCCACTTTTCCACCGTAATGACAGAGCACTAGACTTACATCTTTCATAAAGCAAGGGGAATAATATTACCCTTAACATATGTCAGTCACACGTCCATGGAATGTGTACTTTTCGTAATTATGAAATAATATTTTGTGGAATTTTCTGTATATTTTCCACATAATATCGTTGTAGACATGCGATGTTATGATTTGTAGTAAGATGTCCAGCGGTTTCGTCACCAAATTAGAAAAAAAAAAGAACTACTTTTGAACAAATTATCTAGATTTCATCAATCTGTAATTATTGATGAGTACTAATATTGTTTCATTCACTTAATCCACTTGTTTTAGTTTGGGGTTAATTTCCCAATTAGTCGAAAAAAAAGCCTCCGATGACCCCGGTTTTATGCATTGAGGACCTCGCATGATATGATGCTTCCATACATAAGGAACTGGCACAGGGGTTCTCTTGGTGACTGCATTGATTGCTCATGAAAGGGCGTTTAAACCAAGGATTTTGTTAACGATTATGGACATCAGCTTAATGTTCCTGAACTACATACTTAAAAAACATATTGAATGCAAATGTTCATTCTTGAAGGAGTAAATAAAAGAAAAGAGAATTTTGAGTGAAATTGGAGTGCAGTTTGAATGAAAAAAAAAACAGTTCATTTTCACAAATTTTAGAGTGACCTCAGGGATTACTCAATCCCTGAGGTTGCTCTAAAATCACTGAGGTCACTCTAAAATTAGTGAAAATGAACATTTTCATCTTCGAGGCACTCTTAAAATTAGTGAAATGAATACTTTCACTCAAAATTCAGTTGTTTCTGTTATTCACTCTTTCAAGAGTGAACATATCATTCACTCCATTTTTTTTTTTTTTATAGAGAGAGTATAATAAAAGGAATTTATGTGCACTTGAATGAATGAACTATTTATCACCATTAATATATCGGGTAAAATAAAATGAGCACGTGTAACTGTGAGATTGTGTGAATTCTATATTCGTGTGGGCAATTACCCTTCACTTATCCACGATCAGGCAAAAATAAATTCGTACGTGTCTATCTTTTGTTTGACCAATGAGTATGATTGCCCATCTGGAATAAAGGAAGGACTTTAAAAATTTAATCTAAAGGAAGTAGAAAAGCAAAACAAAAGAGGTGTGTCACTTTCAAATAAACGTATTTAGCGATTTAACTGTCGTCTGTCGTTATGGGAGATGGTTTCATAGTCCTATTCCTCTAAGTGACAGTTTTGTAGACTTGCATTTTCAAGTTAAATCTTACTTGCTTC
The DNA here is from genome assembly GCF_964275005.1 of Diadema setosum. Classification (NCBI taxonomy): domain Eukaryota; kingdom Metazoa; phylum Echinodermata; class Echinoidea; order Diadematoida; family Diadematidae; genus Diadema; species Diadema setosum. The sequence goes on from NC_092701.1 coordinate 528,283, forward strand.
TGACCATGGAAAATTTAGGATGTTGACTAGGTGTCTTGTCACTTTACTTATATTCTCCCGGTTTTTTGCAGTTATGATCACCACCAATGACACATATACTGAGAAAAGAAAATGAAACACAAAACAGCTTGGTCAGGTATTCTCTGCACAGCGACTTGGTACAGTTGGCCCTGTCGCTAAGACTTTCAGGTAATTTTTTTTTTTCAAATAAAGTCCTATATGATGACGATGATGATGATAATGATGATGATAATTAACGGCATTTGTATGACACACTATATATATGTCAAAGAGCAAAAGAAAAAATAATGTTCAAAGGCGCAAACTCCTTCAAGAGAGTTTGCAATTGAATGCCTGTTGAAAATTGTGATTCTTTAGTGAAGCCTTAAAGTGCTCCAGACAGTTGCTAGATTGTCAATTTTACTGACAGAGGATGAAAAGAGGAAATGTTCAGTCTCCATATCCCGTCATTGGCATCGGGTAAAGTGTTTTGATTCATACTTAATTATGTATTGTCCAACATTATTTATTTTGTATATTTATGACTTTACTGTTTTGGATATAAAAACAAACAAACAAACAACTTCTATTAAAAAAAATAATGAATCTGTTCGAGTACCACTATTACCAGGTGTTCCATGAATGTTATTAAAACAAAAGCAACAACAAAACCGAAACTGAAAGGAAATCTTCACAGGTTTAAAGCGATATTTTTTGGTTGAGATAGGGATTTAAATTTTGACATTTTAAAAGTAATTAGAACCCATGTATATGAAATACTAAAGAGCATAATTTTAGAGGAATTAAAAGTTCATTTGATAGAAATCGGTTGTGAAATGGCTGAAATATCGAGAAAAAAAAATGTCATATAATGAAAGAGGGAATCACCATTTAATGGAAGAACTTACTTTTACTTTTTGTTTGGATATTTCGGAATTTTCAAATCCAATTTTCATCAAATAAACTTCTAATTCCTCTTTTCTAATGTTCATTGACAAACCTGAATCCCCATCTCAACCGAAACTGTATCTTGTCTTGAATGTTTCACTTGTATTCCAATTTGTTAGGACCATCCCCGTGTGATGGATGATATCACCCCATACATTTGTAACAGGTAAAAAACGTGAAAACATTTCAAGGAAATGTTCGATGAATGAAGCGACACCACTACACGCCTATCATCTGTCGTGTATCCATAAAAATCTAAGTTCAGGTTTTAAAGTTTTATTACATGGGTACTATAAAGGTACCCATTTAAAGTTATTGTGATATGATGAGACGGAGTTAAACACCTATACGTACATTCAAAAGCTTTATCTAATATATACAAGTTTTCCCGGCCGAATACATACTTTTGTCATTCCAAGGATTATATTCATGTACAGTATGTGCATTCATTTTCACACAGGGCGTGCACGAGAAAATATTCGGCTTTTAAATTCAGAATCGGTACGACCAATTTCATTCATGGGAGCTCTATTTCCTTTCCGTCAAGTCAAATTAAGGCATGGGCGTTCACTTAATTTCAATGTGCGAGCACTGCATTTCTTATTCATTGTTATTCGTGCATTTAGATATACACAATACTCCGATTGAATTGGGGGGGGGGGGCGTTCTTTTTTTTGGTTCATGTGATCAATATCCTACTTTAAGAATGGTCGATGGGGTGAGGATGTACAATGGAGAATGCACAACGATGAAGGCTTGCATATAATTTTGATAGTTTAAAGGTTCGATGTTTGTGTTTGTTCGTGCATTTTGGGGTTGTCAAACAACACAACGGCAGTCGTAATCATACTCGTTGATTACATTGCATACACTTAAAGGTCCAATGCCCCAACACTAACTACAAAATGCACCAAACTGACAAAGTGACACAGAATGATCCCACAGGGTTCCGCAAAAGTAAATCAATAAGATAGGTGTAAACAACAAACAAGACGTATACAGGGTTCATGTTACCAGTGTGGTCGAAATTGTTTCTCTCGGAGGTGTCAATCCAACTTTTCTATTCTGCTCGTTTCTTTACAATGCCTAATGTGTCTGTATATGCCTTAGATTTACCGTCATGCTGGTGAAGTTCAAATTTTAATACTAATTAGAATAAACAGGTGGACCTACACAGCAAAATAATTAATAATCTTCATCATAACGTTCAGTCTATTCAAAGCTATTTGGAACATGGTTGCCTCTTTACGAATTTGAATGACCGACGAGATTCCGTGGCCGGAATGAACTTCTAACTAACAACTGATTTCTCCGATAGTGAATGTGAATGACTGGATTATGGATTTGATTGCTGATTTAGAGCGGTAATCTTGGAATGTGTGAAATTAAATGGTCGGAACAGGAACTTGAATGACAGAATTATGACATTTAACGGAAACCTATACTACACGTAATAATCTCCCCCCCCCCCCCGTGCTCCCACCTCGAAATCAATTTTATTCCCTCGATATTTATCAGCAAGAATTTTCCATACCCACTTACAAGATATTGCATTGCATTTGAACATAAAGTTGAATATCATAAACGACTTGTTTATCGAGCTATGGAGATATGACCTTACCTGACATTTAGAACTATTTTCGCTGAGGATGTTGTAGTATTCCGAGTGAAATTGCGAGTCATGTACTGCGACTTTGTTCAAGACAGAGCTTGAAAACATACCCTCCGCTAAGTCACGTGACATAGTTTTTCCAGAGATCACAGATTGAATGAATAACGATCGCTAAGAGAAAAAAAGAATCGATTGATTATAATGAACATTGATAATCAACGAAAGCATATTGTCGGAAATAAGAGATCCAATCGCGTTAGAAATTTGGAGATACACAAGGGCACGAAAGGCTAGGTTCATTCCATTGATCTTGTTTTTTACATGAATTGTTAACAGTTGTGAAAAAAAAGAGAATGCATGCTTTATTCCGTTTGTAAATGTCAACCCCTATCACCTACCGCTTAATCAATATAATCATGATCAAACGTGAATGTTTTTACTACTATTATCAGTATGGTTCAGCAAAGTGCAGCTTTAAAAGATCTATTTTACTCGAGCGTGTAGGTATGTAAAATATGTTTTAGCTTTTCTCCCCATGAAAATAGAATGTCCTCTACACAAAATGTTGCTTGGCCAAGTGAGAACGTTTATTTATAAGGCTCCAGTACAAAAATGAATAAATAAATTAATTAATTAATTACTGAAATAAAAAAAAAAAGAAATTCAAAACTGGATTCCACTTATCAAGACAAATAACGATCTTACAAATGTAGCATTAGAGGAAAACAATTTTTAAGAATAACAAAATAATTTACAATTCGATATCTAAACGAAATCTTGCATCTCATCTTCCCCAATTCCTTGTCGGGATATGAATTGATTGGGAATTTAATAAAAGGTGTCCACAGTTTGCGCCAAATTATTCTCTGCGGAAGACAGAGTTGCGTCGCCATTAAAACATATCATTTGGGATTTTGAAATCAACAATCCAAGTTGCATCACTCACCACTTGGTTATTCTGTAGCATGAACACAACTCCTGACTGTGTATGCTCTGACGAACTCCGTGATATTGTATATTCGTCCCATCGTTCTCCCACTGCTCTAGTGGCCTCTTCAGTATGACATTCAAAGGCAACGTCAACGCAGAAGTCCTTGTCACCTTCCTTTGTCAAGCTGTTGATGATATCAAGCCCTAGTTCTGTCCCTAACGCCGAGGTAAAGTACAGTAGACAACGAAACTCCTGATATCGAGGTATAAGTTTTTCCTTCAGGTTGGTGTACGTAGCACTATCACCTTTGTTGTCGTTGTTGTTGTTGCAGTTGATGTTAGAGATATTTGACGAAAGATTTGTGAGCTGCTCATGGGAAAATAGATTCAAAATATGTGCCGCTGCAACGTGTTCTTGGAACATTGGGTGGGGAAAAGAAACCGTCGACTCATCGGAAGAAGGAATGTTAACATCTCGACGACTCTCCACCATGCCGATGACATCTCTCTCTCTTGTCAAGACCCCGACACTGCAACACGTTTCCATAGAATCACGACACTCTCTGAATTCTTCTTCAGGAAATGAATATTTCCTGTCCATCAAACCGTCCATTGCTATGTGACTTACGTCTTCAATAGCCTTACTAACTTCCTTGACAACTTTAACTGCGTTCTGTCTCTGTAGATTTTCACACAATTTTGATGCGTAGTGTTCTTTCAAAAAAGAAATCATTTCCCCGAAAATCTGCGAGAAGGTTTGCATTTTCATCATTTTCTCCCGTCTTTCTGCACTGAAAGCTTCCCACATAAGACAGAGGATTGCGCTATAAATGGGGACCGGGGCCATGTTCAACCGGATGACATAATTTTCTTTCATAAAATTGATCAAGCTTTCTGGAAGAGCGTCCTTCCCTCTAATTCGAAAGTACCTCCTGATATAAGTAGAAGCGTTTTCCTTGTTAAATCCTTCGACATTGATAAGGGTGTAAGCATCAGCAGGAATATTTGCCAGTGTTAAATCACGTATCTCCCATTGCCTGGCGGTGACGATTACTTTGCATGATTTATATTGCTCTGATATCAAAGTGCTAATGAGCTCAATGTTGTTACTGTTCGCTCTGTTACCTTTATACTCGTCGAGCACATCAAATACCATAAGAACTTTACCAGGATTTTTTGAGATGAAGTGGCCTATCTGGTGAGGTGTTGCAGTATTTGAATCAGAGAGATATCTTTCCACAATGCTACCAATACTTCTCTCGACAGTGGCACGTCTAAATGGAACTACAAGCAACATTTTCAGATCCTGGAGAATTCGTTCCTGGCACCAGTCCCAGGCAATCTTAGTGCAGAGAGTTGTCTTACCTACACCTCTTGTACCTTGGATCAGAATGCGCTTTGAAAGATTTTCATTTTTCTCGTTGATCAACAGATTATCGTATGTCACTGGTGTTTTATCCGATTTACTGAGGCTCAAGGTGGTATAAATTTCATCCAAATCAACACGATCCATGAAGTTTAGTGTGCCTATTGGGACCTTGCGTCGCGTCTCACGATAATACACCTTCAGCTCTTCTGTGCATTGCTGTACTTGTTCCTCATTTAGCGGAGATGACTCTTTGAAAAAAAAAAAAAGGGGGGAAAAACCGGAAGAAAACAGTTAATTTAAGGATTTAGTGATCCAAACGACAACCAGACAAAAATAAACGTTAGTTTTGAGCCCTGACCAACACACACACACACACACACATATAATATATATGAAGAGTTTGTTTGCAAAAACCGATAAGTCCATATTTGTCAAATTGAGAATTTGCCATGAAAGGCCAAGAAAAATAAAGAGAATGATAAGAAAAATTTTCCTTCTTTTGACCATAACTTAAAAAATGTACCTTTATATGTAGTGACCAATATATCATTTAAAATGTATTATTCTGTACTTTAGGACAGAGGCCGTACTTCAAAATCTTCAAAAATGGACTTATCGGTTTTTGCAAACAAACTCTCCATATATATATATATATATATATATATATATATATATATACATATATATAATACATATATACTGTAAAAGTGGTTTCTTTCGCGGTGGTTTTATTTTCGCGCTTTTCGCGCTTTGAGGTTGAACCGCGAATTTAAACACACGCGAAAAAGTCGGCACCGATGGAAACCGCGAAAGTTTCTGTACGCGAAAGAAACCACTTTTACAGTGTATATATATATATGTATATATATATATATGTATATATATATATATATATATATGACTGTTCTACGTCAGTGTGTAGTAAATAGATATCAGAGTAAAAGCAGCCGTATAAGCACCGCAGGAACCAAAAAAATTGTACTGACGTTTTGGTCGAAGACCTTTATCAAAGTAAGTCTGAACACACACACACACACACACACAAAAAAAAATGATGCAAGAAACTAAGAAGACGCATAAGTTGCCAAGGGACAGTCGAAAAAACTTCAAACATTTTCGTGAGGCATAAAGACGAGCATTTCGTAAATTATACCCACCCTGTGAAGGACTTTCCAGTTAACCAAAAAAAAAGGGGGGGCGTAAAAACAAAAAAGAAAACCATTTATTTGTCAACCACCAACTTTAATGATGATGTTTTTTTCTTGGTAAACGATATTGTTTCGAATGGCTGTCTCACTAATTAAGGCGATATTGTAGAAAATGTGAAAGATAAATCTACATGATAGTACAGCCTTTCAGAACAATTATAGGAGGGAGGGGGGTTGTCTGTATTTAAATTTTTTAGACCAATGTTTGTACTTTTTTTTATGTACAGAGACGAACACTTCTACGTTTTCAATGGATATTTTTTTTGAATGATAATCCGAGTCTAAGCTTTCTTCAACAGCTTTTAAGTAAGGGATCTTTGACGCATATAATTTGCTATTGGAACTCAACATGGCTTGAACACAAGCAAGTACACTACCAACCTTAGAGAAAAGAAAAAAAAATAAAACCAGTACGATCGTTTTGATTTCGTGCTCAAATGAAGATTTCAGTCTATTTTCCCTTCTCCCTGTTAAAAAATGTAAAGAAAAATCAATATGAGCCCCCCCCCCCAAAAAAAAAAACCCACAAACGTTTTGTGTTAATGTATTTCAAACCCATTAGCAATACTTCTTCTTCGTCAGGTGTTTTATGTAGTCTGCAGTAGGGATTCCAGCCACAACCTGTGACACATAAAAACATCAATAAAGACGAGATCGTAAGCAGCAATGATCAATAATCCAGTGAAACGGGGAAAGATCATGTGTGTGCGTTAAGATGCAATCAAACTAATGTTTTGGTCGATTTGTGTCATCAATGGTGTTACCCACTTACCTGACAGTAACCGGGGGCAGAGTTTCTGAGAAGCATCCGAAATTCCATTACCGTTGTGTCGTATTATACATTTTATTTTCGTATTTTTATGGTAGATAATTCCTTTAACGGCGCTAGTCGTTAAAAGGGGTTTACACTCGCTCACTGACTTGTTTTCTGCCTTTGAGGGCGTTCGGCGCTAGTCGGAGCCTGAGAGCAGGCGGCATACGCAAAGAGCGCCGCCGAAAACATGAACGACTAATCTCCATTGATGGTTCCCGATGGCGCAACCGCATTAGTACGCTTAGCAGTGCGCGTGGGAAAGCTGAACATTTAGTGTGGGAAAGTTTAGCAGTTAATGTGAGAAGGGATCATTCTGTACGTGGATTTCACGGAGAGAGCATCAATTTGGGGCCTTCGCTTAAATTATTGTATAGAGCTATTCATTCGGATACAAAATCGTCAACTCTTGCTACGATCAGAGGCAGTGGAATTTCCAAGATGCCAAAGCACAGGCCAAAAGATTCGCAGCGGAAACCTTCACGGGCAGCAGCATCGGCCAGGGCTCCTCCGGTACCGACAAGAGCAAGGAGGATTGCTCGGAATGCTCCCGCACCCAGTACACGCCGGGAAGGAACGACTACTCCCCCTCCAGTGTCCTCGCGATCCGCGGGGTCGGCGGCCCGAAGCCCAGCAGACGAACATAATACCAGCTGGGGCCCCGGCGCAAGTTCCGCTGTTGGGCAGCCGGACTACAGGGTGCAGACGGAGGTCCGTGCTACAGGGCAGGCGGCCGGGAGAGCTCATTTGACGGCCCAGCCTGAGCAGGACATGGGTGGCGCGGTCGGCGATAACTGTGAGTACCCAAATGAAGGGCTTCTAGTGCCTTGGCCTACGGTGACCGTACATAAGGTTATTGGAACATAAATGCCTGTGATCGACTCGGAGGACGATGAACAGGGTCAGTCGTTAGACACTGGATTCTCGAAGCCTCCCCTGATGTCGACACCTAGCCTAGGGAAGAGCTAGGTTCAACGGTTCCCATATCGACCAAAGAAAAGATATGGAAGGGCGAGTTTGTAGATTTGTGTTGTTTACTCAAGAATGCCCCGATTCAAAGTGATCAAAACCCTATGGTTTTGACATACTCGGGTCATAGTCAGGTGCTCCACTAACTGCGACAAGCCCCAACGTGCAGCGTTGGGGCTGCGCCGGTTTCGTATTCAGATCGAGGAGTTGTACAAAACGGTGCCGTTTCGGCGGTATATTTTCTTAATTTTTCAACAAAAACTACTAGGATTACTTGCATGGGTCGATTAGACCTAAATGATTCCTTTCGGTGACTGATGCATTTCATTGCTTATGATGCGGAAAATGTTGTCTTATAGGTCGAATATCTTCAGATCACCGATGCTCACTAAAACTCGCAATCACTTGCACATGCGCACAGCGTGCATGCAGGGCGGTGCATGGACGGCTGTGTTGCTGGCTACATGATGCATATTCATTTCACCTTATATGCACCGTGCGATGGTGCATCGTTCATATCCTTGAGCGTCCGTAACGTTGACGTCATTGTTCACGCATGCCTGGATGCGTACTGATGGATATAGCAGCAAGTCTTTCCACTGTTGCACTAGGGCAGGCCGTTTGTTACTCCTAAAAAAAAAAAAAACATGTGGAAAATTTGCAGTTTCTAGATAGATGGGTGAGAGGAACCAAGTCGAAAATGTAATGCGTATTCATTTTTTATTGACACTTTGTTTATGATAGAAATTTAGCCATGCTTTATTTGTGAAGTTGCCGTGAATGTGGCAATGGAGTTATTCGTGATTTTTGCTCCCGCTCAGCTGCGAGGTAGCCGCCAGGACCGCGCCTTGCTGCGCGGTCTCCGGGGCTAGTGCTGCACTACAACTACAGCCGCAGCGCAAAGTCCCACGAATTACCACACCATAGAGCAGTGAACTAGTGCCTTCACTGTATACGCATCAGTGTATACCAAGAGACACGGTTCCCGGGCGAGAGAGTTCTTTAAGTATATGGACGTCGTTAGATCTGCTGCCCGTTTTCCCGGCTATGGCTGGCGCACTAGAGTCGCGTTTCACCTCCCACTCATTCCGAATAGGTGCTGCCACGGCGGCAGCTGCAGTAGCGGGTTTTGACTCGCAGGTAATCTAGCAGATGGGGCGCTGGGTGACAGATACACATAAACGTTACATTTGCATAAATTTGGTAGGGGCAGAATAGTCCCTTACATGTTGGGGACAGTTATGTTCGTAGCTTCCTGTTGCTATAGTTACTAAAATAGTGGATATGTTTTTGTTATGTATACTGTGGTATGCTGAGGAACGAGGGTCTTGCTCGCTATAACATTCAGTTTGAGCACATAAACTTTTGTAAATTAACATGTTAGATTATAGATCAGTTCAAGTATGATTAACCCAATTAGTAGGGTTACCAGCTTAGAAATTGTGAATTATGTCGAAAAGTATGGACAATTTTACTATATACAAAGGCTTGGGCACACAGAGTAAATATTTGGTTGAGCGAGACGCTGCCGGGTGATAGTTTTCTTTGTTTTGCAGGCAGGCGAGGCCGGCGTACGATCCTGGTAGTTGGGGACTCATAGCGTACTGGGCCGGCCGGGAGATTCGCCAGTCGAGAGAGAGTCCAAGCAATGAGGCAGCGGGCTCCAGTCCAATGGAGAGGATATAGGGGGCTTCGACTCGGCCAGGTTCATAGCAGGCTGGAATCGATTCTTTCGTCTCAGCACTTCTGCAACTTGTCACACGTCATCTTCCACGCGGGTACAAACGACATCGGTTTTTTTTTTTTTTTTTTCCGAAGAAAGCACGGATGGAGCTGGTCTCAGAGACAATGTTTAAATTGCAGCAACTTCTTCCAGAAGCAATAAATGTTTGGTCGGAAAGCCTGCCAAGGAGGAAATACGCCCGTTTTGCGGATTCCCACCAGAATCGGGCTGATAGGATTCGCCTTGCTATGAACAAGCGAACACGCGCATGTTGTCTGCAAGCAGGGGCTCCTGTTATTACGCATCAAGCCATCCGACATCATGACGCCACTCTTTACAGACAGGACGGGATACACTTATCCGATGTTGGCATAGCACTATTTCTAAAAGACCTCAGAAGCGGGATAGCCGACATGATAATATTGATATGATAATAATTAATAATTGATATGATTTATATAGCGCCAAATCCACTCTGCAGAGTGCTCTAGGCGCGGAAGGAAGAGAAAGTGAAGGAGACAAAGACATACAAATATCAAATACATGTAATGAGTAATCACATTGAGGCTTTAAACAAGTGAGTTTTTAGACTGCTTTTAAAAAAGTCTGATGAAGAACAATTTTTTATGGCTGAAGGTAAGTTATTCCATAAGGTGGGAGCAGTATGGCTAAAGGCACGTGTGCCCCATATTGTAGTGAATCTTGGAATTATCAGAGAACCGGAGTTGGATGAGCGTAGAGATCTAGCAGGGATGTAATTATGGAGTAAGTCAATGTTTTACTGAGGAGCAGCGCCCTGAATGCAATGAAAAGTCAGAAGTAAAATCTTAAAAATAATGCGGTCTTTGACTGGTAACCAATGAAGTGATCTCAAAATAGGGGTGATGTGAGTGTGCTTCTTGGATATTGTAATGATGCGTGCTGCCGCATTTTGAAGCCTCTGTAGCATGGAGAGCTGAATTTGTGGTAAGTTAAATAAGACAGAGTTTCCAAAATCGAGCCTAGAGGATATCAAAGCATGGACTAATTTTTCGGTAGAGGATCGGTTCAAATATTTTATGAAGCCGATATTGCGAAGTTGGTATCTTACAGATCTACAAATGCTAGAAACTTGACGATACATAGTGATATGAGCTAGGTGTGGTTTGCTTTTGTTTTGTTTTTGTCTTTTCTTTTTTGTCTTTTTTTTAATGTGTCAGTTGCCTCTTGCACTCACGTGGGCACACCAATAATGTACCACAAATCTGTGTTGGTACAGGTATGTACTCTGACTTTGGCAAAACCTATAACGACTGTTTAATGAGCTAGGAGTGATTTGTTTTTGTTGCCCTTTTTTACTCACAATAATGTGGGCACATCAATACCTACCACAATGTTTGATTGATGCATGTACTGAAAATTTTGTTAAACAATAGCAACTATGTCTAAGTTGTTAGAAAATGAGAATAGTAGACACGGGTAGTGAGGTTGGTAATGAAAGGTGTTCATTAGATTGATAAGGGAGTCTATGAGATCGTTTTGAGTTCGATAACTCCCAAGTTTGGTAGTAAATGTTTTGTAATGTTTTCTGGGGCTAGAGATAGTCATAAAATGCCTTTACTATAGGATGTAAACTAGCTCTTGTTCCGATGTGTGCTTTCTAGATTAACGTTGTGTATAGCAAAACAACAACAACAAAATATGTGTAACGTGGATCTTTATTGCGTCTCCCTTTTACCGCTGTACCGCTCTCCTGCGCATTGGCGGCGGGCTGTGCCCGTATGGCGGAAATTGTTCATTTCTGGGCCTCTGCGCAGATGTAGTTTATACAGTACATGAAATGTTTTCCACTTGTTATGTCAAACTCGTAGGGAAGGGTGTATTTCGGAATGTTTGTTTTATTAACAATTGTTATTGTGGCCATTTATGCATCAAGAGGCACCGTGAGGAAAGCCGGTGGGTCACGGACGCGCCCGCCTGTGACTAGTGCCGAGCACTTTTCTGATGCAGGGGGCTTTTGTATATGGGTCTGTACGCGCTTGTGGGTTCCGAGTTGAGTGGGCTCGCCTGTCAATCAGAGAAGTCCATTGTAGTTATACTCGATGGGGATACTTCTCGGATTACCATGCAGGGAGTCCTCCGACAAGGGCCTAAGAGGCAAGGCGGGATCCGGGGTGCTTGTCTGTAGGTGGCCCGTACGCAGAGAGCACTGCCATATATATATGTTGTTGTATTCCACGGTGCAGATGCTTGTCATGAGATGAATACAAATTTGCGGAGAGAAAACCCGGGTCCTTCCAGAGTTAGACATAGCAGTGGCGTGTTTGAAAGCATTTACTACTTGGATAATATTTCTGTTTGTCGGTGTAAAATTACCGAATCCTGAAACCGGAAAGTATAATTGTGTATAACAAGCATTGGTATGATCATGTTTTTACTTTCTCGTCTATAAAGTGTACAACCCTATCATGTTATCATGAGTAACTATGTTATGTAATGTGGTAAGAACTTTTTGTTTTGGTAAACTTGTACTCTCCAATAAATCCACGAACATGCATACGCCATTCTCGGTTTGTATTTATGTCGGAAGTGCAGTGAGTGTAACCTATGAAATTGTTATGTAGATCTGATCCACCAAGGAGAAAAAGGACAGGCACACCAATGGCTAGTCCAACGATGAGATCCAAGTTATCATATTCTTCTGAAATTTCAAATAGAAGCAACAGAAACACTGCTCCGATCTTTTCTAGAAATCGAAAATTTACATGGGTAGATAATAATGTGAAGTATTTCAGAAGGTCTAACAAGTTTGCGTAATGCCAATAAATACCCAAATACATGGGTGGCACGGAAATACTTATTTTTGAATATTGTTCAGAGAAAATACTGTGAAAAATATATCTTTATTTTATAATTTCTTTACTATCCCTAGATAATCTCCATGAAAGTAATTAACATTTTTGTGAAAATCGTTGAATACTTTTTGCGATTGAGGAGCTAAACAGAAACTTTGTTAAAAGAAAAAGGATGCCCAATTAGAATGATCTTCCTCCCCACGTCATTTTCGAATCAAAATATTTGTTTTAATATTTGATCAATTTATCATGTCAACACTGTTCATTCGGAAACATACTGGCAACGATTCAAGAAACCTGATAAAGGGAGAAGGGTGATTTCCGCGGTCGACCTTCCATTCAACGAGTCACCTGTAGCCATGCAGACGAAGGTTTGCTCTGTTTCATGTCTAGTTGAAACAATGATTGTCTCGATCCTCTCGTATGTGTTGTCAGATAGTGTTGTTTGTCGTGAAACCACAGAATTAAGTCCCTCCCCCGACTCGTCGGTCCATAACATGGAAATGTTAAGTTTGAATCCACTCACGACACATGTCAGGCGTATGGAAAGAATGTAGGAGGGACTCTGGTATGTACATCGGCTCCGAGTGGCCTGAGTCATATGGACGCATTGCTCGATTACGTGTTTTGATGCTATTGCTGTCGATAAAAAAAAAATGTTTAAACAACGTTATGTTTTGTATAAGAATACATTTCTTTTTTATTTCAACAAATTAAAAAACACCTTCGTTATTTTGCCACATTGGGTGGTATAAGAAGGAATATATATGACAGACCTAAAATACATAATCACATTCTGCTGCGTTTTCCTTATATCTCTCTTCTCAAAGTTGTCTCTACGCCAAAAGTAAGATTCATTTTCACACATCTTACAGTAGACTTTAATTCATTTGTCTGTGAAACAGAATAAACGCGGGGTAAAAAGTAAAATAACCTGTACGTACAATGATGGACGGTCAGTAGTTTGAAAGCAATGAAGCGTTATTTTTCTTTATGTTCTTATACATGACTTAGATAAAACAACTCATGCCCAATATTAAACTGAAATTAAACCCAAAGAATTGTTGTAGAAAAACTGGTGGAAACACACTTTCCCATTCATGTTATGATCCCAAACTAAAGAATAATTTATGTGACTCTGCACCTCAAAACAAACAAAAAGTCGCCAGACATGAATTTTTAGTTAAGACCATATTTTGAAAGACCAGACTTTAAGCTTTAAAATGATGTATAACTCAAATCAAATGGACTCTTCTAACCTATCTAAATATTGGAAAGAAAGCACAAACTCAGGAAAAGTGTGAACTGAGAAAAGAGGCTCTGAAGTACAGTGTCTATTCAAGCGCTTAATCTTTTCCAAACCGTGCTGGCAGTGCGATGAATGGGACAAAAAACAGGAAGTAAACCACCAGAGTAACAACAATGAAGGAATTATTAGGTTAAATTGAAATTAAGCATGCCTCATTAACACATTCTGTCCATAATTAATGCCAACTTTCAAAGCAGTAGCACTATCCTTTCAAAAGTTATTAGGGTTGAAAGCGAGGAGTGTGGACAAGGTTTTTCAGAAATGAAAAAGGGATTCTAAAGACACACCTAGTCACACTATTCTACCAAAAATGTTCGAGATAAACTGCTAAAAAACACACTTTCCTGCCCGTTTTATGATACCAAATTTTAGCATAATGTAAAAGAAGACCCGCTCTTTTAGAAAATATGAACAAGTCAAGTTCGGCTAGGTTGACCCATTTCACTTATTTTCAGTCCTCACGCAAAATCAGTGTGTGCGACTTTATGTTCGTTTTGAGGTGCACATCCATATATAGAAGAAAGATAGCTTTTTCAGAAAATCTGAAAAAAAAATCAAGATTGACTCGGCAACCCATTTCACCTTTTCTGAGTCCTCACGTAAAATCATGGGATGCGACTTTTTGTTGTTTTTTTCTTCTTCTTTTTTTTGCACGGTCACAATATAAGTACGTTTTCCAAATATATACACTTTTGTATATTACACACTTTACATTCGACTTTATTACTTCCGTATCTCTATTACATCATATTTGCCTTGGGAGTCTATATTCAAGTACAAAAACGAGCTTTTAAGATTTATTATAGCAATCATCTAGCGCCAACAAGCCCACTTTTCAAAAGTAATAACTTATTAAAGATTTCTTTTTAATGTATATTCTTACTCCCTTTTGATATCTATGTACTAGTTAACCAAAGACGAATTACCTTACGCTTTTGACTTTCCCCTGTCAGAAATGAATTTGCACTTAAAAACAATAGTACACACAGGTCCGACATTCTGGAATAGTCTTGACTCTAACATCACTGAATCGCTGTCACTAAATTCTTTTATACACAAACTAAATAATTCTCTCGTGCGGGCTTATATCTATAATAACATACATTTTTTTTCAGTTCCAACTTCCTTTTCTTTATCAGTTCCGTTGTTCGTTATGTATTCCAGGTTTGCATTTCGTTCTTCTTACCGAGTCGTTCAAGTCAAGTCTACAACTGAATTCATGAATCCATCATGTGTCATGTACATGTTACCTGTTCCTATAGTTACGTAACTGTGTTGCCCGGGTGACGAGGAATCTTGTAATCGTATTACAGGTGGCTATCTCATTATCTTCTGATGTGTTTTATTTGTTTCTCTTGCTCTTTTTGCTTTCTTTTCCTTTACGACCCTTTCCTTCCTTTCATATTTTTTTTGTTACTATGTTGTTGTTGTTTTTAACAAGAACAACATTTCATCAAGGGACCTATTCATTACAAGCTCTACTTTCCAGTAGATCCCCCACATTTAATGTTGGCACGATATTGTCTTCTCTTATATTGTTTTTTTTTTTTAATTACGACGCGATGTTCAATAGAACGTGGTTTGTGTTTCAGATGTGGAACAATAAAATCAAATCAATCAGCAATCAGCAAATACCATTTATAAGGAGAGTAGCAAGGTATGTATTGACCACTGTTTTCATTTAGTTTATGGTAACATTTAAAGGGGATGGCTAGTAACTGATCAGTGGCAATCAGCGGGAATGCTAGGGGATATGCCCCAATTCTTGAGGGATTTATTTAAGAGTACATTATATATCTATTTTTGTGTGAACATTATTTGCCTCAGAATGGTCTCATATTCAAGTAATATGCAGTTTAATGTTTCCGGGCTAGCATGACTGTACAGTGACGGGGCAAAAATTGCACATTACTTGAATATGAAAGTTTATTCACAAACTGTTTGTTATCGGAATCCTGGCCCCCTCGAAGTGTGTTATCATAACAAAGGATTACTTGCAGCGCACTGTCAAATATTTAGATCTTCCAAAACCCTGAAGGTTTGCCAGCGCCACGTCACAATAGTAGAGACCCTCATCTGCCACCTCCAAGTCCGTTATGACGAGGCTGAAGCTCTTGTCGATGTCGAACCGTTCCTCCACCCTCTCAAAGTTTCCATCGACATATCTAGCCTTGATCGTCCTCGGCTGCTGATCTGAGCCGCTATCCATTGACCAGTACACAATGAGGGGCTCCTCCTGGATGTCGCACCTCAGTCGCATGTCTCCCCCTCTCCATCCCTGAAGGTTGGAGGCAGTGCCTACCACTACGGCTGGACGAATGAAAATGTGGGTACAACGGCAAGCTAGTATTATCGTAAATGAGTTAATGAATAAATGCATAATTATTGACATAATATGAGCTTACGAGAGAACAACCGTACATGTCAAATCACTCAATGTTGATCACAACAGACGAAAACGATCATGCGTGTGCGTAATACAAGACCCCGCCATCAGGTGCGCAAGCGCTTACAGGCAGATTAAGCCAAAGTTTTCTCTTTGTAGGCATCCTTCATGAATGACTCCGTAGTGAGAGGGTAGAAAACGTTTTGATCAGAACATTAATGGAATTATGATTTTTAATACCATAGTAATTAGTATAATGTCGAATAAATGGCGAACAACGTTTTATTGAAAGTTTTTTTTTTTCTTAATGAACATCGATACATTCCTGGAATAAAACATCCTACAAAGTTCATCCATACATGGTTACATATAGCTTGTAATCTGGGCAAATAGGCAGTGGCAGGTAATTACGATCACTGGATGCTGAGATTCTGTTATAAATGACACAACTCCGGGTGCTTATCCTAAAACTTTAACCTGATTTTTTTTTTCTCTTGTCTACATTCATAGATCACGACGTAAATGATAATAACAGCAAACGCAATATGAGAGAAAATTTTCCTCTGTTCTCACCAAGAATGATTACAACATAATCCGTGTAATTAAAAGCTGTTTCATGATACAGTTCAGGATGGATGTCTGTCTGAGGTATTTGTGCAGGACTGGTATTAAACCAAACATCAGAAAATGAAATCTCATGCCCTCATGGATAACCATGGTTCGAATAAAATAGTTGCTTTTGTTGCTGTTGTTGTTGTTTGTAAATCTTTCCATTGCGGGTATCCTAGCAGCCCTATACAGTTAAAGGAAAGTATGTTGCTCTGGTTGCTTTTGATAACACTTGCTTCAGCTCAGGAATATGTAAGGTCCAGCAGTGAACCCTGTTGTATATTCCCCATGTTCATGAGAATAACTCGCACAGTCAGGCTTGGAATCCTTTCTTATAAAAAGTGCACACGGCTTATAAAAAAAGGTGTTGTTAGTCGCGATTAAATTAGAGGTCCCCCATCGTCGTACCCGCTAATTACCCTTTACTCATATGTCTGATTTTACGAGAAAAGCTGTAAAAGTGGAATATCTGAACATCTGTGACTGCAACTCGTCGTATGCCCAAGTTGCCTACTGGTGCTGCGAAATATACTGCTCCTTCAGGTAATTGCATCAACAAAATATCACTTCGTGTGAGTGTGGATGACAAAATTAGCCACATACACGTATGTGTGCAGATGTGTTGCTTCTCCGAGCATAGGCAACCTTTACTGAAACCTTGCAGTTATAATGATATTGTTGACGAATTTGAGCACTATGTTTGTTTGTTTGTTTGTTTGTTTGTTTTTTGAAAATTGGACTCAGTAAACTGAAAGAAAGGGGTTTCTCGTAAGCCTCAAAGGCTTGCCGTTCTGGTATCAATCCGATTGGAAGGAGATGAAGGGAATTTCAACAAGAGTTTTTTTCCTTACCTTTATCATTTTTTTTTTCAGCGAATATTTACGTGATATTAGTATGACCCCGCAGACAACCAAATTCCCCCAGCATTGGAAAATGAAAACAAACACTCACTCCAAATCGATTTGCCACCTTGGTTCCGCCATTTGAAATACATTACCTTCTAGAATTTGATATTATACTCAATTTAAAAGGACTTTAAAAGAATAACATTCGAAAACATTTGTCATGGGTATTTGTATCAGTTTGTTTCTCACTCTTGATCCAATACCTCGGGTTCGCTTCATGAAAGTCTTATCAGAGACATTTTCTTTTCTCGTAAGACACACTGATATGAGACATTTCATGAGGTGGATTTGAAAGTTCTCATAGCTACATATGAACGACTTTGGCAATTTTGAGATTTGTGTAAAGACTTTCATGTGATATATCGATGTAGATTTTGATTCATCCAGGTAGTATGCTAAAAGCGTGTGAATTAAATCTGTTCGACTGGACTTACTTGTGAAAATCGCAGATAGAATTTTCACACGTAAATCCAGTCAAACAAATTTAATTTACACACTTTCAAGTGATAACTTCATGAAACGGACCCCGGCCTGTGCTAATTCGTCAAACGTTGCAATTCGTTCAATTCCTGTATGAATCAACTCCTTCTAGTCAAGTTGATCTCAGAACGGCAAGCCTTTTAAGGCTTTTACGAGAAACCATTTTCTTTCAGTTTATTGCGTGCAGTTTTCAAAAGGTATAATAGTATTCCAATTTTCCAACAGCATCATAATAACTGGAAGGTTTCAGCAATGGTTGTTTAACCCGCCATACAAAACGGCCATCGGCACGTGGGTGACAGAGACAAAAAGAAGAAGAAGAAAAAAAAAAAAAAAACGTACCACGGTATGCTGAACTGTAATCGCGTTGATAGCACTGTGTGAACAAATTGTTTGTGTGTTTGTTTGTTTGTTTGTTTGTTTGTTTGTTTGTTTGTTTTAAAATGAGTCAAACCGTTTTCCTCATTCCCTTTCTTCTATTCTATCTCTTTGCGCCAGTCACTCTTCGCCTCTGGTTTTTCTTTCTATGTATCATGTAATGCAAGGGCTGCATGGAAATCAAGCTACACTCAAGCTGTTGCCCTTCTGTATTATTGATTGTACCATGTTTACATTTGTGATATGCAATATTATGTAAACAACGAATGTATCTATACAATTATGTATATTATCGACAATGTGCACTTTTATGATAACGCAGAAACCAATAAATCAAATCAAATAAAAACTCCTAGACCATAGGCTCATTTACAGAAATCAACTAAATGTACTGAAACCTAATGAGGAAATATAAAAGTTAAAAGAAATATCTACTACAACTGGTAGGAAACAGGCGAAGGATTAATTTGAATTATTCATTAGGCAACATTACGAAAATGTATAATTTGTCTATGTGAGCAGCCATATTGTAAATGCCATTATTTTTTTTTTTTTACTTTGAACACACAATTCATTGATATCAATCAGCTGGACCAGGCAACCCTAAACTGACAAGACTGAAAATTAACACAAATGTAGTCCCTATATAATAACACTTACCAGCGGAGCTACAGAATACAGAAGCGGTCGGTGTTAGAAGCAGAGCAAGATTGTATACTAGTATCCTATCCCAGCTTCGATCCATTACAGAGAGTCTATATGAGACACATTTCATGCTATTATATAACGTGAGTACTCGTTTTGAGCACAACGTCCTGCAAGCCTGCTCAATAATCACAACGATCACAGTTTCAGAAAAGGGAAGATAGTCAAGCATATCCCATGCAATGAGCCCTATACAAAAACAAAAATAGCAAGAATATCGTAAGAAAATAAATGAGTCTGTCCACAGCTTGCGTGCTATATAGTTCGTCCAAGTCTCTTTGTCTCGAACGTTACTTAATATGTGGCACAGCACGTTTACAACTGTTACCATCTTAATATTTATGATATTGCTGGAGGCATAGTTCAAAATTTAATGAGGTTTACCTGTATATTGATAGTGTTTAATAATGCTCTCGGATGATTCACAGCAGGACAAAGTGTTACAATACTCTATGCGTTGTTTACTTTGTTCTCGACCAAAGGCCAATTTCAAATCTAAGTTGCATTATGGAGCTGGTGTGTGCGTGCAGTCTAACAAAGTGTGTGATGAAGTATCCAATATTACTTTGTTATTGCGTTAAAGACGTAACACCTCGACCTTTCACGATAAGAGATTACTTCGAGGTTAAATACAAACTCAGATTCATTAGATATCTTTTTCTAGCTGAAAATGAACATTCTCACTCAAAATTCACTCCAATTTCACTCGAAACTCACTTTTTTTTCTGTTATTCACTCCTTCAAGAGTGAAAGTTTTCATTCTTCTTTTTTTAGAGAGCAGGTCCTTGTAGGTCGTCCGGATTAAATTTTCTGTTCTACTTGTTAGCATAGATGTTGTTATGGTCACTGGGTAGATATAAAGAATGGTTGAGATGAGATGATTATAATGTCAAATGAATATTCCTTTATTCAGGCAACTTATCTTAGATTGATATCATTTTAGTACCAACTTGTGTACTTAGTACCAGCAGTGTTTTGCTAATTCTGAAGTCTCTTCACTTAAATACAGTTCTTGTGTATCGTTGTAGTTTTGTGTCTGCATCAAAGGGGCATGAGCGTCCCAAAGTTGAACTTTCCGTTATACAGTCAACCAGGTTGTTCCCTCCCAATTCCATCACATTTGCATTTGTAGTCAAGAAAAGTTCAAAATTGTAGTTCAAGTTCAAACAATTTTCATGAACAATGTACTTAGTTTAGTTTCGATTTTTAAGCATTCAGTTTCATTTCATATCGGTGATTTTTATAATTTCGAAGGCCTCTTAAATTGAACACAAAATACGGTTTGTTAATTATGCACTTTTTAGCAATTTTGGTATATAAAGCGAACTTTTTCCATTTTCGGATCAACGAATCATCGGAATAACAAACCTTTGCAAAAACGAATGTTATTTTATATTCGGATTAACAAAATTTAATATTGGGAATAGCGAATTTTAGTTCATTTTCGATTAATGACCATGCGAAATAACACATTTTGGTCATCAATCTTATTAAAATCTGTTTTATACAATCAAAAGAGAAATTCTTTCAATTTAGTGACGAAAAGTTGTCATTCAGTTTCGCGATTTCAATTTATTCCTTAACAGTATGAATATGACACTTAACTCTTAAGATGGAATGGTCACAGCCCATCCTTTTTATTTCATGTCCGCGTCCACATTTCCACGTCAGTGCTTACATTCACTGGCGTAGCCAGGGGGGGGGGGGGGGGCGATGGGGGCGGTCGCCCCCCCCCCCCCTAAGATTTGGACCGAGGAGTTGGGAGGCGGAAAAAAAAATGCGTGTATACTGTATGCATGCACATGAAGCGGGTCTCCTTTGCAACCTTTCATCAAATAAGATATTTCTTTTTTAATATTTCACTCAAAGTGTGCACCAGATCGTTGAATTTCAATTCAAAATATGCAAAATCTCTCGTGCTTGGGAGGGGGTATCCCCCTCCCAAACCCTCCCCCTCTATACCTCTTTCCCTAGCTAAGTACACTTTTTAGATTTACAAAAAATTCTGAATAATTCTGAGTGCACAAGACTTTTCACTAATATTCCGAAAACTGAAGGTTCCCTCATGTATAAGGGGAATTTCCCTTTTTAATCGACCCTTTCCTCCCTCAGCCCCCCCCCATCAGTTTTGTTTTTGTTTGTTTTTTGTTTTTTGATTACCCAAATGTTGATTCCATCAAATATGCGTATTATGCGTATACGAGATATCTCAATTTCAACCTTAAAAAGATAAAAGCTCCATCGGAAGGGAAGAGTGGACATAACACTCGCCAACGCCTTCTTCCTGCTCGCCCCCCCCCCCCCCCGCCATGCAAAGAAGTAGACTGTGGCTATACCAAGATCGCTTTATTTCAATTCTAAAAACGCAAAAGCTCCGCGAGCGGGAGGGGGAATCCCCCTTCCCCTAAGTTCTACCTCACTAGACTTTATACATACGCACAGATGGTGCACATTCGGAATAAGAGCTAAATTCCGTGATTTTAACACTTCGATGAAAAAGTGTTGCACCAAAAATTTGCACCAGATCGCTGAATTTCAGGTCTGAAAACGCAAAATCACCTTCGTGTGGGAGGGGATATGCCCCTATCTACACCCTTGTGTGCATGCTTTTTCTGTTTGATTGCTGAACAGACAGCGTTCATGATATTCAGTGTAAGAATTAATACAAGAAGATTAGCGTGTTTGAATTATACTGTTTTATAGGCAAATTGTTCAATAATAATCTACACTAAAATATACGGCAACCTTAAACAAGTGGGACTGTTTCAACTCGTTAAAACACGCAAAAACATGCATCAAATTGCACCATTTGCAACATCAAAATGCAAAAAGTTCTCACCGTAGGAGGGGGGACACCCCCCTCCCACACCCTCCCCTACCCCCTCGCTCGCTCCGCTCGCTCGGGTTCAGTCGAGTTCGTGATATACAGTGAAAAGAATTAATACAAGAAGTGTATCTAAATTATATCATTTTTATAGGCAAATTGTTCAATAATAATCTACACTAAAATATACTGCTACCTTAAACAAGTGGGACTGTTTCACGTCGATAAAACACGCAAAAACATGCATCAAATTGCACCATTTGCAAAATCAAAATGTAAAAACTTCTCACCGTGGGAGGGGGAAAACCCCCCTCCCACACCCTCCCCTACCCCCTCGCTCGCTCCGCTCGCTCGGGTTCACTCGCGTTCATGATATTCAGTGAAAAGAATTAATACAAGAAGTGTACTGGAATTATACCATTTTATAGACAGATTGTTCAATAATAATCTACACTAAAATATACTGCAATCTTAAACAAGTGGGACTGTTTCACGTCGTTTAAACACGCAAATACATGCATCAAATTGCACCATTTGCAAAATCAAAATGTAAAAAGTTATCACGGTGGGAGGGGGTTTCTCCCTCACCCTCCCCTACCCCTTCGCTCGCTCCGCTCGCTCCGCTCGCTCGGGTTCAGTCGCGTTCATGATATTCAGTGAACAGAATTGATACAAGAAGTGTATTTGAATTATACCATTTTATAGGCAAATTGTTCAATAATAATCTACACTAAATTTATATATACTGCTACCTTAAACAAGTGGGACTGTTTCACGTCGATAAAACGCACAAAAACATGCATCAAATTGCACCATTTGCAACATCAAAATGCAAAAAGTTCTTATCGTGGGAGGGGGGACACACCCTCCCCTCCCCCCTCGCTCGCTCCGCTCGCTCGGGTTCAGTCGCGTTCATGTTATTCAGTGAAAAGAATCAATACAATAAGTGTATTGGAATTATACCATTTTATAGGCAAATTGTTCAATAATAATCTACACTAAAATATACTGCAATCTTAAACAAGTGGGACTGTTTCACGTCGTTAAAACACGCAAAAACATGCATCAAAATTGCACCATTTGCAAAATCAAAATGTAAAAAGTTCTCACCGTGGGAGGGGGGAAACCCCCCTCCCACACCCTCCCCTCCCCCCTCGCTCGCTCCGCTCGCTCAGGTTCAGTCACGTTCATGATATTCAGTGAAAAGAATTAATACAAGAAGTGTATCTAAATTATACCATTTTATAGGCAAATTGTTCAACAATAATCTACACTAAAATATACTGCTACCATAAACAAGTGGGACTGTTTCACGTCGATAAAAAGCGCAAAAACATGCATCAAATTGCACCATTTGCAACATCAAAATGCAAAAAGTTCTTACCGTGGGAGGGGGGACACCCCCTCCCAAACACTCCCCTCCCCCCTCGCTCGCTCCGCTCGCTCGGGTTCAGTCGCGTTCATGATATTCAGTGAACAGAATTAATACAAGAGGTGTATTTAAATTATACCATGTTATAGGCAAATTGTTCAATAATAATCTACACTAAAATATACTGCTACCTTAAACAAGTGGGACTGTTTCACGTCGATAAAACGCGCAAAAACATGCATCAAATTGCACCATTTGCAACATCAAAATGCAAAAAGTTCTTACTGTGGGAGGGGGACACCCCCCTCCCACACCCTCCCCTATCCCCTCGCTCGCTCCGCTAGCCCGGGTCCAGTCGCGTTCATGATATTCAGTGAAAAGAATTAATACAAGAAGTGTATCTAAATTATACCCTTTTATAAGCAAATTGTTCAATAATAATCTACATCAAAATAAACTGCTACCATAAACAAGTGGGACTGTTTCACGTCGATAAAACGCGCAAAAACATGCATCAAATTGCACCATTTACAACATCTAAATGCAAAAAAGTTCTTACCGTGGGAGGGGGGACACCCCCCTCCCACACCCTCCCCCCCCCCCTCGCTCGCTCCGCTCGCTCGGGCTCGGTCGCTTCGCTCCCTCGCAGACTAACCGCCCCCCCTAAGATGAAATCCTGGCTACGCCGTTGCTTACATTTTGGGTCCCATATATAACTTTTGGAACCTCCCTTTGTCAGAAATATCGACCAGACAATCTACCCTACTGTAGACCCATGTTTTTGTTCTGATTTGTTTTTCTAAGAATGTCTTGCTAGTTTCAAAGTGCCCCAGCCAACCTATATCGGACGGAGTTGAAATATTTTCGTATTCTCTCTCTGACCGTGATTGCCTTGCATGAATTAATGTCTACATGTGTATTATTATTATCATTATTATTTCAAGAGTTTGTTTGCAAAAACCGATAAGTTCATATTTGTCAAATGGAGATATTTGCGATTAAAGGTCAAGAAAAACAAAGAGAATAATAAGAAAATTTTTGCTTATTTTGACCATAACTTCAAAAATATACCTTTATATGTAGTGATCAACATATCATTTAAAACGTATTATCTTGTACTTTATGACAGAGACCGTATTTCAAAATCTTCAAAAATGGACTTATCGGTTTTTGCAAACAAACTCTTCATTTGTAGTACGAATAGCAGTATCATCATCGTTGTTATGATGGCGTAGAGGGTATCACAATGTATATATATATATATATATATATATATATATATATATATATCCATGCTATTTGACCATTGACAGCCAAAAAACGACATTGGGATGCGTATCATTTACGTGTAGGACATGCTATAGAAAATCTCG
This sequence comes from Diadema setosum, assembly GCF_964275005.1. NCBI lineage: Eukaryota > Metazoa > Echinodermata > Echinoidea > Diadematoida > Diadematidae > Diadema > Diadema setosum. The sequence continues at coordinate 553,028 of NC_092701.1, forward strand.
ATTGTCGGTGATCATTTAGCCACCATGCATCTTTTTTTTTGTGGATGAAAGAGTTCTTTGCTAAATATTAGAACATAGCCAAATGAAGCCAACTCCCATCAGAGACCAGAGTATTTTCATGGCTTTACTTTAGAGGCTCTGATATCCCAAACATTAACCTTTGATCATTCTTGGTGGCAGAATTCCAGTACATGAATTATCATTGTATTACTTAAGTAGTAGACTTTTCAAAAACGAGAAAATAATTCACATTTTTGGTCACATCTGCGAAAGCGACATTCATATGAAAAAAAAAAAATGCTCGTTAACATAATTGATATACCATGCTAATCGTTGTTGCATTTATAACTTTGTAAAGAAAAAAAAAGCTATACTAGTTTACAGCAAGTCAGCAAGGTTAATGATTAATGGTTTATTGTCAATTTTATATGTATGAATAAAGACCGAACTTTGACATTCAAACATGCACCATAGGTCTACGTTGTAACCACCGCAAGGTTTTGAGGAGACATAATCAGTCATGTCCCCTTAGTGTGCACTTTACAACCTTTGTTTTCAACAGAATTTTACGAATTGTGTTAGTGTTCACGTAAACACTGGAGATGCCCGTTGTCACGGTTGTTTTCGGGAGTAGGCGGACTTCGACTCATGATAGAGTTACACTTACACTTCCATCCATATAGATTATTAAGTCGATCAGATTTACATTTCTTATCTTTATTGAACAGTTACGATAAAACAGTTTCTACTGAGTAGACCTGTTCTGTCTGTCATAAATTTGAAGGATAATGAAGGGCAAAGAAGCCTATATGATGAAACAGAATAAACCGAAAAATTAACCCTGCAACTTGTCAAGAAATGCGAAATTTTCTGAAGAATAATGATGAGAAGTTGTGGTTTTGTACATCCTGTGCTCGTTTTTTTTTTTTTTTTTTTTGTATACTGTTTCTTATGTTAGCCTAAATTTCAGCAATAACTAATGGGCTTCGATATGCCTGGCATAGCAATTTATTTTGAATCATTAGTTTTTAGAAGCCCCCATCCCTACCCTTACGGACAACATTACTTAGAGTGCTCTATACAGTAACCGAATAGGTTTATACTGAACTGCCAAGGGAAACTTTAACACAGTGTTAGCAGGTATTAATTGCATATAAACAAACAGAGGACCGATATAATTCAAAGAATTATCACTTCTTGTATCCGTATTATGTTGCTTATTTCTCTCTTCTTCTTCTTCTTCTTTTTTTTTGGGGGGGATCATTTTTTTTTTTTTTCATCTGGTAAGATGGCTGGATAACCCATATTCAGCTGCTCTGGCTGGTCTTTCATTGGTCTACCTGTGAGTGCTTGGGGTGGACCTCTTTAACGAGTTATGCACCCTTCTCTTTACAGTAAATGAACGAAGCAGTATTTTTTTTTATTGTTTATTTTGTTACTATCCCACACACGGGACCTGTATTTATCATAGGTATTGACTGTTTAACATCTTCTAGAGAGGACGGCATGACAACACCCAACATTGCTCCGTGAAACTGGGATAAATTCGAACCCGAGCCCAAACTCGAGTCCTTTGATTCAAAGGCATGCAGAAACTCTACCTACTGAGTCTCCCCGCCGCCCATGTGACGATAAGAGGTGGCGGCCTCTTTCAAAACTTCTCAACAAGTCTGCACATTTTAAATGAATGCATCTGTTGTATCTTTTTCCCCGAGACGTGACGTATATTGTATATTCGAAGCACCTAATTCAACATATACCAAAAAGAAACGATATTGGTCACGAGGTCCTTAATACAGAAATCCAACTTGAGAGCAGGAGCCACCAGTAAACTAAAGACCTTCCAACACTTTCAGATCCATCCCCCACAAGCCATCGATGACTGCATGATTGTATTAAAATTACAATAACACTGTGAGTTGGCTCAGACGGTAGCGCGTCTGCCTCACGATCCTAAGGGCCCGGGTTCGAACCCGAGTCTGGACTGAGAATTGTTGTGAGTAAGCATACCCTCCCCTCTAGCAAGAGGCAAAACACTTTGTCCCTCAGATATGATATAAAATGGAGGTCCCGTGTATGAGAGAGTAACAACTCATGCAAGTTAAAGATCTAGCTTCACTCATTCATCGCAAAGAGCAGGGTGTTGAACCCAGTGAAGTGGTCCCACCTCACATCCACGTGGTTTACCTTGTTTTAGATATATCAGTCATTTTAAACCAAATTTTCAACAAATAAACTTGTAATTCCCCTTAGAATTGTATGCTCTTAAACATTTCATAGAGTGATTTCTAAATATCTCGCAAAATGTTACAAGCTGAATCCTCACCTCAACTAGTACTGTACAGTCCCTTTAAGCACTGATAAGTACACTTTGCGTATGACATTTGTTGTCCTGAAAATAATTGTCTGAAATGTTTTCCTGGCCTCCGTGATACCGGCCACTAGAAAATACGGCCTGCAACGCCAACACTTACGACCAATGCTCAATGAACGAAGTCTATGAGGATTACGAGTGCGTCTGTGCACGTGACCGGATCCGTGATGACAGTGACTCTTGCGTCCTCAGTAAGTCTTTGAATGTAACCTATTGTCTGAATGTTAAGTTATCATGTAGACTGTACAATGTTGAATAGTGGTGTTAGCAGTATACAAGGCGCATTTTCTCTTTAAATTGAGTTGTTGTTTTGAAGGGCGCCACACCACATGAAGAGTTTATTATATATATGTATATGTATAAGTAGGCGAAGACACTTGCCATACCATGTTACCTCTTATTGCCACCGGGACATGTAGTCATTCCAAGAGAGCTTCGAGGAAATGGTCAGAGGTACAATGAAGTAAATAGTTGACAATGCTATTAGCAAGGAGGTATCAATTCTATACGAACTTTTGTATAAAATACCTGCATGGGACAACATCTTTTTGTTGATTCACATTAATTTCATTTCATGTTTATTATCTAACTTTAGAAAGCTTCATGTGAGACGGGTGTCACACCAAAATGATCTCATGTTCTTTATATGATTTTACGGTTAAGGTTTTGGGACGTGGATAATTCGTACACACGACCCGTGAATAAAATCCTTGCGGCGACAAAAGTGGATTAAAAATCAGATTATGACACAGGAGTATCTGGTAGTTAGGTTGGGTGCACATCACGAGACCGACACCCACGAGTCATACAACCCACAAGTTATACAGCTCACAAGTCATACAGCCCACGAGTCATACAGCTCACAAGTCATACAGCCCACCAGTTATTCAGCCCACGAGTTCGACACTAGGAAAGAAAGCCCACGAGTTCGACATCAAGTAAAATAAGCCCAGGAGTTATACGGCTCACGAGACCGACACTACGCACGTAAGACTCACGAGACCTACAGGAAGCAAACAAAGCCCACGAGACCGACACTACACTTAAAAGGCCCACGAGACCGACGCTACGCATACAAAGCTCACAAGACCGACATTATGCAAAAGAGGTTCATGAGATCGACACTAAGCAAAGGCCAGCGAGACCGACAGGATGAACAGCGCCACCTATAAACCAGTAAATTGTATAGGGTGTCCTGGCATAAGATGATAATGAGCGATGGAAAAGAAGAGTTGCCAGTGTGTAACCCCATTGTCCCCCTCCCCTGAAATAATCAGGATCTTTAACCCGTTCCTTCCGCAATTCTCTGAGTGCCTTTAATGCCCCCAAACGAGATTCTTTTCGCCCGTCGACAGAGAGGCACACAGGTTGGTAATCCAGCTGTGTGAAGGCAGTCAAGCGGTTCATTGTGTCCGCCTTTCTACGGTCAAGTACATGTGCCCGTGAACAATGGAAATATCGATCGGGTGCGAGGTATGAATAGAGCGTGCGCTGATGAGCTCTTAGAATCTTTTGTTCTACACAAAACCAGGTACCTGAATGAGGTGACTGGGGTCAGCGAACCCGCATTTCTAACTGATCTCAGCCTTGATCATTATGTACATGTTCGTACCAGTTTACAGCAGAACAAGCAAAAAACTAAATCAGTAAAAGGTACATAATACTGTAAAACCCCCTTTTTTAACAGCAGGAGAACAAATCCTGATAGAATAAACTCTGATCTTTTTATCAAACCCACTTTTCTGAGCATTTTAACACAAAGAAACATGAATTTAGGCCACTGAAGAAGGCACCCTTGTCTTCATTTTGGGAACCTGGTAAACCAGGCTCCCGTATATCAGTTGCTCCCACGGGAACCTGGTAAACCAGGTTCCCGTAAGGAATGGGTTAATTGTGTTTGCGTGAGTGTATGTTTGTAAAAAAAAAATGAACCAAATTCAGTAGAAGTGTGCAACAGATCTTTCCACAATAAACCTGCGAGGGTGTTGCTTTAGTATTAATAAAAAAAAAAAAATAACGTAATCGTCTATCAAGGCAGCGTTAGGGATTCGGAAAAAAACACGATGCATCCATGAAAACAGCTATGGTATTTCACGAAAAAAAAATGTACTGTTTGGAGGAGAATAACACAAGCCACAAATCAAGGTGAATCCCTGCGATACAAAACGTTTTAATCAGTTGAATTACATTATAGTTACAGAGAAAATTACAAGAGATCAGACGTCTAAGCAGGAGGATAGGATATCTTATATAGCTTAAGTAACTAGTGAATCGAGAAAGAGAAGAGGTAAAAAGTACTTCCTGTCCATCTTCTATCTAAAAACTGGGAAGGCGTATTTAAAATAGCACAATGGCATTATCAAAGCTCTAAAATAAATCCATACATCGTTCTTGTCCTCTTTTATTGATTCATTTTTTTTTTTTTTTTGGGGGGGGGGGAGGCATGAAGAATTCATTTTTCTAATGGATAACAATGTCGCTCCCTGACAGACCTGCCCCCCCCCCCCATCAGAAGTATGTAGAAGTACATATTTGATGTCGTTCATATCTTGTATGTAGATGGTTACCATCTTGCACTTGATAGCGTGACGAAATTGCACCCACCAGTATGTTATTTTTCCGTTCATGGAGCACCCTGTACCGGTAATTGACATGTAGATGGCGCTGTTTATCCTGTCGGTCCCGTGGGCCTTCTTTGCCTAATGTCGGTCTCATGGGCTTTCCTTGCTTAATGCAGGTCCCGTGAGCCTTTTTTGCTTAGTGTTGGTCTCGTGGGCCTTCTTTGCCTACTGTCGGTCTCGTGGGCTTTCTTTGCTTAGTGTCGGTCTCGTGAGCCTTTATTGCTCAATGTCGGTCTCGTGGGCTGTGTTTGCTTAATGTCGGTCTCATGAGCCTTTTGTGTGTAGTGTCGAACTCATGGGCTGCATGACTCCTGAGCCGTATAACTCGTGGGCTGTATGACTCATGAACCTATTATTGATGTCGGTCTCGTGGACCGTATGACTCGTGGGTGTCGGTCTCGTTGGATGACCCCGTTAGGTTTCCTCGTTTGTGATTTTTTTTTTGGACAAAAGAGAGAAAAGAAATAAGACGGAAGCATCATTAAATGACTGATCGCAAATTTTGTTGAACTGATTTTGTTTTATCTCACTGTATCAGGATTAAAAGTTAGGTCTTTGATAAATGTACATGATGCATACTGGTAATACATGTGTAAACCCTAAGTGTATGTTATCTACACACTGTAAAAACATCGGTGTTAGATTTAACACCATGGGTGTTAAATCTAACACCGATCAAACTTCAATAGAGGACCACACCCACAGGTGTTGAAAATGAATTGTGACGGTGTTAAAAAGTGTTCGCCTGGCACTTCGTGGTGTTAATTTGACACTGTGGCTGGTGATATTTTTGACACTGCGCTAGAGTTAATTCAATAATGACACCGCATGGTGTTGATTTGATATTGGTGGTGTTAATTGCAATGGTATAACACCCGTCCAGCTTCAATAGGGGACCACACCAACTGGTGTTACTGTGGTGTAAATTTGTTTACACATTTTTTCAAAAATCAAGTACTTTATCGGAAAATTCTTTCTCGTCTTGTTGAAGTTCAAAAATAACAAGAAGTGCAGTGACTAAGAAACTATTTAAAAAACAATTTTAAATTTTGAAATGACACCCGGAGGTGTTAATCAAACACCATGAATGAGCACCGGAAATTTAACACCAGCTCGGTGTTTCATATCACTGGACTTTTTGCAGTGCACATGCACGCAATATGTTAAAGTATACATGTAACATGTGTAATACATTTATTATTTCTACACCTTCCCTCCTTATCAAAAAAAAAAAAAAAAAAAAAAAACGTCGGGAACGAGTATCTCATGAGTCTCACACTAACGGAGATAGATGGTCAGGAAGCCGTATTCAGCGAATCCCTCAATGATGCCGATGGCGAGACCCTCAGAGAAGGGCTTGAGTATGAGATAAATTTTGAGATCGTGGGGAACTATCAGAGGCAAGGTGTAGGAGGACGTAATCAGTGGTAATGCTGTAGAAACAGATCTGGTCTGTGAGAGCAATATTTGACTTTTTATACAAAATGACCCTGATACTATTGTAACGGCGACCTATATTTGTCGATGATGGGCAGAATATAATTCCAATTCTGTAAATGTCCCAAAATAAAGTCCCGCTATATGTTGAAGTTCTTTGTCGATGGATGCCGAGGGACACATAGAAATTACAGTTGTCAGGCAGAAGTCACGGTTAAAGAAGTTTATTGTGGAGAATCACTCGAACACATTTACAAGGGTGGATTTTGAGGATGTCTCGCCAGGCATGAGGGATGCGATGCGGTGAAAGACTTAGACTAATTAATACGAAAAGCTAACATGACTGAAGACCGTTTCTGGACTGGTTGACTCTTTATCTCTCTCGTAGGTTTCTCTCTTGCTGTTCAAACACGGGTTTCACTCTTAGCGGACACACTCTCCTCTAGGTTAATTCTCTCGAGATAAGCGCAAAGTCTGTCTTATATACCGCTGTCAAACAAGCTCCTCTTGTTCGAGAGAGATAGAGAGGACCAGTCATGAAAGTCACGAGAAAGACGTTTATCGCGCTGCGGAGAATATAGGAGAAGGGCGTCTTTGAGCGCATAGATGAAGAGCTGAAAGTCATAGGCAAGGAGAGGATACAAGGACAGGAGAAAGTCAAGATAGGAAGCAAGCACAAAGGGCTGAAGGACAGTGAAAGTCAGAGGGACAGGGAGCAAGCTGAAAAAGGCTGAAGGACAGTGAGTGGCAAGGGCGAAGGGTAAGGGCAGGGACTCTGAAAGTCAGGGCAAGGTTGGACTGCGGAGAGCAAGGCAAGAGTTCTGAAAGACAAGGCAAAGTCGAGTGAGAAGGGACAAAGCGACAGTACTGAAGGTGAAAGCAAAGTCAGAGCGAGGGAGGCACAGAATGACATGTGAAAGTCAGAAGAACAAAGAAGATGGCCAAAGAGAGTACTCCGCTGTATGCAAAGCAATTGGGATTGGGCTTGCTAACTAGTAATTTGCAATAGCGCTAGCGAGACATCCTTTGCATAGACTTGTACAATAATCATGAAAACAATGAAAAACAAGTAATGCTATATACATAATAATACATCAAACATCTTAACCAAAATGCGTGACACTATATAAGCCTAAAACAAAATGTATTGTAGGTCTTTGAAAAAGCATAACAACATTAGATAGCAGGTATACGAGGCTAAAATGGCAACTTTAAACGCATATCTGTAGAGAATATGGGTTTTAAATGGCACAGTTTAAAACAATGACAAAAAAAAAATACTGGTTATTATATCTAAGCAAATAGGATGAGGAACGGAAACTTTGACTTGCTGTAAAATACAAGTGAAAATGACTCACGGTTTCAAATCCATTTCCCCTCAAGATTCGCCAAGTGATTTCACAAGACAGCTCCCTGAATTTAGCAGTTGTAGACGTGGTAACCAGGAGGTTTTACAACGGCAGCATAAAGGCCGATGCGAGCATCATATTGAAAGCTAACTCCACGCTGAATGAGACTGACATCATGGCTGCGATGACGACTGGAGTTGGAGACGACGGCATTCTCGCTTCAGGACAGCAAACGTTTAAACTCATCCCAGATGAGATCTACGTTCAGGGTAAATCATATTCCAACTGCCACTGGTCCACACATTAAAATCCTCTTTTATTAAATCATGTTTGATCTCGTCAAGAAAACATAAGTTGGCAAAACGGCACGTAGTTCTTACCATTATACATTGCATTGCATAGTATATGCATTCCAAATATAAATATGAATATGGATATGATCATAAATACAAATTTATATGCATAACATGAACTAATATGTATGTATCCCTATCCATATATTATGTATAGATCGGGATGATTATGTGTTGGCATGTTCCAACTCGTTTGTTCTTAATTTCTCACTATGCTTGCCCAAATTTTACCTTTTTGGTTTTTTTTTTGCCAGATGCAAACGAATGCGAGGACGCAGATGGTAACGACTGTTCACCGAACGCACTGTGCACCAATACGGATGGGAGTTACTTATGTACCTGTCTCCCATGCACAGGTTACGCTGACGGAGCATCGGCCGATATTCTTCCTGGCCGAATATGCATCGGTGAGTTGGTTGTAATCATAGCACAGTTTTTTCTTTTCTTTCTTTTTTATTCAATTTTGCTAAACGAACGCAGTAAAATGCGCAATAAAGATTTCGATATAAAATTCACAGAAGCAGTTTTGACTCGAGAGAGGAAATTTATACCTGTAAAAATTTAGAGAGTTATGCATATCATTAGAAATGCCCACTTAATGTCAAGACAAGAATCAAAACCTACCGGAGTTCGAATTGAGGTTGAAAATCCACTTTATGCACTATCAAACATACAAGATTTCATAGTTCCCATTTGACAAAGAAATTACTTTTACTCGCAATTTCAAAGCTAAGCAGTACAAGACATGGGACACAACAGCACATCATAAAAAAAGGTAAAAGCGTAATGTTGAGCAGTCGGCCTAATACTTAAACTACTTTTCACTTCATCGTCGGTGACAAAGAATTGATAGATTTGCATAAAACATGGATAGGACAAAGTGTCCACCTCATGGCTTCGATAAAGCATTAATCAAAATTATAGACTTACCATGTTACATATAAGTTGTGTTTTTCATTTGTTTATTCGTCTGATCGTCTGTTTTGCTGCCTCTTTCAACAAGCCACATACATTTTCAATTCAGATAACAAACTAATACAGAGTCGATTAAAGAATTACCTTCATATAAATATGATATGATTTATTGATTTTTCAAGTTCTGATAGCCTATCTTAATACTTGATTAAACAGATATAGATGAATGCAGCAGTGACCCCTGCACTAATGGAGGAACGTGTACGGACGATATAAACGGTTACCTTTGTTCATGTGTCATCAGATTTGAAGGCAATACGTGTGAGATAGGTATAATGGCTCTTCGTTTTCCACTACTTTGCATTTGGATTATTTGTAGTGCAGGATGTTGACTTAAAAGGATTAGTCAATCGGAATGTAATGAATAGAGTAGTATTAGCTATATCAATATATAATGTAGATGTTTCGAACTCGGAAGTAAAATATCAGGGCTGCCAAAGATTCACATCTCACTGATACTCGTCTCGATCACGTTATGTCATCACAGCTTTCCCATCTAACTTCAAATACAAAAAAAAAAAAAATTGTCTGTTGAGTTTCCTTTAAAACGATGTGGATAAAGTGCATTGAATCCATTTAATCATCTAAGAGATCAAATAACGTAGTTATAGTGACCTACAAGCAAAGGGAAGTGTCATCTACCAAAAATGTTAGAATATTCATTTAAATGCAACTCTCCAGTCTTATACCCGATTGTCATATAATTTTACTCTCTTCATTATTAAACATTGCACTGGATGGAATGATACGGAGATTATTACTGCAGTAGTAAAGTCTAGTAGTCAAGTCTAGTGTTCTTTTCAGTGGTTATCCTTTCCACATCTTTTTACTCGCTATGAAATGCCGTTAAAGGGACTGTAGAGTATTGGTTAAGGTGGGGATTCATGTTTTGCACATTCCTAAGTGTGATAATGAGAAACCTCTTATGAAATATGAAAGAGCATGTAATTTTAAGCAGGGTTCAATGTTTATTTGATGAAAATTGATTTTCAAATGGCTGAGATATCCAAAAAAGTGATAACAATAAAAGGTGACAGGCCACAACTTTATTAGGATCTCTTTGTTTCACCTTGTTTTTAGATATCTTAGCCATTTCAAAACTGATTTTCATCAAACAAACATTTGATACCCCATGGAATTGCATGCTCTTTGACATCTCATAGAGTGGTTTCTGAATATCTTGCAAAACGTTAAAAGCTAAATCCTCACCTCAACCAGAACTGTACATACCCTCTAAACAGATTCAATAATTTGATTTGTGCAAGAAGCGTACAATACGGCCTATAACGTAATACACATTCCACCATTTGGAGCGGTAGGCCTATATTAACTTCATATAAACTAAGTGTTTAGTAAAATATTTTCCCCTTGCAGACGTCGATGAATGTGACTCCGCCCCATGTGAGAATGGTGGGATGTGCCGTAGTTTTGGTAACGCCTATCGCTGTGAATGCTTTTCTGGTTACTCTGGAGATAGGTGTCAGAATGGTAAGTAACATTATCAGTTGTAAAAGAATTCATCAAGCTCTCTCAAAATGAAGATTGTAATGTTAGCGGGTCTTACAAGCCAGATGTGCTAAGACATCGCCTGACGAGCTGCTACAGTAAATTCTGAGCCATTTGCCCTTGATCAGGTAATTCCTTGAGAAAGTTTAACAACCTATTCTTCTCCAACATCGGGTTACTCATGGGTAAGTTTTATGGTTAGGATAAGGGTTGGGGCGGGGTAGGGTTAGGGAAATGGTGAGGGTTTGGGCAAGGATTAGGGTTAGGGTTAGGTCTAAGGGTTAAGGCTGGGGTAGGGTTACGCATAGGGTTTGGATTATGGGAAGGATTAGTTTATAATCTTTCGGACCTTACATTTTGACAAGAAGGGAATTATTATATGAATTAAACGAATTTGAAACAAAGGTATTAATTTTGCTTTTAAACAATATATGCCCGGAATGATTTGTGATGCAATACAACTTCCAACGATACATGCAACTTGTGATGATATGAAATTGTACGTTATACCCCTTTTTCTGTTTTCCTATCCTCTGTCGTTGTATTTATGAACAGACTTTCATGCCAGTTAACATGTTATTAACTTATTACCTACCAGAACCAGTGACATGTGCAATTGACGAATCCCTGTGTGGTTTTCGCGAGCAGTGCAGTGATGAGGAAATTTGTGTACGTAAGGCTGGATATGCTAAGAACGCGGGTAATGAATGCGAAGGTTATTATTTAATGATTTTCCTTTTGTCAATGCATATCTTACTTTTTTAATAATTATTATTGACGAGACTGTTAATTTTTTGTCTCGGAAGAATGTCTACAGGGGTTTCATCTTTATAAACGATGGATTGTGTTTTCATATTATTCTATTCCTTTGCAGTAAGATTTCTTACTCCTCTAAGAAATACCGTACTCATCAAAAGATAATTATCTTAAATAAATTCTACAAGTAACATAATACAACATGTCTCATTTGGGAATACAAGAAGCCTGACTCGTAGTGAATTTAGTCGAACATTTTTCCTTACTAATTACCAATGTGTAAGAGGAAAATGTAATTTACAAATAGAAAATGAACATGTTGTGTTCATTTTTTTTTTTCAGCTGTAAACGTATACATGGGCAGTGTGACTATCACAGTTTTGAACGGCGTAACAATCGAGTTCACCGTGTCTTTGACCGATGTCACAAGTACAGAATATCGAGCTCTTTTCAGGATATTTCGATTTCTGGTGAGTACACTCAAATCCAAAAGACAAAATACCTTTACATGCCATTTATTTGCAGCGTTCTTCTCTTATCTAGGTGATAGCGTAGTAAGCATTTTTTAGTAGGTATTACATGCTTTTAAGTCCAACGTTAATATCTCAATTTTGTGTTTTCTTACTGAGTATTCATTCTACCGCTATCTGCCCATAGTGTACCGAGAAAACGTCTGATTAATGAGAGCGTTGTAAGTTGCGTTGTAAGTTGCTCATGTTTTTGTTTTTGTTTTGCTTTTCAAGCACACCGCACTGTAATTTGCCACGTGTTTTTTTTTTTTTTTCGTTGCACATCGAAAATGAAACCATTCTTCGTAAAAGAGAAGCTTATTTCAATGTTTTCTTCATTCTTTGGCACGTATAGTTATTGCTTCAGCTCCCATTCCTTCGTGGAATCCGATCTGCCCGATTCCGACCAGGTAGCGTCATCGCTGACTTCGAACTTGAGGTTGACCAGGAGATGACCCTAAATGATGTGGATAGTAAGATACAGATGGGACTGGGCGTAGGTAACATCTCTTCAGGAAACATTTCCATCGGTGTGGATCCTTCAACGATAGCAGTGTCAGGTAATGTTGGTAATTTACACTCAGCCTTGATTAGTCAAACTCAAGCTGTTAAAAAAGAAATGTACGATTTTTGACATAGGGCACAAAGCAAGAGTAACACATTATATTTGATTTATTAGGGGAAAGGTATCTGGTGAACCATTAAGCTAACTCGCATTAACTCTTTTTGACTTACCCTAAATTGAGGTAGGGAAATAGTAATTTTTAAAGTTGAAATTAATGCTCGTTTGAATCCCACGTGACTACGCTTTACTGAGTGTATTATTTCTTTGTATGTCGGCAAGGTTAACATTTTTTAAACTTTACGTGTGGGGTCAGTGGGGAGGAAATTATGGTTATTATGTTGGTACAAGATGAACTTCGCATCGCTTCACTTTTGCTGCTCATGCACCCCCAACCAATTTATCACATGTGTGCGTGCACCAAACATATTGGAAATTAAATGCATTTGACAATTGTTTGATGCTAATAGATGAGAAACAGATATTTATACCCCAGGATAGCTGGCATACGTGATGATTTGAGGCAAAGACCTCTGGATATTAATGAAAGGTTTACCAGTAAACCATTGAGCTACAATATTGTAACACATCTAAACCAAGTAAACTGATTTGAAGTACTTGATACACACACAAAAAAATGAAATCCTTTAAAAAAAACACACGCGAAGTCCATAAGTTTGTGGTAGTCGTGCTATTCCTGGGTTTGAATCGTGCGTCAGGATAATACAAACACATAGGCCTATTGTAATTTAGAAAATAAAGTGAACCCTTAACAAAGAAAGAAATATTCAAACTAGGAAATGAATAAGTTGCCGAATGCTTTGCGAGCGCATTGTCTTATTCATTATCAATTTTGCAGACCTAGATGAGTGCTTATTGGAAACTACAAATGAATGTTCGCCGAATGCGGAATGCTTAAACCAGGAGGGAACATACGAGTGCCACTGCCTGGATGGCTTCATAGACGAGACTCCCGACCCGGGCATTGCTGGGAGGATCTGCAGTGAGAATGATAAAAACTCAGCTGACATTGCTTGAACACTTCACTATTCTATCGCATTCATGAAACTGATTTAATTTCAGTCTATGGGTTTTGTGTAGGCCCTATCTTCGCGTATGTGTGGGTGTATCTTAGATGATTTTAGCTCTTTGGTATAAACTGTGAATACATTGCAATCAAGAAAAGAAATATAGAAATAAACAAAGTAAAAAGAGCATAAACACATACAATTGAATCATTTTTTTTAACATTCTAACTTAGACGTCACTGGTCTCTGCGGGACATAAACCTTTTAAATTTGTCCTTTTTTATTGACATGAACCTAGACAACATCAGTATATCCCACCAGATGAAATTCTTTTTAAATAGCGTGCTCTTTTTGAAGTGTTAACTCTTTTTCATAATGGGCCCGATTATGATACACACATACACACACATGACATATAAATATGTAAATATATTTTTAAAAAAGTGTTTTCACTTGGATTTGGTTGTCATTTATATGTAACATCACATGCATTATACGGATAATCATAACATTAATAGAGACAACCTGATAACCTCTCTAACTTATTTATCTCTCCTTTCCTACAGTCAGACCATTAAGTTATGTTACTCCCGCACGCACTGCGCACGGGGCTGCTCCGTGCGGCTGCGTGCGGTTTCGCACGGGTGCGTGCGGCTCCGTGCCATTTCATACGGCCTCGTGCGGGTGCGTGCGCTTCTGTACGCCCCCGTGCGACCCCGTGCGACCTCGTGCGCCTCCGTGCGGCTGCGTGCCAGTCAGTGCGCCTCCGTGCGGCTGCGTGCCACCGTCGAGTGCGGACCATCTGGCACGCTACCGTGCGAGGTGTTGGCACGGTACCGTGCGTGGTGCTGGCACGCTACCGTGCGAGTCCGTGCGAATCTAGCATCCTGCTAGTCCCGACACGGGACTCTTATCTTTTTTTCACTCTCTCATACGCCCTCATTGGCGGTATACGAAGGCAGTCTAGGCAGTGGACTAGCATCCTGCGTGCGAATCCATTGGAGGCCGTGCGTGCATGCATTGTAAATAATAATATCCCCTTTGTAAGTGTGTGCTCATGACTATGTGTGCGCCTGCGTGTCCATGTCTGTGGATCCGTGCCCATGCCTGTGTGCCTGCAAGCGATCGCGAGAAGACGATACGATGTACACACTGTACAATGTTCAATGAAAGCCCTTACAAGTCTGTGCAACTGCGTATTACATGTAAACACTCATGCCTGTCCAAAAATGGACGATTTTCTACATTGCACAGATCACTTGCAATCTTTCTAAGAATATGGAGTACCATCACCGTGTGTACATGTATCTCTCCTTGCAAAGAAATTAGAAAAATTGTGTGGTTGTATGTGTGTCTTTATCACTCGATAACTTGAACAGTGTAGAAATAATTATGGTAATAATGACAATTAACAACAACAGAGAAAAGCTATTGTATAATTACATCAAGGGAACCATTTGTTGATGATGATGATGATGTTGATGATCACTCAAAAGGTAATAATAAATGTACATTGTAGATGTTCCATATTGTTACATTATCAGTATGGTGTATTAGTATTTTTACTATTTTTCCCTCTCTTAAAAAAGAAAAAAAAAAAACCACACACACATTCTTTGTCCTTTCTGATATTCCCCAAAGCCTTGAAATATATGTAGAACTTACACATTGTCGTAAGCAGGAGATAAAAAAAAAAAAAACACATCGTCGCTGCAGGATAGGTCGGTATATTAACAGTTTCCGTCTCGATAGGTTTGTAATCTTGGCAAAATATATATATATACATATACATAGATTAAGAAATATAAACATACATTTATATATATAAATATGTATATATATATATATATATATATACATATACATATACATAAATATATATAGATATTGATTGAATCGTTTCTTTATTCAAGAAAATGTTTTACATTACACCACCTTTCTAGTTATCCCAAGGTTTCTTTGAAAATGCTGCAAGCATCAAAATATCAAACATCGTAATTTTTATATACAATTTCCCGTGAATGCTAAGCGTATGAGAGAAAGAGATAAAAAAGAACAAAAAACTTCTGCCATATGTCTTGTTTCTCGCTTTATTGCAGCGTATGTCATTGTCGAAGTATAAATGCTATGATAAATGTTGGTAACAACCACATGAGAACTTGCACATTCGATTCCCAACAACTATTAAATCATTGGGGTCCGTAAAAAAGGTTGCATAATACATACGAAGCACCTCATTATAATGTATTCGATGGACCGGTGCAGAAAAAAACTGGCTGTCTGTAATCGGCCTTTGAACATCTCTATTATGCTCATAATCCCCGAGTTTTCAGATGGCGGCTACGAGCGCGTCCAGGGATGTTTTTGTATCAACATTCTGACTATTCATGGAGGTACAATGTAACCTGATACTCTGGCCACCTGGTCTATTCAAAGTATTCTTGCGTAATACACGCGCGTAATTATGTTAGGCTTTCACCATGATGAATATATAGGACCCCATAGTAGCAATATCGGCTCTTGCGTTGTATGAATGCTATATCAGGGATCCTCCATTTGGTTCGTTGGTCAAGTATATAGATTCTTTTAACGATCTTATAAGCAGGCTGTCATTCATAAGTATGACAGAAAAACAAACAACAACTTCAAGCAACATCGAAGTTGAGTTTCGCGAACTAATCTTCCATTTGAGTTGGTTTCTCAGTTTTGTTTCAACAATTTTTATAATGTTGACAAAAGCCTGATGGGATGTTCAATATTCAATTAAATCATTGCACCTTTCTCGCAATCTTTGACAACTAATGATGACTAAACCTGTGAAAGCCACGATTTATTTATTTATTTATCTATTTTTTGTTTTGTTGTATAGAGACGTTTTCTTTTTGAATTTATCTATCATGACTGCCTCCAGATTTCGACCATAATTATATGACTTAGGTTTCCATGGGATCAATAAAGGAGATCAACGAGCGCATTTGTAGGTTTCCTGTCGGGTTTAATGTTGCAAAGTTTATGTGCAATCACGATTCACTTACAACCCTATATACACCGTAATGTCGGGATGAGATATTGTTCACTTCACATCAAGTGAGATTAAATCTTACACAGCGTACTGTGATATGATATATATGATAAAAGTCATCAGCAAACGGGATAGATTATTGTTTTGTCTATGTGTGTGTGTGTGTGTGCGTGTGTGTGCGTGTGTGTGTGTGTGTGTGAGAGAGAGAGAGAGACATGAGAAAGGGTGGAGAATATATATATATATATATATATATATATATATATATATACATATATATAATTATATATATAATTATATATTCACTTACAACTATGATCTTATAAA
The DNA here is from genome assembly GCF_964275005.1 of Diadema setosum. Lineage (NCBI taxonomy): Eukaryota > Metazoa > Echinodermata > Echinoidea > Diadematoida > Diadematidae > Diadema > Diadema setosum. Next base: position 569,847 of record NC_092701.1, read on the forward strand.
ACACATGTTCAAGTCAGTTGACGGAACATTTATAAGCTCTTCCGGTCTGCATATGAAACATCGGAGTCTATGCGATAAGAAGAAAGATTGAGAGATAGAGAGAGAAAAATAAAATAGGCTGGTCTTCTAAATTTTGTTCGATGAATGGTAATCTTAACACACTTTTGCAAACGAAATGAAATATTATACACGGCTAGGTTTGCCTATAATCTGTGTTATGGTGATATCTTATTAGATTATACATAATAATACGGGCAAAGTATCTTGGATAAGTGATCGCCACCATCGATGAGAATATTCAATCTAGACGACTAATTGAAGATGATGAGAATAAAGAAGACATAGTGGATAGCTGGAAAGGAAAGTAATGTGATGCAATGAAATAAAAATGAAGGAGCACGAATCGAGGCAAATGTATTACAAAGGAAGAGAAAATGGCATATTCGAGTGATCAAAATGGTTTAACATTATGCGAAGATTTCATAGTCATTTTTTTTTTCTGTGTGTGTGTGTGTGTACGTTTGTTTTCTAATTTTACAGTTATGTAATTCAAACTCGTCGACAAAATAAAAGAAAAAAAAGATAGCGCCATGAATATGTTCATAATTTAATCTCAGTTTCCTCTCACTATATCCTATCACTTCAAAAAAACGTATTCAAATTAGAATGCCCGTAGACAATTCAAATTCGTCTCCATGTGAGAGAGCGTCTTTTCAAACAGGGTCGCAGGTGACCATTCCCGAATTCGACGCAGAAGTTAATTCAATTTAGCAACAACAACAAAAAAAAAAAAAGGCTGGCCATCGCGTATACTCCAGCAGCTGTAGAAGAAGCCGACATGATCATAGAAGTATGACAAGCACAAGCCACACAGGCTTGAAGGCCTAAAATTATTACATCACTTGAGAAAATAAGGAAAAGGCAATATCTTTGTTGAAATAAACAACATTTCTCCTGGCATTCTTCAATCTCTCATAACAGACGGCTAATTTTGCTGAATTGTTCTTCTCTTATGTCATGAGTGTAAATCAACATTTGTTTAATTGTTTATACAGTACCAGTCATCCCCCGATAAAAGACAAGAAAGAAATGAAGAACTAATTTCATTCAATAAGCATAATGTATAAAGGAAATGAGCATTTGCTGCAATCGTTTATGAATATGAAAATGCTGCAATGTGCATGAGTGCGCGAAGTCTAATGGAATGAAAAAATGTAGACCTACCTAAATGCATATATATCCTATATATATATATATATATATATATATATATATATATATATTTATATATATATATGTTACGCTGGCACGATAAGTGAATAAACCACTTCAATAGCAGCATGAAAACATTTGATTTCATCGATACACATGAGATAAGACAAGAACATTTCATGCTTTTATTGCCCAAAATACCTTGCTCCTAAACAAAGTGTTCAATTGAAGCGATGGGTTATCACAGGTCCATCTCTCACAAAATTGAATCACTCTTCACAATTTGGAGCGCTTTCTACGAAGGCAAATGCATTCTATGGACCGGTGCAGAAAAAAAGAGACCGTCTGTAATCGGCCTTTGAACTTCTCTATTATGCTCATAATCCCCGACTTTTCTACGAGCGCGTCCAGGAATGTCTTTATATCAACATCCTGTCTATTCAATGAGGTACAATGTAACCTGATACTCTGGCCACCTGGTCTATTCAAAGTATTCTTGCGTAAAACATTCGCATATGTTAGGCTGTGTTTCACCATGATGACTATATAGGACCCCATAAAGGCAATAACCATCGGCTCTTGCGTTGCATGAATGTTATACAGAATATCCTCTATTTGGTTTGTTGGCCAAGTACTGTAGATTATTTGAACGACCTGTAAATGACATAATCAGACTGTCATTCATAGGTATGAGAGAAAGAAAAAAAAAAACAACTTCAAGCAACATCGAAGTTGAGTTTCGCAGACCAATCTTTCATTTGAGTTAGTTTCTCGGTTTTGTTTCAGCAATTATCCCTTTCATAATGTTGACAAGAGCCTGATGGGATTTTCAATATTCAAATAAATCATTGCATCTTTCTTGCTTTCTTTGACAACTTATGATAACTAAATCTGAAAAAATCCATGCTATTGCGGTACCTGCCATCCACACAGAAGTTTCTTCTTCTTTTTTTGTATAAGAAGTTTGCTTTCTGGAATTATCCATTATGTCTGCCTACAGATATGACTTAAGGTTTCCATGGGATTTGATAAAAGAGATCAACGAGCACATTTGTGATTCAACAGTAGGGGTTAAATGCTGCCAATTGTATGTACAATGTTATAATTGACTTAAAACTCTACTGCCAAGAAGTATTGCTCATTACGAATCACATGAAATAAGATTTCACATAGTGATAAGACAGAAGTTATTTGTTATAATATTATTATGATGAAAACTCATCACTAACCGGAAAGACTATTGTTTTGTGGAATTTGTATATTTGATAGAACATTTATGAGGTCTTCCGGTCTTCAGGCGAAACACTGGAATCTATGCGATGAGAAGAAAGATTGAAAGGGAGAGAAAGAGAGAGGGAGAAAAATAGGCTGGTCTTCTAAATTTGTTTGATGAATGTACATATATATATATATATATATATATATATATATATATATATATATATATATATATAATACAGGCAAAGCATCATCGAGAAGTGATCTTCACTAATGATATTATTCAATCAAAGAATTGGATAACTGGAAAGAGAGGGAGAGAGTTCAAAGAGAAAGAGGGTGGGGGGGGGGGGAGAGAAATATGATGGTCTTCTAAATTCTTTTTGATGGATGGTAATCCGATCACACTTTAGCAATCGAAATGTAATGTTACATCCGGTCAGGTTTGCCTATCTATGTTAATGCAATATCTTTTGAGATTGTATATACGGCCAAAATATCTGTATACGTTTGTAGGCGGGAATGAAGTGGATAGCTGGAAAGGAAAGTGATGAAATGTAATGGGAAAGAATAAAGGAGCACTAATCGAAGGAAATGTATCATAAAAGAAAAGTAATGGAAACTTGATTATAAATAATGGCACATTATGCAAAGATTTTGCAGTCGTTTTTCTGTATGTTTTTATTTCAATTTCATAGTTAAGTAATTCATAATCGCCAACAAAAATAGCTTCCTGAAGATGGCCATTCAGGTTTGTTTTCCCTTCGCTATATGCTATCCCTTCAAATGTTGCATGAACACACTTCAATTTATAGTCCATGGGCCAAGACCCGAAAAATGGGTTGTTGGTACCACCTGAGGTGGCAAAACCTTTTTGGTGTCAGTTTGTTTGTCGGGCAGAGATATGCTTATCAAGCTATGATAGCATTTCCAAATGAGTAGCTTAGTCATAAAAAATGATTTTTTTTAAAAAAACAATTTGGTCTCGTTTTTATATCCCTATACTTCTGAATCGAAACTGACCGCTATAAAAAGAAGAGCACTGTCTTCCGTACGTCCACAGGTGTTCTGTTGTAAACGCGATGCGCTTAGTCTTTATTCAAGGCAGCGAAGGGAATATCCAAAGGGTTATGATGTCCACAGCTGTCACGCGGTGCGCTTAGTCTTTATCTGGACCAATGTACCGTTATCATATCTAAAGTTCCTCATATAAGGGATTATCTATACTATTTTTATACTACCCTCTAAACAAATAAATCAATTTTAAACAAAAATCATTCTGTTTATTTACAATATTATTCATTATAATGTATTGTAGTGTACCGGTCCATTGTTTTTGCATTATCCTTTTTTGTTGGATGAAAATAAAGCGACATCGGCGTGGTGTTAGCGTTTTCACACTAGCGTTTTTGCCGGAAAATGATAGATAATTGCAAAATACGGTAAAATTCAAGAGGAATCTTTTTTTTTTTTGGTTGTTGTTCTTGTTGTTTTTAGATAAAAGGATATACACTGTATCATAAGCTTTGGATATTCCCTTCGCCGTCTAGAATAAAGACTAAGCGCACCGCGTTTACAACAGAATACCTGTGAACATACCATAGAGCTGCATTTTACAGCTCTACGGAACATACAGAAAACAGTACTCCTGTGCTTATTTTTAAGGATGCGCCTCTCTTAATGATTGCGATTGATGTTCAACTATTTCTTTCACGCAAGCTTGAACAGGAAGAAGCTAAAATTCAGGCAAGGAGACGAGTTTTCTTCCATGAGATACAATCATTAAGACATACATCTATTCCCGAAAGTTGTGTGATTGCTTATGTGCTAAAGAATTGTGTCCATTACATGAATCAGGCACTATACAAAACGGTTGAAATCTACTGAAAGTCGAACTTGTTTTTTTTTTTTTTCATTTCCATTTAAAGCGGGGATAGACTAGAAATTTGTTTGTCTATACTGACAGGAGACATTACATTTTTCCAGTACATGCTCCGCATTTAAACAGTCACCATATTTTCGCGGTCAGAATCAGATAATGGACAAATGATATATTATAAAAATGAAAATACGAAACTACGAACTCGCCATATGTACAAACATTATGAACTTCAATGAATTAAACTTACTTGTGATATTCTGCATAAAAAACAAGCACGCCGATTAAATAATTTAATAGAATTAATAGAACACACAACAATATCATGCATGGCGGATCAAATCAAGTTCAATTGGTGAGAAAGCTACATGGAGTTAAAAAGTTGACTTTTTTTCGTTTCTCTTTCAATTTATGAAGACAGAATTACATTGTATATCTAATGAAGAGGATTGTCTCTGTTGCGAACGATCGCTATATATAGCACTGTTAGTCGTCTGCGCAAATCCTAATCCCTAAATACTTAAATTTTTGCTTGATAATGTAATAACCCTGCTTATAACTTTATAAAGGACTCGCAAATTCAAAATTTCAAAACGTATACTAAAATATTATATTGCACACGGTGTATTTCAAAAAACATTTTGAATGCTCTGTGTGTAAGCATGTTAATAGCATCAATCTGCCTTTTATTTTCCGTACGTAAAGCGCACAGAAACGTAACCAAACGTTACCAAATACAGTGAAATGCCATTGTACGGCGTGGTACTATCATTAGAAGTATATCCCATTCCTTTTTACTTTTATTTGCTAGAAGCAGTCGTCAAACCATGCGTCATTTTCGTAGCGACATCATTTAGGAATTAGAATGTATGAAGATAATCGGTACTCATTTATTTTGCGCTACTGACATAGCATTTACATTTTCCAACTTTTATTGACATGCAGTATTATGTTACTGTATGGTTACGATTACGAATGTTGGTTATGAATTCAAAAGACTGGTTTATTAATCGAACTATAAAGGTAATAGCTGTTTTGAAAGTAGTTCGATGCAAATTCAAAACGCAATCGAAATCATCATCATAGGGGGAACTGATAGCTCTAAAAAACTTGTTGAGGCTAGTAAAGATTGCCGTATGCAATCTTTGTAGAAAGTTTTGACTTAGGCCATCTTTCGAGTATTTTGAGAAATTATATAAAGAAAATTATTTGTTATGATTATGTCAAGAATTTGTTTGAACTATGAGAACAAAAAGGCGCGGTTACCCAAACAATGTCGTAGTTCGAAAAGACATGATGGGTAAAGTGAATTCATGACTTGACTAATCCTTACTGAATTGATGATCACTACTGTAAACTATCAGTTATGTCTTGTAGATGATACCTCTGTAATCGTAGTCAAAATTCTTTTAAGCGATGAGACGAAAACCAACAAACAAAATGCCGTGTATCATCGCTCGAGATTCCAACATTTGGCGTCACCCGACCAACAATAAGTGACGAATCAAATGGAATATCATGTTGTGGGTTAGCAGATTGTGTTACGATTTTTAAATGTTTCGAGCAGTTGTTTGAAAAAAAAAGAGAGAAAATGAGGCAAAGTTCAAAAAATTAGAAAAAAGCACGTAAATGCCGGCGATCATGTTTGATAATCAAAGTAAGAGATTATAATCGGCCGTGTGGATGTATATGATTGCCTTATTTACATGTCTGATTTCTGTAAACTATGTTATATTTAAATGTAAGTTCCCTTTCCTCCTTGATAAAAGTTGTGTTGGGTTTTCGCTATAGGCATTTATTAGGAAACACTGTAAAAACGACAACAAATGCGTACTATACATCAAGAGATGACCTATACATACATGAAACACAAAAATTTGTATACGTTCTGATATAATGCAACTGCTTGTTTGTTAGTTAGTTGGTTAGTTTGTTTGTTTGTTTTGAATTACCATGGTCTTTGTTGAGGGATAGATGAAGAAAAGTAGTAGAGTGTATTACTCTCAAATCCGGATAATTGCGATAAGTGTGTATCCCCGCCCTTTCTATACAGGTAAACGATTTAAGCTTGGTATGCTATTATAAAAGCCTGCATGTGTCACGCAGAAGAACTAATTCCGCGATCACTTTTAACCTTTCATAAAATTCACGTTTTAAGATAGTAACGACAGCTTGTAGGAGATAGAGTAACTTAGCGTCCCTGAATGTGGTTCTGAAGACAAAAGGGGACTGAAAAATTCTTTTACAAATTAGCAGACATAATGCTGATTCTGCTATCAATGGCGAAGAAAGAATACTGGTTGCGTCTTTATCCACCCCTTGATAGTAGGAAGTTTACCTTTCATTGTTTAAGGCTTCGTTGATGCGGGGTTTACTCGGATACAAGGCGTGAACAGTGTCGTCCGAGTTCTTTCATTTGAAATTCCTCAGAATACGCAATTCAATGGGCAATTAGCGCTGCTGCTTCGCAAAGCTGTTAGCCAAACTCTTTGCAGACTTGACCTCTCACATGTCAGCTACACGCAATACACGACAAACAGCTATCATTACAAACATTCTGATTAAAAAACAAAACAAAATGAAGAAGCACACTTTTGAGTAGCGACACAGCTTTCTGTCCCTTTCTCAGATAGGTCCTACCTCTAAAAAAATACACAGATGACAAGAGTCAGAATATCCTCAAAAGGGAACACGACCTACATTGTATTTGGGCATTAATAATGTTTATCTTCCGATTTCTCTCCATGCCGTCGCGGCCCAAACCATCATAAGAAATAGGGCAATAAGTTTTATTAACCAGGGAAACAATAGTATGCATTACATAAATTTGGCGAATTATCACACGAATTGTCGACTTAATAAAAACGAGAATACATGTAATTGACAACTTATAGGCCCTACTATATCTCCAGAGATGAACTTTAAACAGCAAGGCACATACCAAGAAAAGAAAGTTATGATTATTTGAATGAATTCATTAATAAGGCCAATAAATTAATAACCGTTGTAAAAGTACACACTCGCATACAGAGGTTTCAAGTTCGATTATTATGATCATTGTATTAGCTCATAGATAAAGTATTATAAATTCTGCGTGATCGTTCGTTGGAATTATTTTTTTCAGCGCGATTTGTGCGTCACATCAATCACCACTTCATGAAATGGAGGGCATGTATCAAACGAAACTCGCTGGTCATGCAATCGATAGCCTTGGTCAGCTCACTATTATTGCGTAATTCTAAAGCCCTCACCGCTTGACCGCCGCGCGCACCATGCTTTGTTTTGTCTTCAATGGGGTCAAGAGCAATGCCTCATTAGCATACACCCTAGAAACGGAGGTGGAGTCTCCATCGGACGAGAACAATAGGTGCGAAACGCAACGCAAAGGCGAGCGTTCGAAAAAAATGTAACCGAAAAAATTGTCTCAAAAAAACTGTGATTTGGGACACTTGTACTCATTTTACACGCTGACATTTTCTGTACAAACAGATAAAACATCAAGGAATCAAAATCCGTATAAAAAAATTTCGACCCGAGCACTGCTTCCCCTTCATTTGCGGCTCATTACGGGAAAACTCGCCGTGCGACTTATGACTCATTTTGTCGGAGCGCCACACACGTGATGCGCTCCGTCGGAATGAGTCAAAAGTCGCAAAAAATGAGATCGTAGTTATGCCTATATGTGAATTCTACAGACACTAAGCTTTACACTGATATGTAATACAACTCATTTGGACATCCCTATGGATCATAGAAACGAATATTACCTACGCTTATGATGTCAGTCCATTTTCTAAATAACGGAGAAAATCGCTCTTAAAGTTCGGGCTATGTTCAAGCTAACAACCTGTTTCTTTCACTATACACTAAACAATACAACAGTCCTGCTTAGCGACGGCGTTTACGCTCAATCGCACGCACTACCGTACGGCATAGCTTGGATGTGTAAGATAATGACCCAATCGCAGGACAGGTCTATCATTAACTATTCTAACCAATGCGGCAGCCCGAATGTAAACTGAAGTGCGTTAGTGTCCGTGCCGCTGCCGCCGCATGAATGAGTCGGTAAGCGCTGTGTGTCGGCTGCGGTGACCCCTTAGTTGCCGCAAGTTTTTAACTCACAAACAATAGGAAACAGTAGAAAGAAAGAAAGAAAGGCACGCAATGCGTATTACAACAAGCGTCTTTTAGCGAGGGCCTTGATCGCTTCCATTCTCCTCCCATAATTATTGTTGTCAATGGAAACTAAAGGAGATGCGTTTAGCAAGTACCAATACCTATATTGGTACTTGCCATGCCTCCATGGGCCAAGACCCGAAAAATGGGTTGTTGGTACCACTCGAGGTGGCAAAACCTTTTTGGTGTCATTTTGTTTGTCGGACATAGATGCGCTTATATCAAGCTATGATAGCATTTCCAAATGAGTAGCTTAGTCATAATAAATGAATTTTTAACCAATTTGGTTTCGTTTCTATATCCCTATACTTCTGAATCGAAACTAACCGCTATACAAAGAAGAGCACTGCCTTCTGTATGTCCACAGGTGTTCTGTTGTAAACGCGATGCGCTTAGTCTTTATTCAAGGCAGCGAAGGGAATATCCAAAGGGTTATGATGTCCATAGCTGTCACGCGGTGCAATGCGCTTAGTCTTTATCTAGAACAATGTACCGTTATCATATCTAAAGTTCCTAATAAAAGGGATTATCTATACTGTTTTTATACCACCCTCTCAACAAATACATCAATTATAAACAAAAATCACTCTGTTCATTTACAACATTATCAATTATAATGTATTGTAGTGTACCGGTACATTGTTTTTGCATAATATTTCATTGTTTGAATGGAAATAAAGCGACATTGGCATGGTATTAGCGTTTTCACCGTAGCGTTTTCAGCGGAAAATGATAAATAATTGCTTTGTTGTTGTTGTTGTTGTTGTTTTTAGATAAAGGGATATACACTGTTTTATAAGCTTTGGATATTCCCTTCGCCGTCTTGAATATTAGACTAAGCGCCGTGGATACCATAACCCTTGGATATTCCCTTCGCTGCCTTGAATAAAGACTAAGCGCACCGCGTTTACAACAGAACACCTGTGAACATACAGAAGACAGTACTCTTCTTTGTATAGCGATTGGTCTCGATTCAGAAGTAGAGGGATATAACAACGAGACCAAATTGGTTTAAAATTAACTTACTATGACTAAGCTACTCATTTGGAATGCCTTGTACGGCGTGATATTATCATTAGAAGTATATCCCATTCCTTTTACTTTTCTTTGCTTGACTCAAGCAAAGAAAAGTAAAAGGAATGGGATATACTATACTACTGCGGCAGTAGTCAAACCATGTGTCATTTTCGAAGCGACATCACTTGGGAATTAGAATGTATGAAGATGATCGTTACTCGTGTATTTCGCGCTATTATTATAGCATTTGCATTTTCCAACTGTTATTGACAGTATTTTGTTACTGTATGCTTACGATTACGAATGTCGGTTATCAATTCAAAAGACTAGTTCATCAATCGAACTATAAAGGTAATAGTTGTGTTGAAAGTAGTTCGGTACAAGTTCAAAACGCAATCGAAGTCATCGTCACAGGGTGAACTAATAGCTCTCTAAAAAACTTGTTTAGGCCGTAAAGATTGGCGTATGCAATCTTTGTAGAAAGTTTTGACTGAGGCCATCTTTTGAGTATTTTGAGAAATTATATGAAGATTTTTTTTTTAATTATGTAAAGAATTAGTTTGATTTTGACTATGAGAATAAAAAGGCGCGGTTACCTCAATCATGTCGTAGTTCGATTAGGCATGATGGGTAAAGTGAATTCATGACTTGTTGAGAGAGAGAGAGAGAGAGAGAAGAGAGAGAGAGAGAGAGAGAGAGAGGCCAAGCAAGAGGCAATAGGCTACTTGTACATAATGCCCACCGACAGACACAAACACAGTATATCACAGCTAGTAGACGCTTATAATTGACCATGTCAGTTACGCTGGGGTCGCTCATGACACACAAAGGGCCTCCATGCCGTCCATGGAACACGTCAATTTCTATATGTGGGACAGTACAATATTTTCGCGATTTCGTGCCGAGTAAAGGAATGATATCCTTATGATTTCAGCTGGCGCGCGCTGCTGACCCATCTAATCATCACGTTACACCTTAGGTATCATCTTATAGCTGGATAATAATTTTCCTTTTACATGGTATGCGTTCGTTAGTGCCCTACAATGAAAAAGAAGACTCTTAGGGGAATTTTAGACGAGTATGTGAACCCATTATTTCCGGGACATCGGTAACGAATTAGCCATGCACGAAGTCGATGACCTTTCATGTCTCTTGGAAAATTTAAACAATATTGCATTCAGGTTTTAACCTTAACCTGTCAAATAAAAAAAATAAAAAATCATGTGAAAACGTAATTCAGTGATCATGATCTGCGGGGTCAACTCGAGGTCACCCGTGCGAGAACTTGGATATTCTAGACGGGGTTTTTCGGCTTGCCGACTGACTGGCAATAAGCAAGCAAGGGTTTGAAGCTCCTTGGCGCAAGTAACAAGCCTTTCGTATTGTCGGGAATCGTCTCATTTCACGCTTGCGCTGAAACTGTCGGCCGGGGAATGGCGCATGGACTCGCACGCGGTATACACCTGATACACACGTACCGTGTAAGCACTGCGGGAACCAGGGAGGTGAGATGGGATCATGCGGGAACCAAGCAATGGCGGCACGGGGCCGTGCGAAATCGCACCCAAAAGCCGCACGGGTCCGTGCGCCCGACCCGCACGGGACCGTGCGCCAGACCCGCACGGGTCCGTGCGACAGCGTGCGAGGGAGTATGGATCCGCACGCAGGCGTGCGGATCTGCACGGGGGCGTGCAGATCCGCACGGAGGTGCACGACTACGCACGGGCGCGTACAGGGGCGCACGGAGCCATACGCTCCCGTGCGAGATCGCACGAACCTGCACGCAGCCGCACGAAGCGACCCCGTGCGCAGTGCGTGCGGGAGTAACATAACATAATGGTCTGACTGTAGCATCAACAGCTCCTTCAGCGGGGCTAATCATTGGCCTTGCTGTCGGCTTAGGCGTGTTCTCTATCCTCTACGTCACCATATGCTCATCGTGCTACACAGCTCTGGTGAGAGCTCAGAAAACGCCAACATGTCAACCAGTTGGAATGAAACCTTCCAACAACGACCACGCCCACTATCCTTTCGTCATTCATGTCATTGGTGGGATGAGCGGCACACATCGCTCTCATTCTTGGAAAACGTTTACTCTGAAAATATCATCACGGGGAACTGGTTGGCTGGTTACTACGGACGCCAGCTGCAAGAACGCTTCGTTTCCAAACACCACGTAGGTTTGGTAACTTCGCTTCATCAAATATTTATTCAGAGAATGTAATACTGACGAGTAGACCGCTTCTGTAATAAGGAACAATTCATGGGCGTTTCTTTCCTCACAACCTATAGAATTGAAGCATTTCATTAAACTGATCACTCCCATCAAATTCCATAGGCAGGAATCCTCTTAGTTGTTGCTAGGTAGGACAACCTTCCAGCAAGTTTGATGGTATAAAACAGGTTAAGGGTAACTTGTGTGAACAAAACATGCATAAAATCTGAATTTATTGCAGAACCAGTCTAGTCGCCAACCACTAAAACAGTGAAAGTTCTTGACTTTCCCCTAAATAATGCACATCAATATGTTTTTTTTTTTCTCTCTCTCTCACACATACACTCACACAAACACGCCCACGCCCTCAGGCACAAACAGAAAAAAAAAAAACTAAAATGCTGTTACGTTTTCCTATGAACCAGTACGCTGTAGAAATACTAATAAAAAATTAAAGCACATTATGATCTGTTTTTCACACCTGCAGTCGCAACCATTCAAACAGTCACCCGAACGCATGGACAGAAGACCAGCACCACATGCATCCTCTCGCACTCGGGGTCAGATTGATCAGGACACCATGGATTACCAATCTAGGCAACGTATCAATGGATATGTCTTTTCTAACGATGAACTCAGACCCCCTCATTATATTTCCGGGGAGTTGGTATAGTTGAAAGCTGCAGAGGTCCATGAGCTTTGAGGTGATGCTGATAATTATGATGATTATTTATGACCTGTGTACGAGTATTTCGGAAGTAATGAGATGTCCCTCTCTTTTAGAACCTATCTAACAGTCTACAATTACCAGATTACATATTTGCTGTCTAATAGTTACCCTTTCCAAATAAAGCGTATGAAATTTCAATTATTAAAACAAGGAAATATATTTTTATCCAACAAGACAATCTGATAAGTTTCACTCATATAATCCCAAAACAGTGATGGCTCGGGCACACCGGACCCGATGTTTTGAATTCTCTTCCTTCTGAAATTCGAAGCTTAAAGTCCATGTATTCTTTTAGGAAAGCTGTAAAAACAATGTTTTTATCTGAATATCAGTAATTTCATTGTCATTGTTAATGTATTATACACGGAATTCTTTCGCAGAAATATAAACGCATTTAATCTATTATGTAATAATGATTATGTAACCGACCATGACCTGTATCAACTGTCCACCTGTACCTCGGTGAGGAAATATTTTGTCATGTCTTGTTAATCAGTGGTACAGGTGACTTTAATTTGAATCTTTAGTGAAAGCAGACAAACCTCTCCTTTCCCTTTCTCCTTCCAACTATCCTATCTCTATGCAAGTCATCCCTCTCTGCTATTCCCCTTCCAATGTATATTATGATATTATGTTATGCTACGGGGGCTGCACGCAAATCAAGCTACGCTAATGCTGTAGCCCCTCTGTTTTATTCATTGTTGTATGTTTTGTTGTACTTTTGCTGTACATTGTACACAGGCAATGAACAAGAAAATACTCTGCAAACAACTTATATTTATGTTTGTACATGAATGTGAATGTGATCAATGATGATACAGAAACCAATAAATCAAAAAAAAAAGGAAAAAAGAGAGAGATTACATGGTAACACATGTCATTATTGTAGGCCTGCTTGACTCGATACATACCATTCATGGATACATTCAGCAAAAAGAGAAGTAAATACTCTTTCGAGTTAACAATTTTCATTGAAGATTTTGATGAAAATCAATGTATTATTTACGATATCATAATTAAAGGTGACTTAATTGGGTATCAATCTAGTAGGTTAATGAAGTGGTAAGATGAAAATGGTAAAACAAAACAGTTTAACAGATAATATATATGAGTAAAATAGCAGAAGTAAGTCTTCATTTATTTCATCTTTTTATAACCTCAAACAAAATCGAAGTTTTAGATCAAGATTTTTTTTTTGTCAACTCAAACTTCAAATGACATACAATGTAGGGAGTAAGGGCACAACGTTGATCAAACATGTCAAATGAATAGAATATCTTTATTTCATGACGCAAATCTCTCGTTTGAAGGGGCTAGACCCCGTAAATAATGCCAGTGTATATCTTGGCAATCAATGACTTAAAAACCAAAGATATAAAACACCTGTTTCTTGACCCTGGCCTAATCTAAGCATCAGTCATCACCACAGCGCCACAGGGGGGGGGGGGGGCACCGCGAGAGGAGGAGATTGTTTTGGTTTTGGCATGGGCTATGCATGGAGCTACTACATTGGTAGCTCCATGGGCTATGTAGCTCCTTCTTATTCCTGTATTTTCGTTATTTACGGGTCAATTTTTTTCGTTCGAAATGTAAAATGGATGACCATAGAATTTCTCAATAGAATATAAAATTGAAAACTTTAGAAAGGATAGGAAAAATTGAGTTCACTGTGAATGGTCTGCCACAGGCAGATATCCTTATCATGCTCTTACGTAATACGACAGCTGCTGTAGTCATTAAACCCTGGCTTGGCCTCCTGGTTTGTCAGGCCTGAGCAGAAAGTTAATTTACAATGGACAAATACTTTGACTCCTAACTCTCAAACGAAGAATCGTAACACCCCATCAGCTTCTTTAAAGTGGGGTCTCGCCTCAAACGAGGGATTGACGGCATGTCATTTATTCAATTTATAGTAATTTAAAAATTCACGAGACAAATTCAAGAAGCAATTATAATTTGCAATTTTTCATTTTCCTCTATCACCTTTTGCCTTTATTGATCTCTTGGGCTTCAAAGATATAATAGATATCATATGTATATTTTTGCAACTGAATTCGTGTTTTTTATGGTCTGAAATTTGTCTTGTTTTTATATGTACATGGAAGAGCATTTACGCATGAATGACTTGTTCATTTTGCCATTTTTACTTTTGAGCCTTGGAAAAAAAAAGAAAAGTGTTCAATAATGCGTAGGTTTTCCCTTTTTTCCGATTAAATTGCCTTTCATATTATAAAATACATTAACATTTAGCCTAAAGTTCTATGAGAAATATAAACTCGAAAGTGTTTACTTTTTTCTTTGATGAATGATATAACGTCTCACGTATAATACTGATTATAATTATTGTCTTACGCCTATATCCATTACCTGAAATTTTAACGTTCCATTCCAGTTTAACCATCCATTCCAGTTACTGTACAAATGGTTGATTTTATCTGAGTTTCATTTGTACAGCAAAATACCAGTTGTGGCCTTAACGTTATGTTAGAACACTGGGTTTGCATCTATCAGGTTTCTTTTTTTTTTTTTTTGTTTAGTGTAATTTCCAAAAGGCACTTTGAAAATACAGTATGTCCCAAAGGAAATTACAATGGGGCCCTCCGCAATGATATCTTTAAAAATAGTGAATCAATCTAAATATAAATTCAGGGTATGAAACTCTAACTCATTGCATACAGAAAACCCCTGGCCATTCGATTTGCTTCAGCGGTCAAAGAGAAATGAGGAATTTTCTAGAGGATGTCGGGAATCTCTTCCGTCCAAATTCTGTCTATTATTCACACGCAAGAGCATTGAATTGCTACAATTAGAATAATCGGACTCACGACATGCTCTACAACAATCCACATTTCTCTGTGACCGCTTAACCAAATTGAATGGGGTTTTTTTGCAAAATAGAGCTAAGATGTTATATTTTAACACCCTGCAGCAGCACTTAGACAGGTTGATCATATTGGGTGTTATCAATGCGAAAATCTGATTGTAATTTTTGGGGCGACCTACGGCAGCATGTTCCCAAAAAAATTACAATCAGATTTTCGCATTGATAACACCCAATATGATTGACTTTTTTACGGTATATTTCTGATGTCTCATTACAATGATATGACCTTATTTTGACTATGAAATATCTATAAAATATTTGATTTTACTTCTTTTTACTTGTTCTGAAAGCAATCGAGTCTACTTGTATGAAATTCGCCATCATTGATTAGCTCAACGAAGTTATGTCATAATAAACACATATCTAACTCACCAAAAATGCGATACAGTAACAAAAAAAAAAACACACACACAGTGTGTTTGTTGTTTCCCTATACGATGTAGTAACAAACAGTAAAGATGTATTCCGAATAGAACCTCATGATATATTGTTTGTATACATTGCCAGCTTATAGAAAACAACTTTGTCGTTTCTACTAAGCCTTTTGTGAGAAAAAGTATCACCCACGAGTACTTTGATTTGGGGCATGAAATTCGAAATGTACCAACATTCACCACATAAGGTGAAAAGTGAAATTTACAGTTCATCGTAAAAAGTTAAAAGAAGCGAAAGAGAATCAACCTTTATCATGTTTATTGCTAGTACGCAATGTTATATACTGCTCTACACTTTCACAAAAATCATACAGCAAAATTCTATCATATAAATACAGATGTCTATACACTACTGTAATATAACACGGAAACAAAATCACAATTGTCGCGGTCGTTTTATTCTCCAATTTTCCCTACATACATATAAAGCGAATTCTTTACACATAGTTTGCATGTTAACCATTGGAACAACTTAATTCTGTTGGAATCTTTATAGAAATTAAGTAAAAAAAAATATATATATATACTTCTTACAGACATCAAGCTTATGAGGAGATAAAAATCTTAGCCATGGTTGACTTCGGAGACGATAAGTATACACTAATGCAAGCAGACAATATTGTACCACTGCCACGTAGGTCTTATTTCACAAGTTTTTTTTTTCTTTCAAATGATAGAATTTATTTATTTCTCGAAGCAACATAATTATACATAGGATGAATGAAATACATAATTATGAAAACCATATAAAGCTTACATTCTACGTACAAATTCTATACGTTGAATGGAGAGAAGAGACATGTTTGGCCAGTACATATTGTAGTCATACTTACCAGCATGCAAAAGCAGACATAATGCACGCGCATCATATGTAACCTCAAAGTTGATCCAGTTTCATGTATCCACTTTTACCTCCCGTATGGAAGCGAGAAGATGAAATGGAACGTTATTAGACCACTTTTGACATAGTCACGTACCTATATTTAACGGTTGTACAGATGCAAACACATACTTATTACAATGGTACTAAATTTATTGGAATATAAACATCAGTAAAGCATTGTCATAATGATGACACATTGCATTTACTAAAATGTTGCACTGACATGACACAAGGGTACACTATTCAAACGAAAATACATTACAACATGAAGAATAAAATCTTACATCAACATAACCTGGTTATAACCCGTTCAGTGTTGTAAATGCATTTAAAACAATTATGTTGCCTATTTACAATTCGTATATATGTCATTAACAGCTTTCCACAAGATAACGCATTCAATGCGCAACAAGACTTGAACATAATTGAGATATACAAGCACGATATTATGTTCAGTGAAATAAAGTCCCAAAATGTCCAAACAGCAATAATAGCAACTGACTCTACTTGCGGGCTTTATTTCCTGTATTATATGTATTAACCCGGGCAGGGTTTCCTATATTATAATGGCGTGTGAATGTAATTGCATTCGCAAAACGGATGCAACCAACGAATTTCAAAATTGCGGGAAAAACACTCACGTGTCTCTCCACAGCTTTGACTAGAAAGTCTTCAACGATTTTTTTTTTTTTTGTTCTTTAGTAACAAAAAGAACATTTTAAGATATATATCAATGATGCTATATGACCCTTGGGAATCGTGGATGAAATGAGTAATGGTCAAAATAAATGCATGACCTCAGCACAAAGAATGCGTGACTGTTGTCATAAAGGAGTACTGGTAGGTGATATTTTTAGTGTGCAGTTAGTTTGTAGTTGATCCACAATTCCAATCAACGCTCAGATCTGGAGTATCCCCTCGATGTATATAAAGAAAAAAAAAAGGTAATGTTAGCTTCGCTACTGTTAATTCTCTGCAACTTTGCTCTATAAACGCGGATCGTTGTAATCGAACTCATCTTAAACGGATTACTTTACAAGGCAATTGTTAGGGGGTAGCATGTACTGACGCTCGAGACAGCCAAATTCACCTGATCCAAAAGCGGTACCTCATTATAATCGGGGGGCTTCCATGTAACATCAAACACATTAGACTATTAACAAAATCTATTTTTCATGACAAAATAAATCCCCTACGCATCAAATATATTACAGTCTACGAAAGAAAGAGATCAACGAGCAAAGAGGAATCAATAAGAATGATGTGCTTTGCATGACATTGTACGTAAACTGCCTGTTTGCTTTCATAAAAACCTTTACATTAGATTTTGTAAACACAATCTACGCTGTATCTATCCAAGTATTTCCCGTTATGTCTTTCCCGCCGTCTGTCAGTAAAAATGAAGTACATGAGAAACAACGGTAGGCCTTTTTCGACAGTCAAAAAAAAAAAGGGACATGGATTATGGTGGCGGCAAGGACTACATTCTGTGCAAAGTAAAAGAGAGCAAATGAGAGTTACATTTGTCAGTGCGCACCTGTTTTTCACTTATGACTACATCTTCGCAGTATGCTAACGTACAAGGAAGTATTAATTTTGACTATTATGTTCTTTTGTAAAATGAAAAAAAAAAGGCAAAGAGGTACCAACACACTTATTTTCATTTACTCACAGCATTTACAAGTATGGAAATGAAATGAAAATGAAATTTACGATATAAAATCACTTAGATACATTGAAAAATTCTTCGATATCAAAAGAAATTTAATGAGCTACATTCCCATTGTGACATATGATTTCTCCGTGTGCAATAACGAATCATGGCTTTTAGCCATAAATAAGGCATATTTCTTGCGTTTTATTTCGAACCTCAATCATTGTCGCGGTTTCACTTTATTACACATTTTCGATATTTTTCGCAAGCTGCTTAATTACGAGTCAATGTTATATCAGATTTAAACGCATAGTCTGATTTCTTGAATTGTGATTCTTGACGCAAACCGAGTTCACATTTTTATACATGTTTAAGCAACAAAAAGCATAATGACATGAAAAAGTTGATATCACTTTCATGACTAGAATCTGTTATACCATCGTACTAGAAAGAAAAGCAGTTTGTCTTTACACCTGGAAATTTCCGATCATCCCTTCATAAGGATAATTGTAGAACGAAAAAAAAAAAAAAAAACATACACAGACACCGCATCACAGTGACTGGGCTAGATGGCAAATGGCATCTTAGAGTGAGCGTATGTATGTATGCTGACTAGACTATCTTGTAGAAAGTAAAAGGTCTCAAATTAGGGTACTTTTTTATTAGTACACAAACAAATGTATTCGATTGCTAGTGCAAAGTATGTTTGAGGACAAATTTACAGCAGCAGAATAAAGCATCCTTCCTGTACAGCGTGGGTTATGCTCATTAGTGCAATATTTAGAGTTTCTCTCTGCATATCTGGGATATAATAATTGTTGATATAATTTTATATCTAAAAGGTCTGTCAGATATTTGGTCCTACGATGGTCCAACGCTGATAGGAATATTACAGTAAGCGTTGTCGTACGTCCCAACTATATAGTGTTGAATATTTTACATTCTAAGGAGAAAGATGAGTCAGAAATATTGATTTAGACTGTTTTGAAAGAAAATAGTTCATATTCTCTACCAATCGAAGAAATTTCTGTAGGGTTTCAGTTGAAGACTATCCAAGAATGGGTATGTAATGACGGCATTGCTTGTGCTATACTCTGCAGCTTCATTTAAGAACATTTACGTCTGACTGGTAAAAAGTATTACCGGTAGTCAATATCAAGACAAAATCAGGGATACTAATATTTTTAACATGTTTTAAATGTTTAGGCATATATGACAAACTTAAATGTCGATAATGATTATTATACGTTTTATCAACAGCGTTATTATGAGGCACCACTTCATGGAGGAACGTCATTGAGTAGTGTACTCGATTGCAGAAGGAAGAAAAAGAGACAAAATAGGTCTCTTTTTGTGCACATTTCCAGTATTTTCCTGGTTCAATGTCTCTCTTCCAGTGCCTTTGTACTCTCTCGCTTGCAAACGTTCCCTCTCTTGCTTCCCCCTACCTCTTCCAAGTTCGTCTTACGTTGTTATTGTTTTGCTTTTTTTTTCTTTCGTTGGTCCTGGTTTATTAGTGTCCAGATAATGTTTGTGACGTTCCAGGTCTTGTGACCTGATTTCGTTCTCTTGCCTGTCTCTATCATAAATATCCATGGTGCATGTCCTCTTAATAACTTTCTAGTTGTTCCTGGTGACAAAATACTTCTGCAAATATTTCTATATCTGCTCATTCCAAGCTAGTGAAAAGCTGGTTAACTTCCATGGCCGGCACCATTGTCTGTTGCGTGTCTTTCCTGGTACTCTTAACAGCTGCGTTCGCTGTGTCTCTGTTTGAGAGTGTGAAGCGATGATAGGAATGATTAAAATTATATACCACTAAAAGGATCATGAGATCTTGTAAGATAAGGGTTGTTTTAGAGGAAAATTTCTCTCTTAATATTATGCTTAATATAATAGTGAATCTGCGTATCGCACATTTTGTCACATAAAGGGGATGGCTAGTAACTGATCAGTGGGAATCAGTGGGAATGCTGGAGGATGATTTTTCTAATCCTTGTGGGATTTATTTCAGAGTACATTATATATCTATTGTTGTGTGAAAATCATTTGCTTCAGAATGGTCTCATATTCAAGTAATGTGCAGTTTAATGCTTCCAGGTTAGCGTGCATGGTCAGTGACGGGGCACTAATCTGCACATTACTTAAATATGAGACCGTTCTGAGGCAAATAATTTTCACACAACAATAGATATATAACGTACTCTTAAATGAATCCCACAAGAATTGGAACAGTCATCCCTAAGCATTCCCAATGATTCCCACTGATCGGTTACTAGCCATCCCCTTTAATTTCAAAGAATGATGTATTTCACTGTACAAAGCTTTATTTTAGGCATTTATAAGGCATACTAACAAACACAAACACACACACATACACACACACACACTAAAATTTAAATACAGCACCCTTTTAATCTTTATGAATGAACACAAATTTGCATCAAATGATTATGTTCGAAATTGTACATTAATATAAACATACGCTTTTAATTTATATGCAATATATATTCATATGCAAATATGCATACTTCTTCTATATTATGGTTTATATTGGGACCATAACATGCATGGGAAAGTGTGTTTCCAGCAGTTTTTCTTCATTTTTTTTTTTTTTTTTTTTGGATAGAATGATCAGGTATGTCTTAGAATTTCATTTTCATTTCTTGAAATCCTTTACACACTCTTCACTTTCAGTTCTAATAACTTTTGAAAGGATAACTCTACTGCTTTGACAGTGAATGAATGAATAGAATGTGTTAATAGATAATAGAACACGCTCAATTTCAGCTTAATCTGATAATACCGTCATTGTTGTTGCTCCTGTGGTTAACATCCTGTGTTTTGTCCCTTTCATTGTACAGCCAGCACGGCTTGGTAAAGATTAAGCGCTTGAATATAGACTCTGTACTTCAGAGCCTCTTTTCTCAGTTCACATTTTTCAGAGTGTGTGCTTCTTTTCTTGTATTTAGATAGATTAGGGGAGTCCATTTGAATTTAGTTATTCATAATTTTAAAGCTAAGACTCTGCTCTTGAAGGATCCGCCCTCCGCAAGGAGGGGGTTGTGAAGAACAGTTTTTGATGACCGAAAACCAGAACATGGCATTGGTGTTGAGTTTGATACATTCAAAACAGGGGATCTTCATCAGAGATATCAATCCTGGAAGTATAAAGATGAACCACACCACTGTCAACATGTTTTCTATCTTTTCTCTCTCACTCTCCCTCTCTCTCTCTCTCTGTTTGTCTTTAGTATGGTAACAGGTCATCACATCGTAAAAGATGTGCGCAAAGAAGTATTTCTTGTCCATTTAAACATGGTAAACCATTGACAAAAAAAAAAAAAAACCAGTTTAGAATCCCCTACATTTGGGATAAAGATGTCACTGTGGATGATTACATTAAATACAATGTATGGTTTCTCCACAGGTGGAAAATAATGTATATCATAAAACCGATAATTTTCTAAGTGGCAGTGGTCAATGAGATATACAGGGGAGATTCTAATAAGCGGAATAGCGTATAATGGTACAGGGGAAAAAGACTGTAATATATGATGTACAATTAACCCGTTCCTTCCGCAATTCTCTGAGTGCCTTTAATGCCCCCAAACGAGATTCTTTTCGCCCGTCGACAGAGAGGCACACAGGTTGGTAATCCCGCTATGTGAAGGCAGTCAAGCGGTTCACTGTGTCCCCCTTTCTACGGTCAACTACATGTGCCCGTGAACAATGGAAATATCGATCGGGTGCGAGGTATGAATAGAGCGTGCGCTGATGAGCTCTCAGAATCTTTTGTTCTACGTAAAACCAGGTACCTGAGTGAGGTGTCTGGGGTCAGCGAACCCGCATATCTAACTGATCTCAGCCTTGATCATTATGTACATGTTCGTACGAGTTTACAGCAGAACAAGCAAAAAACTAAATCAGGAAAAAGTACATAATACTGTAAACCCCCCTTTTTTTAAACAGCAGGAGAGCAAATCCTGATAGAATAAACTCTGATCGTTTTATCAAACCCACTTTTCTGAGCATTTTAACACAAAGAAACATGAATTTAGGCCAATGAAGCAGGCACCCTTGTCTTCATTTTGGGAACCTGGTAAACCAGGTTCCCGTAAGGAACGGGTTACATGTATATAATTATGTATATCATATATATATTTATATATATGTATATATATATATATATATATATATATATATGTATATATATATATATATATATATATATATATATATATATAAATTAGCCGTCTTCAATGTTTAAAATGCCTGCAAAGTATGACTAATAATTTTCGAAGGTATGGTACAGAAACTGAACCTATTATTTCTAGTTTTGTACGATACACAGCACGTTTCTGTTGATGAGATAATGTTAGATTTCATTTTTGCGTTGAATTGCTTTATTTGTGCAAAGGTAATGCAATGTTTTTCAGAGGATTTATATTTTTATTATATCATACGATATTTCATTGTATAATATTGTATTTACTGTATCGCGTACATTATGCCATTATACACAACACAAGTTGTAATGTGTTCTTTTTGTAGATCCTGATGACAGACCGAAAGCAATATCAAAGGGAAAAGTAGTGAGCAATGTCCGCCTCAAATTATCAAAAGCGCTTTATTTAATATTATAATCATATGTACCGTCATCCAAGTACATGAGACATAACAATTTCTTTCCTGTTCTAATAACTAGTTGTATGGAAAAATATGTCTACGAAAATGGGTGAAAAATATTCACTGTGTTTTGTTTATTCAATTATTGTACGTGCTTACACGTGTTTACAACGGAGGTTCAATTCTTTACTTCCCAATGAAATACCTATCTCATCTTTAGGATATGATACACAACGAGAGAAATACAATCACTTCATTAAAGTGAGAACATAGTCATCATTAGTTTGATTGAGACTTTATTTTACAATTGATGATATAACATTAAAGCACCAAATAACGACATTTACCTGTGTGCCTGCCTCCCTTAGTAGTCATTGAGCAACTCTCTTAACGGTCTTCCGCCGATGGTTATGACCTCCACCTGTAGCATAATGAACGAAAAATATAATAGATCTTCTTACTTTCCCATAGTAATTCGTATCGATTTTTATTTGCTCTAAAAGAAATTATTCGAAAAAAAAAAATAAGCATCACAGTTTAGCAACACTATGTGTTGATGCTAATAAGGAATGATAAAACAAATAACGAAATATGATAAATGAATCGGTAAGAATACCAATATATTTCGAAACATGTTCTCCTCCTTCACACAGGGTTCAGTGGATTATGGACGAATTGACAGAAAGCCAACTCCATGTGATTATGACCTCAAAGTCTGATGTAACACGTCTCTATATATTTTCGTTGCAACGAAATCCTCCGAATTTTTTTATCGTCATATGTGACCCTGCACCTCAAAACAAACAAAAAGTCGCCCAGACATGAATTTTTAGTTAAGACCATATTCTGAAAGAGCAGACTTTAAGCTTTAAAATGATTAATAACTCATATCAAATGGACTCTCCTAACCTATCTAAATACTGGAAAGAAAGCACAAACTCAGGAAAAGTGTGAACTGAGAAAAGAGGCTCTGAAGTACAGTGTCTATTCAAGCGCTTAATCTTTACCAAACCGTGCTTGCTGTGCGATGAATGGGACAAAAGACAGGAAGTAAACCACCAGAGTAACAACAATAAAGGGATTATCAGATTAAACTGAAATTGAGCATGCCTCATTAACACATTCTGTCCATAATTAATGCCAACTTTTAAAGCAGTAGCACTATCCTTTCAAAAGTAATAAGAGTTGAAAGTGAAGACTGTGGACAAGGTTTTTCAGAAATGAAAAAAGGATTTATAGACACACCTAATCACACTATTCTACCAAAAATGTTAAAAATGTTAAATGTTAAAAAACACCCCGTTTTAAGATACCAAATTTTAGCATAATATAAGAGAAGACCCGCTCTTTCAGAAAATATGAAAAAGTCAAGTTTGGCTAGGTTGACCCATTTCACTTATTTTCAGTCCTCACGCAAAATCAGTGTGTGCGACTTTATGTTCGTTTTGAGGTGCACGGTCACATATTGAAATTTCGTTATAACTGAGCTGTAGAATATATAATCTAGAGAGCATATTATGCTTTCGGGACCTGAATTTTTGTTTCCTTGTATTGACAATTTCGGTATAAGCTTGTTTTACATAGTAAATGGAGATCACTTGCTCTACTATTTTAGGCATTAACACGGAGATACTATCAAATTCCACCTACCTGGACAGACGGACATCGGGAAACATTAAACTTGTGTAATAAATTTTTATGTTTTGCTGAAAGGTTAACTCATTACGTACATTTTTCATAGATGAACACAATATACTATGTCTAATACTTACATTACGGCGTTTGACATGTGAAGCCATTGTCGAAAAAAACATCTCAGACAGATTCTTGAAGTTGAGATCGGCACGCTTGAGACGAGGCAGACGACAAAGAAATTCAGCCAGGTTTGCTGATGCTACTGGCATCGAATCCCAACTTTGGTCAGAAAACATTTTAAGCTCTTCGATCTGCAAAAAAAGAAATAATAATAATAATAAAAACGTAAATGTCTAAGGATGTGAATCTTTTAAGAAACAATATCACACAAAAAAATTGCTTGCCTTAACAAAAAACATATAAGGAGGTAATAATGTCAATAATATAACAGTCTAGTGCCGAACGAAGTTGTCATTCGATATAGAACGGTTGTGGAGTCAATATTTTGCCACACTGCATTTCTCAGTATCATCCTATATTGTATTGAATTCAACTGACCTTCTATTTGCATGTGTGACACTTATAGCAATGACTATAGGACTATCTGAACTATACAGCAGAAGTCGACTCCAATCCATCTTGACGCTTCAACGAATTTGGCACCTACAATTCCCAGTAATGCGTTAAATTTAGGGCGGGTAGTCCTTTCGGTAACGAATTTAAGAATACTTCGCGACATCGTAGTTTTCACAGAGACTCCAACCAGCCAACCCCAAATCATCTCTGTGCCTAGGTCCTCTCGCCTTGACCACGTTTAACCTCAATTAAAAGAATAAATAAATAAAACAAAACCGAAAAAATACATAAATTGCCGATTCGTACAAACAAAAAGAAGGGAAAAAAGACCAATTTCGTATAATATGGGTCGGTAAAATGATCATCCAAAATCGTAATCTTTCAGGAGAAACATACTTTCATTACGTTTGAAGGTGCATAATGAGATCCACAAGAATCAAATTTTCCCTCATGCAAAAGCCCGCCCAATCTGATGGCAATGATAACGATAGCAACATCTGATTTTTAGCCATTTTCATATCTTAACATTGTCCCTCTTCCCTGAGTGCCCCGTTCTCTTTAAAAAAAAAAAAAAAAATCTTCTGAGTGTCTCTCTTTCTTTCTGATGAAAACCCCTTTTCTCTTCTGAGTAATGTCATTTGTCCAATTAAAGCCCGTATTCTATCTTAGGTGTCCCTCCCCTTCAGATCAATATCCCCTGTCACCTTTTGACAAATCCATTTTCATCAGGTATTCTCTAACAATCATAATTGCTCCTTGTCTATGTATCATTTTTTTTTTTTACTGAAAGGGCTCCTGGTTTCATGAATAAATTTTGCTCGCTCCTTATCAAATGACTATTGTATGATGTTTAGGGAATAAGGTTAACTGCATTTCTTGCATCATATAGAACTTGTTGATATTGTTCAGATGAATTTAAACATGCATCATATGACTGCGCTAATATTATGACCACAAAAAAAAAAAAAAAACGAAAAAAAAAAACCGATGAATATATTCCATATGCGAATCCCTGCTGCGATAAAGCTTGGCAATTTGTGTTTTTTAATAAAAGATATTGTCAACGGAAGCAGAAGGAAATTGACCAGAAATGCATATAATTTTTAGTGGAAAATGATCAAATAAACCATCGGGACTCGAACCCGAGACCCTCGGATTACTAGCCCCATGCTCTACCGAGTAAGCTATAGGGTGTCCATCCCAGAGACCCTTCATTCTCAACGTTCAAATGGTCAGAAGTCATAGCTGTGTGCATGTGTGCGCCACACACGCACACACTTAGGGCCGTATACATAAAAGCTAGCAATTGCTTGCGAGCAAAAGCTTTTGCTAGCAAGCACAAGCAATTTCTTACTGCCCGCAAGAAATTACTTAGAGACCAAACATTTGCTTAAAAATGTATGCATAAAACATACCTTTTGCTTGACCCTGTGAGGAACTTCAATTCCCCAAAGGACATCTACCATATAAGTTTGGTCACAAACAAATGTAGGGATCAAAAGTTTTTAGCCATAAATTTGAAAAAAAAAAAACAAAAAAAAACACATAAACATTAACATAAACATTGGACCGTAAAACTTTGTTGACCCCGTCTGTGACCTTTGAGGTGACCTTCATGTTTGGTAAAATGTGTAACTTTTTATAACCACTCTTCCTTCCATGTTTGATTAAACTTAACGAT
This sequence comes from Diadema setosum, assembly GCF_964275005.1. Lineage (NCBI taxonomy): Eukaryota > Metazoa > Echinodermata > Echinoidea > Diadematoida > Diadematidae > Diadema > Diadema setosum. The sequence goes on from NC_092701.1 coordinate 596,670, forward strand.
ATCAGTAGAGAGTTATTCAAGTTTTTGTAGCGTTACGGACGGACGACGGGCGGACAGACGCCGCAGACGATCCCTTAGTCTCCCCACACCTCTGGTGGGCTCAACGAAAAAGTACAGCCGAGTGCATGGAGGACGACAGGTATGAAGTATCAACACACCATTGAATGAGAAACTATGTCATCGTCAACACTATACATAATATGCAGACACGCAAAGCAAATTACATGACCAAAAACAACAATATCATGTAAATAAGGAATTACAAAGTAGTTTCATTTAAACATGGGAGCAATACCAATGAAGAAAAGAAAACGCGCATCAGATCATCAGATATTCGTGAAATTAGACAACCCTAAATGTAATACGTGTCAACCCTAACACTAAATGTAATATCGACCCTAAATGTAATACATCTTAAGCCTAAATGTAACATCGACCCTACATGTAACACACCTTACCCCTGAATTTAATAACAACCGTAAATGTAATACATTTCAATCTTAAATGTAGTACATTTTAACGCTATATGTAATAAAAACCCTAAATGTAATACATTTTAACGCTAAATGCAATAACAATCCTAAATGAAACTAATGTCAACCCTATCAAATGTAATATATTCTAACGCTTAATGTAATTACGACCCTAAATCTTCATTCAGTGTTCATGATTGTTTACAGTTTTGTTGAAAAAAAAAAGAAAAAAAAATAGGCAACAATTCTTTGCAAGACTTTGAGCTCAGTCTGAACAAAATGTTTGTGTGATTGTATGATAAAGGCAATAGAATTAAAAACTATGTCACAGGGACCTAATTAAGTTTGCAGCAAATAAAGGAACTAATAAGAATGTATGATTTTTACCTGGGTAAACAACAAAAACAAATCTAAGCAACTATTACTGTTCTTGAATGCTATAGAAGGTTGCGTCATATCCCCTACCCCCTGACATTTTGCCCGATACTCTGCGTTGGTTACACTCCCTATAATGAGGTGTTTTAGATTTAGGGTCGTAATTATTAAGCGTCAAAATGTATTACATTTGATATGGGTGGCATGAATTACACTTAGGATTGTTATTACATTAAGCGTTAAGATGTATTACTTTTAGGGTTGTTATTACATCTAGCGTTGGGATATATCACATTTAGGGTCGATATCCCATTTTGGGTTGAAATGTATACCATTTAGGGTTTCTATTAAATTAAGGATCGATATTACATTTAGGGTTAAAAAGTGTTACATTTAGGGTCGATATTACATTTATGGTTGACATGTATTACAATTAGGGTTGACATGCAAAACATTCAGGTTTGTCTCCGGTTATTACATTTAGGGTTAAAATGTATTACGTTAAGGGTTAACTGACTCCAATATTACATTTAGCGTTAAAAAGTATTACATTTAGGGTTGTTATTACATTTTAGGGTGAAGGTGCATTACATTTAGGGTCGGTATCACATTTAGCGTTGATATTACATTCAGGGGTGACACAGTTTCAACTTGGGAATGTCGGCAGAATCTACTTCTTCACATCGGAGTCGGTTACATGACATCATAGCAGAATCAAATCTTGATTAAGTTGTGTCGTCACACACCAGATTGGCGCATCATGACAATACAATGGCTGGCACTATCATTGACCTCGTGTTTACGGGTCGGAGTCATTCATTGCGAAAAGTGGAAACTGTGTCCAATCCAGCGGAGTCTGATCACCATGCCATAACCTTTCGTCTTCGTTATTCAAGGCCAGCCCCACTCCGTTCCGCCTTACGCTCGTTTCTTCAAGTTAACAAAGAGGATTTTCAATCATCTCTGCAGTGTGCTAAGCCTTATACCATGTATTTTCCTCATGAGAAACACAGATGTCGACGAATGCAGCGAAACTTTCCTTGAATTATTTCATGCAGCAGTCAACGACTCAATTCCAAAGAAAATAGAGCGTAAATCTCGCTGCTCCCCACGGATAATACCTGGAATCCGGAAACTTCTCTTGAGGAAACGAACCCCTGTTCAGAATGGCCAAACGGTCAAAAGATCCTATAAAGACTAGGACTTTACAAAACTGCCAGAAATGGTGCAAAGACTCAGTGCGGCCGTGAGACGGTAAAACAGTGTATCTATATGAAACCTCTTTTCCAGTAAATCGAGTTTAAAGTTTTGCAAATGTTTTTTTTTTATTTTTTTTTTTAGACTTCATACTTTATTCCAAAACGAGGAATAGTTTCAACAATATATATCAAATGCAAATTGATTACGGTATACTCTTTTTTTTCTAAGAATAATTTGCATGTATCGAAACAGACGTTGTTTTACCGGATCAACCAGTTTGTCCTGCTACGCTAATACAATTGCTACAGCATCACAATGTAAGTCTCGTCAACTGCGCGCGTACGTATATTATTATATAGATGATGACTGGTGGGGGAGGGAACATAGAGAATGTTCCACCCGAAGGGTTTGAAATGCTATTGAGGGAAGTTATAAGTCCCGAAACGAAGTCGAGGGACTTATAGCCTACCGAAATAGCATTTCAAACCCTGAGGGTGGAACGTTTGGTACATGTTCCCGACAACAAAAGTCATCATCTGTTTTATTACATTGGTTAGTCAAATACTCGACTCTAGTACGTTAAATACGTCAACATCTAGTAACCACCAGCAGCACAACGTACTCAATCGCTCGCTCGAGTAGCGCGCAGAGCCAAATGCACTGTGCGCGCGCGGTCCTAGGCCTTCTGTCATATTTTGCTACGTGAAAATGTTTTCCCATGGGTGAACATAACGAATGTACCTCCATCACGTGACTGTGTTTAGCCAATCACTAACCGGTATTTGACTAACCCATTTAATATAACACAATGGACTGCGCGCAGCCTACCGGTTTGTAAACATGGTATATTCCATAACAACGCATTTAATGTAGATCACTGCATATGTTAATTTGCCAAGTTCATGCGCGACACGTGTTGAGAAAGGGTAAGCGTATCGCTGCTTACGGGGTTTTGCCAAGGAAATCATATCAATTCCCACTGGGAGTGGGCGTCATATCTCAGTAACGAATGACTTTTTTTTCAGGGTTTATTCCATATTTAGATTACACTAAAACAAACTGAAATAATAATGTCATTAAGTAAATTGTAATGATTTTCGGCATGCATTGTTTTGCCATCTCAAGTGCGAATGTAGAAAAGCTTATTGTACTGATGTGAACACATTGTTTAACTCTGTGGCTAATAAACGCAAGGTCTGGGCTTTACTTGTAGCCGTAAAAGCTCACTTCTTCCTCCGAAGTTTCATCATAATGATGGACCTAGTGTACAACAGAGTGATATCGCTACTGCATTGACTTTGTACTTCAGCTTAGTGTTTAATCCCGCTGTACCTTTACCTGATGAACCTCCAATTTGTACGTTACCTATATCTGATCTATTTGTTTTTTATCTGTTAAGTCTGCCTAGCTCTTCTTAGGTTACAGAATAATAAATTTCCTAGCGGCGATGGACTCCTCCAAAGTTTACTTTCCAAAGTTGCTCTGGATATAGCATATCCATTCACCATTTTGTTCAATACATCATTGCGTCGTGGAAAAGTTCCGGCATCCTGGAAATATGCCAATATCACCCCAGTTCATAAGAGTGGTAATAGATCAATGATATCTAACCACCGTCCAGTGGCTCTAACATCAATTCTAAGCAAGATTTCAGAAGCTTTTATGTCTAGGGCTTTCCAAAAATATTATTGACCTGTATGGGCTGGTTTGCCCGTTTCAACATGGGTTGACCCATGTGACTATAAAATAATGAATGAAAGTTGTTTGGCTAAAGTAATGAATGTGCAAAATCACTAGGCTTCCACACTAGACATGACTCGTGCACCAAGAATTGACGCAGTCTTCTTAGATATGACGAAGATTTTTTTTTTTGACAAGATGCCTCATCACTCGTTGCTCTCCAAACTAGCGACTTAATTCAACAGTCAAGGGCAAATGTGGCATTTGATACGTTCATTTCTTTGTGATCGTATACAGAGTGTAGTGTTCATGGGCACCACTTCAGAATGGGTTAGAGTTCCATCAGATGTAGCGCAAGGTAGCGTTTTAGGGCCAAACCTGTTCGATATATAATTTGTTAATGATTTGTCTCATTCTGTGTCTTCCTACTACGTCCTCTTTTCTTGTGATGAGCATCTTATTCAGAGAGATTGTCTCATCAGCCGAAGAACACATACTCCAAGATGACCTTCCTGCTTTGTATGTATGGGAAACCAACAATATGAAATATCATTCAATGCCATAAAAGAAAAAAGTTATATTTGTGACCAGAAGGAGGTACATCTTGCCACCTCTGTATTACCTTGATGACACCTGCATTGAGTCCGTTTCCACCTTAAAGTGCCTTGGCGTCATGATCAGCTGTGTCTTGCGTTGGAACCCCCCTGTAGATAATATGGTTTCTCCCGCCAGTTCTATCCTAGGATTCATAAAGCTTGTTGCCCGTGGTACATCTTTAAAGTCCATCTTTAGCCTGTATAAATCATTGACATTTCCAATATTACAGTATGGCATTCCTGAATGACATCCCATGACTTCTATCCAAATTAACAGACTTGAAAAAGTCCACAGAACTGCCACCCGGCTTGATCTTAAACAGTCTCGTAGAGATATGTCCTATAAATGAGGATAGATTCCGTGTGTTCAATGGTCTTCCCTTTCTGCACAAAGAGACTACTTGTTAGATGTACATTTGTGATGAAGTCCCTATATGATGTTTGTAGTTGTGACACTCTTAGCAACACGTTAATCAATCCCCGCCGGCTCACTACTTTAGCTTTTCGCCATTTTTCTTCTCGTACGCGGTCCTTTTTCTTCTCCCCCTCAAGACGTTTCCCTCGTGTGTGGAATACCTTGCCTGACAATGTTAAAGACGACGCTCTGCTCAGCTGTCTTTCTTCGTTCTTGCGTGCTTTGAAAGCATTCATTTTGAGCCATGCCTAGCTTTCCCTTTCCTCCTTCTGTTTCTATCTCTCTTTCTATCAATCTATTTTTCAGCTAGTTTGCCCCTTCTGTCCGTCTGACTAAATACAATACAATACAATACAATACAATTGGATAATTATAGCGCTCTTACACAGTCAATGACTGGTTTCACAGCACTTTACAACAAAATTCAGTCACAGATTATTATCAAAAAGGAAAGTCTTAAGATTCTTCTTGAAGACATCAAGGAATGGGGACATGCGGACGAACTGAGGTAGATCGTTCCACAATCGCGGTGCAGCCGTCACAAAAGCTTTGTCCTCCGCTCTACTGTTGGTTTTGGGTACATGGGGTAAGGTGTTATCTGCATCAGATTTAATTTTGCTATTAAGGCTCTAATGTACGATATGGAAATCTTATACGTGTACATGTTTCTCCTCTCTCTAACAATGCATTTCTTTTATACTGGAATATTTTCAAAATCTCTCTACACTCTTTAAGTAAATATTCCCCTTCTATTATACACATGTCCTTATACCCTACCGAGGGTGGTTGCATCATCAGTTAGTTACATCATGTATTCAATTGCAAAACTTGTTTATAATAATTATGAAGACACGATTGATGTGATCCTACGATTTTTTTTTTTCATTTTTTTTTATTGACAATTACGATGAATCAAACCTGATATTACATTGTTCTTCATTATGTGATATGGAGTGACAAATGAGGCCTCACAAGCCCCGAGTAATAGTAAAGAATGTTACTTTTGGGAGCCCTGGCCCATGTGTCACTCCCTTACATTTTATATATGTATACCCCTGTATAATGTTACGTGACATTGTTTTGTATTGACATCGCAATTGTATGGCCAAATAAATAATAACAATAAATAATAATAATAATAATAATAATAATAATAATAATAATAATAATAATAATAATAACAATGATAATTATAACAATAATAACGATAATGATGATGATAAGATTGTTATTACGGCGTTGTTATAAAGGGTTAATTCAGGTAAATATTGTTCATTTACCCAAAGTTCCCGATCCCGATGTTGAATCCTTTTTAATTGCGCCCAGATCATGCAGCAACAATGTCATTAATGATAGGTTTCTCGAACCCCATTGTACAAAGATGAGCTCAAAATTGTTTTTTGACCATATCAGCTCCGAACCCCCAACCAACGAAATACGAAATGATGAAATAGAACAATATATATATAAATGACGGCATAAGAAAATATACATTTTCAGTATATCTTTATACATGATTCCTGGGACTGTTTTTAGGTGCATATGGGATAAAAACAAACGGACCTTCTGTTTTTTTCTTGCAGCTGGTGTGATTTCTAATCTCTTCAAAAGATTTCGTGATCACAAAGACCTGCAAAGCTATAAATAGTGAAGTTGTGATCCTGTTGTTACATTGTGAAAATATTTCAATAACTGTGCATTGTTAAAGGATGTTATGCGCAAAAAGCGTAATGTTCATAGGGGAAAAAACAGTGTTTGATTGCAGCAAGCTTGGGATTATTTGTCAAAGAAAAACTGTCACCAACAAGTCTAATGAGATAAGTCATGATTCAATTTAATACCTATCAAACGTAGCTTATTTTCAGGCAGTCAGTACACTTTACGTGCTGTCAATCCTGTAGACAACTTCTAGTTCGGGCTGCCAGCCGGCATTTCTTGTGCATAACATGTGGCGTACGTATACGCTTATACGTACAATACTTATATGTGCGGGATTTCCGAGTGCGACGTGCGTAAATGTTTGGGACGAACATCTTCGGACATCTTGACTTTTGAGCGAGTGCTACATGTAGCTGACTGGTATTGACCCACAAAGGTACGTGACAAATGCTGTTAGTTTTCGACCCATTTTATAAATCAAATAGTACACAGGTTTAAATTCGTGACGTCTCGGGTATTTACAATGCAGTGCAACATACACTCGGCTTCGCCTCGTGCATGTTTCACAATTGTAAATACCCTCGAGTGTGCTACATCTCCACTAACGCACTCTCACCTGTGTATTATTTGAATATTAACGCTACTTAAAAGCCGCATTGGCAGAGCATTCCATTAAGTTTTCACGGTTAAATACTGCCAATCATATGCCAATCAACAAAAGCAGAAGGTACGAACAAAGTCTGTGTATACATAAATACAACAATAATGTTGTAAGATTATTCCTACAATTTTGTTAAGAATTGATGGAGGTAAATATTCCTCATTAAGTTGACCAAAATTCATGATCTCAATGTTCTAACCTTTTTAATTGCGCCTAGATCATAAATCCACAATGTCATTAATGAAAGGTTTGTCGAACCCCATCGGTCACATAAGCAGATTTTTTTCTATGAGCATATCAGCTCCGAACCCCTAATCACCTGAATACGAAATGATGAAATAAAATATAATACAGACAACGGCATAACAAACATTTTTTTTTTTAATATTCTTAAACATAATTCCTGGGGGTTTCTTATAAAGCTGTTCGTAAAGTTAGGAACGACTAGCGAGCGACTGACAATCAGTTCCTATGCTGAATTATGTACATTCTGATAAGTATAGCACATCAGAACTGATCACGAGTCTCCCATAAGTTGTTCGTAACTTTACGAACAGCTTTATGAAACAGGTCCCGTGTACTATTTTCAAATGCGATAATAATAACAAACAACAACAAGTTGGTTTTTTTTTCGGATCATGTAATACAAGATTGCTGTTACTATGTTTTTGGATAGATATGGGATAAAAACCAAGCGGACCTTCTTTTCTTTTCTTTTCTTTTTTTGGAGCTCGTGTGATATTCAATCTTCAAAGGATTCCGTGATCGTCAAGGCCTGTAAAGCTCTTAATAGTGAAGTTCTGATAGTGTTGTTGCATAGTGAAAATATTTGAATAACCGTGGGGTAATAAGAGATGTTCTCCGCAAAGAGCGTTCTATTCATGGGGGGGGGGGAACCATAACAGTGTTTGATTGAGGTAAGCTGAGGATTATTTGTCAAGGAATTTCTATCACCAACAAGTCTAATGACACAAGTCATGATTCAATTCAATACCTATCGAACGTGTTTTTTTGTTTTTTTTCTCAGGCAGTCAGTACACTTTCCAATGACAAAAATGGACGAATTATTGAAACGTTCGAGGCACTGCATTCCGGTGATTAATGTAGCCACATTCTTTTCTGTGCTTATAGTTAACAGTGAATTCGTAACATTTCGATGAAGTATATGACAAGAATATACATAATTTTTGTAAAAAAAAAAAAAAGAAAGCAGACTGCGAGTGACCAGAACTTAGTCGATTGAGTCAGTAATTAAATTTTTGCATTTCTAAAGATTATCTTCGCTTTCCCCGTCTGTCGTCTCCCTTCCGTCTGTTTGACAGTTTCATCTTCTTTTCTTGAGAGTCAAGACGAATTATGGTACTTCCCAAACTTTGACATAATATCTATACTATGCATTCAGCAAGAGCGAGAACATTTAAATTAAAAGGAAGGTTAAGTCCGTGGAGGACGATGGGTATGAAGTCAACACACCATGAAATAACCTTGTCATTGTAAACACTGCATACATGCGATGTTCACTCTTCCGCTATACTAACTCTAACAAGTATTCAACTATCGAATATTTTTGCTTTTCTGTTTCCTTTTACTTGAGGTCCCTTGTTGCGACACGGATTGTCGCCCCGACACGGATTGTCGCCCCTACACGGATTGTCGCCTCCTGCTGGGGGCGACAATCCGTGACGGGCGCTGGCGGCACGGATTGTCGCCCCCTACACGGATTGTCGCCTGGCGACAATCCGTGACGCTTGTGCAGTTCCCAGTTTTTGACCTCGAAGGCGACAATCCGTGTTGGCAAAAAAATTGTTGCGACACGGATTGTCGCCCCGTCACAGATTGTCGCCCCGGGCTCGGGGTGGTTCCTCCGGTGTTAAGCTTTGGTGGGATGGGTATGACTGGTAAGTTATGCGTATGTGTGTGTGTGTGTGTGTGTGTGGGTGTGTGCGTGCGTGCGCGTGTGTGTGTGTGTGTGTGTGTGTGTATTGTGAGCTGCATGATATGTGATGTGTATGATTTCTTGTTGTGTGTGTGTGTGTGTGTGTGTGTGTGTAAGTGTGTGTATGTGTGTGTGTTTGGAGTAAAATGATACAATATTATGTAGAAACTGTGCATGTGTGGTGGTCATAGTGGTAGTGGTTTGTTTGTCTGTCTGTATACGTGTGCCTGTATGCTTACGTGTGTATGTGGAATATAGCGACGCTACTGTGGCAATACAAACGCCTTCAGAGTGTATGAGCACGTGTTAAAAAAATTAACACCAGCGTTGATCTAAAAATAGTATGGGTGTGTGAACCAATATCAGCGGTGAGGCAGGCTAGGCGAGAGAGAGACCGAGAGAAAATACATACGAGGGACGTACCATCCCCAAATGTTATTTGTCTTTGTTCATTTTTCACTGCAGTTATTTTCTTCCATCAGTCTTATAAACTAGAACGTCCATGCCACTATTCTTTGTCCCAGAATAGGTTTGGCATGCTTTATGCATGAGCGAATAATTTCCACACGCCGTAAAAAATTTGTCAATCGTTAGTTGATTTTAGCACAAACGAACTGCCATTGCACACCGCTAATACATACGTAATACAAACAAACACTCAAACAAATCCTCATAATGCAAATAAACCAACTCAACACTTGTTTCCTTGATATGCATTGATTTCATTCAAATCATTCATAAATCGACTCATTCTGGGTGTAACATGAAAAAAAAAAGGTTACAAATGGCAATTCGAAACAGAAACAAATCCATTTGTCAATTTATACCACAAATAATCTCACTTCAACATAGATAACTCGATTATAGACCAACCCTACTAACAATTTCTTCACGAGAAAGTTTTGACATGTAGGGCCCTACCAAACCTATATTCCTTGAATACATTGATTTGGATCATGTAACACCTTCTTACTTACAAGGGCATACACATAAAAAAAACCCACAAATACATTACACGAATCTAGAATGAAATCAGTCATAAAAAACCCGACCACCCCTTCCCCTCCCCATTCGAAACAAATCTAGGGCCTACATCTATCCTAAATATTAAATCCTACCAACATCTGTCATACCATTTATAACTATCCTTCTTCAAATCCAATCCCCAACCCACCAACCCCTGATTAAACAAAACCTAAATCATCCCACCCCCACATTCACCAACCCAAATACACACACACACACACACACACACACACACACACACGAAGGTTCCGTTATTCCGAAGTTTCGTTTTTTTCCGAGGCTTCATTTTAATATCCGAAACACACAATTCCCTATAATACCTAGAGGTTCGTTGATCCAAAAATGAAATTCGGAATAACGAACCTTCGGAATAATGAGCCTCCGGACGAATGAGCCTTCAGAGTAACAAACTTTTGCAATAACGAAATGTAACCCCCTTCCTACATACCGACGCACACCCGAACCGATACCACATTCCTTCCTGATGAAACGATTTCCCAATGTTAATAAATAAGACATAATGGACCGTATGCAGAAAAGCAGCATCTGCCCGCACGCAAGCTCCACTCCGAAGTCATAACTATACAAATCTGCCAAACAAACTCATCAAATTCAAAGGTGCTGATAAAATCAATATCAACGTTTATGCCAGCAACAGCTTACTAGTTATCCCTCCCCACGCGCAGCTAAAAACACATACGCAAAAAACTGACATAATAAACACATTCTTCCATCACACACACACACACACACACACACGCACAAACGGACACTAAATTATCATGTGCACGCGCACATACACACTTCCTTGAAACCTCACCATGACTTTTTACATGGCATGTTTGCATGGATGTAGCCATGTAAGTTATGTGTTAGTATTTCAATGATTATGTCCAGAACGATATTACCCAGCAAAATGTGCTTCGACGGCGGGCGACAATCCGTGTAGCGATCCGTGTAGGGGGCGACAATCCGTGTAGGGGCTCGCCCCGAGCAGGAGGCGACAATCCGTGTAGGGGCGACAATCCGTGTCGCAACATTCCTCTTGAATCACTAACAAGTCTAATGACACAAGTTATGATTCATTTCAATACCTATCGAACGTGGTTTATTTTCAGGCAGTCAATACACGTTCCAAAGACAAAAATAGACGAATTTTTGAATCGTTCGAGGCACTGCATTCCGGTGATTAATGTAGCCACACTCTTTTCTGAGCTTATAGTTAACAGTGAATTCGTTAACATATTGATGAAGTGTATGAAATCACTAATCTAAGAATACACATAATTTGTGTTATAAAAGCAGACTGCAAGTCACCAGAACCCAGTCAATTGAGTCATTAATTTATTTCTTTTCTTTTTTTTGCATTTCTAAAGATTATTGTGGCTTGTTATTCGTCTTTCCCCGTCTGTCGTCTCCCTTCCTTCTGTTTGACAGCTTCATCATCTTTTCTTGAGAGTTAAGACGAATTAGGGTAGTCGGCAAACTCTGAAGTAATTATTATCCGTACCAGTGTATACAGCAAGAGCAAGAACGTTTACATAAAAAGAAAGATTAAGTCAATGGAGGACGATGGGTATGAAGTATATTGTATTGTCAAAATACCATGAAGTAACCCTGTCATCGAAAACACTGCATACATGCGATGTTCACTCTTCCCGCGCATTATTCCAATTCTAACAAGCATTTAACTATCGAATATATTTTGCTTTTCTGGTTGCTTTTACTTGAGGTCTATCTTGAATGACCGTACAAATAATATTCTGTTTTTACATAATGTGATCAAAAGTCTCAAGAGTGTCGAGAAAAAAAAAAGAATCAAATAAGGATCATAGGCATGGAAAATAATGAATTATGCATAGTTCTTGTTGATTATACCCGACATGATGGTGCTGAGTCAGCGGCTGTTGAGAAGAACTTTTCAGGCCACAAATCGCAGGTCAGAGTGAATGTCCAAAGGTATGGCAATGTACACACCCATTGGGCCAAGTCTCTTCCTATCGAGGAGGGATATTTACAATCTTTGTCACTGCTCTGAAAATGCAACGTCAGATTGGAAATCTGTACAAACGCAGAGAAATAAACCAAAACATGTCATGAGAAGCAACAATATTATGAAAATAAGGAATAACAAAGCAGTGTTATTTAAACATATTGGTGCAATACAAATGAATAAAATAGAAAGCGCCTTCCATATTCGTGAAATTAAAGCCATCGGTATATGAGATAAACCATTCACTCCCTTCAACTGTGAGAGTTCCTTTTCGTAGGCTCGTAGTTATGTTTTGAATTAAAGCTACTTAAAAGCCGCATTGACAGAGAATGTGAATAAGTTCAGATAGTTAAATGCGTTCCATCATATGCCAATCAACAAAAGCAGGTGGTATGAACAAAGTTTGTGTATATATGGATTCAACAATACCGCTGTAAGATTATTCCTACAATTTTGTAAAGAGTTAATGGAGGTAAATATTGTTCATTTAACCAAATTTCATGCTCCCAATATTCAAACCTTTTAATTGCGTCAAGATCATAAATCCACAATATCATTTATGAAAGGTTTGTCGAATCCTATCGGTGACATAAGCAGATGAATTCGAAATTGTTTTATGACCATGCTCCGAACCCCCCCCCCCCCAAAAAAAAAAAAAAAAATCGAAATGATGAAATGATGTCAATACAAACAACGGCATAACAAGCAATATGTTTTTATAATAACAAACAACAAAGATCATGTAGTACAATATTGTTGTTGCTATTTTTGGATGCATATGAGATAAAAATAAAAAGGACCTTCATTTTCTTCCAGCTTGTGCGCTTTTAAATCTCTTCAAAGGATTCCGTGATCATCAAGACCTGTAAAGCTCTTAATAGTGAAGTTCTGATAGTGTTGTTACATTGTGAAAATATTTTGATAACCATGGGGGATAAAGAGATGTTCTCAGCATAGAGCGCTGTGCTCATGGGGTAAGAGGACCATAGTCATAATTTGTTTGCAGTAAGCTGTGGATTATTTGTCAAGGAATTACTATCACAAGCAAGTGTAATGACACAAGTCATGATTCAATTCAATACCTATCGAACGTGCTTTATTTGCAGGCATTTAACACACTTTCCAATGACAAAAAGAGACAATTGTTTGGGTCGCTCGAGGCACTGCAGTAAGGTGATAAATGAAGCCACATTATTTCCTCTGCTTATTGTTAACAGTGGATTCGGTAACATTCTCATGAGGTATATGACCAATCCCTAATCTAAGAATACACATAATTTGTGTAAAAAAAAAAAAAGGAGACTGCAAGTGACCAATACCCAGTCAATTGAGCCTGTAATCATTTTTTTGGGGGGCATTTCTAAAGATTATCGTTGTTTGTTATTCGTCTTTCCCCATCTGTCGTCTCCTTTCCGTATGTTTGACAGTTTCATCTTCTTTTCTTGAGTTTTAAGACAAATTACGGTACAAGGCGAACTTTGACTAAACATTTATACCATGTGACTGGTATTCAGCAAGAGCAAGAACATTTACCAAAAAAAAAAAAAGAATAAGATTAAGTCAATGGAGGACGATGGGTAAGAAGTATGATATATTAACACACCATGAGATAACCCTGTAATTGTCAACACTGCATATACGTGATGTTCACTCTTCCGCTTCATTATACCAACTCTAACAAGCATTTAACTATGGACTATTTTTGTTTTTCTGTTTGGTTTTACTTGAGGTCTCTCTTAAACGACCGTATAGATAAATTGTCTGATTTTACATAATGTGATCAAAAGTCTCAATTATGGATCATAAGCATGAAAAATAAAAGCTATACATATTTCTTGTGGATGATACCTGACATGATGATGCTGAGTCAGCGGCTGTTGAGAAGAACTTTCCAGGCCAGAAATCGCAGGTCAAACTGAATGTCCCAAGGCGTGGCAATGTACACACCCATCGGGCCAAGTCTCCTCCTATCGAGGAGTGATATTTACCATCTTTGTCACTGCTCTGAAAATGCAACGTCAGATTGGAAATCTGTACAAACGCAGAGAAATAAACCCAAACATGTCATGAGAAGCAACAATATTATGAAAATAAGGAATAACAAAGCAGTGTTATTCAAACATATTGGTGCAATACAAATGAATAAAATAGAAAGCGCCTTCCATATTCGTGAAATTAAAGCCATCGGTATATGGGATAAAACAATCACTCCCTTCAGCACTCTGCCTTTCGTAGTTCATGGATTTTGTGAACGTTCCTTTTCGTAGACTCGTAGTCATATTTTGAGTTAATGCCAATTAAAAGCCGCATTGGCAAGGAATTCAAATAAGTTTAGATAGTAAAATACTGTCCGTCATATGCCAATCAACAAAAGCAGGAGCTACGAAGAAAGTCTGTGTAAATATAAATACGACAATAACGCTGTAAGATTTCCCTACAATTTTGTAAAGGATTAATGAACGTAAATATTGCTCATTTAACCGATTTCATTATCCCGATGTTCGAAACTTTTAATCGCGCCCAGATCATAAATCTTCAATGTCATGAAAGAAAAGTTGTCTCACACCATTATTCACATAAGCAGATGAACTCGAAATTGTTCTGTGGGCATATCAGCTTCGAACCCCCAACCAACCAAAAAAAAAAAAAAAAAAAAAAAACTAAATGATGAAATGATTTATAATACAAACAATGGCATTGCAAACAATATCTTTTCTGCATATCCTGAAACAGAATTCCTCGGGGGTGTTTCAAAAAGCTGTTCCTAAAGCTATGAACGACTAGCGAGCATTAGTTCTTGTGCTGAATTAGGTAAATTCTGATAAGTATAGCACATCAGAACCGATCACCAGTTGCTCATAAGGTGTTCGTAACTTTACGAACAGCTTTATGAAACATGGCCCAGATACTGTTTTCACAAACATTAATAACAACAAACAACAAGTTTCTCGAGATCATGTAGTTCAATATTCCTGTTACTGATTTCAGATGCACATAGGCTCTATTATGTGATAAAAACCAAGCAGACCTTCATTTTCTTGCAGCTCGTTGGTTTTTAATCTCTTCAAAGGATTTCGCGTTCATCAAGACCTGTAAAGCTTTTAATAGGGAAGTTCTCATATAGGCTATGGGGTGAAGCTGAAAAGAGGTTAAAAAATGGGTTTCGTTCCAGCAACACTGGCACTACTTTCTGAATGCGGAAATGTGATGTTTTGTACATCCTAAATATCCCGTAGTTTTCGCGCAAATCCATATTTTAGGTTTCCATATTAAACTGCGACCAGCAGCCCAATACGCATAGCGTAATTGGGCTGCGGATTGTAGCATTCAGGATCATGACAGAGTAGTATCGCGGACAAATATCAACCTAAAATCGAATAATTCTTCAATTGAAGACTTATAAGTAAAGTTGAAGTCTTGACAACAGGGTTCGTGCAAGGTTTAGTTCTACAAATAGTCCTTATCTGTTCGAATTGATGACTTAATGTGACTAGGTCGAGAGGAATCTGGGAGCTAGAGCTACACTAAATTGACTGCCAGCGCATGCGCATACATAACGTGCACACAAATTTCGAATCCACTGACTGGATAAGATGTCTATGTGCGCATGCCCTGGCCGCCACTTCAGTGTAGCTCTCCCAGGTTCCTCTCGACCGACCCACATTAAGTCATCAATTCGAACAGAAAGGGACTATTTGCAGAACCAAACCTTGCACGAACCCTGTTGTGAATACTTTAACTTTAATGGTAAGTTTTCATATTGAAGAATTTTTCCGATTGTAAGTTGATATTTGTCCGCGATACGACTCTGTCATGATCCTGTATGCTACAGTCAACTGCCCCATGACGCTATGCGTATGATGGGGCTGCTGGCCTCAGTTAGTTCCCATAGTGTTTCTAAGCTAAAATACATATACACATTAAAAGCACTGCTTTTAGTCATATACCTAGAAAAAAAAGTTTTGGTTTAATAGTTGCACTTTATCGGATGTTTTATCGTTTCCTGAGGTTGGCTATGCCAAGGAGGACAAGAGCAAAGTGCCTCGAGACCATGAGAGAGAGAGAGAGAGCACTGACTGACAGTCCGAGGTTATGCACAAGGCAAATGCCTCTGTTCAACGACATGCTCAATCAAATGACTGATCATTCAAGGCAAAAAAAGGGGGAAAAACAGTGTGTTTGTTTGCGTGTTTGTCCGCGTGCATGTGGGAGAATCTTATTGTACACAAACACACACAGACACACACACACACACACACACACACACACACACACCCATAGGCACACACATAGGTATGAAGATTTGATATACGCAAGTGTATTAAAATATTATTCTACATGCCTTGGCCATTTGTCCCATTATCATAAACATGAATACACAATGACATAATACATGTATGAATCAGTGCATTACACATATACAGGTGCTTACAAACACTGACATACATTATACACTCACACGCACACATACAAACTCATTTACACACATGAGACAGTACTATTGGACAGATCATATTGTTTATCAGTAAACGTGTTTTTTTTTTCTTCTTCTTCTTAAGAAGCTTTAATATATTTAGATCACATTGCAATCACATTGTTCATGAAATATCATACAGTTCTTTCGAAAATTTAATTTTCATCAAATGTCCTGAAGTGTCATTGCTATCATTACGACATGGTGGGACACTATACCTCCTTTCCTTACACGTAAGATAGCTCAAAATAATAACCATTCACATTTTCTAGTTTTAATAAACTTCCTGGAACATTCCATGGACCAAATATCCTTGAAAGGGTGTATAATTTTTGAAAATGCCGATATACAAAATAAAGGCAAAATTATAGTTTAACCATTCATGAGTGAAAACTGTTGGATTCTGTTTCGGAGGTAATGTGTACCTGAAAATCTTGGAAATAATCAAACAGGTTCGGCATTAAGAATTGTGATAACATTGCCATTAACTTTCAATATCAGAGGATGTGTGCAACCTGACTTAACTTATGCACAATCTTTATTTGGCTGGTACTAGTTTTTGCAAACTGATTTTGTACTCACACCTACTAAACTTTCTACCTGAACATTCTGTCTCAGTATTGATAATAGTAACATCTTTTTTTTTTTTCCAGAGTGGGAGAATTTTTTTTTTTATTTTAGTCACTCAGTTAAAAAAAAACACAGACACTTAGGGAAACATCTTTGTTATTAGCTCTTTATGTGCCATGGTGGAAACCCCCTGTGTGCCACGTTATTCCGAGACACGAAGTTAGTCATGCTTTGAGAAAGAATTCTATTTTTGTAATTTGTATAACCTCTACAAATTTCTGTTAGGATAGGCATAATAGTAGGCAAAGTTAAAGAGGAATGTCAAACTTTGTTTCGATATAACTTGTATGACGAATCTATTTCAAATTTCTCTTTCGAATGACCAGTTGCTACATTACTGTAAAGGCATGACTTCTGCACAAAAAACCGTGACAGAAACTTAAAATGTACGAGCAAATCTAGTTGGGAACACCGCGTGATAGTCAATCAATACATAGAATGCAAGCCGTGTATGAGAGAAACAAAAGCACGAAAAACACTTTCATTGTGCCGCGGGATTTAGCAGTGATTAGGGATTTATCGATCGGTTTTGTTTGTTGAGCAGAATATGCGAAGTTGGCATGCCGTCTACTGAGCTGGACGTGCGAACGTGGCACATAAAGAGTTAGAATACTTCAAACCTAATCAAATCATAATAGTGGGCAGAAATGTTTGCTACAGGGCGAACAATCACATACTGAGGCAAGGAGCCAAAACATATTGCATAAACATTGGCATTCAAAATACAGGATACAACATATTACAAAGATATTTCATCATGCACAACTTTGGTAAGATGTAAATTCTTGAATATTAATCACATTGACAAAAGCATTGGTGCATATACAGTACATTCTGTTGTTTTTGAACTTTGCACTGAAGTTCTGTGTGTGTGTGTGTGTGTGTGTCTGTGTGTGTGTCCTTAAACCATCACTTCAAAAATTTTGCTACTTAAAATATAGCAGAAATATATGGGTCTACTTCTTTCATGGACAACTCATGGTAACATGACGATGTATTCTTTCTTGAATATTAATCATATTGACCAAAGCATCAATGCATATAAACATAATGTTGTATCTGAACATGGCACCAAAGTTTCTTCGCATGCACACATGAACGGGTCTACATTAGAGCAATTACCACCTGGGCAATTACCCCGTACCCTCCCCCTGGCCCTAATCATAATCCTTATTTTGAACCTAACCCTAACCCTAAACCAAACTCCTAACCCTAAACCTAACCCTAACCCTAATCTTTACTCTAAACCTTACCACCAACCAGTAATTGGCCGGGGGGTAATTGCCCTCTGGGGTTAATTGCCCGGATACCACATGAATACCATCTCTTCTCAAAAAGAAGTTAAAAAGAAAATTTATGTTAAAAACTTCGCTACTTAACATAAAACAAATATATTGCTCCATTCGCCATGGACAACTTATAGTAACATGACAATGTATTCATGCTTGAATATTAATCATATTGACCCGTTTCCCTGAGCAAGTGATGAGCAGGTTGACTCTGTTGCAAATGATGCATTTTACAGGCAACACAGCAGAACCTGAAGAGCTTTCAGAAGAAAATCTTGATCTTGATGTGAGCGTCTTAGGGGAGGAAGCAGATGCTTCTGCTGACGGACCAGGCTCCTCCTTCAGCTTTCGTTTCCTAGCAACTTTCAGGCGTTTGCATTCTATAAATCTCTTGTAGCACATTTCATGGAATCCTTTATGATACAATGGAGAAACGAATAGGGATGATTAGTCGCTGGATTTTGTGAGGGAAAAAAAAAAGCTTAAATGCTAGGGGGAGGGTTGAACATTACACTCAATATATTTTTTAAATGTACGGTAGACTATTGACTGCCAATATTTGAATCTTGTATTTCCCAATAGACCCTAGTACTATACCAGGTATCAGAATATCCATACCAAATTAATCATTAATTACAACACTCATGATCATCGTCATCATCAACTACTTCAGCTTGTACTTGCAATCCAATTACTGATTTTAAATTACATCTTCAGCTTTTAGCATCTGATTACAATATCAATTATCATAATTATGAATACAACAACTGCCTTATCATCATTAATACTAGTAATCCTTTCACTATCACCACCACACACTGCTTTATAATATGGCACAACATAATGGTAATCATCTGTTTTAGGGAGTTAATTGCTGAAATTATATTTTTGCCATTGTTGTTTTTAAGACCTATCAAATATTGATAAGTTCATTCAATGAGACACTAAATGTGTGTTTTGAGGGGGTTTCGCCAATTTCGAGCTGAGAGAAAATAGACTGGATGGGGTTTTAATATTAATACCCCCATATGATTATGAAAATATAAAGTTACATGCAGTTTAGACCTTTTTCAATCCAGTCCTGTGTGTCAAGATTTCTACGATATCAGCTACAATGTACATCATTGTCATCAACCTGACCATGGAACAACATGTAAAATTACATCTACATTATAACGGCGCTATGCCATTGTGAAATTCAAGATATCCTAAAAGTAACAGACACACTAAGTTACTGCATTAGCGCCCATTTTATCATACACAAGCAACGTTTATAGCTAACGTTAGTCATTACGCAACATAGGCGAAGCCAGGCATAGACAATCGACTGTACGTAAGTAAAGTTTAAACTAACCTGTATGGGCTGTATGTCAGTTTGATCCACTCTTGGCACACAAAATAAATGTCGTCTATCTTAGGCTTGTCATAGCTGTGAAATTTTCAAACTTCATCGATGCTACTTGCATAACGCATCTTAAAAGTTTCTGCAAAGCAGACGACGTAGACGCGTCAACAGGCTCACAGGGGGCGGCCATTTTGACTCGTAATAAAAATGTAAACATTGATTCTCGATTCGGATTGGGTAACATACATCACATGATCGTTCGCGAATGAATATCGTACACAGCAAAGTGTACATAATATTGAGTGACAAAAAAAAAAAGTTCACAGTTTCCCCCCAAATTAACTTTTCGAACTTTTTCCTGTCGCCTCTTTTGTTATTTGTTTACACGTAGCTGTTGAGACATTTTAGTGCCGCAGTTGTCAGAACGAAACAAGCGAAAAAAACCAGCTCATCCCACTGCCTAATAGTGTTTTTACATTGTGAAAATATTTTGATAACCGTGGGGGATTAAAAGATCTTCTCTGCAAAGAGCATTGTGTTCATGGGGGGAGGGGGTATAACAGTATTTAATTGTAGTATTAAAGTTGAGGATTATTTTTCAAGGGCTTATTATCACGAACAAGTCAAAATTATTATGTAATGATTCAATTCAAAAACTATCCAAAGTGCTTTATTTTCAGGCAGTCAGTACACTTTCCAATGACAAAAATAGACAGATTATTGATCAATCGATGCACTGCAGTCCGCTGATTAATGTAACCACATTCTTTTCTCCTTGCATATAGTTAAAAGTAAATTTGTTGACACTCTGATAAAATTATAACCAATGACTATTGTAAGAATAATCATAATTTGTCCCCCCCCCCCAAAAAAAAAAAAAAAAAAAAAAAACGACACACATTGCCAGTGACCAGAACCCAGTCAATTGAATCAGTATCTACTTTTTTTTTTTCATTTCTACAGATTATTATCGATTAATTCGTCTTTTTCCGTCTGTCGTCTCCCTACCGTCTGTTTGACAGTTTCATATTCTTTTCTTGAGAGTTAAGACGAATTATGGTACTCGGCAAATTTTGACATTTCATTTATACCAGTGTATTCACCGAGAGCAAGCATATATACATAAAAAGGAAGGTTAGGTCCGTGGAGGACGATTGGTATGATGTATAATACATCAACACACAATGAGAAAACTCTGTCATCGCAAACACTGCATATGCGATGTTCACTCTTCTGCTATATTACTCCAACTCTAACAAGCACTTAATTAACTATAGAATATTTTTGCTTTTCTGCTTGCTTTTTACTAGAGGTCCCTCTTCAATCACAGTACAAATAATATTCGGATTGTACATAATGTGATCAAAATTCTGAAGAGCCCCCCCCCCAAAAAAAAAAAAAAATCAAATGAGGATCATACGTATTAAACTTGTATATTATGCATACTTCTTGTTGATTTTACCCGACATGATGATGCTGAGGCAGCGACTGTTGAGAAGAAAATTTTAAGCCAGAAATCGCATGTCAGACTGAATATCAAAAGGCATTGCAATGTACACACCCATCGGGCCAAGCCTCCTCCTGTCTATGAGTGATTTTGCAATCTTCGTCACTGCTCTGTAAATGCAACGTCAGATCGCAAATCTCGCTCAGGCCCGGTTGCGTTCATGACATTCAGTGTACTCTTTAAAAAAGATCGAGTGAAAATATTCCCTCTTAAAGGAGTGAATACAAAAAAAAAAACAAAAAACAAAACAAAACAAAAAAACAGCGAGTATAGCGGCTGCCCTCACAATCGGGAGGTCGTGGGTTCAAACCCCGGCCGCGTCATACCAAAAGACGTTAAAAGATGGGAGTTGCTGCTACCTTGTTTGCCGTTCAACAGTTGAAAAGGTTAGAGCAACGTCGATCTGGCGCTGCTCATTGGCTGCCGGGCCCACGATCAATTGGGCAAGAAGAATTTCCATTCTCGGACAATAAAATTCGGAGTTTGTATCTTAACAATTATTATTATTATTATTATCATCATCATCATTATTATTATTGGTATTATTATTATTATTATTTAGAGTGTAAATTGGAGTAAATTTCGAGTGAAAATGTTCATTTTCACTCATTTTGGAGTGATCCCTGAGGTCACTCCAAAACGAGTGAAAATGAAAATTTTCACTCGAAATTCACTCCAATTTCACTCTAAATTCACTCTCTTTTGTATTCACTCCTTTAAGAGTGAATATTTTCACTAGAATTTTTTTTTAGAGAATAAGAATTAATACAAGAAGTTCATTTTGATAACACAATTTTAGGCAAAGTGTTCAATAATTATCTACATCAAAAATTACTGGCACCTTTAATAAGTGGGAGTGTTTAAAGTCAGTAAAACACGCAAAAACATGCATCAAATTACACCATTTACAACATCGAAATGCAAATACTTCCCCCTTCCCCAGATAAGGGGGGGACATTCCCCTCCCACCGCTAATACCCCCCCCCCCCGCTCCCCCATTCAGGGCAGTGCTATACATTTTTGAAGAGTTGGGGGGGGGGGATTCAATATCGCCTGTCAGTCAAATGAGAAAGACAATCAAAAGCCTAGAGAAATAACAGCAACAAAGTCTTTTTTTCTTTTTAGGTGTGATTTTCGCCGAAAGTCGCCGGACAAGCAATAAAAAGCATTGCAAACAAACAAACAAACAAAAAGCAAAAACAAGAACAAAAATTCTTCATATTATTGCTGCCACTTCCCGCCCACTGCATATTTCATGCAAAAGAGTGGGGAATGCAAACATTCAATCCCTGTAAAGTGTGTGAGTGTGTGTGTGTGTGTGTGTGTGTTTGCGGGGGGGGGGGCAGCCATCCCCCCCCCCTCCTGCTCCGATTATGAGCTGATTGTGACTATGATGGTGACTATCGCCGAACATCCCCCTCCCCCACTCCTCAGTACGGATTTACGCCGTTGCTAATGACGCCAGTCATGATTCAATCCGATACCCATCGAACGTGCTTTATTTTCAGGCAATCAGTACACTTTCCAAAAATAGGCGAATCATTGAATCTTTTGAGGTACGGCAGTCTGGTGATTAATGTAGCCACATTCTTTTCTGTGTTTATAGTTAACAGTGAATTCGTTAACCTTCTGTTGAAGTATATGACCAATATCTAATCTAAGAATACATTCGTCATATGTGTTAAAAAGAACACACTGCGAGTGTCCAGAAACAAGTCATTTGAGTCAGTAATTAAACTTTTGCATTTTCTACAAATTATTGTCGCTTGTTCTTCATCTTTTCCCGTCTGTTGTCTCCCTTTCGTCTGTCTGACAGTATGATCTCCTTTCCTTGAGAGTTAAGACGAATTACGGTACTCGACAAACTTGTATATATCATCTATACCGGTGTATACAGCAACGCCACGGATGTTCGGATTAACGAACCCTTTTTCATTTTCAGATTAACGAACCTCTAGGTATAGGGAATTTGTGTGTTTCGGATAAGCGAACCTTCGGAATAACGAACAGCACCCAGTCGCAGTTATGGTCCAAGTTATGCAACGCACTCATCAAAGAAACTTTTTAGAGCGCATGCAACATTTTAACTTTTGATCTCGAGATTCTCCCAAACAACTTGTCATCCCGCAGAATCACGTCAGCCAATTAACTTTCTCTGGAAACTCTTTAGATATATAGTATTGCTAGCAAATATGAAAGGGTGCCAGACAAGTTCTTAAACCCTTACCAAAACTATGTTTTTCACTTAAAAAACTGCCCATCATATGCCAATCAACAAAAGCAGAAGGTACGTATGGATTTAGTGCATTCAACTCATTTGTGAAACAGCAGGAAGATGTTTCATGACCAAGGGAATGGCATATCGTCGCTCTGGAAAAAAGGCGGTTATTTGGTGTCGCATGTTTTTCACTAACACAAAGTCTACATACATATATATATATTATATATATGTATATACATACAATGCATATAATGTTTAACTAAAATATTGTAGGATTATTCCTATGTTATTTTGAGGTACAATTGGGTAAATATCGCTCATTCAACCAAAGTTCCTGACCTAAATGTTGAATCAAACGATTGATAAGAATGTCTGACCGGAGGGACAAACTAAAGGCAAGCTCGACTTCAAGTAGCTCCTAATTTTTGCTTAGAATTCACACTTCCGCTATCACAGATATGAGATGATGTGACACTCGATAGCCTTTTGGATGCTTGGAGAATCTTATGTGGTGAGTACGCTTTTTTAAATCGTAATTTGTGCACACTTTTACCTACTTTATACTTAGTAATCTGACAGCATATTTGGATTATGGACAAGCAGCAGTCCCCCCTCCTCCCCCCTCCCAAGAAAAAAAAAATAAAGATAAATAAATAAATATATATATATATATATATATATATATATATATATATTCATGTGGTCTAACTGGATTGTTCATCTATACAAGACCTGTGTTGCCTTATCGTGCCCCACTCATCCCATTGAAATTGCCTCTGCTTGCTCCGCTGATTCTAATGAAGTTGCCTAACTGGACTGTGTAGTATTATAGATTGTTCTTGACAACTGGTTTCCTTCTCAGCGATACAATGGCCGGTACTCGGACAACAAAGAACCTCATTAGATCCTCCAGGATGATGACCTGCTGA
This sequence comes from Diadema setosum, assembly GCF_964275005.1. Taxonomy (NCBI): domain Eukaryota; kingdom Metazoa; phylum Echinodermata; class Echinoidea; order Diadematoida; family Diadematidae; genus Diadema; species Diadema setosum. The sequence goes on from NC_092701.1 coordinate 621,079, forward strand.
AGGTCATGAAAGAGGCTGTGATGCAAGCAACTGACTCGATGAACAGGCTGGGCAGATACTTGATCTTCAACATAAAGTAGACCCTTAAGAACGAGATCTTGCTATACTCAAGGTCAATGCTGAAAAAGATCGCCACCTGATCTCAAAACTACAATCTGACCTGAATAATCAGGAGCAGTACTCCCGCAGAAACAGTTTCCGCATTTTTGGAGTCCGGGAAGCTGATTAAAAAAAATACAGATGACGTTGTCTGTTGGATCGCCCACCAGGACCTCGGATTGGAGCTACGAAAAGACGACATTGATCGCAGTCAACGCTTCAACGACGATCTCCACCACCAGTCAGATCATCCAAACCGAGAACGATAATTGTGAAGTTGACATCATACCGACTTCGCCAACACCTGCTCACGAACAGAAAGAAGCTCAAGAGCACCGGGCATATGTGAAGACTTGACTGACTCCAATAATATTCGTTCTTTAAATAAAAATGTTGATGACATGTTTAATATGCATGCAGGTGTTATCGAGGCTGATGTTTCAGACCATCTTCCAATCTTTACTGTCTTTGATAGTATGTTTTATTTTAAAAATATCGTCCCAACTTTTGGGAAAGTTGTACGATCGTATAAACATTACGATGTCGAATTATATTGTTTAGACTTAGCCAATGCAAGGTGGGATTATGTGTGTAAGTGTAAAGATGTGAATGATGCATATTCTGTATTTTACAGTATATTTCGGGAGGTATGTGATAAACATGCTCCGTTAAGAAAGAACAATAGTACTAGTCATTCAAAATGTTACCCTAAAAATCCAAGGGTAACAAAGTTATAAAGGCTTTTGATACGATAAATCATGATATTCTTCTATGTAAATTGGCTCATTATGGTATTCGTGGAATTCCACTTCAATGGTTTGCTGATTATCTGTCCAACAGATCTCAGCTGCTATCTTATAGAGGAATGGTCTCGACACCGAAGACTATAACTTGTGGTGTCCTGCAAGGGTCAGTTTTGGGGCCTACACTCTTTTTGATATTCATAAATGATATTCCACGCTCTTGCTCTTTCTTTAAATTCAGATTGTTTGCTAACGATTCAAATATTTTTCATACTTATGCTGCTCACCAAAAAGAAATAGATGTGAATGAAGTAAATGAAAACCTGCACAAAGTTCAAACACGGTGTCATGCCAATAAAATTATAATCAATTTAAAGAAAACAAATTATATGGTAATCAGAAGGAAACGCCAGTTAGTTGCGATGAGGGGTGCAATAAAACTATCTGACACAGACATTGATGAAGTGAGTGTTGCATCCTCCATCGGAACTCAGATTGATTGTCCTCTTACTTGAAAACCTCACATTCAATTGGTAAATAAATGTGTTCGAAGGAAAATATGTGTATTGTATATATTAAGACAGTATGTTCCGCAGCGCATTCTTGTGCTTTTGTATAAATCTTTTATACAACCACACATATTATATGGTATTGAGGTATGGGGCAGTACTTATAAATTTTACTTAAATTGTGTACATATATCTAAAAAATGGCTCTGAGAGCTATAACATTTTCGACTTTACGAAAACATTCAGAATCATTGTTCCAATGATTCAAACTTCTAGATGTTGTTAGGTTACATACGTTCTCAGTCTTTAAAATTTATGTACGATCTCTGCAATGGAACTATTCCGCACCCTCTGTATGACTATTGCCAAATTGTACATCACACTTACAGGATAAGGACAAATGAAAAAAAGAGTGTTGTACTTACCAAAATTTAGAACCACACGGCGACAATTTTCGATTTCTTACTTAGGACCAAAACTTTGGAACACATTGCCACGAGAAATGCGTGAACAAAGCAAAAAATCTACATTTCGTAAATGCCTTGCAGATTTCCTTCTTTAAAAGATATTATAAACTGTATGAAGTATAATTAGTTTTCTATGTTAGAAAATAAATGATGTACATTGTATAAATATTAACAGCCATTTCAACTAACCATGTAATAGTTTTTCTTTTGTGTTTAGCTTTTAGTATGAAGATCAATGTTACCAATCTCGACTAGCACTTGTGCTAACTTTTGGTTTCCTTGTTAACAACAACAACTTTGTAGAATTACGCTACATGTATCATATTTATATCTCAAATGTCATTATTTAATCATGTTATTGTAAAGGAGTAATAGATAAAGTATTTTTCATATACGTATGTAAATACAATTGTATCATGATTGAAAATGTACATGTTCAAATGTTGTTGCTACTAAAACTTCAAAACTTCAAACTTCCATCGATCTCTTCTCCATGATGCCTTTCTTGCCAGTGGAACACAAAACAGCAAAGTTGTCTCCGCTTGTTCTCAAGATGGCAGAATCATTGTCGCAGTCAGGACATCACACAGAAAGACAATGCGCAGACGAATCCACAATAAAGCAGATCTGACAAGGTTGTAACCTACGTGTAATTGTCGTTTTCATAAACATAGCATTCTCAGTTTTATGTTAGGTTTGTGCAGTGAAAATGATATTAGTTCTCTTTGTAATTCTTATAATCTATTCTCATCCTCATAATCATTACTGAAATATGATGACCAAACATCATTTTACTTCTAAATAGTATATTACTTCTTTTTCTTATGTCCTTCAGTTTGATCTATTCACTTTATATAATGTATGTATGCAGGGCTCCACACTAACTTTTTTTATTTGGTGGCCCGATGGGGCTACCAAAATCATCAATTTCAAATTTTTGGTGGCCCGAGAGAAAAATTTGATGGCCCCCCAAAAAACAATAAAAACATTAAAATTAAAAATTATTTAAGTTTTATCATAGTAAGAATTGGAAGCTGGACATATCTACTCATAAATAAACCACAACAAACTCGCAACACTCACTCTAAGGCACTCATTCAGTCCTTTTCATCCATCCTTTAAACAAATTTAACTGCTGAATGGTAAGACTAAGTATAAATATTCATTCACAGGCACATGGGTTGCAACATCTTAACATAAATTAATGACATTTTTCAAAAAAAAATTGGTGGCCCGACTTTCATTTTTGGTGGTCCCGGGCCACCGGGCCACCGTTAGTGTCGAGCCCTGATGTATGTATGTATTTTTTTTTTTCATTTTGTGTTTTGTAAGCGTACATTTCTAGGATGTCTCCATGATATTTATTTGGATACTTTCAATAAATTTCTATCACCACCTGAATCTGAAATGTATAATTCATTTTAAACAAATTGTACACCTGAGGAGTTTAGCGCTTTTATTGAATATGAATATTCAAATATACAACGAATTATGTGATTACAAGTCAGCTGCGCCGAATTCTCCCTTATCTTGTTCTGATTGTGAAGAAGACGACAACACCGATTTTATTACATCTTTAAACGCAGAGTTTGATATAATTGATGTTTCAGTACATTTTTTTCTAACTGCCACTTGGAAAATGATATGAATTAGTTAATTTGTCACATTCCAACCCTAACGATCTTCTTATTTCGCATTTTAATATCATAAATTTGAACAAAAGTTTTGATCAAGTTCTTTTATTTGTTAATGAGCTACAATTTAAACATATTTTTGGCCTCAGTGAAACTTAGCTAAATAAATGTCACCTTCTTCTCAGTAGATCATTAAGGGTTATAAATTGCTATCAATAATAGGCTGGTAAAAGAGGTGGTGGAGTAGGCTGTTGTGTCAAACAAACTTTGAATTGTCAATTGTTATATGAATACAGCATCGCCTAAGAATATGTAGAGAGTGTATATTCATGGAAGTTATAACTCCAAACAAAGGTAACATTATCCCGGGGGAAATTTATCGACCTTCACATTCGAACCCTAATGAGTTCACTGGATTACTTCACAATCTCCTCTCTGATAAATACTTCGATAATAAGACATACATTATATAGGGAGATATTAACATATAAACCTCCTTAATCAAAACGATATTACAGTTTGTCAATTTGCCGATAGAATGGTATCATTTAAATAAAATTTCTGTATAATTCTTACACTGAGATGTCATGCAAGCGACCGAGCAGGGAATGGTGCAATATGATGCAAGTTTTTGTTTGTTTTATCGACTTGAGACGGTCCCCCTTGTTTATGGCAGCATTATTCTTAATGTAGATTGTTAATGAACAATTTGCCTATAGAATAGTATCTCCTTCCCACAGTGAAAACTTTTGCATTTTGATGTTGTAAATGGTGCAATTTGATGCAGGTTTTTGCGTATTTTATCGACTTGAAAGAGTCCCACTTAGGTAGCAGTACATTTTGATGTACATCATTATTATACAATTTGCCTATAAAATGGTGAAATTTAAATAAACTTCTTGTATTAATTCTTACACTGAATATTATGAACGCTGTCTGTTAAGTAAACAAAAAAAAAAAAACACGCGCACACGAGGGTGTACATAAGGGGTATTTCTCCTCCCAAACGAAGATGATTTTGTATTTTCAGACCTGAAAATCAGCGATCTGGTGCAAACTTTTGGTGCAAAACAACTGTAGTTTTTTGTAGCCCCCTCCCAAAATTTCATAATTAATTCAAACAAAATGCGATGTAAAGCGGGTTTCTGCTGCAACATTGACCATTTTGTGGAAAATTTTCCTGCCAATGTATTTTAAAGCTGGATATTTTTTTTTTCTAGTTGGTTGATCTAAACGTCCACTCCTTTTTATTTCTTTTTCTAATGGTGTATACCGTTGAATGTTTTGCGTAAAGGAAAACGAGACTGCTTTGACATTTTTGATATTAATGAAGAAGGATCTCATGCACACTTGAATTTTGTTTATTTTTTCACAAATACACACGCAAATACAATTAAAGATCTTGAAAAGCTCAGGGGTGAGGGAGGGCAACTGACTGGGTAATACCCTAGCAACTCTCCTTTTCCATCTCTCATAACGAATGTCTTCCTTTTTCCATTATCTGGACAACCTATACAATTAATTGGTCTAAAGGTGGACTTGGGACTTCTTTGCCTAGTGTCGGTCTCGTGAGCCTTTTAAGAGTAGTGTCGGGCTTGTTGAATTTGTCTGCGCAGTGTCGGACTCGTGACACTTTTGTGCGTAGTGTCGAACTCATGGGCTGTGTAACTCGTAGGCATTTTTTTTTTACTAAGATGTCGAAATCGTGGGCATTATTTGTTTAGTGCCCAACTCGTGGGCTGTATAACTAGTGGACTGTATGACTTGTGGGCTGTTTGACTCTTGGGTATCGGTCTCGTGATGTGCGCCCATTTTACGTGGTAGCGGGAAAACTACCCTACAGCAAAATGAACTCTTCCAGTCTCCCTCCAAACCAATCAACTTCTCTAAAGCTCCCACACCAGATAATCGAGTAAAGTTGCAATTTCATTATAAAGGATTTCCTAATCTTTTTCGTCACTTCAGCGAGTTCATTGGTGATCGTGATGCATGCACGTACCTGCGTATTGAATCTCTAACGTTTCCCATGCAAACCATTCTTTGCCTTGAATTATATGGAATGATTTACTGTTGTCGGGATCTTCAACATGCAGCGGCTCCGTATTAAAATAAGATTACATCATCCACCTTCATAATTGTTATTCCTCAGCACTCGGAAATCATATATATCATTTATGATGATGACCTAAATAATAGCCATTACCTTATTGTCTTGTTCCTTGTTTTCTTGCATCTCCTCTTCTATACTATCCACACATACCGACGTAATCCATCAAAAACTGTGCACCATATCTGTGACTTTAACTCTAATAAATTCCAAAGTTCCCCATCCTCTTTCAATTTACCTCCCCCCATTGGGTTCTTATCCTTTGATTTCGACTCTCCACACGTTTGGGATTTTTTCCCGAATATTCACAACAGTGTACATCTGATTGTTTTATGTTAATCCTAAAAATGCAAAATGAAGAAGGTGGCTATCCTCTCCCACACCCTCCCTTTCCACCTCACAACTTCCTTGCATCAATAAGTAGGCCTACACATGGGATGTCGCTCACGCTGGACACGAACCACAGTTTCGTCTTTATTATCTGTGAATATCTATTTTCTGACTCTTTCTAAAGGACAAGTTCACCTTCATTAACATAAGGATTGAGAGAATGTAGCAATATTAGTAGAACACATCATTGAAAGTTTAGGAAAATCGGACAATCCGTTCAAAAGTTATGATTTTTTGACGTTTTTGTGAGGTCACCGCTGGATGAGAAGACTACTGCAGTGTATGATGTCACATGCGTACAACAATATAAGGAAAATATAAAGAGAATTTCACAAAATTTAATGTTTTGAAAAAAGTACACATTCCCTTGACTCGTTACTGACATATGTTATGGGTAATATTATTCCCATAGCCTTTAGAAAGAGGCAAGTCAAGTGCTCTTTTATTATGCGAAAAAAAGTGAAAATATGTTAAATTTTCTGTACATTTTCTTTATACTGTTGTACTCATATGACATCACGAGCCTTAGTAGTCTCCTCATCCAGCGGTTCCAATACAAAAGTTTTAAAAATTCATAATTTTTGCATCGATTGTCCAATTTTCCTTAAGCTTTCACTGATGTGTTCTACTAATATCGCTGCATTCTCTCAATCCTTATGTTAATGAAGGTGAACTTGTCCTTTATTAAAAAAAAAAAAAAAAAAACTATTCGCCAAAGAGGTGCAGCAGTTCAGGTCTCAAATTTGCAAAATCTTGCTTGTCTGAGAGGGGGATCCTCCTCTTCCAGACCCCTCAAACCCCCCAACTTGGTTGCTCCGTTCCCTCGCACAGTTATTCCAACTCCAAGTCTCCCTCCCCAACAGTGAAACGGATCGACGCCCCTGCCCTTCTCATAGAATGAAAGGGAAAGGGGATTTCCAGCGGTTTTTCTACATCATTTTTTTGTAGAGTATACCCTGAAATCAGGTATGATTTAGAGGTCCCTTTTCATTTCTTGAAAATCCTTTGCACACTCTTCACTTTCAGCTCTAATGACTTTTGAGGGATGATGGTATTGACTTGGGGCCGAAAGTTGGCATCATGGGTAGAATGGGTTAATAGATCATGCTCAACTTCAGCTTAATCCGATAATCTCCCCATTGTTGTTGCTACAGTGGTTTACGATCTGTTTATTTTTCAACCCTTCATCGCTAGCCACCACTGTTCGGTATTAAAAGATTAAGCGCTTGAATAGACCCTGTCCTTCAAAGCCTGTTTTCTCGGTTCACACTTTACAGAGTGTGTGCTTTCATCAAAGTATTCAGATGTGTTAGGTGAGTCAATCTGAATTGAGTTATACATCATTCTAAAGCTTAGAGCCTGCTCTTTCAGCATGTTAAAAATCTATATCTGGCAATTTTTATTATGCCTCCGCCACGAAGTGCCGAAGGCATTATGTTTTCGGGTTGTCCGTCCGTCCGTCCGTACGTACATTGTATTGTACATCTTTTTTTGACGCTTTTTATAGCCTTTATTCAGACCAATCAACATTGTTACATTGTAGTGACACAAAATATCTATATTACACTGTTTGACGGACAACAAAAAGGTTTTGTACAAAATATAGATTAAACATTAATAAATTGTACACACTTGACATGATTCAGTCACCAGTCTGAATAAAGATTTTATCTAAAACAAATACAAGAAACATGAGAGGTTGCATTGTATTGTATTGTTCATGGAAGTGCGCCCTCTTAAGGCGACGCCATAACTGTGGGCCAAACAGGTCGGGTCGGCAAGCGCCCTGGGTGCTTTTACCACCCGGCGCCAGCCGGCCAGCTGTCTATCTCTGGCCCTGGCACCTTCGACGCACATGGCTTTGTGACAACTATAGAGTCTACATCGTTTTTTTTTTTTGTTTTTTGTTTTTTTTTCGCTAGCTAATCAAAAATAGATAAAATCAAACAACTTATACCGACTACGAGCGAATGGGTAGATGACATTCGGCTCTAGCCAAAACTTGAATTTCAAGGTAAATATCACTTTATAGTCAAATTCAGAGTTCCAGGCCAAATTTAATAGGCTTATGGTAAATTCAGTGCTGAACATTGAAGAAGTGAAAACAATATAAGAATTTAACGCATCTTGAAACATTTATTCAGCTGTAGTGTAGGCTGTAAAATGTTTGTGATAATAATAAAGTCTAGCCATGAAGTGTATTCTAACTTTGGCAAGTAGGACACCAAGGATTGAAAAACAAACAAATAGTGAATTATCAAATTCTTTGATCTACACTTGTCTTCTAAGATGAACAACATAGTTTACGAATATGAAGTGATAACCTAATTAAATAGAGAATATAGTAGACATAGTTTGTTTCGAAATCTGTGCATTTTTATACCGTTGTCTTTCACTTAATTGTCTTTAATTTTGCCTTAATTTATCATGCGTCAGCGGTGTCTGAATTTCATACACTGCCGTGCAGCTTCCATTTCCATTTTTTCTGTTATTTGTGCACCCAACTTTACTGCACAAAATTTTTTTCGTATCCTTCCTTTGAAGCTTTTATTGTAGATCAATATGTTTGAATCACTCAATTTGTCCAAAAGAAAAGCATTAAAAGCCGCTGAATGACTTTTCCCACAGTGAGTAAACAATCACAATATTAGCAAGACGGTCGCCGGCGCCGCCGCGGCTCAGCGGCCAGGCTCGGCTAACTATGCGCGATGGGTACGCTAGGCTGCTGAGCTGCAAGTGCAACTCGCTGGGTATAGCTAGCTCGCTGGAAGCCCCCGTTGGTCCCCGGTTATGGCGACCGTTATAGCGCTGCTAGCGGCGGTAGGTGAATAGGTCATCGAAATTGAATCGGTCTATACAGTGCCCAAAGGTGTTTTCTTGAAACTTGGTGTGGACATGTTCTAATCCTGCTTTGTTATTCAAATTCATGAATTTCTACCGTCGAGAGCAGTACCCGCTGCATGCTATAAGGATTAGAACCAGCACTTACTTTCGGGCGAAAGCTCGGTGGTCCAGTGGAGATGACGCCTGTCCGGTGATCAGGAGGTCGTAGGTTCGAATCCTGCTCGAGTATGTATACCCATGATTTTTTATCATGGCTACTACTAAAACACAGATCAATTCAGTGCTTATTTACGTCGATGTAGGGCAATTTGTCAATCAGTTGCAATTTCTTTATTAGTTTCAAAACTTAATACATGCATTACCTAATGGAGATTCTCCGGGAAATTTCGAGCCAGAAGGTCAAAGGTAAAGGGTTAAGGGTCAAAGGCCAGGTTTCAATACCCCCCTTCAAAAAAAAAAAAAATCTATTTTGTACCGTAATTACACTCTTTCTTCATACCTGGGAAATTACTCAATGCATAAACTTATAAAAAGGTCCGTCAGAATTCAAGTAAAAATTCTCAATTCCCAAAATGTGTACCTGCACTTTTAGAAAATTTTAACAAACCCACAAGACATTTCTGACAAACCTGACATTTCAATATTTTGCCAGTTATGTGAAACTGTCATGGATCACACATTGTAAAGACATTGTACTATACGCCTATTCGGAGAATCATGCATTATGGCGGAGGCATCAGTCGCCATAGCGACATTTCTAGTTTTTTTATGTTTTGTATGTTTTTGTGTTTGTTTTTTTTGCTTTTGTGATGGACTCATATAGCAACAGCAACAAGTTTGAGTTATCTTATTCACCTATGAAATTCTGTTCAAGAACAAGACCCTAGAATTACTATTTACAAATAATTATCATATAACACTTGAACTTGAACTGCATAGAATACCTTTAGAAATGAAGCTATTGCATAAAGGTCTTACCGTGCAATTTGAATCACTTGCGCCGAGGATTTTGAAGAAATCCATGTGAAATTTTGAGTGGAGTATCGTGAGTTTCTTCAACTCATGGCTTGAACAGATACTCTCCGCCAATTCGTGCGACGTAGTTCTTCCACAGGTCATGTCTTGAATGGACAGTGATCGCTGATGGGAATGAATAGAAATTGTTGCAAAATAAAAATTGATTATAAACCAAACATTTTTGCAAAAGATGACATACAGTTGCTTTGGAGTTGAAACAATGAATAATTAAATGGAAGACGTAACACACTGAATAAATTTCGATATTCACACTTCACAAGAGTTGCTTGCTAATATTAGAAATAGCTTCACTAACTTGCGAACGGTCTGCAAAATACAACGGATGAACGTCATTTCGAAAGTGTTTGAAATATTGTCATCATGATACGAAAAATATTTATTTTTTTTTTCTCAATGATGCTGCACTTGATACATAGCAGTCACACCTATTTGCAAAATTTTGCGTATTTATTTGTGTGGTTTTGGGCAGATTTTATCTATTCAATTTAATTCGATTCAAATTAGATTGTACTTTCAAAGGCACATTTTTGTTGATATAAGTTCAAGGAGAAAAAAAAAGTTCGATGTATTACAACAATATATGAAACTGATGTTCCAAATGATTGTGTCATTAGAAAAGAGAGGCCCACGTGAAAGACAAGTTTGTAAAAATATGGGCAACTCAAAAATAGAACTTGCAATGCAGAAAAAAAATGGGCAAAATCACTACACAGGCTCAAAACGCTCACTGTTAAAAAGGAGAAAGGACAAACAGCAAAAGAAAATGGGAAGGGAGATTAGAGGAAGAAAGGACGGGGAAACGATGAAGAAAGGAAGAAAAGGAGGACTACTTATGGGTAGCAGGGGTCCTGAGGGCAAGTAGGGCTATTGCCAGACACTATGTAATAAACATCGAAATAATTATGCAAATGAGATGAAAAATGTGTAGGCCTTCTTCAAGTGTTATCTAAGAACCAAACAAAGCTGTCCTTAATTTTCTCTTGAATACAGCTAGACTTTTTACGGTTTTTAAATCACCAAGTTGGGCACAAAAGCTTTGTCCTGTGTAAATCAAAATTGAGAAGATGGCTGGATTGCCAATATTCAGCTACGCTACGCTGGTCTTTAATGGGGTCCAGTTGGATGTGAGGTGGGACCACTTCACCGGGTTAAACATCCTGCTCTTTGCGATGAATTGATGAAGTGGGATCTTTTACGTGTATAAGTTCTGACTCTCTCATACACAGGACCTCCATTTTATGTCCTATCCGAGGGACAGAGTGTTTTGTATCTTTCTAGAGGGGACGGTATGATCAAACACAGCATTGCTCAGTCCAGACTCGGGTTCGAACCTGGGTGCTAAGGATCGTAAGGCAGACGCACTACCGACTGTGCCAACTCACCAGAATAATGAAAGGTAATCTAATTAATTGAATTTCCTTAATTGTTAGAAACATTATGATAATTGGCATTTTCAAGAAAAACACATCATCATATGTATAACAATTTAGGCTTTTTTTTTTTCTAAAATAAACCATAAATTGTCGTAATTGATATAAATATAAATCTTTAACTTTTAAAATAACCAATCGAAAACAATTAGCTATTTTAAATGTGGCCACATGGTTGTAAGTGGTAGGTTGATTCTCAAAACCTATTTTTTGTTTGTAACAAATACGATTTTTCAATCAAATGCTGATGAGTATTTACCCAAGCAAGATAAGGAATTTTAAGAATGTGATATAGATTAAGTAAAGTGTGAGTGGAGAAAAAATTCTTCTGCTTATTGATATACCAATATTGCAGGATACGATCCTACAACAATAATTAACATGATAATTTCAATATAACTCATTGTCAACATAAACACCAAAGAATTCAATGGATAAATCCACTCTTAAGGGGTGCCATCTAACATAACATTGCCTGGAAGCGTTTCAAGTGAATTACTAAAAGGAATAAACTTAATCTTTTGCAAATTGAGAAATGATTTGCTCGTTTCCGTCTGTCAACTTTCCTTTGATAGTTTGTAAAGGAATTTCGTTCAGATGAGGAAATTTAAGACTGCGATATAAATTAAGTAAAGTATGAATGGGAAAGAAAAACCTCAACTTATAGATTATACTAATATTCGAGGATACGATCATACAACAATAATTAACATGGTATTCTAAAGATAAATATACTGTCAACATAAACACCAAAGAATTCAGTGGACTAAAACTCTCCCATCGGATGCCATCTAACATTGGGAACATTGCCTGGAAGCGTTTCAAGTGAATAACTTAAAGGCACAAACTTTTTTTTTTTTTGGCAAATTGAGGAATAATTTGCCAGTATCCTTTTGTCAACTCTCCTTTGATAGTTTGTAAAAGAATGTCGGGGTCTCCTGGAAAAAAGAATAGAAAGATTGGAGTCTTCGCCAAATAGGATAAAAAAGAGCGTAGCAGAAGATAGATGAATATCATTGATATATTTCACAAGTTAGGCCAAAGTACGCCTTATTAGATATCGTATCCGTCTGCTTATACCCGCCCGCCTACAGTTCAATTTGTAATTTTCTCTGTCACTATAATGTGTGAGATTCAACGGATGAAAAACGTTTTATATCGCAGCAATTCACCTTGTAGCTTGTGTTGGTAAAATTATTCTCCTCAAAACGGTACATTTTTCATAAAAAATACCTGTTTTCATTGATGCATCTTCTTTTTCCGAATCCTATCTTGTTAGAAGATTTCATTATTTTCTGTGAATTTATACTAGTGTCACGCATTTTGGTTCAGATGTTTGATGTAATATTATAGCATTACTTGCTTTTCATTGTTTTCATGATTATTGCACAAGTCTACGTAAAGGATGTCTCGCTAGCGCTATCACAAATTACTAGTTTACCAAGCCCAATCCCAATTGCTTTGCATACAGCGGAGTACTCTCTTTGGCCATCTTCTTTGTTCTTCTGACCTTCACATGTCACTCTGTGCCTCCCTCGCTCTGACTTTGCTTTCACCTTCGGTACTTTCGCTTTGTCCCTTCTCACGTACTTGACTTTGCCTTGTCTTTCAGAACTCTTGCCTTGCTCTCCGCAGTCCAGCCTTGTCCTGACTTTCATAATCCTTGCCCTTACCCTTCGCCCTTGACTCTCACTGTCCTTCAGCCTTTTCAGCTTGCTCCCTTTTCCCCTGACTTTCACTGTCCTTCAGCCCTTTGTGCTTGCTTCCTGTCTTGACTTTTTCCTGTCCTTGTATCCTCTCCTTGCCTATGACTTTCAGCTCTTCATCTATGCGCTCACAGACGTCCTTCTCCTACATTCTCCGCAGCGCGATAAACGTCTTTCTCGTGACTTTCATGACTGGTCCTCGCTATCTCTCTCGAACAAGATGAGCTTGTTTGACAGCAGTATATAAGACAGACTTTGCGCTTATCTCAAAAAGAATTGACCTAGAGGAGAGTGTGTCCGCTAAGAGTGAAACCCGTGTTTGAACAGCGAGAGAGTAACCTACGAAAGAGACAAAGAGTCAACCAGTCCAGAAACGGTCTTCAGTCATGTTAGCTTTTCGTATTAATTAGTCTAAATCTTTCACCGCATCGCATCCCTCATGCCCGGCGAGACATCCTCACAATCCATCCTTGTAAATGTGTTCGAGTGATTCTCCATAAATAAACTTCTTTAACCGAGATTTCTGCCTGACAACTGTAATTTCTATGTGTCCCTCGGCATCCTTCGACAATGAACTTCAACATATAGCGGGACTTTATTTTGGGACATTCACAGAATTGGAATTAAATTCTGCCCATCTTCGACAAATATAGGTCGCCGTTACACTATTTCAACACCTTTGCAGATAACAATCCCCCTCCATATCATGTAAAGCAGGCGTGCACTGGGACATTGACCATTTTCTGAATTATTTTCTTGTAAACTTCATTTCACAGATGGGTGTTTTTCTTGGTTGTTGATCTCAATGTCCATATTTTATTTCTTTTACATGTCGTCAAACCCCCATTGGCAAACGAAGCTGATGGGGTGCTATACCCCCCCCCCCCCTATTAAACGAGTCCTCGTTTGAGAAGTGGGAGGATATGTATTTGCCCATTGAAAAAAAAAAAAAAAAAAAAAAAAACTTTCTACTCGGGTGTGGCAAACCTGGAGGCCAAGCCAGAGTTTAATGACTGCAACAGCTGTCATATTACGTAAGAGCATGATAAGGACATATGCCTGTGGCAGACCATTCAAAGTGAACTCAATTTTCTCTATTCTTTCTAAAGTTTTAAATTTTATATTCTATTGAGAAATTCTATGGTCAACGGTTTTAAATTTCGAACGAAATAAATAAATAACGAAAATACAGGAATAAGAAGGACAGCATTGTAGCAGTTTGCCGACACACACACGCACCATGGAGGTACATAGCCCATGCCAAAACCAAGACAATCTCCTCCTCTCGCGGGTGCCCCCCCCCCCCCTGTGGCGGTGATTGATGCTTAGATTAGGCCAGGGTCAAGAAACAGGTGTTTTGTATCTTTGGTTTTTAAGTCCAGTGATTGCCAAGATATACACTGGCATTATCTACAGGAGTGTAGCTTCTTCAAACGAGAGATTTGCCTCATGAGTAGGTGTATACCGATTTGTGTTTTGCTGAATGGGAAATTAGGGTGTTTGGGCATTTTCGAAGTTAATGCGGAAAGATCTTATGGAAATTTTACTAAATTTTGTTTATTTCCATGAACACTCACACAAGCAAACACAAGTAAAAATCTTGAACAGTTCAACTGGGTGAGGGAGGGCAACTGAGGGCGTAACACCATAGCAACTGTCCTTTTCCATATCATATCTTCCTTACGACATTATATGGACACGCTATACAGATTAGTCTATTGGTGGCACTGTTCACACTGTCGGTCTCGTTGGCCTTCTATGTCTAGTGTTGGTCTCATTAGCCTCGTTTGTCTTGCGTCGGTCTCGTGAGCTTTATTACGTAGTGTCGGTTCCGTGAGCCTTTTAAGCGTAGTGTCGGTCTCGTGGGCTTGTTGGCTTAATGTCGGTCTCGTGAGCATTTTGTGCGTAGTGTCGAACTCATGGGCTGTACAACTCGTGGGCTTATTTTACTTGATGTCGAACTTGTGGGCTTCATTGACTTAGTGCTGAACTCGTGGGCTGTATAACTAGTGGGCTGTATGACTTAGTGAGTTGTATGACTCATGGGTGATGATCGTATGGCGTGCATCCTTGTCGACAGATAAAAATGGGGTCATCCAAGTAGACCGACACCCACGAGTCATACGGCTCACGAGTTCGACATTAAAAACAGGTCCATGAGTCATACCGCTCACGAGTCAAACAGTCTATGAGTTCGACAATAGGCAATTAAAGCCCATGAGACCGACACTAAGTGAAAACAGCCCACGAGTTCGACCGATAAAACACGGCGCGTAATGTGTCGGTCTCATGGGCCTTGTTGGCTTGGTATCGAACTGATGGGCTGTATGGCTCGTGAGCTGTATAACTCGTGGGCTGTATGACTTGTGAGCTGTATGACTCTTGGGCTGTATGACTCGTGGGTGTCAGTCTCGTGACGTGCACCCAGAAAAAATTGTTGCTTGTCGGTTAGGTAACTTCATTTCATTACCATTTTCATTTTATTTCAACACGGTAATAAAAAGGAAACTTGCTCAGCCATCGGCTGTTATTCTGCAAGTCCGTGCATGTATGTAATATAACAGAATGATAACAGATATTCAGTAACAGCATAACAATTATAACAATGATTGAAATAAGAACAAAAAAAAGAGAAGAAACACAAAGAAAGAGAAAAGTATATCTACATATAACAGCACATAAAAAAATACAGACATTGACAAGATATTGACATAAAACAAATGTCAATATTAGTCATCGCGTAACATAAAAGGAAACGTTATGATAATTGATATGATGTGATTATGATATACAATGAAATGGATATCAAACTACAACTGCTGATGTTTCAAATGAAACGTAAAACGTCATAATCTTGATATCATACGGGAGATCATTCCACACTTTACATCCCCTGTATTGTAAACTCATACGTTTTAAAATTAGTTAAAAATCTACATAACTCAAATTTTAACATATTGCATCTGAAAAAATAATTTGTATATTTAAATGAAAACAACTCACACATACTTTAGGAGTAAACCTCATGAGCAATTTTATGCATTGCATCTAACATTCTGTGTTTTTGTCTTATTTCAATAGTAGAAATACTTAATTGATCATTAAAAATATCAATTGTGTTGAATACCTTCAATTGACTTTCAGAACTGCTGAATTGCTTAAAGTCCTTAAAACGGAAACCTCTAATGCTGTAACTTTTAAGAGTAACATTTCGTGATTAATCGTGAAAAAGGCCCTGGAGACATCCAGGAATATACCAATTGTATTTATCATGAAAAAAAAAATCTAATGAGGTGGTGACCTATTTCATAAATTACATAAAAGCATGGCTAATATGATATTTACCAAATCAAAATAATCAAAACTGAAACCAAGCCCATTCAAAAGAACGATTTAAAAATATTATATTTTTCGGAAACATTTTTTCCTTCTAAATAATAGAGAAACCACTGGGAACAGTGAAATCGGCCGTTATTTTCACTTCAATTTCAATTTCAATTTTCAATTCATTTATTTTTCATTCTTCTTTTTCCAACAAAACATAACACATAATCAATTTGGAATTACATCATAAACATAAACATTCGACTTTGCAAAAGATAAATGATACAGATAAACGAAAGAACACATACTGGAAAAAAGTACAAAGTTATGCTTCAGTTGAGAAAAAAAAAAAGAACTGAGAGGTCCACTAAAAAGCAAGCTTGTATGTTGTGAACCACTCAAAAATGAACAAACTTATGAATTACTTATTTACAAATACTTATCACACTACGACAGAACAGAACAAGACAGGAGAAATACAAAAGACATGACACGACTTGACAAAAAAGACGGAGAGAATGGAGAGAGAGAAAGGAAAAGAAAAAAGAGAGAATGCCTACACGCTGAACTAGGGAAATGGAACAGGGGGTGATTGAAAATGTGCTTCAGAGGGCTGGTACTGGACGCAGCTGTGCAATTATTTGATGGCTATTACATAATAAAACACGTAATCAATTATGCAATAATGAAGCCAGTGATCGAAAGATTGGTGGATGGATGATGAACCCTGAGGTTGATGAGATCTGACTAATAAAGAATATATCAGAGACGATTTAAGTGAAATGATTTCAACTTGCGCTTAAAAGAATGCAAAGAAGGGGAATTTTTTATTTCACAGCTTAATGAATTCCAAAATCTAGGACCGGTGTATATAAATGTACTCTGGGCTAATAAAGTTCTCAGGAGGGGCAAATGAAACTCATTAGATTGCCTAGTGGGATAATTATGAAAAAACTGGTTCCGTGGAAACATTGAATTGAAAATACTGGGAAGTGCATTTGCATTGTAATTAAACATAAACTGACCAAGCTGTAAAAAATACAAATCTTTAATTTTCAAAATCTTATATTTATTAAACAGTGGCTCTAAATTGGAACGTGGTGGGACGCCACAAATAATACGAAGTGCCTTTTTTTTTTGCAGTAACAGTAATTTATCTAGCAAAGTTTGATGGGCACTACCCCATGCTAGGAGTCCGTAATTAAGATACATTTCCCAGGTGTTTAAGGCAGTGAAGTCACATAATGAAATTCAAATTAGGTAATGAAATTCAAAGTAGGTAAAAATTCCAGGCAGTCCCAGTTGGCTATAAATACCCGTGTCAGTGAGCAGTAAGCATCTTTTCAAAGAGAATACGGCTTTAAATAGACAGCCCAGCAACACCATGCAGTATTGGGTGCAATTCAGACAATTAGCTCACTGGTCCTTCTCATCATACAGACAAGCAATAAACAAAGCACAATCATTGCTGTTCCAAAGGCACGGAGCATTCTTATACGTATGGACATCTCAAGTCAAGCAATTAAGCAGAACATCAGCATACAGTATAAGGGCCCACCATCAAATAAACAATGAAATAATATACAATTCATAGGTACAGGATATTTTTAATAATTGCAGAATATGATTTAACAAAGTACATTATGAAAATGAGTAGAAAATGAAAAAAAAAAAACAAACGCAATTATATCTTTATTTATATATACAGCGTGTCCCAGAAAAAACGAAACAGAGTTTCCTTGCAATTTTTTACTATCGAAATCATAAATTTTCTTTTTAAGATATACATCAATGGAAAGATAAACTTTTGCTCTTTCATTTGATGTACATCTTAATGTTCATCGTTCATGCATGACTGAGTTGTATTTTGTAACTTGAAGGTCAAGAGATACCCTTCTTGCTTTTATCCACTGGGCGACAATACTCTTAATTAATTGTATTAATTGTATTTATTGTATTTACAAGGTTGAGAGGATTATTGTGCGAAATAAAAAAAAACAGATTTGAGTCATCTGCAAAGAGTCATCTGCAAAGTGAGTAAAAGAAAGAATATTATATATTTTTATATTTTATTACTGTATTTTTTTTCCAAAATAACATTGGTCATAGAGGTGTGAGTCACACCTACTACGTATGTAGTTTATAAATTGATCAAATGGTTAACAGTAGACTACAGAAGAACGCGTTAATCATTGCTGTACCCACCAAAGTATGAGCTATAAATGGGGACGGGCAGTGATTTGTCCAACATAAAAGTGAATCCTCTGACTATAGGCTTCTTTTCAAAACTTCAGTTTTCCATGCAATGTAAATCATTTCGAGAACTACCGTGTTAGTTGATGCACGGATGGAAGCATGCATGCACATTTGACAAGTAAGTGGTGGGCTCAATGTCATATCCGTGCAGATAAGCGTAACTCTTAACGTGCCATGGTCGCCGAACGTCGACCTTAGTCCTTACGTGCCATGGAAAGAAGAGCGCGAAAAACATTGATCATTTAAGTTCTTGTGGTACCATAATTTGTTACACCAAGAAACTGACAATGATATGTACTGGTAGCTGAATAGCATAGCCATCGTTGCCACCAAAAATATGAGTATGCTTATATTGGAAAATATTGAGTAAATACGTGATTTTTCGGCTAGATGTATTTTTTTCGCGTCGGGAAAATCCGCAGCGAGCGCAAGCTCTGCGAGATGTGTATAGGTCAAAAGTCTCATTGGTAAACCACGCGTGTGTGTGCTAATGAATCTGCGTGTATTGTCTATGCGGTTCCACTTGTATTGTTCCGCTTGGATGCTGTCCGGCGGGAAGCTGCTTTGATTTTGTCCCTCTAAGACGGTAAGCTTTCGTTCGTCGGTCAAGTCTTTCATCCTTTTGTTTTGGTGAACTTCACTCATCATCCCCACGCTAGTATACAAAAGAAGAAGACGCTTTTGTTCTTGTCTATGCACGTGTGCAGTGAACGGAAGTACGACCTGTAAACTATGCCGCTTGGTACCACACGAAGTTCCTAGTTTGTTTTGGTGCAAATTCATCTTCTCCTAGTTCGAAGCGAAATGAAATTCAAAGTACAAATCTAGTATTTCGGAATTTCAGACAAAACATAGAGCGTAAAAGATGAACATTATTTTGCTTAGTTCAGTTTCAAAATTGTAGGCAGCGTTCACAAAGCGCGAATAGAGCTGCTGTTTTGAGCGACGACATGCAAAATAGTACAAATACTAATCAACACTGGTTTTGACCCAAAACCGATTTTTTTTTTCTCAAACTTACGAAAATGACTGGAAATAAACCTAACTAGTATTCTCTGTAATTTTGACGCAAACTGGCTGTATTGGTTTTACTCCACGGATATGAAAGTACATTATTATAGCGCCTGATTCTCTGTATGTGACGATGTGCACGTGAAAAGCAGTCAAACTATGTTGTTTTCCATGTACTAGTTTTTGTTTTGTGCTTGCGTCCATCGTTGCATTTTTTTTTTCTTTCAGGGTTTCTCTTCAATTGGTCTTCATACTGTACCTCTTTCGGCGTGCCTTTTCTCTTATTATGTTCCTTTTTCTTTTCCCTATACATTTTGAAGAAAACTAGTTTTCACGTATTGTGCGTGTCTCTGTATCCGTATAATATGTCATTGTGCTGCAGTATTTTGGAGGATGTTTTGGTTCTTGTAGCTTTCCGGCTATAAATAGCGTGTAAATAACCATGGCTTTGGGAACAGCAAATATCTGTAACTACGTACTCTCGAATTAGCGACCAAAATCGTTGCGAATGTCAAGAATATATATTTTATTTCTTTTGGCAAAACAAAAAACAAAACAAACAAAAAAGAACCTAGACAGTCGATTGGTGTATCATAGAAATTGTTTACTCAACCACGCAAAATTATTAATAATTATTTATCATTTCATGATGACAAAAAAACGAAGCAGTATCGCTTATCGCCAAGCGATGATGTAGACACAATCCCTACAGCACAGACTCGATAAAGAAGATCAGAATTCGATCAGTAATTCGTAGACAGCTAATATCAAATTCGCAAATGGGGTTTTCTTGTTTGATTTTGATTTCAAATGTTTAGGAAGCTCGAAACCTAAAATTTGAGAGGTTTCCAAAGATTCATTGCTCAGTGAGACACAGAATCAAAGTATATTTACGTAGGCCTATTTATGTTATTTGTTGAGCTTTGCTTATCGTTTTATTCCTACCTCTTATCATAGAAACATGTTACTTTCCCCGAGTCGGAGGTGAAGACGAAAATGTTCAAACTCAAGCAAATCCTTCAAAATTATTATTACGTAGAACTTTAGATGAGAGAGAGAGAGAGAGAGAGAGGATGCAAAGTAACGTCAAACTATTTGTTAGCATGCAGATTTTGAAAACTTCAAATTCATATCCCGCTGTTCAGTCCTTGGAGTAAATCAGTGTTGGAGATCACAAAAAAAAAAAAAAAATGTCGGATGATGCTGCTTCATGAAAACTGTGTCACAGCGCAATGAAGTTATAAATGATAGGTTTGAATTCAAGTACGGAACTAACATCCATCGTCTATTATAAACCAATGAAGGAACTTCAGCAGTAGAGTGAAGTTATAATTTCCATGAACGATCAAAATGATTCTGATGGTTACAAATCGCTCGGTATGAAACCTATATTGGCAGGCGCTAGAGATTTCCGACGCCATGAGAAAGTATGGAATGTGCCGTTGAATAATGTAATGTGTATTATTCAGATAATCAAATGTTTCATAGCGAATGAGACTAAAGACAATCAAAGACAGCAAACATTGAAAAAACATACCAGCAATGTAAAACTTGATTTTATATTTGTCGTTTACGTGTAGGTTATATCACCACCTACAGTTTTGTCTTCTTGTCACCAATTTTGCTATGCAGATCAGGCCTACTATCAGGAGACTTTTGATTCTCTCTAAGTGTTATTCTTTACCGTAATAATTTTGTTGAATATTGCATTGTTCGCCCCTTCATCATGATATGTGCAAGCTGCCTTTCCTTTCAATGTTTATCTGTGTCATGTTTCAGTGTCTTGTCACAATTCATTGTTATTTTCGCTGTTCTCATCTGGCTTTTGAAAATTTCAAATCTGACTGAATTTATTCGTTTGCAAGATTCAATTACTTCACAACTCTGGCCGCATAGTTCACAAGTACAGCGCTATTGAACTTTACTATTCCAAAGTGAGATGATCGTTTCGAGAATGAAAGGGCTCCGCCCAACGTAGTGCTATTTTACCGAATCATGAAATGAATGGTGAGCTTTTTCAGTTGCACGCACGTGGCTTCAAACACCAGCGCTGGTCATGCAAGCACGTGGTGTGCTGCTCCGAGCGACTGACCTCGTGGTGCTGAGATTGAACTGGTTTTCTAGCCAAACCCACTTTACTTTGATTTCTCTGGATTGGCAATAAACACGTAAGTGGTATACTATCGTGAATTAACTTTGTTATAATATTTTAGTAATGTTGTGATCGGAAGGACAATGGCTGGCGATAGGTTGATCGGATCAACATTCTTGATTGGATACGGCGTTAGAAAAATACAATCCGAAGGCGTGTGCACTTTTATCAGTCAGATTACGGCAGCATCTTCGCTTTCGATCAGGAGTTATGTTCATCCTTCAAGCCGCCCCTAGCAACCGCTAGTGTGTATTGTACTCAATCAGTACTCGGATTATCTCCGCCGTTACCAAGGAATTGCGCGCGCACAAATCCCTCGCTGACAAAGGCCTGCCGATTTCAATAGAGTACGCCCGCCCGCAGTCCACATAGACAAAAGAAGGATTAGAGGGTGCTTCCTTCTCGAGTGAACGAAAGACACTTTCCAGGGCCCGGGACAATTACTTTACTTTTGAATTCAGGATCTGGGACTAAAGGACTCAGATTTGGGAATGAATTACTGAGGCAGAAAGAGAAATTGCTAAGACAAAATAAACCGCTTGTATCTTTGGAATCATACAATTCTAGAAGACAACTTTGCTATCATTTGAAAGGGGAGATGTAGATCTAAAACTTTCTCACAGCGTCAAGGGAGCGTTCTATTGAAGAAAAAACACAACTGACTCTTTCTTTTCACACTACTCAAAAAATTGTAATATTTTTTTGATGATATTAATCATTTCTGCAATATTTCATGTTCAGATAGATATTACGGAAAACTGACTACATGGCACGAAAGAGCAATTATTTCTTGATATGTGTAGAACTCAATTCAAAACAGTCGATAGTTTCAAAGATATGGCAGTTTTAAATTACATTGTCAGTCCAGTTTCGAAACATTCTGGCGTTAAGTAAAAACCTCTGGCACGTTAGGGGTTTTGAGCTTGGCACATTAAGAGAAGCGAGAGCATGGTAGGGCTCACACCTGTAAATAAAATGGACTGTCCCAGACCGCTTCACAAATTCGTACCAAAGATACCAAAATAAATGAAGAAAAAAATAATAAAAAATCAGTGATGTAGTTTGGCAAAAAAAAAACTGAATAGCTGTAGATATTGAGTATGAATTCCTCTACAAACTGCATTTTGGTTGGAAGATGAAAGCTTTTCTGATGGAATTTGAGGGGACTATATTTCATTGGGTACGTGTACGGAAAATAGGTGATTTTTTGAGTGACAAGAACTCGTAGTCTGGCTTTGCGGACCCCTGGACAGAATTAGAGCAGAACAACCCACCCTGGCAATCTGATGGATGAAAGGTAATATCTCACTTATTCAGGTTAGTGAAGATGAAACACCTTATTTCTCCCAGCTATTTTACAGAATTTTTTGAAATTTGAATTTTAACACACGTCTCTATGGGGAATTATTTACCCTTGTGAGCCCGGTAGTGTACGATTGGAATGGCAAATAGTGGGGGCATGTAATGACATAAAAAAGTCTTCCTCGTAAGGAAAAAAAAAACTTGGGCTTAGAGGTAACACATGTGCCTGCTATTCACAAGGCGAATTTAACGAGCAAAATTTGGGAGACTAGAGGCAAATGTTCTTGTATTTTTTTATTACTGGAGTCTCTGGGGATGTGCGGTGGTTTGAGCTGGGGTTTACTGGTTTCTGTGATTTACAGTCATCCAGTAGTTGCTTATTTCAACTTACTTGTCGTTGTACGTGAGTGACTGTGTTTCATTTGAAAAAAAAAAAAAAATGAGGCTCTGGCAAACTACTGACCTGAATGTGCCACTATTCTGGGTCCCCGTCAAAGTTCGCGCAACATCGACATTTACGGCAATCTAAAAAAAAGGGGGGTGCTCCTCTTTTGTGGAGCCCCATATTACTTGCAACTCGTGTTGTGCATTGTGCACAGTACATACACCAAAAAGTAAGGTTTCAACCAGCCAAACTAGCGCTCGTTTCGTCTCTTAGTGCAAGTATCTATAGGTGTACGGATAACACAAGCAGGATGACGTGCAACGTGCACCATCACATGTGGCGAAATATCCTGCAGCAAAGTATGCGCCCTAATTTCAGATTTTTTGATTTTTTCAAAGAGATTTGAAAGTAGTCTCTCTTTTTTTGTACCCTATTTCAGAATTGTTTGGGAATGATTCGGAAAGTACTCCTTATAAGAATTATTGCAGGAAAAAAAAAGAAGTAAAAGATCCCGGCCCTATTTCAAGTAATTTTCTGGGAATTTTCCCGAGAACAGAGAACCCAAAATATACAACTTTCCCGAAAATCGGGAACTTGCAAGCTGTACCAATGACCATGAGTAGGGGGCGCTGGGTCAGGTCAGTATACACTGCCCTTGCATGCCAGTGTCGACTTTGTAGAATATAATGGAATTAATACAAAACACGGCACGATGAAGAAGTAAGCGTTTGTGCAATATTACGCTGCACTAATGTAATTAATCAAACTCATATAAACTGTACGTAAAGGGACCTAGTAACAGGCATTCCATTAACCTGTTTCTGACGACGAAAAACATTACACAGATCTATTGTACGATGAACTTTCAGAATATTAATGGTTGATAACGGTGAACCCCTCCCCGTTAGAAGAAGCACCACTTCCGAAACAGATCTTGCATTTCCCACATTTCCCATAAATTTTAGTAGAAGAAAAAGAATGTTTCATTTCAGTTGCCAAATGAGCATATAGTACAGTCTACTATGTCGAAATATTGGGTCCCGTGAGATTTTCCTGCCAAAATTGATTCTTTTAGCTAACTTTGTCAATTTGGGGTTGCTAAATCCAAAAAACTTTGGTTCCATTTTTTTTCCGACTACGTCTTCAGTCGCCATTTTGAATTTCAAAATGGCCGCCATGGCAAACTGTATTTTGACCCATATTTCATAAAGTGAGCATCATAGAAGGTTCAGATTTGATGCAAAAAAAAACATGTTTGTGATGTCAGACATTCTGATACACAATTTTCTAATATTGTAGATAACTTTGACACAATTTTTAGGCAGTCATCTTGAAATTCAAAATGGCCACCATAGCTAAATATATTTTAACCCATATCTCAGGTTGTAAGCATTGTGTGGAGTATAGATTTGGGGCAAAAACCATGCTTATGATGTCAGTCATGCTAATACCCTTATGGAAAGAACAAAGTTTTACCACACTATGTAACACAGTGTGCAACACAGTGTCGAACACAGTGTGGAACACAATGTGTAACACAGTGTCGAACACATGTGTTTAATATGTGTTTAATATGTGATTTTGGGACGTGTGGTAACACTGTGTATTTACCACAGTGTGAAACACAGCGTCACCACACTGTGCAACATAGCGTTACCACATGGTCAAAAACACATATTAAATACACTGTGAATCAAACCACAGTCTCACACACTGTGACCACAGGGTTATAACCACACAGTCCTTTACACTGTGGTAGTCACCACATAATCCACCACACTGTGGTATTAACCACATAGTCTACCACACTGTGGTAGTCACCACATAGTCCACCACAGTACAACGTGGTAGTCACCACATAGTCATCAAGTGTATCAAATACCACATAGTCATCAGGTGTATCAATATTTGTAATGCATGAAGGCACGGTTACTGACTAGATAACACTGTTATTGAATATGAAATAACCTTTTCATAACAAAATTTATGACATTGGGTATAACATAACATTATTAGACAATAATTCAAAAGAAATCCCTTCACAAATACTTCGAATTAAGAAGTATTTTATGAATTTTCTAAAATTTAGGTTGCTTTTAATGAATATTCACGAGCTATGCAAAATCTGTACCACAGAAATACCACAGTGTTACCACAGGAATACCATAGGAATACTACTGCTGCTTCCTGCAATATTTTGAAACAGTACCCAACAAAATTGTAAGTTATTCAGCAGCTACAGCAGCTACCTACTGTGTAAATTTGAGGAAAGTTAATTTCATCAATTTTTAGTTATTCAAAATAAAAAAAAATGTAGTGTTTTTTCCTAAACATCTTGTATGTGGATATTATTGTGTTAAATCAATAATCTGAAATCCCACTGTGTAACAACATTATGGCCACAGGAGTACACATATTTCAATGTATACCACACTGTGTGTTCAGTATGCCAAGTATGTGGAGATGATGTAGGTGAATGATCTGAAACCCACAAAGTGACAACACCGAGCACAGGGTTTACACATAGTTCAATATATACCACACTGTGGTAAGCACAAGTCACAGTGTCCGGTATACCAAGTCTGTGTGGATTATGTGGTAAATGAATGATCTGAAATCCCACAGTGTGACACTATCAACACAGGGTTTAGGCACCTACACATAGATCAAAATATACCACACTGTGTCAAACATGATTCACAGTGTTCAGTATGTCATCTATGTGGGGATTATGTGGTAAATCACTTAAACTGAAATACCAGACTGTGGTAGCATTATGAACACAGGGTTTACACATAGTTCGATACATACCACACTGTGGTGTTTGTGTCCCACTCTGTGTTCAGTACGCCAATAATGTGGTACACCATGTGATGTCAAATTCCACACCATGACAACGCTGTGACCACATGTTTGGCACATTGTTTACACATAGTCAACTATGTCGTAACACTATACCACACTGTGGTATATGTGTGCCACTCTGTGTTCGGTATGCCAATTATGTGGTACACTATGTGATCTCAAATACCACACTGTGACAACACTGTGACCACATAGTTAACACATTGTTTACACATAGTCCACTATGTGAACACACTGTGGTAACACTGTGTTTATTCCATAAGGGATATATACATTCTTTTATTTAATGATGGATCATTTTCCTTAGCGGCCATCTTGAAATTCAAAATGGCTACCATAACAAATGTAATTGGACGGGTATCTGATATCGTATGCATTGTGTAAGGTTCTAATTTGGGGCAGAGAGCATGCGTATGTTGTTAGACATCCTGAAACATCTTTTTCTGAAACGATGGTTCATTTTGATATTAAAGGTGGCCATCTCGAAATTCAAAATGGCCGCCATACCAGAATGTATATTTTGACCCATATCTCATGTTGTACGCAATACTGACAGTTCACATTTCGGGTTTAAACCGGGCTCATGATTTTGAACATTCAGGTGCACTTTTCCCCTCCCTAAACTTGCAGATCACTTTCAAGGCTGCTTTCTTAAAATTCAAAATGGCTGCTTTTCATCTAATATCTCTGGTTACAAGCAACTTTAAGACATATCAATGTTTATGGTGGCGTACAGTGTACATTCTTTAAAACACACACAAACATAGGGCCTATGCATTCTGTAATAATGGATTATTTTTATTGATCGCCACTCTTGAAATTCAAGATGTATTTCGACCATATTTTGTGCTTTAAGAAACTGCAAACCCAAGCATGGTGAAACACTCATGTATAAGTCAATCACTTCATTGAATATTGCGTACGCGGAAGTGTTTCCTGTCCTGTAGGTACACTGTTGTGTTAAAATGCAAAAAGGCTGCCATCTGAAATTTCAAAAAAAAAAAAACACCTCTTAATAACTGTGTCTGAATGACTAAATAATGCCCCATTTAGACGATTTGGTTGTAAGAATTTACAATATTAGCCCTATATACTCTATTAATTCGTGGGATGGTCACTTAGATAATTAAATGTTTTCTAGGCTCATTCCCTGCACGTCTTTTTTAAAGAAACAGCACTCTAAAGCTGTACACAGGGGAGAATTAGTTTTAAATTCTTCCAGAAATAATGACTTTTGCATTTCTTGCTGTTGAGCATGATAATGAATTCTGCGGCTACCGGTGGTGTAGGAAGCTCGAAGCATTTTATAATAATTGAACAATTTATGCATACCCTTTGGAAATATCTACAATCTAATATATCATATTTATATGTATCAGAGGCACAAATTAGGTTGTGAGAGTTTACGAGGTTAGTTCTCTATTGTATCAAGTATCTACGAGGGTAAAGCGGGAAATTGTCCGGGTGAAGTCATACACGCCAAACTTCTGGAAGGCATGGACTGTGTGATAGCACATTCTGCATGATTCAAGATGTAGATACTTCATGGTCCATCTGCTCGTGGAGACATCCTCAAATTTTCAACTTCAGCCAGCACCATGAAAGGCATGAAAAAGCAGACCTTTAGTTGTTCCTGTTTTTTCGCAACAAATTGCAGAGCATAATCTCTTAAAATTGTCAATTGTACCTTTATCATTTCCTTTTCCAGTGATGGAGCAGACAACATGCAATGCAGTAAGTGAATCAAACCTACAAGATCCATCAGGATAATCGAAATGTTATAGAGTCTACGTAATAATCATCAATATCTCTCATTTTCCCGTTGCTCTAATACATACAACGGAATGAGGCTATCTGTTGTGAGTGACGGGTGACAGTAACTCCCATGGCATCTTTGATGAACTCTTGGTTTTTTTTTTTCCTTTCCATGATGTGGTCTCTGTGTCAGATGGAATTGACTGCTCAGTATTTCAACTTTCAGGCTGATTATATGGCTCAGTTTTGTGAGTTTTTAAGGTATGGGTAGGAAAAAATGAACCTTTAATAGTGAGAATGAGGAGAAGGCCATGAAACAATGAGATGAAGAGTGATTACTTAGAACTTATGCCTTTCAATACTGTATCGTTGAGGAATCCAAGATGGCGCTGTGCGGTTAGGACGTGCCTGAGTGGTACGGAGGCATTAGGAGGAAATAAAATTGCAGCTCATTTCGCCTATTACAGTTTGAAAAGTCAAAATGACATCGAGAAAAAGAATCTTAGACCAAGGAGTCGTTACAATCTCCCATTATTTCCAGGAAAAGGAGGATTCTGACCCTAAGATGGATTTTAGCGACGCTACTACGGAGAAGGCTATACGCAAGAACACAGTGACAGTGATAATGCACACGGCTTAACTTGACTCTGCAGTGCACACGGTAGTGAATCCACTTTACCGAGATATGGAGGGAACCAGCCCGGGCGCGTCGGCGGAATCACCTCCACGCTCCTCGCTTGAGAAAAAACGACGAGTAGACGGAGAGAAGTCAACCACAGATGAACTACTCGCGACCCTTATCCACAAGATAGACGAAATGAACTCCAATCTGAAATCCAGGTTGGACACAGCTCTTGGTAAGATTGAAACAAATGAGAAAGAAATCAGTAACTTGAAAGAGGAGCAAGAGTCGTGCCGTTTTGATATCAAACAATTACAGGACCAAGTAAATAAGCAAGAAAAGGAGAATATGAAATTGAGAGAGCGTCTTGTTGACCTCACTGCGAGAGAGATGAGGAATACGGCTGTGTTTTACGGGTTTCCCGAAGGTGTTGAAAACGCTGGGAAGTGTGAGCAATTGATCAAAGAATTTGCCAAGTGAAATATACAAATGGAAGGTGAAGTGAGCATTGAAAGAGCTCATCGCACAGGCCGCATCAAGCCAAAACCCGGCCCTCCTCGCCCAGTTGTGGTAGCTTTCAGTAGATACACAACCAGACAAACAGTGATCAGCAGTGCCCGCAGATATTTGAAGGAGAGGCCTTTTCAGCACAACGGAAAGGATCACCAGATATTTGTCGATGAGATGCTGCCGGTGGAAGTGCGAGAAAGCAGGAGGAAATTGCTGCCACTGAAACGAAAGCTGAAAGAGGAGGACCGAAAGTGAAAGGTGTACTTCAAATATCCGGCGCGAATGTTTCACAGGGAGACTGAGAGCGGAAAAGAAGTGGAGTACAAGCAGCACACCACAAGATAGAATGGATATTGGCAGTTTGCTTTTACACAGTAGACAATGGTCTAACAAAATACGACATACTTTGAAAAGCTCTTGACACGACTGCCAAAGCTCAGCAGTCAGCACCCTGTCATGCCAGCAGTATATTAACAGTTGATATCTCCGAAGACAAGATACACTATTCATGTGATTAAGTGGTAGGGAAAATCATTTGTTTTTGCCAACCTGAGGAAAAAATAACTGTGAAGATGCCCAGGGGCACTTGGATTCCTTGTGATCATGTTTTACTCGATTTCATGCAAATTGTATGTGTGTTCTTTTCATTGCCAATGTTTTTTTTTTTGTCTGTTTTGTCTTGATCATGGTGGGTCATAAGAATTTTCAAGGTTACCTACTTGTGAAATATGTATATGGATCTGAAGTTAATGACCCATAATGTTAATGGGTTAGGGGACTTTAAAGCCAGGAAAATATACTTTTGTTTTTTATCCAAATTGAAAAAGGATATTATTTTATTACAGGAAACCCATTCGACTGATAAGGATGAAAGTTTATGGAAGAGCCAATTAAGAGCCGATATTGTATTCAGTCATGGAACCTCCTCTAGTAGGGGAGTGTGTATCATATTTCGGAAAACCCCACATATAAAATTGACAGAGACAGTGAAAGATTCTAACGGGAGATTTTTGCTGGTTAAAATGGAAGTATATGGGAAAAAAAATTATGATATGTAATGTATATGCACCAAATAATGAAAAAGACCACACGCATTTTTTTTTAAGCTGTAGACTTGACTATACAAGAATATTATGATGCGGAACAGACAATATTAATAGGGGGAGATTTTAATTTTATTCAAAATTTGGCATTTGACCGAGAGGGCGGTAATATGAAGTCCACTTGGAAGCACTCTTGTGAAATAATAGAAAATATTAAAAACGTTTATCATGTAATAGATATCTAGAGAGACAAGAACCCGTTATTAAGACGATTTACTTGGAGACGCTCCAATCCTTGTGTTCAGTCAAGACTGGATTTCTGGCTAATCCATTAGTCTGTACAAAATATGGTGACAGATTGTGATATGGTCCCCTGTGTTTTGTCAGATCATGATTTTGTGAATTTACATCTGAGAATTAAAGAGTACACTGTGGGCCCATCTTATTGGAAGTTTAATAACAGCTTACTTAATGATGTCGAGTATGTTGAAAATTTAAAGGGACATTATGAGATGTGGGTAAATGAATGGGAAGATAAAAATGATAAAGGAAAATTATGGGATTGGTTAAAATTCAAAATACGAGAATTTACAATCACATTTTCTAAAAGGAAGAAAAATATAAAAGAAATTAGAAGAAAAGAATTAGAACAAGAATTGAAAATAATAAATGACATGGACCCGACAGAAATGAATGAGCAAAAATGGGAAAAGAAAGAGAAAATTGAACAGGAACTTAACTGCATGTACAACTATTTAGCAGAGGGGGCCATATTACGTTCAAGATGTACCTGGTACGAGAAAGGAGAGAAGAGTACAAAATATCTTTTATCATTGGAAAAGACACAAGCACAGGGTACAAACATAGATGTATTAGATACAGGTGAGGAACTTATTGAACATCCCGATCATATACGAAATTTTGTGATGAAATCTTTTGGTAAACAGTTTGAAAATAGGGATATAGTGTCTGACAAAGTGAGTTATGATTATATAAAAAGTTCCTGCTTAAAACACCTCACGGAAGATGAAAAGGCCTCTTGTGAAGGCCTGATAACACATGAAGAGGCAAGGGAAGTCCTCCTTGGGATGTCAAAAAATAAAACACCGGGTAATGATGGCTTATCGGTGGAATTTTATGAGACATTTTGGTCTTTGATTTCTAAAGAACTAATAGGATCATTTAATCATGCTTTTGAAAAAGGAAGTATGTCCGTGTCACAGAGGCAAGGAATAATTAAATTGATTCCTAAATCCCATAAAGATAAGAGATTATTGGGTAATTGGCGACCAATCACCTTAATAAATGTGGATGCAAAGATACTTTCTAAATGTCTAGCGAAACGTATGTCCAAAATCATTGGTAATTTGATAAATCCTCAGCAAACAGCATTTATTAAAGGCAGATATAAAGGTGAAGGTATAAGACTGATTTCAGATTTAATGTTTTATGCAGATGCCAACAATGTATCTGGAATTGTGTTAGCATTAGATCTTACCAAAGCATTTGATTCACTCAGTCATAGGTATTTACTACAGTGTTTAGAATGTCTTAATTTTGGTCCGTCAATGATACAATGGGTGAGAACATTGCATGCAGGTATAAATAGCTGTGTATTGATAAATGGCTTTACCACTGGTTATTTTGAAATTGGAAGGGGTGTTAGCCAAGGCGACCCCCTTGCCCCCCTTTTATTCACATTAGGGCTCGAGATATATTTAATGAGATTGTTAAATAATCCAAAAATCATTGGAATGGCGATGCTCGGAAAACAGATTAAATATATAGCTTACGCTGATGATATAACATGTTTTTGTAAGGATACAGAATCATTATCAGTATTATTAGAAAGCTTTCAAGCATTTTCTGATATATCAGGCCTTTGCCTCAACCGAAGCAAATCAGAAGGAATGTGGATAGGAAATGATAGACTATCTAAAGAAAAGCCACAGATGATAAAGTGGTCAGACAATGGTCTAAGAATTCTTGGAATCTGGTTTTCATATGACAAAAAAGAAGCAATCCGAAGAAACTTTGAAGATCGATTGGGTGAGATTAAGAGAACATTTTCTATTTGGAAAAATCGTAATTTAACGTTAATTGGTAAAATTCAAATTTTGAAAACATTTATTATGTCTAAAATAATTTATTTGATGTCAAACATTGAAATTCCTCAAGATTTTGTGAAAGAAGTAGAGAAGTTAATGTTTTCCTTTTTATGGAATGGTCCAGATAAGATTTCAAGGTCAACTATGTATGCAAAATATGCTGAGGGTGGTCTCAAATTCCCCAATTTACAATGTATCATTGATACGCAGTTAATTAAGTGGGTAAAAAGATATTATGGAAATCGTAACCATCAATGGGTGCTATTGGGAGATTATTTCTTAAAAAGGCTTGGTGGAATTCTAGTGTTCCAAAGTAATTATTCCCTTGAAACTATTGATAAGAGGGGTATCCCTCCATTCCATGAGAATATTCTACGAATATGGTTAAAGACAAACATACATGACGATTTTATTGGTGATGAAAATAGCCAAGCAGACATCCTACAACAACCAGTATGGAATAACCAGAATATTTTGATTGATAAGCACTCAATATTCTGCAGGCCGTTTTTTGAAGCAGGTTTATGTTATATATATCAAATATTTAGTATTGATGGACGGCTCATTGATTTTGAATTTTGGTTAAAGAAAGGAGTGCCAAGCAAATATAATATGATGTATATGGCAATTGTATACTCTGTTCAAAAATACTCGAAATGTTCCTTCAATACACTCCTATTGGAGATGTTTTGGAAAAAAGAAGTGGCTCAAAAACAAAAGGATCTTATTATCTCACAGTTACAAGATGTGAAATCAAAACCAATATATGAGGAACTTTTAAAAGAGATTAAATCAAGACCTTTTTCCGAAACAGTTTTTGCTGGCAAGTATGGAATTCAACCAGAAGATTGGACACAAATATATATGTTGCCATTTACATGTACAATTGAAGTAAAATTGAGAGAATTTCAGTTCAAGTTGTCGCATAATATACTTTACACAAATGAAAGATTGTTTAAGATGAAAATATCAGAATCAGAGTTGTGTACGCTTTGTAAGTCATGTGCTGAGACCCCTGTACATTTGTTTTTTTTTTTTATTGTAAAGCTGCCAAAGAATTACTTCAAAAATATGTGGATGAAATTGGTACGATCTTTCATGTCAAATTAGAAGATTGTACAAGAATTAGAGTAATGTTTGGATTCACCAAAGACTGGAAAGGGCCCCACAGGAATTTATTGAATCACTTAATATTGTTATAGAAAAGGTACATATATATTCAGAGATACAAAGATACAGGTGTGAAATTTCATGGATTGACAGCATTTATTGTTAACATCCGATATATAGAATCCAACATTGCAAAACGAACAAACAAATTAAATTTTCATTATAAGAAATGGTCCCCTGTAGAACATATTTTGTAGGTCATTGTAGAAGAACATACAGTCGACTCTCGCTATAAAGAATATCCATATGGCAGAACCCCGACGTGATGGGGTAGTTGTTTTTTTTTGTGGGGGGCCCAGGGTTTGAAAATTTTCCTATTCAGAGGTATTTTGCGCCCTGGATATGGCAAGATTTCAAAAGTGACAAGATCACGGTGGTTTCGCTGGGCCCAAGGAGTTTATTGTAACGAAAGCTGACTGTATCTTTAGGATATTGTTCAATTGTTGAAGAGTTTGATACCAATCTGTTATTGTTGTTGTTGTTGTTGTTGTTAATTTGTTAAACAAAACATGGTTTGTAATATGATTTTGTATGTTATGTTGTATAATGAAGAGGAAATAAATAACTTTGTAAAAAAAATTTATATATATATATATTGTATCGTTTAGCAATGACTGGATAATGACAGGTCTATCAGGCTGTAGAACCAGTAGAAATGATATGAAGAATTGGTGATCCCTTAAGCTTAATGACTTTGGATCCAATCTTACATGGTGTGTTTTTTTTTTTTTTTTTTTTTTTTTTGCACGAGCTGAATGTCTAGCCTTTCTCACAATATTCCAGAGATTAATATATTCTAATTCTCTCAGATACAAATTCTTTGTACAGAACATTAAAACTGCCCTTTTCATCTCTTTCTAGAGTATCTCCCTTGAATGTTTCTGATACCTGACTACCAAACACCACATTCATCAGCTTCAAGGCAGTGACAATTTCTTACATTACCTTCGTGTTATGATCTTCTAAGTTGTGGAGGAATTCTGATGGATGCAAGCGCCACAGAACTGACCTATCATTACTCCTTTGTAGTTTTAGAATCATTGGCTGTACAGCAGTAAGCATCTTGGAAGTCTTGATAATTGAAGATGACCCACTCAAGGTCAATCAGGAAAAAAGCCTACTTATTCCTTCTTCATTCTGTGTTAGTCCAGAAATATATCTAGCAAACCTTAAAGGGGAAGGCTAGTAACTGATCAGTGGGAATCAGTGGAAATGCTGGGAGATGATTGTTCCAATCATTATGGGATTCATTCAAGAGTTCATTGTATATCTATTGTCGTGTGAAAATGATTTGCTTCAGAACGGTTTCATATTCAAGTAATGTGCAGTTTAATGCTTCCAGGTTAGCGTCCCTGGTCAGTGACGGAGCATTAATCTGCACATTACTTGAATATGAAACCGTTCTGAAGCAAATCATTTTCACACAACAATAGATATACATTGAACTCTTGAATGAATCCCATAATGATTGGAACAATCATCTCCCAGCATTTCCACTGATTCCCACTGATCAGTTACTAGCCTTCCCCTTTAAGTGTGTCAGTTTATGGCCAACAAACTAAGCTTGCGAATGGGATGCCTGGTAGGGTGACCATAGCCTTTCTTGCCATTGCGAGACTTTTCCTTGCTTGCCTTCATTCTCTTGAGGCAGCAACAAGTTTTTGAAGATCACCTTCAATTGCATCAATGCTTTTGTACAAATGTTAAATGTGACCCTGCACCTCAAAACAAACAAAAAGTCGCCAGACATGAATTTTTAGTTAAGACCATATTCTGAAAGAGCAGACTTTAAGCTTTAAAATGATGTATAACTCAAATCAAATGGACTCTCCTAACCTATCTAAATATTGGAAAGAAAGCACAAACCCAGGAAAAGTGTGAAGTGAGAAAAGAGGCTCTGAAGTACAGTGTCTATTCAAGCGGTTAATCTTCACCAAACCGTGCTGGCTGTGCGATGAATGGGACAAAAAACAGGAAGTAACCCACCAGAGTAACAACAATGAAGGGATTATCAGATTAAACTGAAATTAAGCATGCCTCATTAACACATTCCGTCCATAATTAATGCCAACTTTCAAAGCAGTAGCACTATCCTTTCAAAAGCTATTAGAGTTGAAAGTTAAGAGTGTGGACAAGGTTTTTTCAGAAATGAAAAAGTGATTCTAAAGACACACCTAATCACACTATTCTACCAAAAATGTGTGAGATAAACTGCTATAAAACACACTTTCCTGCGCGTCTTATGATACCAAATTTTAGCATAATGTAAAAGAAGACCCGCTCTTTCAGAAAATATGAAAAAGTCAAGTTCGGCTAGGTTGTCCCATTTCACTTATTTCCAGTCCTCACGCAAAATCAGTGTGTGCGACTTTATGTTCGTTTTGAGGTGCACGATCACAAATATAATCGTTAACGAGGTTCCACAACGCAAAAAAAAAAAAAAAAAAATGTGTTGCCTGAGAGGCAAAAACAAACCGTTTTAGCAAGGAGGTACTAGGCAAGTACCTCCTTGGTTTTAGCGCGCAGTTTGCGAACCGCATACCCGCATGGTTATATGGGATGAAACACGCTTGCCCACACTCTCGGACAGTGGTATGCCCCCTACCCCCCCCCCCCACGTAGTTTTTGCCCCTCAGCATCTCTTGATGAGGTAATTAGAACCTCATCCTTACATTTTGAATTGAGAGATGGCTGTCATTCTGCGTGAACTGGAAATAAATTCAGTCTAACTAGGACAATTTTGGCACATTCATCTAAGGTGCTTACCACAGTATTATAATTATGTTTTCTATGGCGGCCATCTTGAATTTCAACATGGTGGCCTATCTAATGATCCACAATTAGGAAACAGCTGTACTGGACCGTTGGACACCACAAGCAAGTGCATTCTTGAAAATTTGATGCTTCTACAATAATTGCAAACTGAGATATGGGTAAAAACGCTATGGCGGCCATTTTGAATTTCAAGATGGCGGCCTACAAACTCTACAAAGCAATCCACAATATCAGAAAATGATGTATCAGAGTGCCTGACATTATAACGATGTATTTTGCACCAAATTTGATGTTTCTACAATGCTCACTTTATGAGATATAGGTAAAAATACAGCTTGCTATGGCAGCCATTTTGAAATTCAAAATGGCAGCCTACAAATTGTATCAAAACAATCCACAATATCAAACAAAGATTTATCGGAGTGTCTGACATCACACTCATGCATTTTGCACCGAATTTTAAGCTTCTACAATGCTCACTTTATGAAAAATGGGTCAGAATACAGTCTGCTAGGGCGGTCATTTTGAAATTCGAAACGGCGGCTGAAGACGTGGTCAGAAAAAATGGAATCAAAGTTTTTTTGGATTCAGCACCCCCAAATTGACAACGTTAGCTAAAAAAAAAAAAATCAATTTTGGCACGAAAATCTCACGGGATTACATAGTAGCCTCTACTAATAACATTGAGAAGGCTAAGTACTGGCCAAAATAGGTCCAAATTCCGCTCACCATGACCCTCTTACTGATAACCCCGTATTCTTGAAGGTGATTGCAATTATTTCAAATATGCTTGCTCATTGACGACTTTGAATGACGGAAGGAACGGAGATTTTAGACATGAAGGAATTTGAATGACTATTGACGAATACCGTGGATCGATCTGATTTTAGTCGAGTGTAAAGCATACTCTTTCCTTATCTCCTCTTGAAATGTAAACATTTTCACATGTAAAAAAAAAAAGCAAAACAAAACCTTGCATTACCATCTTAAACTATTTGTGGCTATTGGAACAAGTTGTATCACTCACCACTTTGTCCCAGTGCACCATGAACGCAACTCCTAAGTTCGTATGCTCTGACGAGTTTGGCGATAATGTGTATTCTTTCCGTAGTTTTTCCACTGCCCTGGTCGCCTCCTCAGTATGACATTCGAATGCAACGTCAATGCATAAATCCTGGTTACCTTTCTTTATCAAGCCATGAATGATATGAAGGCCAAGTTCCTTTTTTAACGCTGAGGCGAAGTAGAGTAGGTAACGGAACTCCTGAGATCGAGGAAGAAGCTTGTACTTCAGAAGGTCATACTTTGGACGGTCCTTGGAGAATAGATTCGTAATATATACCCCAGCAGTATATTCCTGGAACAATTTGTGTGGAAACAAAACAGTTGACTCAACAAAAGATGAAATGTTGGCATGTTGCCGACGCTCTCTACCGATGACTTTTTTTTCTGTTGTCAAAACTCCGACCATGACGCACGTTTGCATGGCATCCCAACACTCTCTGAATTGTTCTTCAGGAAATGAAAAACGTCTGTCCAATAAACCGTTTAGTGCTATCTCACTTACGTCTTGAATTGCCTTACTAGCTTCCTTTACTTTCTCAACTATGTCCTGTTTCTGCAAACTTTCACACGATTTTGTTGCGTAATGTTCTTTCAGAAAAGAGATCATTGCTCCAAAAATCTCCGAGAAAGTTTGCATTTTCATCATTTCTCGTCGCCTCTCTTCACTGAATTCCTCCCACATAAGGCAAAGCATTGCGCTGTAAATTGGAAACGGGGCCATGTTCGATCGGATGACATCATTTTCCTCCATAAAGCTGATCAAGTTTTCAGCAACAGCTCCTTTCTTCCTACTATAGAAGTATTTCCTGATATATGTCGATAAGTCCTCTTTCTTAAATCCTTCGACGTTAATAAATGTGTAATCATCAGCAAGACTCTTGGTCAGTGTGAATTCATGTATACGCCATGGCCTTGAGGTCACAATGACCTTGCAAGACTTATATTGTTCCGATACAAGAATGCGAATGACGTCACTGCTGCTTCCGTGTTCTAGGTTCCCGCTGAACTCGTCAAACCCATCAAACAACAGGAGAACGTTATGTAGATTTTTTGAAATGTAGTCGTCTATCAGGTTTGGTGTTGTTTCATTTGAATCAGAGAGATATCTTTCCACAATACTACCAATACTTTTGTTGACATCAATAACATCTCGAAGAGGAACTAGAATCACCATATCAAGATCCTGGAGAATTTTTCCCTGGCACCAGTCCCAGGCAATCTTGGCACAAAGTGTTGTTTTGCCAGCACCTCCGTCGCCTTTAATCAGAAGGCGCTTTCCCTCATTGGTCAAAAGGTCCTTGTATGATAGTGGCCTTTTCTGATTACTACTTAAGTCGATCAGACTCAGATTGGTATAAATATCATCCAAGTTTAAACGTTCCATGAAGTTAAGGGGATCAACAGTGACCTTGCGTCGCGTCTTACGGTAATACGCCTTCAGATCTTCTTTGCATCGTTTCACTTGCTTCTTTGTCAACGCCGAGTTTACTGATCCTTGAATGCAATAAAGGACAGACACAGGTAAATCATTTAGCCATGTAAGTTAGTTAAGGTTCATCCACCCTATGCTCTCAATTACGACCAAAAACAAAATAATTTCGTGACTTTATATGAAATACCAAAAAAAAAAAAATGTCGATAAAGCGTGATTGTGACTCTGCACCTCAAAACAAACAAAAAGTCGCCAGACATGAATTTTTAGTTAAGACCATATTCTGAAAGAACAGACTTTAAGCTTTAACCCGTTCCTTCCGCAATTCTCTGAGTGACTTTAATGCCCCCAAACGAGATTCTTTTCGCCCGTCGACAGAGAGGCACACAGGTTGGTAATCCAGCTGTGTGAAGGCAGTCAAGCGGTTCATTGTGTCCGCCTTTCTACGGTCAACTACATGTGCCCGTGAACAATGGAAATATCGATCGGGTGCGAGGTATGAATAGAGCGTGCGCTGATGAGCTCTCAGAATCTTTTGTTCTACACAAAACCAGGTACCTGAATGAGGTGACTGGGGTCAGCGAACCCGCATTTCTAACTGATCTCAGCCTTGATCATTATGTACATGTTCGTACGAGTTTACAGCAGAATAAGCAAAAAACTAAATCAGGAAAAGGTACATAATACTGTAAAACCCCCTTTTTTAACAGCAGGTAAACAAATCCTGATAGAATAAACTCTGATCTTTTTATCAAACCCACTTTTCTGAGCATTTTAACACAAAGAAACATGAATTTAGGCCACTGAAGAAGGCACCCTTGTCTTCATTTTGGGAACCTGGTAAACCAGGTTCCCGTATATCAGTTGCTCCCACGGGAACCTGGTAAACCAGGTTCCCGTAAGGAATGGGTTAAAATGATGTATAACTCAAATCAAATAGACTCTCCTAACCTATCTAAATATTGGAAAGAAAGCACAAACTCAGGAAAAGTGTGAACTGAGAAAAGAGGCTCATGAAGTACAGTGTCTATTCAAGCGCTTAATCTTTGCCAAACCGTGCTGGCTGAGCGATGAATGGGACAAAAAACAGGAATTACACCACCAGAGTAACAACAATGAAGGGATTATTAGATTAAACTGAAATTAAGCATGCCTCATTAACACATTCTGTCCATAATTAATGCCAACTTTCAAAGCAGTAGCTCTTTCTTTTCAAAAGTTATTAGAGTTGAAAGTGAAGAGTATGGACAAGGTTTTTCAGAATTGAAAAAAAAGGATTCTAAAGACACACCTAATCACACTATTCTACCAAAAATGTTCGAGATAAACTGCTAAAAAATACATTTTCCTGCCCGTTTTATGATACCACATTTTAGCATAATGTAAAAGAAGACCCGCTCTTTCAGAAAATATGAAAAAGTCAAGTTCGGCTAGGTTGACCCATTTCACTTATTTTCAGTCCTCACACAAAATCAGTGTGTGCGACTTTATGTCCGTTTTGAGGTGCACGGTCACAATTGATCTGTAAATCACATGCTCTGCAAATATCTTAGGCCAGTTACCGTTTCGCGAAACCACAAAAGTTGATTTGAATGGAAGGCTCAGTCATTATTCTTTTTATCAAAAGAAAATAGCGAAAACGAATATTTTGTTTTTCATAACACCGAGAAAAAAAAAATGAAAATATAAATATGTTATTGACAAGTTTCTGTTCATTTTTCAAAGTCAAACTTAATCCAAGAAACTCTATGTTATACCGATATTTTCATACAAAACGTGGATGAATTTATAAGATACAAAAGAACAGAGAGGATATAAAAAAAAAATATTATTTTCAACCCACTCTTTCCCAGATTATGAAGTCCCTACAGACTGTAATAATTAGTAGAATTCATTGTAACCACTTTTGTGTGGCACTGGGGATACTTTGTCACTTTTCAAGTGGGTTTGAGCTGTGAAATATACATCTAGATCGTAATGCAGCTTAACAAGAAGCTTCAGAACATAATTTATCATACTTTGGAGGAAAAGAGCCTTTGAATATAAAATGTAGAACTCAAGCATAAGAAGGCCTCATCCAAGTATACTGAGTTAAGTACGATCTAATGTTGTTTGCTAGATAAAATGAATCGAATAAAATGGAATACACTACCACCCTTTCCAAAAATCAAACAAACAGAAACACACACACACAAGCAGAAGTAGTACAATTGTTGTCGATTCGTGCATTCAATGACTGACTTTTTTATACACTCTATAGATGATTATGAAATAAACAAATAAAAGAATAGCAATTTATTGTGGTTGTTACCGGAAATTCTAAAGCCAAATTCCTCTCTTCTCTCTTTTTCTATTTTGATTTCAACCAAAAATTAGATCACAAAATAAGAACAATCGTGTTGAAGTATCTCATACCCATCACCAATCCTTCCACGCCTGATCGCTGTGTTCTGGCTTGTCCCCTACAGCAATTCCAGCTGCATCCTGTTAGAAATAATAACACACACACACACACAAAAAGCGACGAGAGCATCAACAAAAAATCAAAACCCAATGTGAATGGGCAGGGGGGAATCGAGAAATTCCGTATGGGGGAGGGGGAGCAAAGCAAGGTGCCATTTCATCCGCTGATAAGCAAACAAAAATGGCTTGAACTTAATTCTCTGGTGTACACTTTAATAAAAAGTAATATATATATATATATATATATATATATATATATATATATATATATACATATATATATACATATATATATATATGTGACCCTGCACCTCAAAACAAACAAAAAGTCGCCAGACATGACTTTTTAGTTAAGACCATATTCTGAAGGAGCAGACTTTAAGCTTTAAAATGATGTATAACTCAAATCAAATGGACTTTCCTAACCTATCTAAATAATGGAAAGAAAGCACAAACTCAGGAAAAGTGTGAACTGATAAAAGAGGCTCTGAAGTACAGTGTCTACTAAAGCGCTTAATCTTTACCAAACCGTGCTGGCTGTGCGATGAATGGGACAAAAAACAGGAAGTAAACCACCAGAGTAACAACAATGACGGGATTATCAGATTAAACTGAAATTAAGCATGCCACATTAACACATTCTGTCCATAATTGATATCAACTTTCAAAGCAGTAGCACTATCCTTTCAAAAGTTATTAGAGTTGAAAGTGAAGACTGTGGACAAGGTTTTTCAGAAATGAAAAAGGGATTCTAAAGACACACCTAATCACACTATTCTACCAAAAAATGTTTGAGATAAACTGCTTAAAAAACACACTTTCCTGCCCGTTTTATGATACCAAATTTTAGCATAATGTAAAAGAAGACCTGCTCTTTCAGAAAATATGAAAAAGTCAAGTTTGGCTAGGTTGACTCATTTCACTTATTTTCAGTCCTCACGCAAAATCAGTGTGTGCGACTTTATGTTCGTTTTGAGGTGCACGGTCACATATATATATATATATATATATGTATATATATATATATATATATATATATATATATATCTAATATATATATATATATATATATGAAGGGGTCGGTGCATTATAGTGTTAACCCACACTTTGGTGAAAAATGAGTTACATGCATTTACACCATCCTGAATCACAGCTCTATAATCCCTAAAAATGTCATCTTGAAATTTAGGCAATAAATGGGTTTTTAATGCAGTCATGTTTTTGCCCCGAAAATTAATCACATCTTATAGGCAGGAATATAATGCTAAGCCACACTTTTCAAGATGGCGACCTCCATGGTAGCAGACAGAAGGGTGTCATAAAAATATCTAAATCTGAACAGTGAGGAAACTTTTTCATCTGCAAAAATGAGTGATTCTGATTCTTAACATAACTTGTACTCTTCTGCCAGTTATGAAAATGGAGATGGGATAAACATTAATGAAATTTTAAGCATTTAATGAGTATTTTTTGTTAATATTTGTACTGTTGGGGTTAGCACTATTTTCATGCTAATTCTACTGATCTTGACATTTTTCGCCAGTTTTTTATATTTGTTGAACTTATCACCAAAATACCACAATCACTGGTTTTAGGAGCATTTTAGCATTGTACATTATGACCTATAAGAAAATTAATCAAAGTTCATGGTCTGTCCCAGCACCTTAAACTTTCATTAGTGGGTTAGCACTTTATTTATGCTGACATTTCGCTTCAAAAGGAAAGCTTCCTCAAAATTAATCAGTAGTTAAATAACTGATGAAATATATTCAAAATATAAATCTTCAATTGTTATGTGTGGTTTTTTCATCGAAATGACTTATTGTAATAAGTGTATTGTCTCTCAATTTATTATTTTTCCCGATGCAAGTGTGATCTGAAAACGTTCATATGGGTAAAAAATGTACAGATAGCTGGATGTTTGAACATGTGCCTTATCTGTTAGTAATTCTTACAGAGTTAGATCACTAGTGTAACAACATTTGAAATTGTCATTGATTAATTTGTAACTTCTTTTGAATAAAAATGCAATTTTGCTATGCTTTCACAGCCATATTTAGGGGGATTAGCTATAGACAGTGATAGAAAATGGATGAAAACAAAATGCATTTTAATATCGAATTATTTACCTTTTTTATATTATATACAAAGGGGACGCCCCCCCCCCTTCCTTGATCTTCCACTGATGAGGCAGACGATATGTGTGATAATAATTATGTGCCTTCGTTCAATCAAAATCACAATATTTAAGTCGATTGTTGTAGTCACTTACTTGATAGTGTCTGTCGAGCGTATCAAAATTCACCACCGTAATGTTAGCGCAACATGAAGAGTTACAGTATCTTTTTGTTTAATTTGTTTTCTAATTATGGTTATAAATTCATTTCATTACAATGATGCTACACGTGTATGATACAGATTTGATTGACTAGCGTTATTTGTACTGAAAAGGGGCGATTATCAAGATCAAAAGGAAGATGATACAGTAATTACAACCTACTCTTTTCAGTGGGTTTTGAAGGGATCGTAAAGTTTTGGTTGAGACCGTAATCAAGGTTTCTAACATCCTTTTATGAGATAACGAGAAACCTCTAATGAAATATGAACAAGCATGTAATTCCATGGGGGATTCAACGTTTATTTGATGAAAATGGGTTTTTAAAAGACTGAATCTCCCAAACAGAGCAAACCTAACTAAAGTGTGAACAAACCTTTTATTAGGATCGCTTTGTTGTACTTTGTTGTACTTTGTTTTTCGACGTCTCAGTTATTCCAAAACTTATCTTTTTGTAATAATCTTTGAATTCCTCTTAGAATGGTGTGCTCTGTACTATGTTATCAATTTCATTATTATTATTATTTTTTTTTTGGGGGGGGTACCTCGAAAAAAAGTTAAAACTCCAATTTCCATCTCCACCAGCACTACACCATCCCTTTAACCTAACGCAGATCAAGCGTTATTCACTTCGATTTTATCAAATTGGTTACCAAGTCTGTCATTATCCATACCTTCCGGCGATAGGTAATCAGGATGATATTTTTGCATTAAGATTCCACCAAGGAGAAATAGGATGGCTAGGGCGACAGGCACACCGATGGCTAGACCAGTGACGAAACCTATATTGCCATGTTTTTCTGAAATTCGAAATCGGTATACATGTTATTTGAAACACCTTTCTTCCATTACTAGAATTTGAAGGCATTAAAATTTCACGTCTTTTATATTGCCCAAGAAGTACTTGATTGTACAGATCCCACCGTCATACGTTTTTTGGCATTTTATTCAGAAAAATCACTATGAAAAGGAGTGAGCTCACTCTTTATCTCACTTTGTGAAAGCAATTTCTAAGTATTTGTCTGCAATATTGATAAAAAAAGATACTTCCATGAATGATTGCGTAAACAAATGTTTGCTCAAAATTATGCAATCAGAATGATCTTCCCAAAAACAATTTATAATGCAAATGTTTGTTACAAGAGATTTTGCGTACTTTTATGGTCATTTAATGCTATGACTGTTCATCAATACCAAACTCTATATT
This sequence comes from Diadema setosum, assembly GCF_964275005.1. Classification (NCBI taxonomy): domain Eukaryota; kingdom Metazoa; phylum Echinodermata; class Echinoidea; order Diadematoida; family Diadematidae; genus Diadema; species Diadema setosum. The sequence continues at coordinate 665,826 of NC_092701.1, forward strand.
CATGGTCATGATTTCATGACGAAACACAAACTATTGGTAACTTTTCACCCAACCTGATGGAGACAGAACGGTGACTTCAGCTGTCGAGATTCCACTTAGAGGATCACCGGTAGCCACGCATATAAAGGTTTCTTCTGTTCCGTCATGCACAAACACAGTGATTGCCTCGAACCTCTCGTATGTGTCGTCAGATAGGGTCGTCTGGTGCGAAACTGTCGAGTTAAGTATCTCCCCCGTCTCCTTAGACCATAACATTGAAATGTTAGGCTTGAATTCACTGACGACACACGTTAGGTTAACGGAAGGAGTGTTGGAGGAAGTTTGGTATGTGCACCGGCTTTTATTGGATTGGCTCTCATCGACGCATTCCTCAATAACATGTTTTGACGCCATCGCTTTTAAAAGAATGAATAGTATTAAAACGGCATGATTTTGTCATCTTACGTGGGAATCTAGAACAAATATTGAAGACACAAAATGTAACTAATGTAGAAAAAAAATGAAGCATATGCATGACAGACCTACGCTTGCACATAACAATGTGCACAGTGTATAGCGATCGCCTAGCTGCCCAGCTTTAATTGCCTTCAGTCTCCTCATCATAATCATATTCTGCTGCACTTTCACAAGTCCCTCATAAGGCAAGAATGGTATTGAGGTTAAAGGGGTGGTGTAGTTCTCGTTGAGGTGGAGATTAAGATCTTGATTAGAAATGTGAAAGAAGAAAGGGCATGCAATTTTAACAGGAATTAAAAAGTTCATTTGATGAAAAATCGTTCTGTAAATGGCTGAGCCGAGAACAGAGTAAAATAAAGTCGTCCTTACAAAAGGCGTGTCACAAATAAAGTTTCAATTTCTTTTGATTGTATCCTCTTTAATATTATCTCCCAAAAAGTCAAAAACTGAATAATGTTCTTACCAAAAACTAAAGCATCCTTTAAACCGCTGTGTACTCTTTACTGGACATCGACTTGACAAAATAATATATCTTTTTTTTTCTTTACCTACACATGGTGTGCGATTGTTCTCTTCGATGTAACATATTATCGTGTGCTTTGCAGTCATCACTATGGTGATGAATGGATTGCAGGCAAGAAAATAATGCGTTTGGTCTAGTTTTTTTTTTTGCGTATTGAATTTCGTTTTTTTTTTTTTTTTTTTTTTTTGAGGACTGCATCAGTCATTCATGCCCTCCTTCGTTGGTGGTGGGGACAGAAAAACAAGACAGTAAACAAAAAACACATTTGCGTTTTCCCAAAAGAACATCACCTACTTCGCATGAGACGAAAGTTCCATTATTGGTTCATGAAATTTACTCACCGATTACTTCTTTTTCTGACCGGCTCCCTTGCATCTTAATACGCCATAAGAGCGAATTTAGCAACTTTAATTACAAATAGAGAACCACAGTAAATCGTGCATCATTGTTTTACACTTAAATCATTTCATTGCCCATATGTCTAACCGGAATACTCATAAGTGATTGTCATGGTTGCTCAGATAGGCAAGAGTGAGATGGATTGGTGGGGGGGGGGGGGTATCTTTGTTGCAATTTTATCGGCAACTATATTGGATGACGGTTCTCAAGAGTGTTATAATAATAATACATTTCTTACAATCAACCGTTAAGAAAGTGGAATTCGTAAAGTCATCGCGATTCGTCAGCACCACGTCACAATGATAAAAACCCTCATCAGCAACCGCTAAGGTGGTAATGACGAGGCTGAAGTTTTTGTCGATGTCGAACCGTTCCTCCCTGCTCTCAAAGTTTCCACCAATGAAAGCAGCCTTGATCGTCGGCGGCTGCTGATCTGATTCACTCTCCTTGGACCAGAACACAGCGAGAGGCTCCTCCTGGATGTCGCATCTCAGTCGGATGTCCTCCCCTTTCCATCCCCGAACGTTGGGGGCAGTGCCTACCGCTGAGGCTAGACGATTGAAAAGTGAGTAAAGAACGCGTGTCATCGTTAAAATGAATGAATAATGTATGCTCTTCGGAAGTTCTTCCAGTCATTTGTTTGTTTGTTTGTTTGTTTGTTTGTGTGTTTGTATATTACTTAATCACGGATAAGATGCCCTCGATCAGATAGATAAGGCTCTTTTTCAGAGAAGCCATGAATACAGCATTATTCTTGTAATCTGACCGAAGTGGCATCTGAGCGAAGAATGGCAATGGCAGATAACTGTAATGACTGGATGCCAAAATTCTGTTAAACACTACGTCTAGTGCTTATATGAAAACATTATACTTAACTCCCATACATATTTAGTCTTCTCTTGTCTATATTCGTAAATCATTATGCTAGAACTGTAAAAAAAAAAATGACGACCAATGCGTGAAAAGAATAAAAACTTACCCTGTTCTTACCGAGGATGATCACAACATAGATTATAATTACAAATAAGAGCTTCTATCAGAATAACCAGTTCAGGAATGATGTAATGCTTAAAAAAAAAAAAAAAAAAAAAAAAAAAAAAAAAAAAAAAAAAAAAAACTGTGTCTGCAGGTATTTGTGCCACGCGGGTATCAAGCCAAATATCAGGAAATGAAATTTCCTGAATTTCTCTATTCCCTATTCTATCCAGAGTAGGTAAGCAATTATTATAGTCTCCATACCGTCAAGCCTCGGCTTATTTTGGAGACCGTTCTGTTTAAGTTTCATAAGCTGTTTGTATTTGTCTTGTATAATTTTACTAAAAACTATGTGTCGATATACTGTTTGTCATAAATGACATGTACATAATTATATCTGATGTAACGGAATTAAGCAGAAATAAATCAAATCAACTCAAATCAAATTGATGTATCCTCATGGATATAAACATAATGTTCCGACTGAAATGTGTTGTTGTTGATGTGTACGTGTGTTTTTGTGTGTTTGTGTGTGTGTATGTGTGTGTGTGTATTATTTAGTCTTTGTAAGAATCAAAACTCAGTCAGGCTAAATTATACTTCTTGTTGTTGTTGTTGTTATTTTAAAGATCGAAAGAAGAGAGAGAGAGAGAAATGGGGCCCTATACAAATAATTTGCCCCAGACAGCACAACATAAAACAAACATTATAGATCTTAAAGAGATATAAACAAGAATATACTTCTTGCTCTAGTTGTTTTGATTATACTTCTTGCTCTAGTTGTTTTGGTCAAAATTGCTGTAACTCTGGATGGACATGTATATGTCCTAGCTGGAAGCTGCGTTGTATTGAGCATGTAAATTTAAAATAACTTCATGGTCGTAGACATCCTAAGGGATGGTTCCTGAAAAGGCGTGATATCGAAGAAAACACTCAATGTAATATGTTAGGACGCAAAATATATATAGAAGTTTCGAAATGTTACAGATTCGGGCATGGAATATAACTATTGATTATTTTACCACTCTTATTAAAAGTTCACAGGGCTTATGGAAATGGTGCTATTAGTCTCAACTAAATAAGAGGTCTCCTGTTGACCCGCTTGCCAGTCTTTACTCGAATGCCTGTTATTAGAACAACTTTAATAGTTTGTTATAATGTAAGCGTGAAAAAAAAAAACAACACACACTAATAATCTCAACTCCCTGTGTGCTAAGATTGGCTATTGCAGACTTCAAATACAGTGTGCCGCAAATACCCTGCTCATTCAAGTAATTATAGTACCCTAATGTACTACATCAAGGAAATACCCTTATGTGTGAGTGTGGAGGATAAATCTAGCCCTCTATTTCATGTTTTCTTGAAGTCGTTTTTGTGATGGTGTGTGACTGTGTGTGTGTGTATGTTTTTGTTTTGTTTTGTTTTGTTTTTGCTTTGTTTTGTTTTTTTGGTGGGGGGGGGGGGTTATGTTTTGTTTTTGTTTTTTAGCCCTAACATTTTCTTAGTGGATTCTCGCAGCCGACGAATATTGCGACGTCATGCATGGTGCTTCCTTCACAGATACATAGGTATTTCCCCACTAGCTTCCCCCTTGCCTTAAATGCGTTGTTTGAACGAAAATGTACATAGTTATACGACCCGACAGACAAATTCCACCATAATTAAAAAATTGACCCAGACATCCATTCAATATCGATTTACGTTTTGGTCCCGATATTTGGAATTCACTTCAAGCCAGCATTCTACATGCGCAATAAAGGACGTAAAAATGGAAACCTTTTCTCCTCGCTGATTATCAGTTTCAGTTTACTATACACTTTTGATTTAACACCTGTGGCTATTTTCCTTCCTGTATTAATCAACTCCTTCCAATTAAATCAAGTGATCCCGAAGTGCAAGCCTTGATTATTTGTTAAAGGGACATTCCAGACGATTTTCATAATTTCACATCATGTAGTACATAAATCGACAACTCCATATATAGATTTGTGGAATTTATTGTGGTTCTTGAGCAGAGAAACAATACTTTGAAAAACCTTAAACAAATTACACTGAACAAGGATGATGACATAGGAGGTTCACATATTTCAGAAATGTAGCAGTGTAATTCCATTACAATACCGCTTGCTTGCGAGTTCACCTGTGTATAATCTATGCATGCCTTCTTCTTTTGTTCTGCTTCCTTGAGCCCCAGCTCATGCATTCTTATGGTGACTCTGCCATGTCATCATCCTTGTTCATTACAATTTGTTCAAAATTTTGAAAATATTCTTATTCTTCATTCCAATTATTAAAAATTCTGAAACTCTGTCCTCAGTATAACTAATTTATAGCTGTTCAAATGTAAAAATCTGAAAATTATCCGGAGGTCTCCTTTAAGGCATTTATGACAAACCCATCACTTTCACAGCGAGTTCACAATTCTCCTTTCCTTTTTCCCCCTTTACCTTCTTTCTTATCACTTCGTTACGATGACGTATTCGGCTAAGTCATTATTATGCTATGTGTAACGTGTGAAATGCGCTTCATTTTAGTTTCAATTGTACATGCATTGCAAGAAATGAGATAAGGGAGAGTTTATGCTCTCAGTCATAGGCTGCGAGCAATGTGGATATCGCTGGTTTGTAAAGGCAAATCCCGTTTGTTTAGCTATCGACTCCAACCGAAAAAAAAAAAAAAGAAGAAAATGGGTCAACTTGGACCCGCTCACTTCCCTGTTGATTATAACTGGTTGAGTCTGATATAGTGTGAGGGATATTTACCTGCACATGAAGCGTTTCTTTCAACTTTGCCGACAATATTGTCAAATCTTTTCATCACAACGTTTGCAAACCTACCACTACAAGTGATTTTGTTACGCAACTTTTGAATAGATAACTGCTGTTCAGTGTTATAGAAAAGGGAGTGAGAGGTAAAAGTGCCCCAAAGTGTTTTCACAGAGTGTTCACAGTGTGTTCATTTAGTCGACTATGTAAAACGCTCGAATTTAACAGTGTGAATATGATTTCACACTGTGGTGTGGTTTTCACGGAGTGTTCCTCATGCTTTGTTTCACCTTGTGAATCGATGACTCACATTGTGTTCACACTATTAAAACGCCCGAATGTAACAGTATGAAGAGATACCCCACTGTGTTTACACTGTGTTTCTTATATTGTGGGTCCCTGGTTTCTTTCCAGCAGGGTTAGCTCACTGCTGTGTGTGGATGGGCGGTTCAGAGAGTCAAGCTCTATCAGAGATAGGGAAATGATCTCATGCAAAAAGCTCACACTGAGGTATCATACGCATGATATCTGGCGTGTGCATTGGGCGCGATGTGAGTGGGTCCGAAAAGCTACTACAGCATCCCATACAACACCGCGCAGAAAAGGAGAGAATCTGCTGTTCAGGATTGTTTCTTTTTTTTAAAGTGAAAATCTATAAGCTTATAGTTCTAATATTCTTTTCACATTTTTTTTTAAATTTCTCAGTATTAGATTAATGTTTCGAAACACGCCCTCTAAACCTGACTAAACGTATATTAATCCTAGCTTGAAACCATCTTCGGCCTCCCAGAATGGTCGGACGTGGTACATCAATTAAACGTGGGTGAACCCTGCTAAAATTTCATTAATGCGTTTATCTCTTGACATGATGATGGATTTAATTCCAGAAATACTCAACATTCAAGAAAGATCAACAATAACAGCAACAATAATATCTTTGTCGAACAGGACAACTTTTTTAGTTGTGTCATCGGTAGATTATCATTATGATGACTTACAGAAACAAAAAACTGTATAAAAAAACAAATAAGGGAACATTTGCAATTGACAGGAATACGCTAGCTTGTATCTATGAAACATAAGGAGAGCATTTTAAATATTGCATGAAGTTCATTTTCATAGGGAAGCACTTGAAGCATTTGAATCATTTACGAGTGCACACCCTTTTAGAACGAAACATTAAACATGAATGGCCATACGCTTTGTAACATCATGATTTTCTACTCGGTTTGTCGTTCAATTTGAACACGCAATTAGTGAGTTCAATCAGCGGGACCAGGTGACCCTAAAACAACACGAATGAAAGTTCATTGTACACTCTTAGAAAAAAAAAAGGTTCTTTTGAGCACCATTAAATGGGTCTCAGCACTGTCACTATAATAGCGATACCCTTTTTGGTGATTGTGAGAACCTTTTTTAAGTGGTGCTTGTCGGCACCTTTTGCAAAAGGTGCCCATTAGAACCTTTTCCCCGATGAAATGGTGCTCGTGGGTACCATTTGAAAGGTGCCCATGGGCACCTTTTTTACTCTTTTCAAAAGGTGTTCATGAGAACCATTTCATTGGAAAAGGTTCTAATGGGCATTACTCAATAACTGAAAACCATAGACATTTGCTCTTTCAGAAATCCGCAGAAATGTATTTATTCACCTTAACTTTTACAATCTAAAGGTGAGGTTTGTATTTGTCATGTTATAATCTGTCAAATAATCTTAACAAAATATTTTCATTTGTTCACTAATTTTTTTCCACACAATATTTGTCATTTGTGTACCGAGCAGTTCTTGAAACACCATCACACATCTCTGTTCAGATGATATGAAATAGCAAGAGGTGCATCAGGCTTTTGAAATACATAACAAAATTTCTAATTCTCTATGAAATAATTCCTGCATGGATGAGATACAGTAATTGTGTCAGTCTTCAGATATGCAGAAGTCAACGTTTACCGCATATTTGATAGTTTGTTTGGTGTTGGTTTTTTTTAAGCATATTTGTCCTAAAAGCAACTACAAAGGGCAGGAAAACAATTCCATTACTAGTAAACAGGACCTTTGGTATTGTCACAAAATACATACATTATATTACTGGTATGATACTTGGGAGAGGATAAGCTTTACACTTGAATTAACTTGTCTTTGTATACGAGTGACTTTTTCTTTTTGTTCTGCAATTTGAAAGCACCATAGGCACATCTATACAACTGCAAATACAAGAAGAGTATAAATTCAGGTTAATCATGACCTCTGACAATTTACAGCATGTCCTACAAAAAAAAAAAAAAACACACACACACACACAAAACACATGGGCGTCACCAGGGGGGTGCGCTGGGTGCGTACCCCCTTCAGAACCTTAGAAAAAAAAAAAAAAGAAACCCTTCAGTCTGCGAGCGGCCTCAACGCCAGACGCTAAATAATTGTTCTTTTTTAATTTTATTTTTTTTTTTTTTTTTTTTGCACCAGGAGGAAAAAAAAAGAGAAAACAAAACAAAACAAAAAACAAAAAACAATCGCACCCCGGCTCTGGCAGCACTGATGCTATACATACAGTGTTTATTATATCTATCGACCGTACTGTATATACGTAAGATACATTTCATTCATTGTGCAACGGATTATAAATTCAGAAAATGCATAAGCTCCGTCGTGTCGGAGGGGGATACCCCCGCCCACACCCACCTACCCCGTTATAGGTCTCCAATCAGTGGCGTAACTGGTGGGGGGGGGGGGTGGGGGGCACATCCCCTCCCCCTCCCCCATCCGCTGGTACCAAAAAAAAATATTTAAATGGTAATCAAGGATTAGTAAACTGCTTTTGATATTGACATGAAAAGGTGAGCAAGAATTTTTTTTTAGATTTCTTTTAATCATAATTAAAGAGGCATCAATAGTGTGAAACATTGTTCAAAAAGCTCGGAGCCGACAAAAGATTGTGATTCAGCGTGATTCCTGGTTGGCATTCTAAATGATAAGGAGGATGGAGCTGCAGTGTACTCACAACATCCGAACAGCAAAGAGTCGCTGTAATGTTGCGCAATGTGATGTAGAATGTACACCTCAGTAACTTACACTTCGTTGTATCAAAGCTAGATCACTGAGTGTTACATACTATAGTCTCTATCAAAATACCTTGCATTGCCAATAATAAGACTTGACCTGCGCTATTTCCTAAGTGTTCCATGTATAAAAAACACACACACACAAACACAAACAATTAGGGGATGCTCTAAAGTGCAGATTTTGGACATCCTTCCCCCGCTTGGTCACTTCGATGGTCATGCCTCCCCCAATCATGAACATAAACCGACATCCTTGACTACCAGTGGCGCACCGCCCCCCCCCCCTTAATTTCCAAAGCGAAAAAAACAAAGCTACAAACGGCAGTTTTTGGACTGTAAAATGTCAAAATTTTCATGCTCGCTCGCTCCGCTCGCTCGCTCGTATTTAATTGCTATATATGCCATTCTCCTGACAACGGCGTAGCCAGGATTTCATCTTAGGGGGGAGCGGTTAGTCTGCGAGGGAGCGAAGCGACCGAGCCCGAGCGAGCGGAGCGAGCGAGGGGGGGAGGGTGTGGGAGGGGGGTGTCCCCCCCCACGGTAAGAACTTTTTTGCATTTAGATGTTGTAAATGGTGCAATTTGATGCATGTTTTTGCGCGTTTTATCGACGTGAAACAGTCCCACTTGTTTATGGTAGCAGTTTATTTTGATGTAGATTATTATTGAACAATTTGCTTATAAAAGGGTATAATTTAGATACACTTCTTGTATTAATTCTTTTCACTGAATATCATGAACGCGACTGGACCCGGGCTAGCGGAGCGAGCGAGGGGATAGGGGAGGGTGTGGGAGGGGGGTGTCCCCCTCCCACAGTAAGAACTTTTTGCATTTTGATGTTGCAAATGGTGCAATTTGATGCATGTTTTTGCGCGTTTTATCGACGTGAAACAGTCCCACTTGTTTAAGGTAGCAGTATATTTTAGTGTAGATTATTATTGAACAATTTGCCTATAACATGGTATAATTTAAATACACCTCTTGTATTAATTCTGTTCACTGAATATCATGAACGCGACTGAACCCGAGCGAGCGGAGCGAGCGAGGGGGGAGGGGAGTGTTTGGGAGGGGGTGTCCCCCCTCCCACGGTAAGAACTTTTTGCATTTTGATGTTGCAAATGGTGCAATTTGATGCATGTTTTTGCGCTTTTTATCGACGTGAAACAGTCCCACTTGTTTATGGTAGCAGTATATTTTAGTGTAGATTATTATTGAACAATTTGCCTATAAAATGGTATAATTTAGATACACTTCTTGTATTAATTCTTTTCACTGAATATCATGAACGTGACTGAACCTGAGCGAGCGGAGCGAGCGAGGGGGGAGGGGAGGGTGTGGGAGGGGGGTTTCCCCCCTCCCACGGTGAGAACTTTTTACATTTTGATTTTGCAAATGGTGCAATTTTGATGCATGTTTTTGCGTGTTTTATCGACGTGAAACAGTCCCACTTGTTTAAGATTGCAGTATATTTTAGTGTAGATTATTATTGAACAATTTGCCTATAAAATGGTATAATTCCAATACACTTATTGTATTGATTCTTTTCACTGAATAACATGAACGCGACTGAACCCGAGCGAGCGGAGCGAGCGAGGGGGGAGGGGAGGGTGTGTCCCCCCTCCAACGATAAGAACTTTTTGCATTTTGATGTTGCAAATGGTGCAATTTGATGCATGTTTTTGCGCGTTTTATCGACGTGAAACAGTCCCACTTGTTTAAGGTAGCAGTATATATAAATTTAGTGTAGATTATTATTGAACAATTTGCCTATAAAATGGTATAATTCAAATACACTTCTTGTATCAATTCTCTTCACTGAATATCATGAACGCGACTGAACCCGAGCGAGCGGAGCGAGCGGAGCGAGCGAAGGGGTAGGGGAGGGTGAGGGAGAAACCCCCTCCCACCGTGATAACTTTTTACATTTTGATTTTGCAAATGGTGCAATTTGATTTTGCAAATGGTGCAATTTGATGCATGTATTTGCGTGTTTAAACGACGTGAAACAGTCCCACTTGTTTAAGATTGCAGTATATTTTAGTGTAGATTATTATTGAACAATCTGTCTATAAAATGGTATAATTCCAGTACACTTCTTGTATTAATTCTTTTCACTGAATATCATGAACGCGAGTGAACCCGAGCGAGCGGAGCGAGCGAGGGGGTAGGGTAGGGTGTGGGAGGGGGGTTTTCCCCCTCCCATGTGAGAAGTTTTTACATTTTGATTTTGCAAATGGTGCAATTTGATGCATGTTTTTGCGTGTTTTATCGACGTGAAACAGTCCCACTTGTTTAAGGTAGCAGTATATTTTAGTGTAGATTATTATTGAACAATTTGCCTATAAAAATGATATAATTTAGATACACTTCTTGTATTAATTCTTTTCACTGTATATCACGAACTCGACTGAACCCGAGCGAGCGGAGCGAGCGAGGGGGTAGGGGAGGGCGTGGGAGGGGGGTGTGTCCCCTCCTACGGTGAGAACTTTTTGCATTTTGCTGTTGCAAATGGTGCAATTTGATGCATGTTTTTGCGTGTTTTAACGAGTTGAAACAGTCCCACTTGTTTAAGGTTGCCGTATATTTTAGTGTAGATTATTATTGAACAATTTGCCTATAAAACAGTATGATTCAAACTCGCTAATCTTCTTGCATTAATTCTTACACTGAATATCATGAACGCTGTCTGTTCAGCAATCAAACAGAAAAAGCATGCACACAAGGGTGTAGATAGGGGCATATCCCCTCCCACACGAAGGTGATTTTGCGTTTTCAGACCTGAAATTCAGCGATCTGGTGCAAATTTTTGGTGCAACACTTTTTCATCGAAGTGTTAAAATCACGGAATTTAGCTCTTATTCCGAATGTGCACCATCTGTGCGTATGTATAAAGTCTAGTGAGGTAGAACTTAGGGGAAGGGGGATTCCCCCTCCCGCTCGCGGAGCTTTTGCGTTTTTAGAATTGAAATAAAGCGATCTTGGTATAGCCACAGTCTACTTCTTTGCATGGCGGGGGGGGGGGGGGGGGGGCGAGCAGGAAGAAGGCGTTGGCGAGTGTTATCTCCACTCTTCCCTTCCGATGGAGCTTTTATCTTTTTAAGGTTGAAATTGAGATATCTCGTATACGCATAATACGCATATTTGATGGAATCAACATTTGGGTAATCAAAAAACAAAAAACAAACAAAAAAAAAACTGATGGGGGGGGGGGCTGAGGGAGGAAAGGGTCGATTAAAAAGGGAAATTCCCCTTATACATGAGGGAACCTTCAGTTTTCGGAATATTAGTGAAAAGTCTTGTGCACTCAGAATTATTCAGAATTTTTTGTAAATCTAAAAAGTGTACTTAGCTAGGGAAAGAGGTATAGAGGGGGAGGGTTTGGGAGGGGGATACCCCCTCCCAAGCACGAGAGATTTTGCATATTTTGAATTGAAATTCAACGATCTGGTGCACACTTTGAGTGAAATATTAAAAAAGAAATATCTTATTTGATGAAAGGTTGCAAAGGAGACCCGCTTCATGTGCATGCATACAGTATACACGCATTTTCTTTTCCGCCTCCCAACTCCTCGGTCCAAATCTTAGGGGGGGCGACCGCCCCCATCGCCCCCCCCCCCCCTGGCTACGCCAGTGTCTCCTGATGTTGCTGCCAGTATTAAATTGCCAGCAGTTGCACCCGGTGTGCCCCCCCCCCCTCCTTAATTTACAAAGCGAAAAGGAATAGGTACAAACGGCAGTTTTTAGCTTTTAGACCATAAAATGTCAACATTTTCAAGCTCGCTCGCATTTTAATCAATTCAATTCAATTCAATTCAATTCAATTCAATTCAATTCAATTCAATTCAATTCAAACTTTATTCATTTTTCGAAAAGAACATAAACATTTCACTTTCTTGGGTAACATAGAATGAGGCTGCATAATCAAAACAAAGTACATTAAGAAAACATAATTGTGGAACCTTGGGGTAACAAAAACGTTGTAAGGAAAATTAATTGACTGAAGTGAAACAGACGATATAATCGTTCATGCCATTCTCCTGATGTTGCTGCCAGTAATTACCAGGAGTTGCGCCCGGTGCCCGCCCCCTTAATTTCAAAAACGAAAAAATATAGCTACAAACGGCAGTTTTTTTACTGTGTCAAAATTCTCAAGCTCACTCGTTCCGCTCGCTCGCAATTAATTGTAATGCCATTCTCCTGATGTTACTGACAGTAATTGCCAGCAGTTGCTCCCCGTGCGCCCTGCCTAATTTCCAAAGAGAAAAAAATATAGCTACAAACGGCAATGTTTTGCCTGTAGAATGTCAAAATTTTTAAGCTCGCTCGCATTTAATCGCTTTGCCATCCTCCTGATGTTACTGCCAGTAATTGCCAGCAGTTGCGCCCGGTGCGCCCCCCCCCCCTTTAATCTCCAAAGCGAAAAGATAGAGCTAAAAACGGCAGTTTTTGGACTGTAAAATGTCAAAATTTTCAAGCTCGCTCGCTCGCATTAAATCGTTGTGCCATTATCCTCATCTTGCTGCCAGTAATTGCCAGCAGTTGCGCCCGGTGCGCCCCCCTTCATTTCCAAAGTGAAAAAATATAGCTACAAACCGCAGTTTGGGAATGTAAAATATCAAAATTTTCAAGCTCGCTCGCTCCGCTCCCTCGCATTTAATTGTTTCATGCAATTCTCTTTTTTTTTCTTTTCACAAAAAGTCCCTCCGTGGGAGGGGTATCCCCCTCCTACACCCTCTCTCGCTCGGTTGCTTCGCTCCCTCGCCAAGAATCTCACACCTCACCGTCATATGTACCCCCGTAATAGTCCTTCATAGTATATTTATTTTTACTATGCTCTGTAAGCGCGACTTTTACACTCTTGTTTTTACAAAAAGTTCCTACCGTGGGAGGGGGTATTCCCCTCCCACAACCCTCCGCACTGAAGGAGCGGAATAGATCATCGCCGTCACATAATGTACCCCCGAATAGTCCTTCATAGCGAGAGATTCGTGCATGGTGCATGTATACAATCACATGTATCATGTACAATATATAGAGTATGTGTAAATGTACATGATGACACAGGAGCCAATAAATCAAATAAAAAAAAAAATCTCACAGTTTACATTTACTGTCAAAACGCACCCCGCCCCCCCCCCCTTGAAAAAAAGCTGGTGACGCCCCTTAAAAAGAACACATCGTTTTATGATGTGAAGGATAACAAGAATCCCAAGGGGAAAAGAGCAAGGATACCACACCCACACAGCTTCACAAGCATGAATGAACAAAATTCCTCAACCATGATCTAAAATATATAACATTGGGAATCAATAAAAATTTACACTTTTTTAAAAGCAGAGCCATAAATTCATTAGAGTAAACTATACAATGCAGGCCTAAAGCTGAGGTTTGAATTTGCTGCCCTATAACCTATGACAATATGTTGTTAGCATTTAATTCTGTTTACCATTTAATTTTGTTCACCAAATTTGGCAACAGTTTTTAAACACCACCACCACCACGTACATGTACATTTTGTATTTCTGCAAAAACAATAACTGGTGACAAGTGGTACATCAGTGCTTTGAAATAAATTACATAATCTTCAATTCTCTACACGATACGTTATTCCTGCGTGGGTATAAATGCAATAAGTTTTACCAGTCTAGGTGCAAACTTTAAAAGTGTGCAGAAATCGACCACACAATGACTGGAGAAGTATAAAGAGCATTTTCCGCTTGTGCTTTTAAAGTTTAAAACTATGAATGACTCCACTTCTCAGATTGGCATCTGGTCTGATCTCATTACGCCTACCCTCCACCCCCCCCCCCCCACATACAGTTGATACAAAGCTGTTAAATGCAAATTATGTGAAACATTATCACTGGTACATTGTAAGTTGCAAATACTGTATTGGGATCATAACAAAACATATTATGTGACCCCCCAATCACACAAACCAACAAAAAGTCGCCAGACATGAATTTTGGGTTGACGGCAGATTCTGAAAGAGCAGCTATAAAATAAACTATACGTCAATGCAAACGGACTTACCTACTCTATCTACATGGTACTTATTTCTCAAAGATTTTCTCAATCAGTCGTCACGCCGTATGCAAATTAGGCATAATGAGGTTCCGTGTGCCAGTGTTTACTCGATGCGCATGACCGTCTCGCGAATTTGAGCTTTCACGGGATTTTGCAAGACTCTGTACAAGCTCCAATACAGTTGCCATGCAGTTAGCGCTAGTGTTTACGATTTCGATATGGTGGGGTGAGTCCAATTACCCGTTTCCTACTCTTCATTTTGATATAAAACTTGTCCATACTTAAAGATATTTTCAATGTTTAATCTCTCGTTAAATTTACCTTATATTTTGCTCGTAGTTTTGATGTATTCGAAACATAAACCTCTATTTTGCTGGATCCTGGTTGGTATCAAACTTTTCATACTCTATTTTTTTTTATTCGGCAGAGGAAGCATGTACCGATACTTGTTTTAAAAAGCGAAAAGATGCAATATCTGTTAAGTTACTTAAAAATTCGTTAAAAAAACTGACTAAAAAGAGACTTGCACCGGAAGTTGCGATCGCCGAAGTCAAGATTTTTCCTACATATGGCGCGAAGCTTGGCGTGTCGTTGAAAGTATTTTGTTTGCATTCATAATATAGAGCTGCCAACATTGAAATGCAATTATCCGGGAGACTGTTCAATGACATGCTTCTGATTCTATGCTGGTTCATAATTGTTCATTTCCAGAGAGTCTTCTGTGGAATCGGGAGTTCCCCCCCCCCCAAAAAAAAAAGAAGAAGGGGAAATTAACATTTTAAATAATCACCCTGAGGAGAAAACGAAACTGCATGCTTCATGAATCCAGGCCTTCGGGCTCTAGAATAATAATGATAATACTAATAATAATAATAAAAACATGTGGCATGAATAATAGTTCATCAGATTATTTAAGATTGACATTCATGCAAATCATCAGTAGTCCCCAGCTGCAGCTTCCAAGTTCCAGTTAAAAAAAAGAAAATAGATAAAATTGAAAATAAATGGATAAATCATAATCTGCTAGCGGACATATCATCAAAACCAGAAATATAATTTGAAGGAGTGAGAATGTCCAAGGAAAAAAACAGACACAAGGTTATTTTATTTATTAAACCGTACCTTGCAAGACAACTTGATGTAAAACTAAACATGAAAAGAAAATCACAATGGAACATTTCAGAAAAGAAAAGGCATGAGAAATATCGTAACAGAAATATTAATATACGGGACTAAACCCAAGTGTTTTGTTGTTGTTGTTTTTTTTTTTTTTTACGTGTGAAATTGCTGACGTGCTCGTATCTGCAAGTAGTCAAACAAATGACAAATCCATACGAACACAAAGTGGCGATAACGAATCCTTAAATGATTATCTACGACATTTTGACAGATGACAGAATAAACCTATTATAATAAAAGTACACACGTTATCTACACAGTCTTCGAGACCCGACACAGGAAGTAAAAAAAAAAAAAAAACACACAGTAGCAGACGATGTGATGACGTCATGCAACCGTCGTTTCTGATCATCACGATCGAGCATTGTACGAAGGTGTGACATACTGCTGTAATTTGCTGGATCCCATGAGGTATAAAAGATAGAGTGACTTGATTTTTCCATATTTTGAAAATAAGATAATCAAGTATCCTACTCATTTAGTTTGAAAGAGATGCAAGGTGGTTAAAGGCATAGTTTACCATTTGCAAATGAAACAAAAACCCAGCATTAGTGCTTTAAACTAGTTCTAAAATGCGAGTTAGGGATAGAAACAACCACTGTAAAAAACTGAATCCGTTTAATCGATGTTAAGTATTGTTAAATACACAAAATGTGAACAATAGTTATAATAAGAATACTTCCAGATTAAACCGTCTACAGTTACGGTTTATTGAGAAAAATATTGATATCTCCTTATATTTTAGGCTTTATTGCAAAAATTTTATATGGTAGGTCGTTTTGTGATACAACAGACCTACACATATGCATCAAATGTGATATCTTAAACATTTTTAAAATCACTGCTCCCAAAGGTTAACTGGACCTTTAAGAACGTATTCGACCCACTTCTTTCGGGTTTAAATTTTATATTTTCAACGCGTGAAATTACTAATATTTTTACCCTAATTCCCTTTCCAATATTATCAAATCATTGTCATTAAATTAGACCTTGAGCTTTCTTCTTTCATTTAATGTAAAAATGAGCTGTAAATGTTATGCTGGGGCTGCACAACGATAGTTTAAAAAGAACACTGCACAGCTAATTATGTGTTCATGACCGCTCCGAGCGTGCGTACGTCCTCCGCGCTCTGTGCGAGATTCGCACGCCGTGACGACTGACAGTTCTCTGGCAGCATCAGTGTTTTCTCTTTGACTCAGCTCATTCTTCACTTCATACGGTATATACTGTCCTGCCATGGCTCATCGTCTATGTTGGCTTTGGCCTCAAACCGATGTAGTTTTATTTGTCTCATGTTTTTCTCTCTAGATTTGGTTTTCTTTTTTCCACCTTTTATTTCATTTGTTTTTTGTTCGCTCTTCCCTCTTTTCCTGCACTTTTTTTTTCTCCTCCTTATGAGGTATCCACATAGTGTTTTGAGTGGGTACCTCATTTTTTTTCACAGAATGTATTGATATATTACAGTATGAATCATAGCTCATTTTGTAATGATCACAGACATGAACATGTTATTCCCTGCTACGTGTGTATCAACGTGTGTATCAATGTACAAAATATGTACATGTCAAACTTTTGAATTATTGTATGTGCATTCTGTTGAAAATGTGAAAATAAAGTAGGAATTGAATTGAATTGGTATACAGCTGGGGAGGGTGCATACCTATAATGTTCAAAGGGATGGTTGTCAACATTTTGTTTTAATGTGTTAAGAGTGCATAATTCCCTCGAATCGTTGCATGTATTTGTCAAGGGTATTACCATTTACCCTGCTCTCCAAAAGAGGTATGTTATCGTGAATTTCTCTTTTACTGTGTATGGAAATTAAGTGGAAAATTATAACTATGTATGATTTTTCTTGCATTTTCTTTATATCTCGCGTTTTGCGGATAGCCTTCATACACAAAATGGCAGCCTACCATTTGAACGGTTTTAGGAACCATACGCTCTAGAATTTTTGCTTCAAAAAGCTATAGACTTTTGACGTACTAAAAAAAACAAACCCGACAGAATCTTAAGTACGCGGCTGAAAAAAAAAAAAAAAAGCGAAGTCTGAGTTTTGACGTTATATCACGCCCACGCAATGATACGCTACGCCAGTCTGACAGACAATCCTTTGACGGTGGGCCCAAACAATTTATACCCCAGACACTTCCTCTTCTCAAGAATAACGCGTGCCATCTACATGTCAGCGAGTAACATGTGTATGAATGCGTATGCTTTTTCAATAACTGTCGACTCCAATCGAGATTCTTTGGCTGTGTCTGTATACTTAACATAGACATAAGTTATCCAAAATGTAAACAGCACTTTCTAATACGGAGATTCTCTAATATAGTGGATGCGCTGTGGCATAGTGGATAAGGCTCCCGACTCCCGATCGGAGGACCCGAGTTCGAATCCCGCTCAGTGCTTACTTCCTTTTAGACATGCTTTTTTATCCACATTATCCCTCTCGACACAGGTTTATAAACGTTTATCTGACAACAATAGGGGAATTAAAATGGCAGGGCCCTCTGGCAGAGCAGTGGCAATACTGACGAGGCTACCCTGGATGAATATTATGACCTTATTGACCTACGTTAGATTATCATTTCAGAGACGGACCAGTCTTCCCACTTCATGATATCCCCACGCTACCGGGTCTTAATTAAAGTAACAAGATACAAAAACATTTAAGAAAGCAGGAGGTAATCTTTGAGCATCTACCCAAAACAATGTAACCAGACCATGTTTTTAATTTTAGAGGAAACACCCCCCCCCCACACACACACACACACACTACTGACATCTACTGACTACAACTCACTCCGATATCTAGGCCTACTTATGTTAGGCGTACTTGCCACACATTTCTAAGGCCCAATGATTTTTCTAGAATCTTCCAAATCAAGTTTATTATCATGCGATTTGCAATAGCATTTTTGGTTTGTGAGTAGAGATTTCCTGCATTCTTCTATAATGTATCCCATATACTGTTCCACATATTATTAAGACTTTTTTTTCTTTTGGCATAAAGCCATCCAGGTTCAAAGTTCCCGATGGATTTTTCCATTTCGTACGCGGCTGCATCCTTTATACTTCTAGCCGCTTCAGTGTCGTCTAAAGTGCTAGGTATAAATGGCACATAGTGTCACAATGGTTGAATACAGGGTGCACATGCCGTCGGTGCCTGCGTGTATAAATGCACGTCGATTTCTGTATGATGTCTCACAAAGGCATGCACACCGTAAAGGACCTTGTGCAGCGCAAATGCAAGTTGATTTATGTTGATCTCAATACCGTCAACGACGCTTTTTTATTGGCGAAACAAGCATAGCAATCATACTGGCGATATATATATAGGTCTATATATATATATATTTTTTTTGAGGGGGGAGGGGAATATTTTCTTTCAGATGACTTTGATAAGCTCATTAAAAAAATCCAAACCAAGATTTAGTCGAAAATGTCATATGTCAATCACAGTTATTATGATTTACAGAATACATTTCAATGCACATTTCTTAAAAATGATCGCAACATACATTTGTCCATAATTATTGCTTATAAAATTTCCGAAAGACATTCTATAGAAAAGTGTAAGTTATGTTCAGTTAAGATCGATAATAGACATTATTTTAAAGTATATGACGCGTGTGTCATTCTTGCGGCCACATAATTATGCAATGATCATTGTATAAAAAGAGTCAACAAAAAATAGCATAATGTTGCATTACACGTACGTGGTCTCAAATGGTTTGAATAGTACGATAGTCTTTTTCTGAGGCAGTGCCTTACACTCTAATACTGTGTAATCATTTTGCTGACTCTCTCAATTCACATACAAACCCTGTAACCGACACATTTCACGACAACAATTCAATGACATGTTTCACTGTTTTCTGCAACCCCATCCTCTGGTAAAATTGCTATCTAAACTGTTGATAAAATTGAAGCACTCTCAACAAAGTTTTCAATGAGGTGAGTGGGGATCAAACTGATACTAACTTCATCATTATACACGCTGCATCTACACATTAAGGTTCATTCGCACTTGTCTCATCTGACCCGGATTGTTAGGCTATCCCTACACTCTTAAAATGTTGGGTGAATTTAGTTGGGTAATTGTTGGTTGCCAAAAAAAAAAAAAAAGATAAACGAAATCATCATTCTGGGCAATTATCACCCAATTGAGCTTTTACGTGATTAAACCAACATCGGGCAATTACGTTAACTTCAATATTGGGCGAATATTTACCAACAGAATTGGTAATGGAGAGTTGGGTACTTCTTGCCCTGCCGTTGTGTAAGTGACGCATTCCCTTTGTGTGTCGGGAATTTTTTGTTGGGCAACTGACACTTGGGCAGAAATTCGCCCTATATAATTTACCAACATTATTTTGCACATTAGGTATTTCTTACCGTTACTTGGGTAATTTTGTTAAGTTCCTTTCTATAAAGTTGGTAAATTTTCATGGAAAAGTAAAAAAAAAAAATTGTGAGGGTACGCCGCGTGTATGTGTCTATGTATGTGACGGTGTGTGTGTGTGTGTGTGTGTGTGTGGTATAGGTCTACGTATGGGACGATGGCCGAACCTTACGATTGTGTAGGGTGTGCCAAGAATTACTGTAGGGGTTCTCGGTTTTAAGAATGGGGGGGGGGGAGGGCGGGGGACAACACACAGGCACGGTATTGTCATTATATACATTATAATAATGTATATATTAAAAAAGCAAGAACTACATTGTGGACGTATAGGCCTTAATGACATAATTTTCTTACGTTTCCCTTTATTCCGTCAACACCAGAGGGTTAAAAAAAATTAACATTGTGGAAATATCTGTCTGTGCGAACAAACTACAGGATACTCCTATGCAATATTGCTAGTTTGTGTTTTGTGTGTGTTTGGGTGTGTATGTGTGTGTACGTGCGTGTGTGTGTCGGTTTGTGGGCAAATAGTTAGATGACACACTTTGAAACCCATATACCTGACTGGACTTGCTAACCACTTCATTGCCAGTGATTAAAACATTGAAATTTTGATGCCAGTTGATACCAGCAGGGAGGTGGCTCACCTCCTCGATACCAGTTGGTTTCTATTGGTTTCTACTGTGTTTTGTTCCGTTTTGTTTTGTTTTTGCTCATGAATATTCATAAGTTATTCAAATATTCTTTTCGTGAAAAAGATAAAATATTGTTAACTTAAATGTGTTTTTTATGATGTCAATAAACTCTGAAAAGTCTGAAATGTATTAGAAATTTATTGAATATTATTGCCGTGCTATTCACAATTTTAACTTGTACCTTTGATGAGGTATTTTCATATCTTTATAGTAAAAGTGTTATCTATATGGTAACCATGACTTAAAGCATTACAACTAAATGACCGTATAAATGAAATATCACTGGTAATAGATATATCTAGGATGTAGCCAAAGACTGTTTCACTTGTGGGTATATACGACTAGCTGTATAGGTTTATTATAGGTTAGATAATAATATGAACAATGTCTTGACATTCACATGTTCTGGTAAACACCCATATATCAATTAAATTCAACACAAAATGTTTGATTAACCAAAATTCAACTTACTAAACAGTTGGACGAATGGAAGTAGGGCAATATCTAATGGGGTATAATGTTGGTTGGCAAATAATTACCCAACTCCAAATATAACCAGCGGTTGGGAAATTGCAAAGTTGGATAAAGTCTGATTGGTCAACAGCTGATGGGCAATTTAATTTGCCCAACCACATAGCAAACTCATTACCCAACATCAGTTGGGCAGATTTTAACTAATATTTGTGTGGACAGCATGGTGCCCAGTGTTGGTTAAAAATTGTTTTTTTTTTTTTTTTTTTTTTTTTTTTTTGGGGGGGGGGGCGCAACTATTTTTAAAGCGTTTGACAACGAAAATGACATCGATTTTATGCAATGAGTGGGGTTTTTTTCGCAAGTCAAGCACCCTATCCAATGGAGTCCTGAATTTATCAAATTTCATACTCCAAATGTAACATATATTTCATGCTCATTCATACTATTTCCAAGATATTCAGGTTGGCTTTCGTTTTAAACATACCTTTCAGGGACATCATTTTACAGATTGAGTCCCGACAAAGATCAACAAATGGATTGAGTTTCATAGATTTGAAGTTACACTTACCTTCTGCAGCAGTACCAGAAAACACAGAAGTAGTCAATGTTAGTAGCAGAACGAGGGCGTATCTTCTCTCCATCATAATTAGTCTACGGCTGACACTTTCCAGTTAGAATAGAGTCAATGTTCGTTTTGATCGTGTTGATCGACAGGCTTGTCAAATAATCATTGCAATCGCAGTTTTCTGCAAAGTGCAATCGTCGAGAACACCCAGGCAAATGTAGCTTATCAAGACAGAATGGATTCGTATGTAGAAGAAAAAAGGCAAGGGGAGTGCACTGCTTCAAACAGTGCGGACGCACCCATTCGCTCTTTTGTCACTGTTCCGTTATGTTGCAACCCACACAAAGTGGCGTATATAATAACGTTCACATTGTTATTTCACGGGAGACTGCATCAGATATTTCATATTCAGCAGAGACGTTGAAATGCCACTGGTATACAAAATGATGTTGTATGTAATGTGTATGCCCTGTTTGTCATGTTCATCAAGTAGCGTGATGTTTGCGTGATGTTTGCGTGCCGGGAATCGGTGTCGGAAAGTTTGGAGCGGGCTTTCCTTGTGCAATGCTGTTTATAACGTAGCGTCCCAGTGAACATCGGAAGCTATGTCATTCTCATAGAGTGGAATATGCCACGAGGAATCGTCGTTATGCTTGGAGCGGTTAATTATTTCCCTGAGATTAAAAAGGTTGTTGATATGATAAGTCATTTGTCTAAACAATAAGGACGAAGTGGGTATCCCCCGCATCCTCCCCATTTCAAAGTGTGGAGGGAGGCTCTTCCGTCCTACTAATTAAGAACTCAACTTGCTCCACTATACAACCAGTCAACTGAATGTAATACTCATTGGTTTCCAGAAGTACCTGTAAGGGGACTCAAAACCGTGAAGAGATAGACATGTGTTGCGGCACAAAGTGTCCCTCGCGGCACAGGGCGACAATTTGTGCAGGGAGGGACGGCACAGATTGTTACCTCTGCACAATTTGTTGCCTGGCGAAAAATTGTGCTGCTGGTGCAGTTTCCAATTTCTGACCTCAATGGCGACAGTTTGTGAAATAAGCAAAATGATGGTAGCTGCACAAACTGTCGTCGGTCGTTATCTTCAAGCTGCAGAAGATAATACTACTATCAAGATGTACTACGAATTGTTAGGTGCATGGGATTGGTCTTCCTTTGGTATGCTTGGGGTGTGGTTGGACTTTAACTGATAAATGTGAAGTGCGTGTGTGTGTATTGTATGTGTTGTGTATGGTGTGTAGGTGAGTATGTATGTGGGCACAGCTGGGGGTGTGTGTTTGGAGTACGATAATATGTGTGGAGTATGTATATTTGGTTAACATGGGAAACTTAAAAAAAAAACGTTAAAAGTTGTCATTACCATTGTGTGCATGTATGGTGGTTTGTTTGTCTGTGTTTTGATTGCATGTGTGCAGTGTGTATGGTGCTGTATGCCATGTGCAGTGGTCTTTCTGTGAGGGTGGATGTGTGGTGTGTATGTGTAGGGATTCACATGGCCTGTGGTATGGTGTGATGTTTGGTCGAGTCTTTGTGTTGATGGCGGGGTTCTCTCTTTCTTTCCCTCTCTCTCTCCTCTCTCTCTCTCTGTATGCGCGTGTATAATCGATGCGTATATATGTATACATGATGTATGTGCGCATGTATGCATGTATATGTGCATGCATGCGTTTGCGTCTGTTTGTTTGTGTGTTTTCCAACGGACGTGAAAGGGAGAGTAAGGGACCACCTGCGACGTTTATCCGTCCGTCTTTCGTCCGTCGTCCCAACTTAACGCTACAAAAACCTGAAGAACTCTGTACCCAGGGTTTCAACAAGTTTCAACTAACCTTGGAGGGAAGGGCGCTCATATAAAGTTGTACATTTAACCAAACATGGAGGTCACCTCGAAAATATGGTGGAGGGGAAAAAAAGGCCAACAACAGACAAGGTATGTTTGTTATTTCCATCTAGGACGTAGTAACAAAAAGTGAAGTGAAAGGAAAATAATGAAACAAAAAATCATAAGCATTCAAGGTAAAACAATGCTGTTTAAACCCATGATGTATTGTTTACATACATTGCAAACTGGAAAACAATTATGTTGTGAGTATTATTTTCCTAAACCTTTCGTAGGAAAACTTGTCGGCCACGATAACTTATTTGGCGCATTAATGTCGGAATGCACGAACAGTCACCAAATAAAGAGAAAAAATGAAATTTACAGTTCATTGTATAAAGTTAAATCAAGCCAAAGAGAATCACACTTTATTGCTAATACACATTGACACATACTGCTCTACAACGTCATAAGAATTATAACACCAAATGCTGTCATAAATAAAGATGTCGTCTATCTTAATTTGATACGGAAACATAAAATCACAATTGTCGCGGTCGTTCTATTCTACATTTTTCCCTACTTTTTATATATTAAGCGATTTTCTCCATATAGTTTAATATGTATGTTAGCCATTGTAACCAATTGATTCTATGGGAATCTTTATTGAAATCAAGTTAAATATAAACATAAGCATCAAGCTTATTAGGAGATAATAATCTTAATCATGGTTGACTTCGGGGACAATGGCTACACATCAACGCAAGCAGATACTAATTAAAATTTTATAGTTACACTCCCACGTATATAGGTCCTACAATATTTTACAAGTTGAATTGAAAGAAGGGACACGTTTGGTTAGTATGCAACGTAATATACTTACCACCATGCGCAAGCAGACACAATTCGCCTCGCATCAAATGCAACCTAAAAGTTGAGCCAGTTTCTTGTATCAATTTATTACATTCAGTAAGGAAGTAAAAAGATGAAATGGAACCTTGTTTAACCACTTTTGACATAGACACGTACCTACATTTAACGGTTGCACAAATGCGAACACATTCTTAATACAATGATACTAAATTTATTGGAAAATAAACATCAGTAAAGCATTGTCATAATGATGCCACTATGCATTTACTAAAATGTTGCACTGTTAAAAAAAAATAACAGAACACACAGTAGATTTTTTTTTTTTATAAGTGGCTATCCCGTAACAAATCAGCTTTATATAATACTAGCTGCCTCGGCGCGCGATGCGCGCGCGCCTCGGCAGCTAGGCTCGGCGCTACGCGCCTCGGCGTCCATTGTCAAGTATAGCGAGGTGCCCGCACCTCGTCAGGGGCCCGAATACCGTCACCCCGCTTAAATTTGTTTTAAGCACACTAAACAAAAATTTATGACCGGGAATGTGTTCAGTACGCTGGAAACTTGGCAGGGCCACCACAACCAAGCAAATTGTGGTGAAAACCGAACAGTTTTTGCGAAAATCTGAAACATCCAGCGTGGGATGCATTATTTATGACCAAAAGAGGGCGTCCTACGACCTCAGACTTAGCCAAGGCCAGGAGTTGTAGAATAATTTTAGCCAATCACAGAGATCCTTCATGGACTCAGAAAAATTATTACAAGCAAAGAAATGTATTTTAGAATGTCTCTTATTGGCCAAAACACCTACCAGGGGTTCGAGCCTGCTGAGAAAGTAATCAATATTCATGTTTACAGCGCGCATGTATCTTTGTTGCACTCCATGTGTTGTCCCAGCAACTGCAGTGATCTCTTACGCGCGGTATCGTGATATCGATCGATCTCCTCAGAGAGTGCGTGGATATCTGATTATAAACCTAGCTAGCTGTGTGTGTCGAATTCCATCTACGTTAGTGAGTGTTGCGTAACTTCTCTAGGTTTCCCGTCCATTTCTCCCTCTTTTTTCTCTTTTGCTTTCTTATCATTCTATATCTTTTATTCTCAAAAGTACAATCGTACTTCTGAGAGTGTTTTGTTCATTATTTTAAGTGATCATCTCGTTTGCAACAATTTAGAGGTGAGTTTTTGTTCGAGTGTTTGTTGAGTTTTTTGATTGAACACGATGTAGATTATCTACGTGTGTGCGAGAACATCGTTCTTTGTATGGTACCCACTCGTTTGTTTTCGAGTTAGCATTTTTACCGTAAAGTGTTTTCATCGTTCGTCTTCGAGGCATCGGGTTTTCACCCTAGTTTTCCTCATCGTAGTTTTTTACCTCGATTTTTTTTTTTCCGGTGCAAGATGTTCTGTGTATTTTTTCTACGGTAAAATACCACTGTCGATAGTCTTCGTGTATTCAATACTTGTTTTCCACCTCCGTTTCATTTTTGTGTATAACTAATGTCTAGCTAGGTCTCGTTTGCTGATGTATTTTGTGAGAGTGAAGAGTATGTGATGATGATGGGAGTGATATTCAGGGATTTGCTGTGGTTGAGAACTTGAGATGAAAGTGATGATGATGTTAATGTCCATCTGGTGATGTTGATGTACGAACCCTTATGATGCAATTTATTTCGTGTGACCATGAGCATGACGTTGATGGCGAGTACGACATGACACGAGTAGCCTAAGCCGATGACGAGAGTGACACTGAAACAGACAGGAATGGTCTAGAGACCTGCATTTTATCATTTTTTTTTCATTTTGCTTGTTCACTCGGATTTAGTGCTACCAAAATTTGTGTCTCTAAAGAAACTCAACCAAAAGCTTGACAATAAGTTTGCATTAGGTCTATTCTGTAGTGAATATTAGATCTAAATGGCGATGCTAATTTATTTAGTTTTCATTTAGAACTTGATGAAATCCCGTTTTCTTTCCTAATTTTTCAACTAATAAATTATTTAGAATTGTACTTATAATCTGATGTACTGCGTTCACCATTGTGTTAAATCAATAAAAAAAAAATAGCCTGCTGAGCAGGTATTTCATTCTGTCCTCTTCATTTCCTCCCTATCCTTTTTGTTTCCTTGCTGTCACTTTCTTCTTTGACCCTGGATGGAAAAAAAATCCCATCTTGCCATGTAAAGACAGAACACATACCATCATGAAATATTATGACATTAAACTAATAAAAGAAATATGTAAGTGATAAAATTCTTATTTGTGAAAATAAATGATAAATCAAAGGTGATTTCTGCGAAGCAGTTCTTTCAAACTTCCAACAGCTTCGATAATGAAGCAAGTGAAATCTGAAAACTATCGTGGCAACAAGTGATATCGATAGGGAATTCTGACTAAAACTGTCACACCATTTGATGTTTGAATTTGTCTTTTTTTTATTGGCTAGGGTTATAAAACTATAGACACCACCGATAAAATCACAATCGCTCTCAATTACAATCTAACAGGAGCAGTAGGGTAGGTACGACTCTAGGCGTTTTCACATCAGCCCGATGTTTCGAAATAGCGCGCTATTTTAGACTTGATTTAAGAATTTTTGTTTATTATTACTTTTTTATTCAAAAGTCTTTTTTCTCTCGGACTGAAACCCTCCCCCCCCCCAAATATTTCATAAGATTATTACACTTCTAAAATATATAACGAATATATCAAGTATTTTAATCGTGATTTTATGAAGAATTAGAATTATTATGAAAATATAAATACTACACGGGCTGAACAATGAAGTCTAATTTCGCCCCAAGAATTTGCAGCACACCGCGTAGCTGGTGCATTCCTAGCGTTCTTGTCGCACTCGATGCACGCAGCAGTCACATTGCACATGTTACAGTACGCGTTGTATGAGTACCTAGTTCAGTTATCTCATTCCTGATCTCGAGCGAGGAAAACTTTGAAAATCCTCTCAAAACTAGGCCAAACATGATTTTGGGACATACATTACAGTGTCAAGACCTTTTCAGTGGACATTGATTTCGCTATTTGTCTGTTTTAGCTCTTGAATGTACGACTTCTTACGTCCGATTTGTTTGTACCATGCCACGTGATGCGTGTTTTTTCAGCCCCATGCTTCCCCTACACACAAGCCATCGCGATCGAAGTTTGAGCGATAGCGATAACACGTGCGGAGCAGACATGCGGATTCCAGCACAGGGTAAATGAGTAGTTGAACGTATCACGATTGTAAAACAAATCTTTTTCTATGTCTCTGCAAAATTGAATTAGGCTATCTAAAGCATAGATAGATTATGATACATTATAGAATAGATTAGCCATAGCAAGAACTTGCTTACATGAGAGTTAGTTGATAACGTTGCAAAATAAAAACCCCGTCATTGAATGGAATGTCCCAGCATTATCTCGGGGGCTCGAGGACACTATGGACACGTCGATTTGCAAGTGGGTAAGATGTGATTACAGATAGGTTGAAATGAAGATGATTTATGAATAAAATACACAGAAACATAATATTTTTCATTATACCTTTTCAGTTTATTATTTCTTTTCATAAAATTGACATAAACTAGTGCTGTATTGAGTCAACTAAGTGCACATTCGCACGAGTGTACACGCATCATCCCTCCTGCCTAGTGGGAATGACACAGGCAGTGTTTCAATACAATGACCTATGAATGCCCTTGGCGTTCCGCCTGAGTGCACCGAGCAAGTGCGAGCAGCAGCAGCAGCAGCAGTAGTTCGAGACTTTTATATATATAGATAGTTATATCAGTTCACCTCCTGTGCATCACATCCCCATGCAAAGTCCAAAATTTGAATTCAAATAAAGAGGGTTTTTTTCTACCGATCCGTGACACAGGTTACACTATTCAAACGAAAATACATTTCAACATAAAGAACAAAATCCTATACCAACATAACCTGGTTATAAACGGTTCATTGTTGTAGATGCATTCAAAAAAAAGTATTGTTGCCTATTTAAAATGAGTATTTTTGTCATTAACAACTTTGCCCAAGATAACGCATATAATACGCAACAAGAATTGAACATAATTGAGATACACAAGCATGAAATGAAAAGCACTCACGCATCTCTCCACGGCTTTGACTACAAAGTCTTCTACTTTTTTTCTTTCTTTAGTAACCAAAAGAACATGTTCAGATAGATATCAATGATGCTATATGACCCTTGGGAATCGTGGATCAAATGAGTATAGGTCAAAATAAATGTGTGACCTCAGCACAAAGAATAAATTCTTGACTTTGTAGGTTATATTTTTAGTGTGCAGTTAGTGTGTAGTTGATCCACAATCCCACTCCAATCTGGAATATCTCCTCGTTAGATGAAGGAAAAGAGGTAATGTTAGCTTTCCTACAATTAATTCTAAGCAACTTCGCTCTATAAGCACGGATCGTTGTAATCAAACTCATCTTAAACGGATTACTTCACGAGGCAAGTGCTAGAGGGCAGCATGTACTGACAATCGAGACAGCAAAATTCACCTGATCAAAAGCAGTACCTCATTATAATCGTGGGGCTTCCGAGTAACATTAGAAACATTAGACAAGAAACGAAATATATTTTCCATGACAAAATAAATACCCTGGGCATCAACTATATTGTAATCTACGAAATAAAGAAAAAAACTAGCAAAGGGGAATAAATAAGAATAAAGTGCTTTGCATGACACGTGCACGTAAACTGCCTGTTTGCTTTCATGAAAATCTTTTACACGAACACAATCTAGACTTAGGCCTATCTGTCTAAGTATCTTCTGTCATGTCCGTCTGTCAGTAAAAATGAAGTACATGGGAAACAACTGTAGGCCTGTTTCGCCAGTAAAGAAAAGGGAAAATTGATTGTGGTGGCGGCAAGGACTACGATTTGTGCAAAGTAAAAGAGAGCAAAGGAGAGTTATTTTGTAGGTGCACACCTGTCTTTCAATCTAATATGACTACATCTTTGCAATAGATAGCGTACGTACAGGGAAGTATAATACTTGACTACAATGTTCTTTTAAAATATGAGATAAAAAAGGCGAAGACGCACCAACACACATACTTTCATTTACTTATAGCATGGAAGTATGGAAAAGAAATGAAATGAAATTTACAATATAAAACCACTTAGATACATTCAAACATTCCTCGATATCAAAATAACTAATGAGCTACAATAATGACACATATTTTTCAGTATGCTATAAAATACAACATAAATAACTTGCCTTTTTTTTGTACCTTTACCCGTTGAGGCCGAGTCCCGAGTATACCCAGGCAAGTGTCTGAAATGCGTGTTGTAGCAAAATAAAACCGTCGTCGTTGTCGTGTTTTACTGTATCACACATTTTTGATATTTTTCGCATGCTGCTTTCTTACGAGTCAATGTTATATCAGATTTAAACACATATTCTGATTTCTTGAGATTCACATTTGTACACATGTTTAGGCAATAAAAGCACAGTGACATGAACAATTTGATATCGCATCCACATTCATAACGATGAATCCGTTAAACGAATCTGTTATAGTATACACAGAAAAAGCGAGTTGCCTTTACATGTGGAAATTTCCGATCATCCCTTCGTATCTTATGTAACGATAAAATAGAACGGAAAAAAACTCTCCCACACAGACACCGCATAACATTGACTGGGCTAAATGACAAATAATACCCAGGAATTATCGCATGTACATGATATCATATCAGCATGACTATTATCCGAATTGAATACATGTGCAAAGTCTGTTTGAAGACAAATTCACAGCAGAAGGATAGACCACCCATTCTGTAACAGCGTGAGTCATGCTTATTTGTGTAATATTGAGAATTTCTCTCTGCATATCAAGAATCAAATTGTTGCTTAAATTCAGTTTTTGCAAGGTGTGTCGGATGTTTGTCCACATAATGGTCCATCGCTGAGAGTAATATTGCAGTAAACGTTTCAACTTTGAACTTTATTTTCACCTCCATCAAAATGAACAAAGAAATTATGTACATTGCATATACACGGGATATTTGTGATACAGAACAAAATTTGAAAAGGTACATAAGAAAATTATGAAAATGAAAAGTAGATGCGATTACATCTTTGTTAAATACATAAAGCGTATAATACAAGTCAACTAAGGATGAGGATGGAAGTGGAGGGTCCCACTAAGAAGCAAAGCTTGTACGATATGGGACCCTCAGAAAATACACAAAACATCAATATAAAACACAATAAACGAACCGATGTCAACTGACATCAAAATGATTGGGAAGAGAAAAAGAGAGAAAAGGAAAGGAAAAAAAGAGGGAAAAAAGAGAGGAAAAAAAAAGGGAGAAAAAAGTGGGAACTACAGCATGTGCCATCGTGGACGCAAGCAATCTAGATTTCATAATGTAAAATAAGTGATAAAATACAAGCTGGATTGAATGTAATGCAAAACATTTTTTATACGTAGTTATGTTGGTAAGAATGCAGGAGAAAGAGAAAAACACATCGTTATATTTAGAACACAGACAGGGACATACTTATGAGGACTTATGTAAAAATAAATGATGACTTGACTGAGATGATAAAGGGAAACTAACTCTGTTGGGTGTTGTAAAATTTCAATAAAAATGATTTTGATTTATTCTTGAAGGAATTCAGAGATTGAACTGTTGCAATGTTACTGGGAAGTGAATTCCCAAGCGTTGTACAGCCCAACTATATAAAAGTGTTGAATAGTGTTAAATACTTTACATTAAAGTGTTGAATACTTTATATTCAAAGGAGAAAGATGAGCCAGGAATAATGATAGAGTTTATGAATTGTTTTGAAGGAAGGAAAAAAAGTCCACATCCTCTACTCATGGAAGAAATTCTTTAGAGTTTCGGTAGAAGACTATCCAAAAAGGGTTCAGTAATGACAATATCGTTCATGTTCGAATGCATTTTCATTTCAGAACATTTATATCTTACTGGTAAAAAGTATTACCGATAGTCAAAATCAAACCGATAGACAAAATCAGTGATATTGATATTCATAACATGTTTACAAAATACTATCTTAACAGTAGAAAACAGTCGTTATACGTGTAATCAATATCATTATTATGAGGCACCACTTCATACAAACGTCAATGAGCAGTGCGCTCAATTGCAGAAGAAAATGAGAAAAAAATGTGTGAAGTTCTTTTTTGTGCATTTTCACGTATATTCCTGGTTCAATGTCTCTCTTCTCGTGCCTTTGTGATCTCGCTTGCCAACGTTTCCTCTCTTGCTTCTCCTCTACCTCTTCCTGATTTTATTTTGTTCTTGTTTCGCATTACTCAGTCGTCGGTCGTGGTTTATCAGTGTCGGCATATTGTTTGTGACGTTCCAGGTCTCCTGACCTGATTTCGTTCTCTTGCTTGTCTCTGCCATGGATATCAATGGTGCATTCCTCTTAATACCTCCTAGCTGGTCCTGGTGAGAAAGTACTTCTGCAAACATTTCCATCTTTGCTCTTTCCAAGTTATTGAGAAGCTGGTAAATTTCCATGCCAAGTAACATTGTCTGTTACGCGTCTTTCCCGTTACTCTTAGTAGCTGCTTTTGCTGCGTCTCTGTTTGAAAATGAGAAGCAATGATAAGAATGGTGAACAATACCACTAAAAACATCATGATCATGATCTTGTAAGATACACGTTGTTATTGTCGATATAAAGAAAGACATCTCTCTTAATGTTATGCTTGATATATTGTGTATCTACGTATCGCACATATCGTGTATTTCAAGGAAAAATGTATTTCACTGTAGAAATGTTTATAGGCTTTCATACGGCCCATGTGATTTTTTTTTCTATCAGGAGCTACTTTCACTTAAAAATAGAAATACCTTTTCAAGGATCCTTTTACACATGACTGAGCGAATCAAACCTTAAGTTTTAATTATTATTTCCAATGGTTCTATATCTAACTGTCATCTCATTTCAATTACTTTTTGATAAGTTTCGATTATCTTATTTTACAGGTTATTATTTCTCTTTATTTGCCACTTTCGCACATCCGACTCAGGCGACGGCGTGCGAACTTCGCATATTCCGCTGAAACGCAGAAACCCGCCGAAACCGATCGATAAATCGCGAACTGCTGCAGTAAAATGAACATGTTTCTCGCGAATTTGTTCCTCTCACATGTAGCTTGAATTTGATGTCGTGATTGACTATCAAGCAATTTTTTTTTCTATCACTGTTTTGTGTGCAAAAGTCACACCTTTACAATAATTTAGCTACTATAATCATTTGAAAGAACAAGGATCACAGATTTGTTGTACAATTTACATCAAAGAAAAGCTTGGCATCTTTTCTTCAACTTTACAGTAGTTATGTCCAACTTAACAGATATAAGTAAAAGTAACACATATATGAAATACAGAATGTTTTCTCAAAGCAAGACAACATTTGTGTTTCAGAAAGATGTGGAACACAGGGTTTTTACCATAGCATATAAATACATAAATGAATAAATAAATATATTTATATCTGTACATATACATAAATATACTGTACAAGTATGTATATGTACATATATATATATATACAGTTAAACTCGCCTAAGTCGACGTCGCATATGTCGAATAATCGCGCAGGTCGAAGATTTTAAAAAGTCCCGATTTTTCTCCATTGACTTACGTGTATTAATTCACTCACAAGTCGAATTTTTTAAGTCGAATACTCGCCTAAGTCGATGAAATTCCAAGAACACTTTCACGGAAAAAAACATTGAATTCACTGTGCCTAAGTCGAATAAGATTTTATTGTGTAATAAATCACTGTCAAGATGACGAGACGCCAGTTTTTGTTTACATACAGTATATACAAAAAGAAACTTTGCGTTAATAAACATTAACGTTTCATTAACGCAAGCGGTTTCACCTGAATCGTTATTAACGCAAACTAATGATCGGGAAAATTAACGTTTGTAGTAACGATGAGTAACGATCCCAAGCGCAAATTAACGATGTTTCATTGACATTAACGATATGTAACGCAAGAACTCACGCGAGATTTTGGTTTCCGTTACCCAGACCTGGTAGCCCCTGCCGAGTGTAGCGATCTATGCCTTATATACTTAGCGGAGTCTTTTCGCGAATCGAATCACGATTTCGCGAATGGTTAATATGCGAGCGGGGTCACCAAAAACGCACGCCGGGCCACCCCCCCCCCCCAAAAAAAAAAAAAAAAAAAAGAAAGACGGATGTTTGCCTTCAGTTTTGGAAATGAACAGCGGTAACAATCGGCTCCATAAGATGCTAGAATAAATGTAAGATGTTTGCTCTTATTTTTGGAAGTGAATAACGGTAATATTCAATGTCAATAAAGTGTCTTGCTGAAGGGCAAATATCGGGCACACCGCTCCAGCTCTCGGCTCCAGAGTAGACAACATACATGTACATTATACATGTGTACGCGTGGTGTAACTGTAAGTCGATTTTTTTTTCGACTTACGCTCAAGTCGAAACTCGCCTAAGTCGATGTGTTTTGCTCAGTCCCGAGAAGATCGACTTATGCGAGTTTAACTATATATATATATATATATATATATATATATATATATATATATATATGTATATATACCCTATGTGACCGTGCACCACAAAACGAACAAAAGGTCGCACACACTGATTTTGTGTGAGGATTTAAAATAAGTGAAATGGGTCAACCGATCCGATGTTGACTTTTTCATATTTTCTGAAAGGCCAAGTCTTCTTCTACATTATGCTAAAATTTGGGATCATAAAACAGGCAGGAAAGTGTGCTTTCTAGCCGTTTTTCTGGAGCATTATTTGGCAGAATAGTGTGATTGAGTGTGCCTTTAGAGTCCCGTTTTCATTTCTTAAAAACCTTGTACACACTCTTCACTTTCAAGTCCTATAACTTTTGAAAGGATAGCGCTACTGCTTTGAAAGTTGGCATTGATTAAGAACAAAATAGGATAATAAGGCATGATCAATTTCAATTCAATCTGATAGTCCCTTCATTGTTGTTACTCCGGTGGTTTACATCCTGTTTTTGTTTTTTGTTTTTTTTTTTTTGTCCCATTCATTGCACATCCAGCACGGCTTAGTAAGCGCTTGAATAGACACTGTACTTCAGAGCCTCTTTTCTCAGTTCACATTTTTCTAGAGTGTGTACCTTCATTCCAACATTTAGATAGGTTAGGAGAGTCCATTTGATTTGAGTTATACATTATTTTAAAGCTAAAAGTCTGCTCTTTTAGAATATGCTTTTAACTAAAATTTCATGTCTGCCTACTTTTTGTTTGTTTTGTGGTGTAGGGTCACATATATTATACAATTGTGGGTTTTGAGCTGGAAAGTCACAAGTACTGTAGTTACGTATTAAATACCTGAAACGGCTTGAACGATACGTGAAAATTAAATACACGGTCACTGATAACAACCATTATCATTTCCAATATTTCCTGTAACAGTAGCACACAACGTCACTATAATTCAAACCTACACAATTACGTGCAACAACAAAATTCAGCCCCATTACAGAAATTTATAGTTGGTTTGGGAAGTTAACCGTTATACATTATTATTTATTATATTATTATATCCTTAACATGAAGATCTTGAAACACGTGGTGAAATTCACCATAACTGTGAATTTTAACAGAAAGCACCCCTCTATACTCCGTATATAAGTGATATGCTCTGTAGTGTATAATAATGTGAAGCAATAGCATACTATGTCTTCAAAAAGGGTTTATAATTGATCGCCACAAAGGATGACTTGCTATTAAAGAATGACAATTTTTGCATGAAACATATACCCCGAATAATGAGGATATTCCGAGGATCTTTGTTTTCTCATCTCTTTCGCACTCAAAATACGAGACACGGAGGTGATTGTTAAGGGCAGTTTTTGATGACAGAAAACCAAGGGGGGGGGGGCATTTCATAAAGCCTTTTGGTAGGATATTTTTATGACAAACGGTTACAAGCTACTAATATACTTGCATTAGACTGGCTGAGGGCAAATATGTCCGACAAATTGGTCGGAAAATAACGCTTCATGAAATGTCCCCTCCCCCAGAACACGGTTAAGGTGTGAATTTTGATATATTCACGACAAGAGATCGTAATCAGAGTTATCAATCCTGGAAGAATTAGGATGAACCAGCACTTCTGTTTTCTCTCTTCTCCCCTGGTAGGGTATAACCAGTCATTTTAATTTTGGTACAAAGGTGTGCGCGAAGAAAATACTTCTCGTCCTTTTAAACATGTTAAACCCATGGACAAACACGTCAAATGTCGGCGGTCGATGTCAAAAAGTAATAGTGTCATTCTTTGGTTTTTGATATCATTTAAGATTATCCTGTTGGTTGTGATTTTTGTTAGGGAGAAAAACATTCTTAATTTTTAAAGTCCCGTACATTTGGATAAAAACGTGGATGACTACACTAAATTTGATTCTTCCAAGTAATGTATTATAACGAAACTGACAATTTTTCTAAGTGACGGTAGTAATTAGAGAAAGGGGAAATAAAACAACTTTGATAAACGGAATAGCGTAAAAAGGTACAAGCCGAGACTGTCAAATTATATATATAAAATATATGTCACGTGCATTACAAAACCAACAAAAAGTCACATCCTTGGATTTTCCCCTGATGACTCAAAGGAGGTGAAATAGTTCAACCAAGTCAATATTGAGTTTACATTTACTATGGACAGAATGTTATAACAGAGCATGCTCAGTTCCAGCTTAATCTGAAATTCCTCCATTGTTGTTGCTACGATGGTTTACATCCTCTGTTTTGTCCAATTCATCGCACAGACAGCACGGCTTGGTAAAGATTAAGCTCTGGAATAGACCGTATAGGCCTACTTAGGAGCCTTTTGCTTGTTTTTCTCAGTTCATACTTTTCCATGGTGTGTGCTTTTTTTCCCAAAATTTAGATAGGTTAGGAGAGTCCGTATAAATTAAGTAATATACAATATCATTAAAAGCTTAGAGTCTGCTCTTTCGGAATCTGTCTAACAAATCATGTTTTTGTGGTGCAGGGTATATATATACAAGCCATCATGTTCAAAGTACTGCAAACGATGATTAGTATATTTTGAAGGTATGGTACACGAACTGAACCTATTTTCTAGTTTTGAACCATACCCAACACGTTTCTGTCGATGAGATGATCATTTAGATTGCATTTTTATGTTGAGGTAACTGATTAATTTCTGCAAAGGTAACACAGTGTATTTCAGAAGATTTATGTCTTTATTTCATCACAATTATCATATGGCACTGTATGATAGTGTACTTATTGTCCCCGCCGAACGAGTTCGAGCAGGGGACTATGAAACGGGCTCCGTACGTGTGTGTTTCTGTGTGTCCGTCCGTCTGTCCGTCTGTCCGTCCGTCCGTCCATCTGTGCGTCCGTGTGTGATCAAAATGTTCAATTTGCTACTTCTCTGTCATTTATGAGCCAATTTTGATTCTGTTTGCTTTATATGATAGCACTACATGGGAGCTTTGAAACTTCTACACAGAATTTCAGTTGTGACCTTTGACCTTGACCTTTGACCTATTATTGTATATTTTGCTTCAAAATGCTACTCCTTCGCCATTTCTACCCCGATTTTGATTCTGTTTGATTTATATGATAGCACTACATGGGAGCTTTGAAACTTCTACACAGAATTTCAGTTGTGACCTTTGACCTTTACCTTTGACCTATATAGTACATTTTGCTTGAAAATGCTACTCCTTCGCCATTTCTAACCCGATTTTGATTCCGTTTGCTTTATGTGATGGCACTAGGTGAGGGCTTCAAAACTTCTACACAGAATTTTGACCTTTGACCTCTTTGACCTTTGACCTTGATTTTTTTACCTGTATTGTACATTGGCTACAAAATGCTACTCCTTCGCCATTTCTAACCCGATTTCGATTCCGTTTACTTTATGTGATGGCACTAGGTGAGGGCTTCAATACTTCTACACAGAATTTTGACATTTGACTTCTTTGACCTTTGACCTTGATTTTTTACCTATATTCTACATTTTGCTACAAAATGCTATTCCGTCACCATTTGTAACCCAATTTCAATTCCGTTTGCTTTAAGTGATGGCACTAGGTGAGGGCTTCAAAACTTCTACACAGAATTTTGACCTTTGACTTCTTTGACCTCTGACCTTGATGTTTGACCTGTATTGTACATTTTGCTACCAAATGCTATTCCTTCGCCATTTCTAACCCGATTTCTATTCCGTTTGCTTTATGTGATGGCACTAGGTGAGGGCTTAAAAACTTCTACACAGAATTTTGACTTTGACTTCTTTGACCTTTGACCTTGATTTTGACCTATATTGTACATTGGCTACAAAATGCTACTCCTTCGCCATTTCTAACCCGATTTCGATTCCGTTTGCTTTATGTGATGGCACTAGGTGAGGGCTTCAAAACTTCTACACAGAATGTTGACCTTTGACTTCTTTGACCTTTGACCTTGATCTTTTTACCTATATTGTACATTTTGCTACTAAATGCTACTTCCGGCGGGGACATATATTACGCACCGCGTAATTTCTACTTTTCCTTGTTATATTATGGCACATTATGCCCCTTTATAGATAAATGTTGTAATGTCTTTTCCTTGTAGATCATGATAAAGGAAATGACTGGCCAAAAGCGTGATCAAAGAGAAAAGTAGATAGCAGCGTCCGAATCAAATGCGCTTTAGACCGTATTACAATCATAGTCATACCGTCATCCAAATATATGAGACATTACAATTTCTCTCCCGTTCTAATAATCTGTTGAATGGAAAAATATGTCATCGAAAATGCGTGAAATTTGTTCACGGTGTTTAGTTTATTCAATTATAGTACGTGCATTGTTTACAACCGAGGGTTTATTTTTTTTAAATTTCCTATTATTTCTAACTGGCTGTCCCAGTAAAATGTCTATCTAATCTTCAGGATATGATACACGACGAACGAAATACAATCTTCTCAATAATGTAAAAACATTAATAGACATAATTCAGTCTGATTAAGACTACATTTCACAATTGATGAGAAAACATCAAAGCACCAAACAACGACATTTACCTGTGTGCCTTCCTTCCTTGATAATCAGCGAGCAACTCTCTTAACGGTTTTCCGCCGATAGTTATGCCCTCTACCTGTAGCATAACGAACAAAAACACAATAGATCTTGTAAGTTTCCCGTAGCAATTCAAACCAATTTTTATTTTGCTCTTAATGATTTTTTTTAAAAAATCAACAATTAAGCAACACAGTTTAGCAATTACACTTTGCGTTCATGCTAATAAGAAATAATAAATCAAATTTACTGAAATAAAATAAATAAATCGGTAAAAATACCTATATATTTCAAAACATATTCTCCTAGTTAACACAGGCTTCAATGGATTATGGACGAATGACAGGAAACCAACTCCAAAAGATTATGATGTCAAGGTTTGGAAGATTTAACATGGTTCAATATTATCGTTGCAACGAAATTCTCGGGATTTCCCAGCGTTTTATAAAAAGTTTCGTTATAGCTGAGCTGTAAAGTATATAATGAAGAGATCATAGATTATGATTTGGGGACCTGAATTTGTCTTTTGTTGTAACGAAAATTCCGGCATAATCTTGTTCGACGTAGTGAAGTACACCAGCTCCACTACTATTTCAGACAATAACATGGAACTACTATCAAATTGCATCGATCTGAACAGACGGATATCGGAAAATACAAAAATTAATCTTGTGTAATGTTTAATGTTAATGTTTTGCTAAAAGGTTACTCAGTACGTACATTATTCATTGATAAACACAAAATACTATGTCTAATACTTGCTTTATTGCGTGTGTCATGTGATTCCATAGTCGCGAAAAATACGTCAGGTAGGTTCTGGAAGTTGAGATCGGCACGTTCGAGAACAGGCAGACGACAAAGAAATTCAGCCAGGTTTGCTGATGCTGCTGGTATTGATTCCCAACTTTGGTGTGACAGCATTTTAAGCTTGCGGATCTGCAAAAGGAGGAAAATATCAACAAACACGTAGATGTCTGAAGATGTGAATCTTTTAAGAATCAATATCAAATAATCTAAAATACTTGTCTAAAAGAAATACATATAAGAGGTAATGAAATCAAATATATTACAGTCTAGTGCCGGGTGTATGGAAGTTCTTATTCTCCTGTTTTTGGTTCCTTTTCATTGTACAATTCAACGATTGTTCAATATTTGTTTTAGATTAAAAGTGGAATAGGAACCAAAGAGAGAAAATTATATTTTTTCCAGTATCATCCCATATTGTAATTGTTATTCAATTGGCCGTCTATTTGCATGTAAGGTACTTATAACAAAGACTAAAGGACTATCTGAACAATACAGAAGTCGACTCAATCCTTCTCGTAGTTTCAATGAATTCGGCACCTGCAATTCCCAGCATTATGGCAGTTCGTCAAATTTAGGGCAGAAAGTCCTTTCCGTAACCAATTTAAGAATACTTTGCGACATGCGTAATTTTTATACAGACTCCAACCCAAATAATTTCTGTAACTACATGCTCCCACCTTGTCCACGTCGAACTTCATTTAAAAACCAAAGAAAAACAAACCAACACCGCAAAAAAAAAAAACGCAAAAAAAAGAATGAATGTCAAATTCGTCAAACAACAAGACAGGAAAAAAAAAAAGACACATTTCTTATAACGTTGGTCGTGCGAATCGTGCATCCCAAATGGTAACCTTCCACAAGAAACATACTTTCGTTACATTTTGGGGTATCGAATTTAATATAATGATATTTACAAATCCTTCAGCGCAATTGTAAACTTGTAAGATAAGATCCCATTTTCTTCTCATGCAAAGACTCGCCTAATCAGATAAAGATGATTACGCTAGTAACATTATATCTAAAAATTGTCAATTTTCTCCCTCTGAGTGCCTGTTCTCTTGATAGAATAAAAAAGTAGTGTTCTCATTCTGCTGATGGTCTCGCTTTCTTTGTGATGATTATCATTTTTCTTCTGTGAGCAATGTCATTTCTCCAATTAAAACCCCCTTCCTATTTTATACATATAATATCTTAGTGGAAAAAATGAGCGAACAACCATCGGGATGCCAACCCGAGACCTATGGATTTCTAGCCCGTTGATCTCCTGATTGAGCTATAGAAAGCCCTGGTTCGTTCCAGAAACCCCTTAATTCTCATTGCTCAAATGGTCAGAAGCCATAGCTGTGTGCATGTGTGTGGCACACACGCAAACAGAAGGAACGTGACCTAGTTCATTGATCTTTTGTTCTTGCAACTGAATTCATGTGTTTTTTTAGTATGTTAATGTTACATGAACAATCACGTATGCCTGATTGAAAACTTGTTGATTTTTGCATTTTTTTTCTTATTTTTGTGCCTTGGAGGAAAAAAAACCAAAGCTGTTCACCCATACATGAAGCTTTCCTTTATATTGACTTACCACATTGTTAGGCAATTAAATTTCATTTTATATGGTATATGAT
The DNA here is from genome assembly GCF_964275005.1 of Diadema setosum. Lineage (NCBI taxonomy): Eukaryota > Metazoa > Echinodermata > Echinoidea > Diadematoida > Diadematidae > Diadema > Diadema setosum. Next base: position 706,565 of record NC_092701.1, read on the forward strand.
TCATAAAAAGTTAGCTAAACATTCTATAAGAAATATAAACTTGAAAAAGTGTTTACTTTCTTTTTTTGTGCAGTGTAAATTGGTTTTGCAATATTTAAAGCATTTCCCTATTTCGGAGTGGCAATAGTTCAAAAATCTTTGAACGATGTAAACACTTAACAAAAAGAAAGTTCCCCGTAAAAACAAATCTTCGTAATGTATGAATCAGGAACCTTTCAGAAAATCTGAGCACAGGATCATGTAGCTGTAATTCTCGGCTACCTTTCATTTCAGTTGATGACAGTGCGCAATATTATCGGATTTCATACTGCAGAATTAGAATTCTTATCTTTCTTGGTTTTTAATCTGCTCATTCAACCGTGAAATTACGTGAATTCTGTATAAAAACTGTTCAACTCACGGTTTCAATCTCGATTGATAGATATTATCTCGAAAACATGTCAAATCGGCAATTTTGGTAATTTTCACCTCGTGTTCACTCAACTATGAAATTTTGTGCACAAGTCACATCGTATGATAAGAAGCCCATAAATTATACGTTGCATGCCTTTCAATCCTGAAAGATTGATTTTTTTTTTTTTGGAACACCACCAAATCACAGTTGCAAAATTGACATCATTGCTAACTTCAAAATGTGACCATTTTGACATTAAGTCATGCTCACTCAAGTGTGAACAAGTGATATCCACTTGATTTCACATGAAAGGTAGCCGAGAAAATATACAGCTACATGGTCCTGTATTCAGATTTCCTGAAAGGTTCCTGATTCAGAAATGACAGAGGTTTCTTTTAGGGGGAACTTACTTTTTGGATGCGAGTCTCTTCACTTTGTCTCCCTCTACAAATTAAATTTGTAATGATCGCAACTTCCGACATTGTTACAATGTTACAATAATAATGTCGGAATTTCTTGAGCTTGGGTATTTGTTCCATGTTCGTCGTGTCACTGCCGGCAACTAGGGACAGCCTGGTGGTAGTGTCGCTTCCCGGAAAGTAGTAGATGACAGGTTCGAGTCCCACTGGTTCTTTTTTTTTTTCGACATGTTGGTTAATTTACAGATCAGCAGTTGCGATCATAACAAATTTCATTTGTAAAGGGAGACAAAGTGAAGAAACTCCCATCTGAACATTCACCCCTGTGAATGATATCTTTCGTTCCTTCAACTTTAATAGTTTTTGTTCAGTGTTTATTCATAATTGAGTTCGCGAAATTTTCAAGTCTAATGGAAAATGTTTTTCATGAACAGATGGCCACTCCATATCTTTAGCAATGATAGATTTCAACTACACATTTGAAATAAGAGAAACCCTAAAAAGAAGCATGAACTGGCTGCACTTCATAGGTTCTCAAGGCTTATTAACATTATGGAGGATTTCAATTCATTCAGCGAATAAAATCATTGCGGTATAATAATAAAAAAAAGGTATTCAGCAATCGAAACAATACACCACGAGCACTACAATTCTATGATTCACTACGTAACACGACGGTACGTAAATTTTCAGCTAAAAACACCCTGAAAGGATCATTTCAGCCTATTGAATTAGCTCTAGAGGGAGATCTTGGCTAAATCTATTCCTGAATAATGGTTGGCCTACCGCTGTTACGAATTAATCCGGAAAAGAAAGAAGTTTGTCATGCACAAGTCTCTAAGCTTTCAAAAAACACAGCGTACTTCAATTCAGGGGCTGCTGTGAACATGGCTGTGAACGTAGTGTTGATGCTATCAGCTGTGCGTAAGCGTCCCCATACCACGGCGCGCAACTAGCAGCTGAAATGAACGTCGCTGCAACGTCCTTGCTACGGCACATTTTGGCAAATTTACCAAAATGTGCAGGACATTGACGGCACATTTTGGTAACTTTCTGCTGCCCCACAATCATCACAAAAACAAATTAAAACTGTATTGCAACCTATGACCCAGTATTGTGAAGTGCCATGGCAGCACAGGGTCTCAATACATTGACATATCTATGCCAGAAAAATGAGGAGGGATCCCCATGGGGGCAATATTATTACCCATCCCCCTATAGATGATCCCCCTAAAAACAAAAAAGTGATCGAAAAGTGAGCTAAAAAGTATATTGTCTACCTTTACTGCAGGAACGTATCACAGTAATTCCCTGACCGAATCAACTCTCAAGTTAATCCATGGATGTTCAGTTCACATTTTGGTAACAAATTTCGTTTACCAAAATGTGCAATTTACCAAAATGTGCCGTAAAAATCCTGCCTCAGGATGTAGGCGCAGTGGCATTTACATACATCCTTAAAACCTCACCATGACTTTTAACACGGCTTGTTTGCATGGATGTAGCAATATAAGTTTTGCGTCGGAATATCAATGACTATATCAAAAATGATTACCCCAAAAAACGTGCTTCGAGGGCGGGCGACAACTTGTACCGTCAGCCCTGAGCACAAATTGTCGCCAGGAGACAATTTATACTTGGGCGACAATCTGTGCCTTTAGCTCCACGCACAATTTGACGCCTGTTTCAGGGGGTGACAATTTGTGCCGGGGCGGTAATTTGTCTGAATTTTTCTTCCTTGTTCGTGGTTTAACATATTATGAAATAGGCGTGGTGGTACCTTCGAAAACTGCAATTCCCTAAAGCTGCTACAGAAATCGGAGCATATCACACTAAAACTGGATAAATTTGCCAAACAATAATCCTCAAAGTAACATCTTTCATGTGCGATGTCGCATGGAGAGTTTATAGACCTACAAATTTTAGCTCGGTCGATGCGTGCCAGCAGTGTTGTTTCCTACAAATGGCATCTCTGCATGAAATCAGATCGGAATCCGTTTTCCGATTTTGGCAAGGAGGCACTCTCTGAAACTGCTATGTTTGTCATGTTATTACTTATTAATACATAAATTTATATATGTTGAAAAACGAATGTTTCATACCAGATCTTAGGAGTTTATCCTTCGAAAAATTGAAACAGTTTGAAATTGCAAGAAATTGCAAGTAAATTTGCAATAACTCTTTGAAAAATATAATGCAGACAAGGCATTTTAAATGAAATAAATGTAATTATTTTCAGGGGTGAAGCTCAGATGTGGGTTTCTTCAATATGTCTTCCCCTACAAATTACAAAATTCCTCAAAAAAGTCTTGTATTTCTAATTTGATAGATCATGTTTCTCTTACAACTACATTATTTCACTCAAATTCGACATAAGAAAGCCTGTTTACATTATGTATTCATGGAATGCACAGTACGACTGAGTATGAGGAAAGGTCAAATGTTGAATATTGCAAAAAAGAGCAAACATGTTATGCCAAACAGTATAATTCCCATTTGCTTTGCCGTTTCAGGGAAGGAATGTTCTTGAAAATAATGCATTGTGAGATTATCACTAGATTCCAGGCCTCATCCATGAATCGAAAACTGCAGTAGTATCTGCAGATAGAATTAAACATAAAGCTTGACCAAACAGTCATCTATATAAAGTGTAGAAAATGGGAGTTTTTGAAAGTGCTCTTATTTCAGCATTGCTTATTCCAGGTTTTTAACCAAACATTATCAATAGCAGAATTGTTGCGACTTTTTTACGTTTGATTTTTCGCCATACTCAGGTTTTTGGCACATTGTAAGAAAACCCGATCATAGCAAGTTAGGTGTCATTTTAACGATAATTAATCACGCCTTCTCATGATGCCATATTTAATGATATGCCAGGATAATAGATATATGCCACATCAAACTTTAATTGCAGAACTTATAACAAACGGATGTTATGAGGCAATTACGACACTCATGTGAACAATTGTGATTGTTCAAGGCACTGCAGTGCGGTGACTAATTTTGCCACATTCTTTTCTGCCTTTGAGGTGAACAGTGAATTCGTTAACTTTCTAGAGGAATATATGACCAACTACTAATATGGGAATACAAAAACTGGATTGCGTTAAAACAGACTGCGAGAAACCAGGACCCACTCATTGGAGTCAGTAATTAATTTTTGGCATTTCTAAGGATGACTGTCGCTTGTTCTTGGTCTTTCCCCGTCTGTCGTCTCCCTTCCGTCTGTTTGACAGCTTCATCTTCTTTTATCGAGAGTTAAGACGAATTACGGTACTCGGCAAACATTGACGTTATCATCTATACCAATGTATACAGCAAGAGCAAGTATATTCATAAAAAAAAATACAGTTGAGTCTGTGGAGGACGGCGGGTCTGAATTATTGACACACCACAGAATGAGATAACTCTGTCATCATCAACACTACATAATATGCAGAGACGCAAAGCAAAATATGTCATCAAAAACAACAAATATCATGTAAGTAATTGATAACAAAGTAGTTTTATTTAAACATTTGGGAATAATATAAATGAAGAAAATAGAACGTGCCTCAAATATATTCACGAAATTAAAGCCATCGGCATATGCGATAAAGCAATCACACCCTTCAACTCTCTGCCGTTCGTACAGGCCTGTAGTTCTTAAGTTTTGTGAGAGTTCATTAACGCTCCCTAAATGCCGTATTGGTAGAAAATTGAAATAATTTCACATAGTAAGGATTGTCGATAATTATGCAAATGAACAAAGGCAGAAGGTATGAAGAAAGTCTGTGGGGATGTCTTATACGCTCCCTACGTACAGATTTAGTGCAGCCAACTCATTCGCGAGATGGGTGTTAGTATTAGTCATGTTTCATGACCGAGGCAATGGCAGATTCTCGTCGCTCTGAAAACAGAGGGAGGTGGTTTGCTGTGACAGACATTTATTTCAATAACATAAAGCCTATATATGAAACTGCACCACAAAACCTACAAAAAGTCGCCAGACAGTGATTTTCAATAAGGGCAGATTCTGAAAGAGTAGACTCTAAACTTTAAAAGGATGTATAACTCCATTCAAATAGACTCCCCTAACCTATCTAAATACTGGAAAGAGCGCACGCATTCTGCAACGTTCAGGAAATGGTGAATAGAGATGTAGAAATAGAATTATAATGCGGTAAGATTATTTCTTCAATTTTTGTGAAGGATTATAATGAAAGTAAATATTGTTCATTTAAGCAACGTTCATGATCCCAGTTTTAAAACCTTTATGATTACGCCCAGATCATAAATCCACAACGTCATTAATGATAGGTTTGTCGAACGCCATTGTACACATAAGCATATGAATTCGAAATTGATCTATGAGCATAGCAGGTCCGAACCCTCTAAAAAAACGAAATGATGTAAAAGAATATATATATATATATATATATATATATATATATATATATATATATATATTACTGCATAACAAACAATATGTTTTCTCCACATCCTGAAACAAGATTCCTGGGGTTGTTTCATAAAGCTATTCATAAAGTTAAGAACGACTTACGAGCGACTGGTGATCAGTTCTTGTGTTTAATAAGAAAATTTTTGATAACTATAGCACATCAGAACTGATCACCAGTCTCGTAAGTTGTTCGTAACTTTACGAACGGCTTTATGAAACAGGGCCCAGGTATTGTTTTCACGAACGATAATGATAACAAACAACAACAAGTTATCTCAGGATCATGTAGTACGAGATTACTGTTACTATTTTTGGATGCATATGGGATAAAAACCAAGCGGACCTTCTCTTTCTTACAGCTCGTGTGATTTTAAATCTTCAAAGAATTCCGAAAGTCTTGAAAGTGTTGTTACATTGTGAAAATATTTGAATAAGCGTGGGGTATTATCTCTAGATGTTCTCTGCAAAAAGCGTTGTGCTTATGGGGGGGGGGGGCGGGGACCCATAGCAATTCAATTTTCAATTCAGTTTTTATTTTCCACTCATGGGGTGGAACACTCTCGTCAGTAAAAGGCTGGTTTTCAGAGGGGTCAACAACAGTGTTTGATTGCAGTAGGCTGAGGATTATTTTTCAATGCATTACTATCATTAACAAGTTAATTCAATACCTATCGGACGTGCTTTGTTTTCAGGCAATCAGTACACTTTCCAATGACAAACAAATTGACGAATTATTGAACCGTTCGAGGCACTCCAGTCCAGTGATTAATGTAGCCATATTCTTTTCTTTGCTTATAGTTAACAGTGAATTTGTTAACATTTTGATGAAGTATATGATCAATCATTAATTTAAGAATACACATTATTTGTGTGAGAAAAAAAAAAACATAAAAAGGAAGGTAAAGTCAGTGGAAGACGGTGGGTACGAATTATAATAATCATCAACACACCATGATATAACCCTGTCATCGTAAACACTGCATATAATGCGAAGCTCACTCTTCCGCTTCATTATTCAAACTCTACCAAGCATTTACCTATCGAACATTTTTGCTTTTCTGTTTGCTTTTACTTGAGGTCTATCTTGAATGACCGTACAAATAATATTCAGATTTTACATAATGAGATAAAAAGTCTTAAGAGTAGCGAGAAAAAAAAAATGAATCAAATACGGATCAAAGGCATGGAAAATATAAATTATGCATACTTCTTGTGGATCATACCTGACATGATGATGCTAAGTAAGCGGCTGTTGAGAAGAACTTTTCAGGCCAGAAATCGCATGTCAGATTGAATGTCCAAAGGCGTGGCAATGTACACACCCATCGGGCCAAGTCTCCTCCCATCGAGGAGTGATATTCAGAATCCTTGTCACTGCTCTGAAAATGCAACGTCAGATACCAAATCTGTATAAACACAGAAAAATAAAGCAAAACATGTCATCAGAAATAACAATATCATGTAAATAAGGAATAACAAAGAAGTTTTATTTCAACATATGGATGCAATACAAATGAAACAAAATAGAACGCGCCTTCCATCCATCGGCATATGAGATAAAACAATCACTCTCTTCAACTCTCTGCCGTTTGTAGTTTATAAATTTTGTGTATATTTTGAATTAAGGCTACTTAAAAGCCGCATTGTCAGAGAATTCAAATTAGTTTAGATAGTTAATTACTTTTTATCATATGCCAATCAACAAGAGCAGAAGGTACGAACAAAGTCTGTGAAAACATAAATACATTGTACAACAATAATACTGCATGATTATTCTCAAAATCTCGTTAAGCATTAATGAAGGTAAATATTGCTCATTTAACCAAATTTCATGATCCCAATGTTCAAACCTTTTTAATTGCGCCCAGATCATAAATCCACAATGTCATTAATGAAAGGTTTGTCGAATCTCATCGACATGAATAATTCCTGGGGTTGTTTCATAAAGTTGTTCGTTAAGTTACCAACGTCTAGCGAGCGACTGGTGATCAGTTCTTGTGCTGAATTATGTAAATTCTGATAGGTATAGTACATCACTGAGAAGATACCACCAGTCGCTCGTAAGTTTTTCGTAACTTTACGAACAGCTCTATGAAACAGGGCCCAGGTACTGTTTTCACATAGGATAATAATAACACACAAAACTAAGTTTTCTCGGGATCATGTAGTACGAATTGCTGTCAGTATTTTTGGATACATATGGGATAAAAACCAAGCGGGCCTTCTTTTTTTTTCGCAGCTCGTGTGATTTTAAATCTTCAAAGGATTCCGTGATCGTCAAGGCCTGTAATGCTTTCAATAGTGAAGTTCTGATAGTGTTGTTACATTGTGAAAACTATTTGTCGATAAACTGTTTGTCATAAATGTCGTGTACAAAATCATATTTGATGTAACGGAATTATGCAGAAATAAATCAAATCAAATCAACATATTTGAATAACCGTGGGGGATTAACAAATTTTCTACGCAAAGAGCCTTGTGCTCATGGGGTGAGGGGAACCATAACAGTGTTTGATTGCAGTAAGATGAGGATTATTTGTCAATGAATTACTATCACCAACAAGTCTAATGACACAAGTCATGATTCAATTCAATACCTATCGAGCGTGCTTTATTCTCAGGCAGTCAGTACACTTTGCAATGACAAAAATAGAAGAATTATTGAATCGTTCGAGGCACTGCAGACCGGTGATTAATGTAGCCACATTCTTCAGCTGTTCTTTTCTGTGCTTTTTGTAAACGGTGAATATTCGTTAACATTCTGATGAAGTAAATGACCAATCACTTATTCATGAATACACATAATTTGTGTAAAAAAAAAAAAAAAAAGAGCAGACTACGAGTGACCAGAACCCAGTCAATTGAGTCAGGAATCTAATTTGTGCATTTTTCAGTCGCTTGTTATTCGTCTTTCCCCGTCTGTCGTCTCCCTTCCTTCTGTTTGACAGTTTCATCTTCTTTTCTTGAGAGTTAAGACGAATTACGGTAGTCGGCAAACTCTGACACATTGTTCATTCCAGTGTATACAGCAAGAGCAAGAACGTTTACATAAAAAGAAAGATTAAGTCAATGGAGGACGATGGGTATAAAGTATATTCATTGTATTGTCAAAATACCATGAAGTAACCATGACATCGAAAACAGTGCATACATGCGATGTTCACTCTTCCCGCACATTATCCCAATTCTAGGAAGCATTTAACTAACGAATATTTTTTGCTTTTCTGGTTGCTTTTACTTGAGGTCTATCTTGAATGACCGTACAAAGAATATTCAGATTTTACATAATGTGATCAAAAGTCTTAAGAGTAGCGAGAAAAAAAAATGAATCAAATAAGGATCATATGCATGGAAAATTTAAATTATGCATACTTCTTGTGTATCATACCTGACATAATGGTGCTGAGTCAGCGGCTGTTGAGAAGAACTTTTCAGGCCAGAAATCGCATGTTAGACTGAATGTCAAAAGGTATGGCAATGTACACACCCATCGGGCCAAGTCTCCTCCCATCGAGGAGTGATATTTACAATCTTTGTCACTGCTCTGGAAATGCAACGTCAGATCTTCAATCTGTAGAAGCGCAGAGAAATAAAGCAAAACATGTCATCAGAAATAACAACATAAATAAGGAATAACACAGTATTTTTTAAACATATGGGTGCAATACAAATGAAGAAAATAGAACGCGCCTTCCATATTGAAATTGAAATTAAAGCCATCGGTATATAAGTTAGAGCAATCACTCCCTTTAACTCTCTGACGGTCGTAGTTCATACTAATTGTGTGAGAGTTCCTTTTCTTTGGCTCGTAGTCATTTTTTTTTAAATTAACGCTACTTAAAAGCCACATTGGCAGAGAATTCAAATAAGTTTTACCTAGATAGTTAAATACTGGACATCATACGCCAAACAACTAAAGCAGAAGTTATGAACTAAGTCTGTGTTAATATAAATACAACAATAATGCTGTAAGATTATTCCCACAATTTCGTTAAGGATTAATGAAGGTATATATTGCCTCTTTAACCAACCTTCATAATCCCAATATTCAAACCCTTTTAATTGCGCCCAATTCATAAATCCACAATGTTATAAATGAAAGGTTTGTCGACCCCATCGGTCACGTAAGCGGATGAACTCGAAATTGGTATATGAGCATATCAGCTCCGAATCCCCGACCAAAAAACAAGTCGATAGTAATGTGTGTGTGTGTGTGTGTGTGTGTGTGCGTGTGCGTGTGCAAATTTACGAACAGCTTTACAAAACATTTCTCCAGTACTGTTTTCATAGGATAATTATAACAAACAACACAGTTCATGTAGTACAAGATTGTTGTTACTATTTTTGGATGCATATGGAATAAAAAGCAAGCGGACTTCTTTTTTCTCGCAGCTCGTCTGATTTTTAATCTCTTAAAAGGATTCCGTGATCGTCAAGACCTGTAAAGCTCTTAATAGTAAATTTATAATAGAGTTTTTACATAGTGAAAATATTTCAATAACCGTGGGGATTAAAAGACGTTCTCCGCAAAGAGAGCTGTGCTCACGGGAGGGGGGGGGGGGACCCATAACAGTGTTTGTTGAAGTAAGCTGAAGATTATTTGTCAACGAATTAATTATCACTAACAAGTCTAATGACACAAGTCATGATTCATTTCAATACCTATTGAACGTGGTTTATTTTCAGGCAGTCAATACACTTTCCGATGACAAAAATAGACGAATTATTGCATCGTTCGAGGCACTGTAGTCCGTTGATGAATGTAGCCACATTCTTTCCTGTGCTTATAGTTAACAGTGAACTCGTTAACATTTGGATGAAGTGTAAGAAAATCAGTAATATAAGAATACACATAATTTGTGTTATAAAAGCAGACTGCAAGTCACCAGAACAGTGTAAGAAAATCAGTAATATAAGAATACACATAATTTGTGTTATAAAAGCAGACTGCAAGTCACCAGAACCCTGTAAATTGAGTCATTAATTTAATTTATTGCATTTCCATAGATTATTGTCGATTGTTATTCGTCTTTCCCCGTCTGTCATCTCCCTTCCTTCTGTTTGACAGTTTCATCTTCTTTTTTTTTGAGAGTTAAGACGAATTATGATATCTTATCGCCAGTCATCCTTGTCACCTTAGAGGGACTGTGAAGCACTGGTTGAGGTGGGGATTCATGTTTTGAACATTCCTCAGTGAGATAATGAGAAACCTGTCATGAATATGAAAGAGCATGTAATTTTAAGAAGAATTCAATATTTATTTGTTGAAAACTGGTTTTCAAATGGCTGAGATATCCAGAAAAGTGATAATAAAAAAAAGGCGACAGGCCACGTTTTTTTATTAAGATCTCTTTGTTTCACCTTGTTTTTGGATATCTCAGTCATTTCAAAACCGATATCCATCACACAATAAACTTTTGATACCCCTTAGAACTGCATCCTCTTTGACATCTCATAGAGTGGTTTCTGAATATCTCGCAAAACGTTAAAAGCTAAATGCTTGCCTCGGCCAGAACTGTACACACCCTTTAAGTCAGTGGAGGACGATGGGTATGAGGTATGCCAACACACCAGGAGATGAAACCCTGTCATCGTAAAAACTGCATATATGCGATGTTCACTGTTCCGCTACATTATTCCAACTCTAACAAGCATTTAGCTTTCGATTATTTTTGCTTTTCTGTTTGCTTTTACTTGAGGTCCCTCTTAAATGACCGTACAAATGATATTCAGATTTTACATAATGCGATCAAAAGTCTTAAGAGTAGCGAGAAAAAAAAAATGAATCAAATACGGATCATATGCATGGAAAATATGAATTATGCATACTTCTTGTGGATCATACCTGACATGATGGTGCTGAGTCAGCGGCTGTTGAGAAGAACTTTTCAGGCCAGAAATCGCATGTCAGACTGAATATCCGAAGGCTTGTCAATGTACAAACCCATTGGGCCAAGTCTCCTCCCATCGAGGAGTGATATTTCCAATTTTTGTCACTGTTCTGAAAATGCAACGTCAGATCTCCAATCTGTAGAAACGCAGAGAAATAGAGCAAAACATGCCATCAGAAATAACAATATCATGCAAATAAGGAATAACAAAGTAGTTCTATTTAAACATATTGGTGCAATACATATGAAGAAGATAGAACGCGCCTTCCATATTCGTGAAATTAAAGCCATCGGTATACACTTGGTATATGAGATAAACCAATCACTCCCTTCAACTCTCTGCTGTTCGTCGTTCATAAATCTTGTGAGAGTTCCTTTTCTTAGGCTCGTAGTCATGTTTTGAATTAAAGCTACTTAAAAGCCGCATTGGCATAGAATGTGAATAAGTTTAGATAGTTAAATGGGTTCCATCATATGGCAATCAACAAAAGCAGAAGGTACGAACAAAGTTTGTGTATATATGAATACAACAATACCGCTGTAAGATTATTCCTACAATTTTGTTATGAATTAATGGAGGTAAATATTGTTCATTTAACCAAAGTTCATGATCCCAATATTCAAACCTTTTGATTGCGTCAAGATCATAAATCCACAATGTCATTTATGGAAGGTTTGTCGAACCCCATCGGTCACATAAGCAGATGAATTCGTAATTGTTCTATGACCATATCAGCTCCGAACCCCCAACCAACAAAAAACGAAATGATGAAATGGAATATATCACAAACAACGACATGACAAAAAATACGTTTTTTTGTTTTGTTTTGGTGTTGTTGGTTTTTTTTTTATTACATATCCTGAGACATAATTTCTGGGGGTGTTTCATAAACTGTTCTATAAATCACTAACGACTAGCGAGCGACCGGTGATCAGTTCTTGTGCTGTAATTTCTGATAGTTATAGCACATCAGAAGATACCACCAGTCGCTCGTAAGTTTTTCGTAACTTTACGAACAGTTTTATGAAACAGGGCCCAGGTACTGTTTTCACATACAATAATAATAATAACAAAGAACAAGTTTTCTCGGGATCATGTAGTACAAGATCGCTGTTACTATTAAGGATACATATGAGATAAAAACCAACGGACCTTCTTGGTTTTCGCAGCTGGAGTAAATTTAAATCTTCAAAGGATACCATGATACCATATGTGACCCTGCACCTCAAAACAAACAAAAAGTCGCCAGACATGAATTTTTAGTTAAGACCATATTCTGAAAGAGCAGACTTTAAGCTTTAAGATTATGAATAACTCAAATCAAATGGACTCTCCTAACCTATCTAAATATTGGAAAGAAAGCACAAACTCAGGAAAAATGTGAGCTGAGAAAAGAGGCTCTGAAGTAAAGTGTCTATTCAAGCGCTTAATCTTTACCAGACCGTGCTGGCTGTGCGATGAATTGGACAAAAAAAAAAAAAAAAAACAGGAAGTAAACCACCAGAGTAACAACGATGAAGGGATTATCTGATTGAACTGAAATTAATCATGCCTCATTAACACATTCTTTCCATAATTAATGCCAACTTTCAAAGCAGTAGCACTATCTTTTCAAAAGTTATTAGAGTTGAAAATGAATAGTGTGGACAAGGTTTTTCAGAAATGAAAAAGGGATTCTAAAGAAACACCTAATCACACTATTCTTCCAAAAATGTTCGAGATAAACTGCTAAAAACACACTTTCCTGCCCATTTTATGACACCAAATTTTAGCATAATGTAAAAGAAGACCCGCTCTTTCAGAAAATATGAAAAAGTCAAGTTCGGCTAGGTTGACCCATTTCACTTATTTTCAGTCCTCACGCGAAATCAGTGTGTGCGACTTTATGTTCGTTTTGAGGTGCACGGTCACATATACCAAATACCATCAAGTAACCCTGTCATCGAAAACACTGCATACATGCGATGTTCACTCTCCCCGCACATTATTCCAATTCTAGCAAGCATTTAACTAACGGATATTTTTTGCTTTTCTGTTTGCTTTTACTTGAGGTCTATCTTGAATGACCGTACAAATAATATTCAGATTTTACATAATGTGATCAAAAGTCTTAAGAGTGACGAGAAAAAAGAAATGAATCAAATAAGGATCATAGGCATGGAAAATATGAATTATGCACACTTCTTGTTGATTATACCTGACATGATGATGCTGAGTCAGCGGCTGTTGGGAAGAACTTTTCAGGCCAGAAATCGCATGTCAGACTGAATATCCTAAGGCTTGTCAATGTACACATCCATTGGGCCAAGTCTCCTCCCATCGAGGAGTGATATTTCCAATTTTTGTCACTGCTCTGAAAATGTAACCTCAGATGGTAAATCTGTAGAAACGCAGAGAAATAAAGCAAAACATGTCATCAGAAACAACAATATCATGTAAATACGGAATAACAAAGTAGTTTTGCTGAAACATATGGGTGCAATAATACAAATGAAGAAAACAGAACACGCCTTCCATATTCATAGAATTAAAGCCATCGGTATATGAGATAAACTAATCACTCTCTTCAACTCTCTGCCGTTCGTAGTTCATACATTTTGTCACACTTTCTTTTCTTAGGCTCGTAGTCATACTTTGAATTAATGCTACTTAAAAGCCGAATTGGCAGAGAATTCAATTAAGTTTTGATGGTTAAATACTGTCCATCGTATGCCAATCAACAGAAGCAGAAGGTACGAACAAAGTCTGTGTAAATATTAATACAACAATAATGCTGTAAGATTATTCCTCAATTTCGTTAAGGAATAATGGAGGTAAATATTGCTTATTTGACCAAAGTTCATGATCCCAATGTTCAAACCTTTTAATTGCGCCCAGATCATAAATCCATAATTTCATTAATGAAAGGTTTGTCGAAACCCATCGGTCACATAAGCAGATGAACTCGCAATTGTTCTATGAGCATATCAGCTGCAAACCCTCAACCAACAAAAAACGAAATAATGAAATGATATGTAATACAAACAACGGCATAACAAACAATACGTTTTTGTTTTGTTTTTTGCATATCCTGAAACATAATACCTGGGGGTGTTTCATAAAGCTGTTCGTAAAGTTACGAACGACTAGCCAGCGACTGGTGATCAGTTCTTGTGCTAAATCATGTAAATTCTGATAAGTATAGCACATCAGAACAGATCACCAGTCGCTCGTAAGTTGTTCGTAACTTTACGAACAGCTTTATGAAACCGGGCCCAGGTACTGTTTTCACATACGATAATACATGTAATAACAAACAACAACAAGTTTTCTCGGGATCATGTAGTACAAGATTACTTTATCTATTTTATATACATATGGGATAAAAACCAAGCGGCCTTTTTTTCTTGCAGCTCGTGTGATTTTAAATCTTCAAAGGATTCCGTGATCGTCAAGGCCTGTAAAGCGTATAATAGTGAAGTTCTGATAGTGTTGTTGCATTGTGAAAATATTTGAATGACTGTGGGGGATTGAAAGATGTTCTCCGCAAAGAGCGTTGTGCTCATTGGGTGGGGAAAACCATAACAGTGTTTGATTGCATTAAGCTGAGGATTATATGTCAAGGAATTACTTCACCAACAAGTCTAATGACGCAAGTCATGATTCAATTCAATACCTATCGAACGTGCTTTTTTTTCTCAGGCAGTCAGTACACTTTCCAATGACAAAAATTGACGAATTATTGAAACATTCGAGGCACTGCATTCCGGTGATTAATGTAGCCACATTCTTTTCTGTGCTTATAGTTAACAGTGAATTCGTAACATTTCGATGAAGTATATGACCGACAACTAATCTAAGAATACACATAATTTTTGTTTAAAAAAAAAGCAGACTGCGAGTGACCAGAACCCAGTCAATTGAATTAGTAATTAAATGTTTGCATTTCTAAAGTTTATTGTCGATTGTTATTCGTCTTTCTCCGTCTGTCGCCTCCCTTCCGTCTGTTTGACAGTTTCATCTTCTTTTTTTGAGAGTTAAGAAGAATTATGATATCTTATCGCGAGTCATCCTTGTCACCTTAGAGGGACTGTACAGTACTGGTTGAGGTGGGGATTCATGTTTTGACCATTCCTCAGTGAGATAATGAGAAACCTCTCATGAATATGAAAAAGCATGTAATTTTAAGAAGAATTCAATATTTATTTGTTGAAAACTGGTTTTCAAATGGCTGAGATATCCAGAAAAATGATAATAATAAAAGGCGACAGGCCACGTTTTTTATCAAGATCTCTTTGTTTCACCTTGTTTTTGGATATCTCAGTCATTTCAAAACCGATATCTATCATACAATAAGCTTTTGATACCCCTTAGAATTGCATCCTCTTTGACATCTCATAGAGTGGTTTCTGAATATCTCGCAAAACGTTAAAAGCTAAAAATGCTTGCCTCGGCCAGAACTGTACACACCCTTTAAGTCAGTGGAGGACGATGGGTATGAGGTATGCCAACACACCAGGAGATGAAACCCTGTCATCGTAAAAACTGCATATACTTGTATGCGATGTTCACTCTTCCGCTACATTATTCCAACTCTAACAAGCATTTAGCTACAGTTGCGTATCTAGGGGAGGGGGGGGGGGGCAAGGGGGGCACGTGCCCCGGGCGCCACTCCTTGGGGGCGCAAAAAACGAAAAAAAAAGAAGAAAAAGAAAAAGAAAAGAAGAAGAAGTAGAAAAAAGAAAAAAAGAAGAAGAAGAAGAAAAAAAAAACTCGCCTGGAAAGGGGAGGGGGGAGAATGGGGGGGGGGGGGCGCAGAAAACCAGATCAAACAAGATAAAAATAAAACATGATGACGCGGACAAAATGACAATGTTTATAGTGTTCACACAAGAATTCCATGTTCTGTCAGCTAAGATACAAAAATTTTCGGCTCTCTCGCTGCGTTCGCTCGCCAAAATCTATATAAATAAAGAAGGTAAGAACAAAACGTGATGATGACGCAGACAAAATGACAATGTCTATTGTGTTCACACATTTCATTTTATATCTAGCAGGCAAAATGTTTCACGGAGCAGCGGCTGCAATTTTTTTGTTCTGAAGTGATCGCCAATTGGATCAAAAGAAGGCGCCAACGGTTTCGAACATACGTGGGGGGGGGGGGCGGAAAAAATCAAGCAAGATAAGAACAAATCGTAAAGATGATGCGGAAATATGCAAATGTCGGCTCACTCGCTCGTACAATTTAGAGTATTTTTTTCAAGTCCACAGTTTGTTGGTACAAATCATTATCTATAAGGCCGTCACTTTATCTTGATTAGAATTGTAAGATTAAATAAGCAAAAAATGACAAGAATTCAATGTTTTGTAAGCGGAAATACAAAAATTTTCGGCTCGCTCGCTGCGCTCGCTCGCCAAAATTTATCAAAAAAAAAAAGAACAAAACGTGACGATGACGCGCACAAAATGACAATGTCTATTGTGTTCACACATTTCATTTTATATTAAGCAGGAAAAATGTTACACGGAGCAGCGGCTGCAATTTCATTCGTTCTAAAGCGATCGCCGATTGGATCAAGAGAAGACGCCAATGGTTTCGAACATAGCTTATGGGGGGGGCACAAAGAAATAAATAAAAAAAGGTAACAAAACGTAATGATGACAAGGAAATATACAAATTTTAGCTTGCTCGCTCGTACTAATTTAGAGTACTAGTATTATAAGTCCTCAGTTTGTTGGCATAAATTGTTATCTATAAGGTCGTCATTATATCTTGATTAGAATTGTAAGATTTAATAAGCAAAAAATGACTAGAATTCCATGTTTTGTAAGCTGAAATACAAAAATTTTCGGCTCGCTCGCTGCGCTCGCTCGCCAAAATTTATCAAAAAAAAAAAGAAAAAGAAAAAAGAGATAAGAACAAAACGTGATGATGACGTGGAAATATGCAAATTTCGGTTAACTAGCGCGTACTGATTTAGAGTACTTTTTAAATTCCTCATGCAGTTTGTTAGTATAAAACTTTATCTATAAGGCCGTCACTATATCTTGATTGGAATTGTAAGATTTGATTAGCAAAAAAAATGACAAGAATTCCATGTTTTGTAAGCTGAAATACCAAAATTTTCGGCTCGCTCGCTGCGCTCGTGATCAAAATTCATTACATTTAAATCACCCTCAAAAGACCCCTTTTCGGTGCTTGAAGAAAGCATGTCATGTGGACTTTGTTTAAAGTCCCTACAGGGATGGGGTTGGGGTTGAACACTTTTTCAGAAATTAGGGGCGCAATTTTCGCGCTTGCCCCGGGTGCCGTTTTCCCTAGATACGCCACTGTTTAGCTATCGGATATTTTTTGCTTTTCTGTTTGCTTTTACTTGAGGTCTATCTTGAATGACCGTACAAATAATATTCAGATTTTACATAATGTGATCAAAAGTCTTAAGAGTAGCGAGAAAAAAAAAATGAATCAAATACGGATCATATGCATGGAAAATATGAATTATGCATACTTCTTGTGGATCATACCTGACATGATGGTGCCGAGTCAGCGGCTGTTGAGAAGAACTTTTCAGGCCAGAAATCGCATGTCAGACTGAATATCCGAAGGCTTGTCAATGTACAAACCCATTGGGCCAAGTCTCCTCCCATCGAGGAGTGATATTTCCAATTTTTGTCACTGTTCTGAAAATGCAACGTCAGATCTCCAATCTGTAGAAACGCAGAGAAATAGAGCAAAACATGCCATCAGAAATAACAATATCATGCAAATAAGGAATAACAAAGTAGTTCTATTTAAACATATTGGTGCAATACATATGAAGAAGATAGAACGCGCCTTCCATATTCTTGAAATTAAAGCCATCGGTATACACTTGGTATATGAGATAAACCAATCACTCCCTTCAACTCTCTGCTGTTCGTCGTTCATAAATCTTGTGAGAGTTCCTTTTCTTAGGCTCGTAGTCATGTTTTGAATTAAAGCTACCTAAAACCCGCATTGGCAGAGAATGTGAATAAGTTTAGATAGTTAAATGCGTTCCATCATATGCCAATCAACAAAAGCAGAAGGTACGAGCAAAGTTTGTGTATATATGAATACAACAATACCGCTGTAAGATTATTCCTACAATTTTGTTAAGAATTAATGGAGGTAAATATTGTTCATTTAACCAAAGTTCATGATCCCAATATTCAAACCTTTTAATTGCGTCAAGATCATAAATCCACAATGTCATTTATGAAAGGTTTGTCGAACCCCGTCGGTCACATAAGCAGATGAAATCGAAATTGTTCTATGACCATATCAATATAACACAAACAACGTCATGACAAAATAATACGTTTTTTTTGTGTGTTTTGTTTTGTTTTTGTTTACATATCCTGAGACATAATTTCTGGGGGTGTTTCACAAACTGTTCGTAAAGTTACGAACGACTAGCGAGTCACTGGTGATCAGTTCTTGTTCTGTAATTTCCGATAGGTATAGCACATCATAAGATACCACCAGTCGCTCGTAAGTTTATGAATTATGGATACTTCTTGTTGATTATACCTGACATGATGATGCCGAGTCAGCGGCTGTTGAGAAGAACTTTTCAGGCCAGAAATCGCATGTCAGATTGAATGTCCAAAGGCTTGGCAATGTACATACCCATCGGGCCAAGTCTCCTCCTATCGAGGAGTGATATTCAGAATCCTTGTCACTGCTCTGAAAATGCAACGTCAGCTCGGAAATCTGTAGAAGCGCAGAGAAATAAAGCAAAACATGTCATCACAAATAACAACATCATGTAAATAAGGAATAATAAAGTATTTTTTTAAACATATGGGTGCAATGCAAATGAAGAAAATAGAACGCGCCTTCCATATTCTTGAAATTAAAGCCATCGGTATATAAGTTAAAGCAATCACTCCCTTTAACTCTCCGACGGTCGTAGTTCATAAATTGTGCGAGAGTTCCTTTGCTTAGACTCGTAGTAATTTTTATAAAATTAACGCTACTTAAAAGCCACATTGGCAGAGAATTCAAATAAGTTCAGATAGTTAAATACTGGACATCATATGCCAAACAACTAAAGCAGAAGGTATGAAGTCTGTGTTAATATAAATACAACAATAATGTTGTAAAAAAGATTATTCCCACAATTTTGTTAAGAAGGTATATATTGCCTCTTTAACCAACGTTCATGATCCCAATATTGAAACCTTTTTAATTGCGCCCAGATCATGTGAGACCATATATTTCTGAAAGAGCAGACTTTAAGCTTTATAATGATGTATAACTCAAATCAAATGGACTCTCCTAACATATCTAAATATTGGAAAGAATACACAAACTCAGGAAAAGTGTGAACTGAGAAGAGAGGCTCTGAAGTACAGTGTCTATTCAAGCGCTTAATCTTTACTAAATCGTGCTGGCTGGGCGATGAATGGGACAAAAAAAAAAAACAGGTTAAAAGTTAACTACCAGAGTAACAACAATGAAGGGATTATCAGATTAAACTGAAATTAAGCATGCCTCATTAACACATTCTGTCTATAATTAATGCCAATCTTCAAAGCAGTAACACTATCCTTTCAAAAGTTATTAGAGTTGAAAGTGAAGAGTGTGGACAAGGTTTTTCAGAAATGAAAAAGGGATTCTAAAGACACACCTAATTGCACTATTCTACCAAAAATGTTCGAGATAAACTGCTAAAAAAACACACTTTCCTGCCCGTTTTATGACACATTACATAAATGGGATGTGATTTGTTTGTACAGTGGGCAATGGATGAAGACATACATTAGAATCAACACTTGCTGTCGGGCGAAAGCTCGGTGGTCTAGTGGAGATGACGCCTGTCCGGTGATCAGGAGGTCGTAGGTTCGAATCCTGCTCGAGTATATACGCCCATGATTTTTTATCATGGCTACTACTAAAACACTGATCAATTCAGTGCTTATTTACGTCGATGTAGGGCAATTTGTCAATCAGTTGCTATATCTTCATTATTTGTTATTTTTTCATTCCCAATCTCAAGACTTTCTATTAAACTACTTTTAGTATTTCTTGTACCCTTTAAAAGATTATTAATAATTTTCCATGTTGATTTAATATCATTTTTCACTTGATGAAATTTTTCATTATTTCTTTTTTTGCTTGCCTTAATCGAAGTGTAACATAATTTCGAAATTTATTATACACCTCTTTTCTATAAGGGGTTGGTTTCTTCACATATTTTTTATACATACTTGATTTTTTACGACAAAGCTTAATCAAATCCTTAGTCAACCATGGATTCTTATTCTTCTTCTTAAAATCATGATTTATAAGGAAAACATTCATCATAAATATCTTTAAATACTTGCAAAAAACTATTATACTTGAAATCAACACTTCCTACACCAATGTAATTTTCCCATTCAACATTTTTCAATGTGTTAAAAAATGCAATCATATTTGACTGAGTAATATTACGTTTTACATAAATGGGATGTGATTTGTTTGTACAGTGGGCAATGGATGAAGACATACAAAAAATTGGCAGGTGATCACTTACATCACTAATCAAAATTCCTGAGTGAGTACAGATATTAACATTTGTAAATATATTGTCCAACAAAGTGGCAGAGGTTGCAGTTATCCGAGTGGGACTGCTAATCAAAGGTTCCAAATAAAATCCATACAAAATATCCATAAATAAATCAATTTTGGAATTTAAACCTATTTTCACTAAATCTAGATTCAAATCACCCATTATAAAGCAATTGTATATACGCGGGTTACACCTTATGTAAAAAAAAATTGCAAATTCATTCAAAAAAATATCAATATTACAATTCAGGGGACAATATACAACACCAATAATTTTTTTTTTTTTTTTTTTTTTTTTTACATTTGGTGTTGTTATTTACTAACCCAACAAAAATACTTTCAAACGACTCAGATGTAATTGTCAACTCTTGTCTAATAAATACATGTAATGAATTTTGGACATATGCACCTGTTCCACCACCTCGTTTATTAATTCTATTATTACAAAATAAATCATATTCATCTAAATTATAAACTTCAACTGAAGAAGATTCATTTAACCAAGTTTCAGTAAGTCCTATTACCTTAACATTATGATCAATGCTGCTTATATACATATTCAAATTATTAAAATTTTTCGACAAACTTCTACAATTGAAATGAACTAATGAAAATGAATCAGAAAACTTGGCATCTTTATATTTCGAGTTAAAGGCGGGCACATCAAAATAAGATTCGGGTAAGTTTTCTTCGTCATGGATCGTATCATACATATACATATTTTTCATATAAGAATATACAACGGAAAGACAAAATATTCACATTATTGAACACAAGCAATTTGACATAGCTGTTGGAGTTTCGTGAAGCAGGAATAGAACGGAAGATATCGGAGACAAGGTAATGAATAGTAAAATACTGGTACATCGCTAAGTACATGACGTGTAATAATGAACACAATTTATGACATACAAATTCTATAATGTTGATTGCAGTGAAACGATAAGAAGAATAACATAAATCGGAGTAGAGGATTGTATTTGACATGCATACATTATATAAACAATAGTAAACAGGTAAGTATACTTTGTATTTAAGTAATCAAAATATATCATTATAAGAGTGATTAAGTGTTACTATGAAGCAGCTTCATTCAACTATTATTTTCAATGTAATATCTTGATGTCTTCTTCGCAGGTGATCAATTTTGTTGCTGTCTTGCCATCCGAGGCACTGATGAGGGCAATTATCCGTCCATCAGAGGACCAGGCAGCTGTGATGTTCTTTGAAGCACGAGCCAGTGACAGCAGTCTTTGATTTCTATTTGTCAGGTCTTCTGCGATGACAATCCCTGATCCCTTTAGCTTTCTGCGATTTGTGATGATTTCCTTCCTCTTTCTGTAGTTGTTTAGTTTCACGATGATCGGGCGAGGACGGGCTTTCTGTGAGGATGAGCGGCCAGACTGTAAGGCAGACTCGCGAGTGCTTCCAGTGCGATAGGATCGGTCGATGTCTTTCACTGGATCCAAGGACACGCCCAGCTTGGACTGGATGACCTCGGTGACCAGCGTGTCCTTATTCTCTCCTTTCTTTTCTTCCAGGCCAAAGATCCGGAGACATGATCGTCGTGAGTATTGTTCCAGGCTGTCTACTGTGTGCTCCAATCTGCTGATGTTTTGTTCCTTGTGAAGGACCTTTTCGCCAAGCCTTTTTAACCTCTCTATCCTTCTCTTCCAGGTCTCTTTTCAGATCGAAGCCATCCCCTTGCACTTGTTCGAGGAGCTCATTGAGTTTCTTCTCAATCGCATTGCCGACAATGCTCTCCAGCAAGTGAATGGACTCTTCATTCTTTACCAGATCAGCCATCACTTGAGTAGCGATAGCAGCTGATTGTCTTGTGGTGGTACTTGTTGAAGCTTCAGTAGGCATAGTGAATGAGAAGTGTAGCAACCAAGTACACAATAACAGAAGGAAATGAGGGTGTGCCTCTAAGTCTGGTATTCACAGGTGATCAAGAGAAAAGGTCTGCTTCTAATGTTACAGTTTCAAAAGGTCAAATTCTGGCTGAGCCCCATAGACTAGAGTGTGCACAAGTTACATCTCAGAGTTGAACACGTGGGACTAACCGAGTAATGGTGTATCAAAACTTACTTGAGAGTCACATTTCCAATCCACTTTTACTCCAAGTTCCAGAAATATCACATAATCATTTGTGTCCAAACAAGCTGACAACTGTTCTAGAGAAGTTGCTGAATATGTGGAGTCAGTGATGTCGAGTGACCAAGGACATAATATGGAGTAATTTGACAGCAACTTTGAGGCCAACTTAGTTGAGTACACCAATGACGCTGGATCAGTTGTGTCATTTTTACACTTGCGATCATCTATATTCATTAGGCAGGGCTCGACACTAACTGTGGCCTGGTGGCCCGGGGCCACCAAAAAACGCACGTCGGGCCGACAATATTTCAGAAATAAAGATTTTGGTGGCCCGATCGGGCCACTAAAAAAAGTCGGATGTTTGCCTTTACTGTTGGAAATGAACAGCGGTAACAATCGGCTCCGTAAGACGCTAAAATAATTGAAAATGAATAACGGTAAGATTCAGCCCCGTACGGTGCTAAAATTAATGTCAAATATTTGATTTTGCGTTCGGAAGTGAGTAAGGATAACATCCGGCTCAGGAAGATGCTAAAGTAAATGTCGAATGATCCCTTGTAACGTTCGGAAATGAATAAAAATAATATTCAACTACGTACGATGATTAGATAAATGTTGGATGCTTGTCTTTACTTTCGAAAGTAAATACATGTAGCAATAACATTCGGCTCCGGAAGATGCTAAAATAAATGTGAGATTATTGCTTTTACGTTCGGAAGTGAATAGCAGTAATATTCCGCTCCATACGATGCTGAAATAACTGTCGAATGTTTGCTTTAAGATTTCGAAATGAATAACAGTAATATTTAGCTGCGTTCGATGGTAAAATAGTTATTAATGTTTGATGTTTGCTTTGACGTTTGGAAATGAATAACAATAGTATTCAACTACGTACAATGATAAAATAAATGCCGGAATTTTGCTATTACATTCGAAAGTAAATAGCAATGAAATTTAGCTCTGGAAGATGCTAAAATAAATGTCGAATGATCCCTTTGACGTTCGAAAATGAATAACAATAATTTTCAACTCCACACGATGATTAAATAAAAATGTCGGATGGTTGCTTTAACTTTCGAAAGTAAATAGGAATAACATTCGGCTCCAGAAGATGCCAAAATAAATTTCAGATGATTGCTTTTACGTTTGGAAGTGAATAGCAGCAACATTCTGCTCCATATGATGCTAAAATAAATGTCGGATATTTGCTATAACATTTCGAAATTAATAACAGTAACATTCAGCTGCGCTTGATGGTAAAGTAAATGTCTGATGTCTGCCTTGACGTTTAAAAAAAATGAAAAACAGTATAATATTCGGCTCCGTACGATTTAGAGTCTCGACGATCGGTATATACGATGAATAACGGCGGCGGTTTAGACAAAAATGTGGAAAAAGAAGAGATCATAATTATACTTCCTCACGGCTCATTCTTCCACCCTGTCAGTAGTAATTCGCGTCGTAGAAGAGTATACGAAATACACAGATTACGTGTGGCGAACGTTACTCGTACAGTATTGAGTTTATGTTCATCCATTATTATTACAAACAAAAACATGCAAAGAGAGCGAGTGATCAGGGAGTCTCGCGTCGAACGTCGAGAGGGGGCATGGACCTGGCGCACATGTTCGAAGTACTGTACGTACAATAGTACATGTTCCCATACACACACGTGTTTACGCACAGCTCTCACTAGACCGGGAACAAATCACAGCACGAACACTTATATTCACACACACGCAAACACACACAACGCCGTGCGAACCACACACCAGCACAGTGCATCCATATGAACGGCTGAGACCAGCTGAGAGCGAGACGTACCATCCAGCTTGATGTGACCGGATTTGCTTTTTGAAGGCACGGAACCGAAATGCGAACAAAAACGTCTGAAAGAAATCTCTTTTATACGCCGCTAGCATTCACAAATGCCATACTTTATGAGGATTAAATGTAAGGAAAAACTCTGAACTACAAGGAGACATGCAAGAAAACTGCTAATAAACTAAATAATTGGACTTGCTAGGCTCCTAAACACAACACTGAAAATTCACGGTACTAGTCTATGGAGCGAACGTGCACTTTCAGAGTACGAATCCAGTGCGTGACGTCATCTGGAAGGGGTATGGGCAGACCGTTCATCGGGGCATTTCGGGTTCACTTTTTCGCCCGATTTCAATAATTGATAAAAAATAGTTGGGACTGTTCTTTTCTCTCGATATTTTGTGTACACCTAGGACAGATGTTCAAATTCAATATTTTCTTATCAAATTTGTGTGGATCGTGCTCTTTGAATTTCTACTTTAAGAGGTAAAAATTGGAAAAGCTCCTACCGTGGGAGGCCACGGGGGAGGGGACCCCTCCCACACCCTCGCTTGCGCGCACATTCGCTGGCCGAGATGCCGAGTCACGAAAATCTCACTCATAAAAATTTTTTGAACTTGGCATCCCTGAGAAATTGTGTCGGACGACTGTTTTACACGTATAGTGAAATGCACATACATAAAAGGGTGCGCATCCAACGCCACAATATTTCGAATGCAAACTGCGAAGGTGACCTTGTATGTGTTTTTTTTTTTTTTTTGGGGGGGGGGTTGTGTGTGTGTGTGTGTGTGTGTTTGTTTTGTTGTTGTTGTTGTTGTTGTTGTTTTGTCTTTTTTTAATTACTCAGCATCCAAAATAATACTAGAAATGTCTTATCTTACTTCGTGCTGATGTGAATACACTGTACTACTTCTTCTTTTCTGGTGTCGGCGAAGTAGCCAACTGTATGAAAGATGAGCTCTTTACCAACAACCCCCCCCCCCCCACAAAAAAGAAGAAACAAGCAACAACAATAAACAGCAACATACTTCTTTACTTGTCATTCCAATCTTTACCGATAAACTCTACAGATGAAATGTAAATGTTTGATTTGATATCTGTCACACTTCATACTCTTTCTGGAAAGGTGAGGGGAAGTCACCGTCAATAGGATATTCTGTCACGGATAAGTATTAGGTAATGTGCCTACCATTCACACTCCCACTCAAACCTACTTTAGACCTACGTATGTAGAGTATAATGCGGTTCACAACTGGACCATAATAAAGTCGCCCACATACTCCTAGCTATGGGAAAACCCAGGAAAGCATTTTTCACTCTCCAAAACTTCAGTGTTAAGCATGGGGGAGAAAGTCACGGCGGTTTTGCGTCACCTTAGACAAAAAAAAAACATTAAACACACAAACACACACACACACACACACACACACACACAAACAGTCTTTCATAATCACAGTTTTGATTTCAAATTCACACATCTGTACTAAACCACTAAATGACGGCTCTCAGAAATGTGGAAAGAATTTTAACAGACAGTGGATTTCCAAGGTATACACACAACTGTTAGAATATACGTTCTTATTTGATGTGATCTAATATGGCAGCCTGTTGCTGAAATAAAGTACAGTGTATATGCATACTGTTCACATTTGTGAAGGGAAGTAACATTATCCTGTGTTTCAACACAGCTAGCACATTGACATGTAAAAGGAAAATTCACAATGGTCTGACACTGTATGAGCAACTATGTAAATCTGAATGGATACGCATGAGGTGTCAAAACAATATAGTAATGGTAATGGATTTTGTGAATGATGAAAGTATGATAATTAACACCAATGTAATTTGCATCTTGGACCTAATTTCTATAAACATAGATATTCTCATCTCTCACAACTTAAAAATAATTCAATTCAGTGCAAATTCCTGGCAGAAATGCATACATCACCACATAAGACAAATCATTTGCTTACATTTCATCTTTCAAACCTCAAAAAGTATTAGGGCCCACATGTACTTTTGTAGAACATGAATAATGAAGGAGAAAATAGGATTGAGAGAAGAGAGCAGTACAGAGTTCATGAAATAAAGTGAGCAGGAAAGAGCGGATACTTGGAGGTGGATGAGGCTTGAAATTTACAATGATTTGGACACATACTGTTGTTACAAAGACAAACACAAGAAAATCAGGATAAGCAAAGGAATATATGTACAACAAAGATGGTAACCTCAGTGCTTACATGGTTCAAATTAACATCTAGTCAGATTAAGAAAATCATGTTACAAACAGAACAGCAACGTATTAAGCATTTAATGCCATGATCTGATATGAGTTATCTGACATCGTGTACTAACTTAATGCAAGCACAGTACAAACTGAGTGCTCAAGATTATACAATACATGTAATATAATACGCACTGCATATATTCGATGCCATGTCAATATCTATAGATTTGGGTTTCAAGGTAAACTTGCAGCTTTCAAAAATTGTAGTGACATGCATCAGGTACACTATAAAGTGCTTGCTCTACTGCCAATTATTTTACTCATTGCCCTGCAGCATAGTACAATATTGCATCCATATTCCAATGTGAAATACACACATGTAACAGGTACTATGTAGGTAAGTATGCACAGTAAAAGGGTGGAATTTTATCACATGTTTGAACAGTGTGTTAGCTACTGGCAATGCGAGGAAGTCTTGTGTTGTGGGCCTGTATATGCAATCAGATTTCGAGTTTTCCATAGAATGTGTTTCATTACCATGGCAGCACATTAATTACACATTTACCTGCGACATATGCCAAATTGTAGATCGACTGCTAAAAAATCAAAAGAGTTGTTGTAACTTGGGTTGGAAACCGGTGCAAGCGTGGTTAACAATAGTGTTGACAGATATTTGGGCCAGGTGAGGTCATTTAGAACTAGTTTCTATGGCAATGTCATAGTTTGGTGCTCTATACATCCCTTGTCAACTTGTACACACTATGTGAGGGCGAGGTGTGTAATAATGGAATTAGCAGCTTATCAAGTCATAGGTGCTTGTCTACATAATCATTTAAGTGAAACTAACTCCTTGAAAAGTGAATACATGTTTCAAAGAAGCACTGATCACTAACAGTATCAATATAAACATAATGTACCTCATCATTCATACTTGGTACAGGTGTATAGTCAAAATGCAACAATATCCGAATGGCAAATGACTTGTGAAAGAACATGGTCACTGTTATATGAGGAGACCACAATCAAAGGTCAGTGCCTATTTCCCTATAACATTGTAAATACTTCTCAAACAACTGCTGTTTTATTTATGCAGACTTGATATGGGGAGGGTGCAGACGAATAAATGGTTACATTATGGTTGACTTGGCAAATTTAGAAACTATAGGGATTGATACCAAAGTTACAAATCCTCCTTGTTTGTACAGGAGTCCCTCTAAAAAAAAAAAATGGTCTCACTGCCATGCAATGTGGCCAGTAGTTGAGATTTAGAACGAAGATCAACTTGAAGGCAAGATCAGCTGCAGCCACAATGCCTTTACAAGACTGTGCCCTGTGCTCCACAACTGCAGATACATGTACCTGAAGAGGGTTTAATTTGCTTTCTCCAATAAGAAGGATGAAGTGCTCTGACTGCGGATGTTCTGTGTCGACCACATGTGAGCAGCTTAAACAGTCCTACTTGGAAGAACGAAAAAAGCAAGCATTATTATGAAAACAGTGTAAACATTTTGAAGACATATTGATGAGCATTATGTTACGCTTTTAAACACATGATATATCCAGTAATTTTGTATCATATATTCATTAGCAACTCCAGCAAACTAGGAGCAAGAGTGACCAAGATTAAAAGGTCATGCTTTAAAGCTGAAAATCTTCTATGTACATACAGAAGTGAGTCAAACATGATATCTGGAAACAGGGTGCAAAATTGTTTCAGAAGGGAGAGGGGAGGTAGTACAGGCCTGTTAGAAAGCTACAGATCACAGCAAAACAATTTACACCTCTGGCCTTAGTCATGGTGTTATTTTTTTTTTCATGTTTAGCTTGATTAAAAGCCAGAACTATTTTTGCAAAGAAGTGTAACTTTGTCTAAAGTCAGATCTATTGGGACCACTCCCCCCCCCAAAAAAAAAAGGAATAAAATAAAATAAAGTGACAAGCAACTTTACATTCAAAGTTACATACGACTTGCATTTTTCCTATCCTCCGAAACTGATTATATTGGCATGGATCAATTACTTGACCTAGGCATCTATGGCACACTATAATATACACTAAAATAATGATTGATTGGTCCACGCAGCATACTGTGATATCTATCAAACGTCATGAACGTATGGGATGTTGCCATAATAGAGAAGAAAAAGAAAAATCTACATGTACATTTCCTTGGAATGAAGGGCAGGGTAGAGATTTAAAAATGTGCCTTCACAGAAATTTCACTCTTAAGTTCTAGGTGACATACAAAATATGTACCTGTGTTGTAATTAGAATTATCAGGTACAGTACATGTACCATCACTTCCCAAATAAAGGGTTGGGTTTTTTCCTCCCACAGGAGTAAAGTCAAGTTCTAATACAGGTCTCTTTTAAAAAGGACCTTAGTCCTTCACTTCCACAACAATCGCCATCTCCAGGAATAAATTGCCTGAACTTTTGGTATCTGATTTTTGCTCTTAAATTGCTCATTTTGCAGTATATTGTAAGTGCCACTAATATGCCAGTGCTTATCTCAATAAAAAATATTAATAAAAATATACATTAGGTATTGTTACCAACATGATTTAATGCACTGAATTACCTGCAGAACACAATACAGAGGTTAATATTTCCTACTGAAGAACACAACGGACTGGCACAGCCTTCCAGAAGATGTAGTAGCTGCTTCAACCCTTGATATACATTACATATATGTATGTCAAGGGTCAGCAACTAACCAACCACTGCATCACTAGGCATTTTTTCCCTTAAGAAGGAACTCTCCAAGTCTATTGATTGTGGGAAATTTGGGCATCTTTGGAAAGGCAAGACAAGATAATGCACATGCTTACCAGCTGCAGTTACAGTTAAAGTGATTTTGAAATATTACCTGTTACTTGGTGAGACTCAGTATGAGGGGATTTAATTTGCTTTCTCACAAGATAAATCCGTCCTACTTCACTGCCTGTCTGATGATGCATGACTGAGCGCGAGTAATTTTAAGTAAATTTAGTCGATCATTGTCATGCCAACGGACATAGTTGTGGTCGTGTGTACATGCATTTATACCACTGTGCGGTGGCAGTATGGCAATACAAAAACACCTACATCTAGACCTATCTATAGAGGCAGAGTCAATACCTAGAACATTATACCTATTAGGGCCTAGAAACTCTAGACTAGAGTCCAGAACTACGTCTAATGTTAACAGTACTATCACAGAATCAGGCCTCACCTTGCAAGCTGTTGTTGTTGTTGTTATTATTATTATCATTAGTTGAATTTATTTGTCATTTATCATTCCCCTACCGCTATTACGGGGCCCAAGCCCTAAGAATATTTATGCCAAATCTTTACTTATAAATTACTTCAATTCCAAAATTTTCCCTGCATCATTTTCATTTTATCAGAAATAATTGACAGAAATATTGTATGATACCAAACATATCTAACCAGTAACGGTAGAATGTCTAGTCTACTAAAGCCTTATCATTATAAATAGGTTGACCATGGTAACTGTTCTTTTGATATGAATAGAAGGTCTAGATCTATACCGGTATACAGTCGACCGTACAGAGATAAGTGGTCCATTTATGGGAAGCCCTTCCCATCTATGGACTCCATACAGTAGTAGGTGTGGGACTAGTAGGACAGTAGGAGTGCTCCTATCAATGGACCTAGTAGTTCTAGATCTACTCTAGACTTCAAGTCTTCAGTATCATGTTGGCAGAATACCATAGCATATCAGACATAGATAGGCGTATATGGGACTGTGATATTGATTGACTGCTTTCTTTCGCTGGCGAGTCTGCGTCTATGGCAAAATACGTGGAAAGTTACAATCTGCAATGTAGTCTCTGAAAGAGAGTGACTGCTGTTATGCGTCGAAACAAATTTATGCAAAATCTCGAGATAACCAAACGATTAACTTACCACTTAACGTTAGCCCGATTTTATCACCAATGGTCTCTAACTCGATATTTTCCTCACTAGTGTTTTTGTGAGCATAATTACGTTTTTGTACAAACGTTGTCTTTTCCAGACCTCTTCGTTCAGCTCTACAATCGACGTGTTGTACCTTCGCGAGACTCTTTTCAAGCTAAAGTTTATGACCCCACCCACAATATAACGTCACAAATTATGCTCTATTATGATTGGTCAACAGCAACCTCGCCTCAGCGGCAGACTAGAAAAATCGCTCAGCGGAGCGATTCGAGAAAACCGCTTGCGGTTGCTGCTCTGAAAAGTCGCCGATACCGCTCCAGTGTGAACAGTTGTACATGAACAACACGAGAGGGATTTTTGCGGCACACCGCTGCTGCCGCAAAAC
Organism: Diadema setosum; assembly: GCF_964275005.1. Classification (NCBI taxonomy): domain Eukaryota; kingdom Metazoa; phylum Echinodermata; class Echinoidea; order Diadematoida; family Diadematidae; genus Diadema; species Diadema setosum. The sequence continues at coordinate 737,726 of NC_092701.1, forward strand.
CGCTCCAGTGTGAACGGCCCTTAAAGGTGTTAAGTTGTTCTTGCGAATTAAACAGCGTTCGTACGAAATTCGTAAGAAGACCGTAAGAATCTGTGTCCGATCTACGAATCTGTACGAATTCCAGAATTCATACGAACAGTAACATTCGCATCGTTCGTACAAAGCTTTGTGACCGTAGCTTTATTCTTTCGTCAGACTTACGGCCATCTTACGAAAGACGGAAGAGCCGTGGTCACAACTCGCCGTACTTGCAAGTGCATGCTGTCTACTTGCAAAAACGTGAACAAAACTTTGGGATCCGTACGTAGTAAGTACCGCCTCAGTACGGATTTTGAAGCACGCAGACACGCCGTAGCACTTTTATGTCACGAGGAACTTTCACTGCGTTCGGGCTACGGATTTACCCTAAGTACGGGCAGCGTACGTGCCCTCTACAGTAAACGTGCGTACAACGCACTGACTCCATGCGTCTTCCTGCCGTCACTCGCTCGACGGACAGCGCACGTAGCATTTGCGTGTTGAGCACGTGATAAGTGCGTAGTCCATGCTTATTCGGCACTTCGTGAGTTCAACTCTTTAACAGGGCACGCAGATCGTACTGAATAAGCACCTGCTCCGCACTTACAACGCAAGTTGTGCGCACTGATTTCTGCAAGGCACGCAAGCCCAGCCGACGGACGAGTGTCATTAATTTTCCTCTCCAAAATGTTGGCAATTAGGTATTTGTACTGTTCTCCTTCACATAGGGGGCAGAAATTACCTAAAAGGATTGTTGCCTTGAAAAAAAAAAAATCGCATTCACAGAAAGATGATTGTTATATTACATGAAAAAGCTTTCAAAACTCTGTCGAATTGTCATCACGACCAAAATCCACCTTCTGCCCGGCAGGCGATGAGTAACGATTATGGTTATTAAAAATATGTTATAATGAACCTTATATTATATTTTGCAGAACATAAGAGACAGTCAAAAACTGCTTGAAGAAGAGAAATCGTGAATTTTGAGTGGTCAGTGCATGAAGTGACCAGCTTTTTGGAGTTCTGAAAAATTGTTACATTCAAGAGTTGCACAAGCTTGGTTAAAAGGCATTGGTCATCATTGTTTTTGTAGAGCAGGGATAAAGTCAGTACAATTTCAGTTAAGCTAAAATTGAGAATGTGTATATTTTGAAATAAAGCAAGGAAGAAATTACTATGATAGCAGTATTACCTTTAATAAATTGCAAACGTGACGCCTTCAGACTCAGAGAAAATGAAAAAAAAATCAACAACAACAACAACATTCATCGTTCCAGCAATATGCTATTAATCTTGCTCAAAATGATTATGCTGGATGGCTGAAATGAACCACTGCCTAACTCTGAAACTGCGTGTAAAGATGGCGGACTTCATAACATCAAATCATATGCATCTGAAATAACAAACGTATATTCTCAGCTCATCTCCAGTGCCAATGTGTTAGGCTATTTAAACCAAAATAATGTTTTACAATATCATTGTGTACACGATAATAGGTTTATACGTGTATCTGGGCCCCATTTCATAAGATAAGTTTGGATGGCTACTCTTGCTGGAATGACAACTTCCAATATGGCAACAGCCAATCAGGAAGCTGGATTCTTGTCGTTACTATGACAATTTCAATTCCAGCAAGAGTTGCTATCATATCGACTTTTTATGAACATAGGGCCAAAATGTATTAATCCTTTCTCTGTCAGTGAGTCATATATTCACACATTTCACATATAAACCACTGGACATGAAATAAATATGGTACACAGAAGGTTAAACTGCCATGTACACGTATGGAGGAGACGTATGGTCATAATATAAGCCTACCCCCAACATCTGACGGGAAAAAAAAAAACAAAAAAAACATCGCACTTGCACGCACTTACAACATGCGAGAGAGTAGTGATACTGTTCGTGAGTAGCACGTGTAATTACAGTCTCCGCAAGATAACGTGGCAATCGCACGGAGATTGTACGTTGTAAGCACGTACAACTCACTTACCACGTGCACAACGTACGATGCACGTAACCCCTCACGGCCAGGCGTGGCGTGCGGGCCACGTACTTACACCCTGCGCAACCGTGCGAGTGTCGTGCGTAGACGTACTTCCTCCCTGCTTAGTCCATGGGCCAAAAGCCGAAAATGGGCTGTTAGTACCACCCGAGGTGGCTAAACCTTTTTGGTGTCATTTTGTTTGTCGGACATAGATACGCTTATCAAGCTATGATAGCATTTCCAAATGAGTAGCTTAGTCATAATAAATGACTTTTTAACCAATTTGGTCTCGTTTTTATGTCCCTATGCTTCTGAATCGAAACTAACCGCTATACAAATACGAGCACTGCCTTCTGTTTGTCCCACAGGTGTTCTGTTGTAAACGCGGTGTGCTTAATAGTCTTTTTTCAAGGCAGCGAAGGGAATATCCAAAGGGTTATGATGTCCACAGCTGTCACGCGGTGCGCCTAGTCTTTATCTATAACAATGTACCGTTATCATATCTAAAGTTCCTAATAAAAGGAATTATCTATACTGTTTTTATACCACCCTCTCAACAAATACATCAGTTAAAAAAAAATCACTCTGTTCATTTACAACATTATTAATTATAATGTATTGTAGTGTACCGGTACATTGTTTTTGCATAATCTTTCATTGTTGGATGGAAATAAAGCGACATTGGCGTGGTATTAGTGTTTTCAACGTAGCGTTTTCACCGGAAAATGATAAATAATTGAAAAATACGCTAAAATTCACGAGAAATTGTTTTGTTGTTGGTGTTGTTTTTAGATAAAGGGATATACACTGTATTATAAGCTTTGGAGATTCCCTTCGCCGTCTTGAATATTAGACTAAGCGCTGTGGACGTCATAACCCTTGGATTTCCCTTCGCTGCCTTGAATAAAGACTAAGCGCACCGCGTTTACAACAGAACACCTTTGAACATACAGAAGACAGTGCTCTTATTTGTATAGCGGTTGGTCTCGATTCAGAAGTACAAGGATATAACAACGAGGCCAAATTGGTCTAGAATTCATTTACTATGACTAAGCTACTCATTTGGAAATGCTATCATAGTTTGATAAGCATATCTATGCCCGACAAACAAAATGACACCAAAAAGGTATTGCGACCTCAGATGGTACCAATATCTGGCCTGACCCATGGACAAGTTCTAGTCACTCCCTCCCCACGTTTTCAGAAAAAAACAAAACAAAACAAAAAAACAAAACGTGAATGCCGTGGCCTCCGCCAAAAATGTACGGACGAAAAGCACGCACGGCTAGTTGTGACCAGGGCTTTATAGCAGTATATTTTGATGTCGATTATCATTGAACAATTTACCTATAAAATAGTATTATCCAAATAAACTTCATGTTTTGATATTTACACTGAAAATCATGAACGCAACCAAGCAAGAGCGAGCGGAGTGAGCGAGGGAGAGGTGGGAGTGGGTTCCCACGATGAGAACGTTTTTTTTTTTCATTTTGATGTTGTAAATGTTGCAATTTGATGCAGGTTTTTGCGTGTTTTATCGACTTGTAGCAGTCCCACTTGTTTAAGGTAGCAGTACATTTGGATGTAAATTGTTAATAAACAATTTGCCTATAGAATGGTATCATTTAAATAAAATTCCTGTATCAATTCTTACACTGAGATGTCATGAACGCGACCGAGCAGGGAATGGTGCAATATGATGCAAGTTTTTGCCTGTTTTATCGACTTGAGACAGTCCCCCTTGTTTATGGTAGCAGTATTTTTGATGTAGATTGTTAATGAACAATTATTTGCCTATAGAATGGATAGATATAAACTTCTTGTATTAGTTCTTACAGTGTTGTCATGAACGCGACCGAGCCAAGCAAGCGGAGCGAACGAGGGTTTAGGGTGTGGGAGGGGGTTGTTTCCTTCTCACAGTGAAAACTTTTGCATTTTGATGATGTAAATGGCTGAATATTACGAACGCTGTCTGTTGAGCAATCAAAAAAAGAAAAAAAAAGACACGTCCACACGAGGGTGTACATAAGGGGCATTTCTCTTCCCAAACGAAGATGATTTTTTTTTTTTATTTCAAGACCTGAAAATCAGCGATCTGGTGCAAACGTTTGGTGCAAAACAAGTGTAGTTTTTTTGCAGCCCCCTCCCAAAAATTCATAATCAATTCAAACAAAATGCGATGTGAAGCGGGTTTGTGCTGCAACATTTACCATTTTGTGGAATATTTTCCTGTCAATGTATTTTACAGCTGGATATTTTTTTTTCTAGTTGGTTGATCTAAATGTCCACTCCTTTTTTATTTCTTTTTCTTAGTATAGGTGTATACCGTTTAATGTTTTGTGTAAAGGAAAACAAGGCTGCTTTGACATTTTTGAGATTAATGAAAAAGGATCTCATGCACTCTTTATCTGAAATTTGTTTATTTTTCACAAATACACATGCAAGTGAAATTAAAGATCCTGAATAGTTCAGGGGTGAGGGAGGGCAACTGACGGGGTAATATCCTAGCAACTCTCCTTTTTCATCTCTCATGTCTTCCTTGTCCATTATCTGGACAACCTACACAATTAATTGGTCTAAAGGTGGACTTGGGCCTTCTTTGCCTAGTGTCGGTCTCGTGAGCCTTTTAAGAGTAGTGTCGGGCTTGTTGAATTTGTTTGTGTAGTGTCGGATCGTGACATTTTTGTGCGTAGTGTCGAACTCATGGGCTGTGCAAATCGTGGGTATCTTTTTTTTTTACTTGATGTCGAAATCGTGGGCATTTTTGCTTAGTGCCCAACTCGTGGGCTGTATAACTAGTGGGCTGTTTGACTTGTGGGCTGTTTGATACTTGGGTATCGGTCTCGTGATGTGCACCCATTTTACGTGGTAGCGGGAAAACTACCCTACAGCAAAATGAACTCTTCCAGTCTCGCTCCAAACCAATCAACTTCTCTAAGGCTCCCACATCAGATAATCGAGTAAAGTTGCAATTTCATTATAAAGGAATTCCTAATCTTTTTCGTCATTTCATCGAGTTCATTGGTGATCGTGACGCATGCACGTACCTGCGTATTGAATCTCTAACGTTTCCCATGCAAACCATTCTTTGCTTTGAATTGTCTGGAATGGAATGATTTACTGTTGTCGGGATCTTCAACATACAGCGGCTCCGTTTGAGCTTACATCATCCACCTTTACTTGTTATTCTTCAGCACTCGGAAATCATATTTATAATTTATGTTGATGATCTAAATAAAAGCCATTACCTTATTGTCTTGTTCCTTGTTTTCTTGCATCTCCTCTTCTATACTATCCACACATACCGACGTAATCCATCAAAAACTGTGCACCATATCTGTGACTTTAACTCTAATAAATTCCAAATTTCCCCATCCTCTTTCAATTTACCTTCCCCCATTGGGTTCTTATCCTTTGATTTTGACTCTTCACACTCTGGGGATTATTTTTCCGAACATTCACAACAGTGTACATCTGATTGTTTTATGTTAATCCCAAAAATGCAAAATAGTATTTGTGGAGAAGGTGGTTACCCCCTCCCACACCCTCCCTTTCCACCTGAAAACTTCCTTGCATCAGTAAGTAGGACTACACATTGGATGTCGCTCACGCTGGACACGAACCACAGTTTCGTCTTTCAATTGTCTGTGATTATCTATTTTGTGACTCTTTTTGATAAAAAAAATAACAATTCGCCAAAGAGGTACACCAGTTCAGGTCTCAAATTTGCAAAATCTTCCTTGTGTGAAAGGGGGATCCTCCTCTTCCAGACCCCACCCCCACGCTCCTTCGCACAGTTATTCCAACTCAAGTCTCCCTCCCCAATCGTGAAACGGATCGACGCCCCTGTCCTTCTCACAGAATGAACGGGAAAGGTGATTTCCAGCGGTTTTTCTACATTATTATTTTTTTTTTTTTGTAGAGTGTACCCTGAAATCAGGTATGATTTAAAATCCTTTGCACACTCTTCACTTTCACTTCTAATGACTTTTGAAGGATGATGGTATTGAGTTGGTACTGAAAGTAGTCATCATGGGTAGAATGTGTTAATAGATCATGCTCAACTTCAGCTTAATCCCATAATCTCCCCATTGTTGTTGCTCCGATGGTTTACGATCTGTTTTTTTTTTTCTTGTCACCCCTTCATCGCACAGCCACCACTGTTCGGTATTAAAAGATTAAGCGCTTGAATATACCCTGTCCTTCAAAACCTGTTTCTCGGTTCACACTTTACAGAGTGTGTGCTTTTTTCAAAACATTCAGATGTGTTAGTTGAGTCAATCTGAATTGAGTTATATATGTGACTCTGCACCTCAAAACAAACAAAAAGTCGCCAGACATGAATTTTTAGTTAAGACCATATTCTGAAAGAGCAGACTTTAAGCTTTAAAATGATGTATAACTCAAATCAAATGGACTCTCCTAACCTATCTAAATATTGGAAAGAAAACACAAACTCAGGAAAAGTGTGAACTGAGAAAAGAGGCTCTGAAGTACAGTGTCTATTCAAGCGTTTAATCTTTACCAAACCATGCTGGCTGTGCGATGAATGGGACAAAAAACAGGAAGTAAACCACCGGAGTAACAACAATGAAGGGATTTTCAGATTAAACTGAAATTGAGCATGCCTCATTAACACATTCTGTCCATAATTAATGCTAACTTTCAAAGCAGTAGCACTATCTTTTCAAAAGTTATTAGAGTTGAAAGTGAAGAGTGTGGACAAAGTTTTTCAGAAATGAAAAAGGGATTCTAAAGACACACATAATCACACTGTTATACCAAAACTGTTCCAGATAAACTGCTAAAAAAACACACTTTCCTGCCCGTTTTATGATACCAAATTTTAGCATTATGTAAAAGAAGACCCGCTCTTCCAGAAAATATGAAAGAGTCAAGTTCGCCTAGGTTGACCCATTTCACTTATTTTCAGTCCTCACGCAAAATCAGTGTGTGCGACTTTATGTTCGTTTTGAGGTGCACGGTCACATATCATTTTAAAGCTTACAGCCTGCTCTTTCAGCATATTTAGCAGCTGCCCTTAACTAAAAATCTATATTGGACAATTGTTGTTGTTTGTTTGTTTGTTTGTTTGTTTGTTTGTTTGTTTTTTTTTTTTGCTTTTGTAATGCAGGGGCTCATATAGCAACAAGTTTTAGTTATCTTATTCACTATGGAATTATGTTCAAAAACAAGACCCTAGAATTACTATTTACAAATATCATAATTATAACACTTGAACTTCAGCTGCATAGAATACCTTTGCAAATGAAGACATTGCATAAAGGTCTTACATTGCAATTTGAATCACTTGCGCCGAGGATTTTGAAGAAATCCATGTGAAATTGTGAGTGGAGTATCGTGAGATTCTTCAACACACGGCTTGAACAGATACTCTCCGCCAGTTCACGCGACGTAGTTCTTCCACAGGTCATGTCTTGAATGGACAGTGATCGCTGATGGGAATGAATAGAAATTGTTGCAAAATAAAAATTGGTTATAAAGCAAACATTTTTGCAAAAGATGACATACAGCTGCTTTGGAGTTGAAACAATGAATAATTAAATGGAAGACGTAACACACTGAATAAATTTCGATATTCACACTTCACCAGACTTGCTACTTGATATTAGAAACAGCTTCATTAACTTGCGAACGGTATGCAGAATAAAACGAATGAACGTCACTTTGAAAGTGTTTGAAATATTGTCATCATGATACGAAAAATATTTTTTTTCAATGATGCTGCACTTGATACATAGCAAAATTTTGCGTATTTATTTGTGTTGTTTTTGGGCAGATTTTATCTATTCAATTCAACTCGATTCAAATTAGATTGTACTTCCAAAGGCACATTTTTGTTAATATAAGTTCAAGGAAAAAAAAAAGTTCAATGTATCACAACAATATATGGACCTGATGTTCCAAATGATTGTGTCATTAGAAAAGAGAGGCCCACGTGAAAGACAAGTTTGTAAAAGTATGGGTCACTCAAAGATAGAACTTGTAATGCAGAAAAAAGGGCAAAAACACTACACAGGCTCAAAGCGCTCACTGTTAACAAGGAGAAAGGAAAAAAAAACAAGAGAAATGGGAAGAGAGGTTAGAGTAATTAAGGACGGGGAAACGATGAAGGAAGGAAGAAAAGGATTACTTGTGGGTAGCAGGGGTCCTCAATGCAAGTAGTGCTATTGCCAGACACTATGTAATAAACATCAAAATAATTATCCAAATGAGATTCAATCTTTGTAGGCCTACTTCAAGTGTTATCTAAGAACAAAAAAAAATGTCCTTAATATTCTCTTGAATATATCAAGACTTGGTACGATTTTTAAATCACCAAGTTTGGTAGAAAGCTTTGTCCTGTGTAAAATCAAAACTGAGAAGATGGCTGGATAGCCAATATTCAGCAACGCTAAGCTGGTCTTCTGCGGGGTCCAGTTGAAAATGAGGTGGAACCACTTCACCGGGTTAAACACCCTGCTCTTTGCGATGAATGAATGAAGCGGGATCTTTTACGTGTATGAGTTGTCACTCTCTCATACACAGGACCTCCATTTTATGTCCTATCCGAGGGACAGAGTGTTTGTCTCTTGCTAGAGTAGACGTATTATTACACAGCATTGCTAAGTCCAGACTCGGGTTCGAACCCGGGTACTTGGGATCGTAGGGCAGACGCACTACCGACTGTGCCAACTTACCAGAATAATAAAAGGTAAATTAAATTAATGAAATTTCCTTAATTGTTGAAAACATTATGATAATTGGCATTTTCAAGAAAAACACATCATCATATGTTATTTAAGCTTCGTTTTTTGTTTTTTTTTTGTAAAATGAAACATAAATTGTCGTAATTGATACAAATTTAAATCTTTAACTTTTAAAACATAACCATTCGAAAACAATTCGCTAATGTGTCCACATGGTTGTAAGTGGTATGTTAATTCTCAAAACCTAATTTTTGTAACAAATGCGATTTTTCAATCAAATGCTGATGAGTATTTACCCAAGCAAGATAAGGAAACTTAAGAGTGTGATAAAGATTAAGTAAAGTGTGAGTGGAGAAAAAATACTTCAACTTATTGATATACCAATATTGCAGGATATGATCCTACAACAATAATTAACATGATATTTTCAAGATAATTTACTGTCAACATAAACAACAAAGTATTCAATGGATAAAACCACTCCTAAGGGGTGCCATCTAACATAACATTGCCTGGAAGCGTTTCCAGTGAATTACTAAAAGGCATAAACTTAATGTTTTGCAAATTCAGAAATAATTTGCTCGTTTCCGTTTGTCAACTTTCCTTTGATAGTTTGTAAAAGAATTTCGTTCAGATGAGGAAATTTAAGACTGCGATATAAATTAAGTAAAGTATGAATGGGAAAGAAAACCCTCAACTTATAGATTATACTCATATTCGAGGATACGATCATACAACAATAATTAACATGATATTTTAAGAGAAATATACTGTCAACATACACACCAAAGAATTCAATGGACTAAACCTCTCCCAGGGGGTGCCATCTAACATAACATTGCCTGGAAGCGTTTCAAGTGAATAACTTAAAGGCATAAACTTTTTTTTTTCTTCAAATTGAGGGATAATTTGCCAGTATCCTTTTGTCAACTCTCCTTTTATCGTTTGTAAAAGAATGTTGGGGTTTCCTGGAAAAAAAAGAAAAGAAAGATTGGAGTCTTCGCCAAATAGGATAAAAAAGAGCGTAGCAGAAGATAAATGAAAATCATTGATACATCTAACTAGTTAGGGCAAAGTACGCCTTATTAGATATCTTATCCGTCTGCTTATACCCGTCCGCCTACTGTTCAATTTGTGTGAGATTCAACGGATGAAAACGTTTTATATCGCAGCATTTCACCTTGTAGCTTGTGTTGGTAAGATTATTCTCCTCAAAACGGTAAATTTTTCATTAAAAAATACCTGTTTTCACTGATGCATCTTCTTTTTCCGAATCCTATCTTGTTACAGACGATTTCATTATTTTCTCCGAATTTATACTATTTCAACACCTTTGCAGATAACAATCCCCCTCCATATCATGTAAAGCAGGCGTGCACTGGGACATTGACCATTTTCTAAATTATTTTCTTGTAAACTTAATTTCACAGATTGGTGTTTTTCTAGGTTGTTGATCTGAACGTCCACATTTTATTTCTTTTAAGTAGGTGTATATCATCCGTGACAATATATTTTGTTATTAGTAGGAGAGGAGAAGTCTATCATAACTGCTCCTGGAGTTGTGGATATTTTTCGATATTTACACGTTCCTTTGCACATACTGGTGTTGTGCTTTGTTACTGTGACATAGACGTGAGGATATGACAACTTGAACGTCAAAAAAATACTGTTTCGTCGCTTGATTTTGGTGTAATTTGACGGTCAAAATGTCGAGCAACGGGCGATCTGCTGAACACGAAGCTCCGAAAACCCGCGCCCGGACCAGGGGGCTGATTCAAGCACCGATGACCGAGGAACTGACCGCTGGTCATCAAACCGAGGCAGGGACAATCGAGGGTAATACCACTCTCGATCTCGCCATTGAAGTGAAAATAAAGGAAGCTCTTTGTTCTGATGATGTGTTGAAAGCTCTCGTGTGCGCCGTGAAAGAAACTGTTCTTGAACAAGTTACACAGCAGGTGTATGAGGCTCTCAAAATGGACGCCGACCAACACCAAGTTCATGTGAACAGCTTGGAAAAGAAAGTGAAGGATCTGGAAGGAAAACTCTCCGCCATGAACTCAGCGCTCGAGGAACAAGAGCAGTATAGTCGCCGCAACTGTCTGCGATTCTACGGTGTCAAGGAAAAGCCGGGCGAAAATACCGATACACTCATCACCAACATTGTGAGAGACCACATGAACATTCATCTGGCAGCATCCGACATTGATCGCAGCCATAGAATCACCCCGAGAAACAGCACCAGGACAGGGCCAGAGAGGGGAAAAAGCATTATAGTCAAGTTCGCCGCTACAATGTGCGTCAAAAGGTCTACGCTGCAAGGTCGAAGTTGAAAGGGACATCTGTCTTCATCAACGAGGATCTTACCAGCCATCGCCAGAGCTTGATGTACGCTGCGAGGACCAGTGATGCCATCGTCTGGACATGGTCGCAAGATGGAAAGATCTACGCCTTGACAACTGGAACTGATGCTGACAGGAGGAAAATCGTCATCTGGACAAAGGCCGACATCGAACGTCTCAGCTAGTTGCAATGAGTATGATGGTGATAGAGTAACGTAACGATGATTTAGCAATATGCCAACACTATACCCATGTATCATATGCTGTAAAGCAGTCAAAAATAATCAAAATGCTATGATGTGTGTTAAATGTTCATCATGGTGCCATCTCAAATGCACGTCAGTTGACAGAAAAACATTCGAATCAGAAAATGATTGGATATGTAATGTTTGTTTATCCAAAGAATTGCCATTTAATCCATATTCACTCAACCCCGAGTTAAGTGGGCCATCCGATGAGTGTATAAGTACAGACAGATGTGAACCCAACGTTGAAGATTTTGAAGTAAATGTTCAGAGAATTTCTAAGTGTAAAGGATTGAAATTGACACATTTAAATTGCACGTCTTTATTGAAGAACATAGATGAACTGAGATCACTTCAACATAAACTTTCAGCTGATGTTTTTTTTTTTTTTTTTTTTACTGAAACACATATAAATGATTTAATTTCAGTGATTCTGAATTAAGTATTGATGGATATGATATCATACGCAGGGATAGGGACCGCTATGGAGGTGGTGTCGCCGCCTATGTCAAATCAAATATGATGTATGAAATACGTACAGATTTAGTCGAAGACAGTCTGGAGTTGTTGCCTATTGAATTGAAGTTCACAAATAGAAAGAACTTGATAGTAGTTGTGTGGTATAGGCCACCTAGTGCCAATCATGAAGTATTTGAACATTTTCAATCGTTTTTGCAAAATATCGATGACTTAAACACTTATTTTGTTATTCTCGGTGACATCAATTGTAATATGATGAAGCCGTCTGGTGTGAATTTATGGCAGACTAAGCGACTCTTATTATTGTTTGAAAGCTATAACTTAACACAAGTTATTGATAGTCCGACCAGAGTCACACAAACAACTTCTTCGATTGTAGATTTGGTTATCACCAATAAGTCTGAAAAAATTGTTCAGTCTGGTGTTTTGCCCATTTCTCTGAGAGATCATTTTTTGATATACTGTACATGGGGAAATAAATCGCCTGGATTACAAGGAAATTGTCACAGGTACAGAGAAATGCGTAATGTTAATAAAGTAAATATGACAGAATTTGTCGATGATGTGAGTAAAATAATTTGGAGTGATATCACAACTATGACAAATGTTGATGATGCATTTCGCTCGTTTGAGGACAGTTTAATGAAAGTCATTGATAAACATGCACCATTAAAGAAACAAAGAGTTAGAAAGAAAATCTCGCCATGGATGACTGTCAATATACTGGAATTAATTCGCACAAGAAATGTACAAAAGAAAAAAGCAATAAAATCTAAGCAAGAATGTGATTGGTTTGAATATCGGAAACTAAGGAATCTCGTCACAAAGGAAGTGAGAAAGGCCAAAACTGAATTTGTTAGTAATACCGTAAAATCGAATATTAGTAATTCCAGTGCAATTTGGAAATCGTTGAAACATCTCATGCCATCCAAAAGTCGGAAAGAAAATATGTCTATAAAAAAAAATGGAATTATAAGTGACAAACGAGAAATAGCAGACTGCTTTAATTCATTCTTTACTGAAATTGGTGAGTCCATACAAAAAAGTGTGGAGTGTGATGATAGCGCACAATACAGACAGTTCATAAGAGCACGTGACAATACGTTTGAATTTCACTCGATCTCGAAAAGAGATGTAATCGACGTAAGAGACGTATTACCAGATAAAAAGTCTCGTGGAAGTGATAATTTACCATTGTTTTTGTTGAAACCTATTTCTAAATATATTGCGATTCCTTTGACCCAAATGTTCAATCTGTCCATTCGAACAGGGAAGGTGCCAATGAAACTGAAATGTTCCAGAATTACACCCGTTTTGAAGAGTGGTAAAAAGACTGATATGAATAACTATAGACCGATATCTATATTACCTCTTTGCGCTAAGATATTAGAGAAAATTGTGTACTATCAAGTTCATGTTTATTTGAAAGCTGCTGATATTATCAATGTAAACCAGTCTGGTTTTCGTTCTCTACACTCCACTCAGACCACCCTCCTAAAAGTAACGGAGGACTGGTTAGGTTCTATGGACACAGGGAAACTCGTTGGCATGGTTACTATTGACCTGCGAAAAGCGTTTGATACAGTCGATCACTCTGTACTTCTTGACAAACTGCGCTTGATTGGTATGGGTCCTCTCGCCTGTGAATGGTTTGGGGATTATTTGACTGGTCACTTTCAGTACACTGAAGTCAATGCAGTTAGATCCCAGCCTTTGAATGTAAGGTGTGGCGTACCACAGGGGTCCAATCTCGGTCCTCTTTTGTTTATGATCTACATTAATGACCTACCCAATTGTTTGCAGCATTCATCTGTTGCGTTGTACGCGGATGACACATGTATTTATTTTTCTGGAAAGAGAATCAGTCAGATTAAAGCCAAACTTAATACCGATTTGGAATATGTATCTAAATGGCTGAAGTGTAATCACTTAGTTCTAAATTCCAATAAATGTGAAGCTATGATAATTGGTTCACATAAGCGAGTTAAAAAGCAACATATCAATATAGTAATTAACAACACAACCATTAAACAGGTTTCTTGTTGTAAATATCTTGGTGTTTATGTTGACCAATCACTTGACTGGAATGAACATATTGATTATTTGTGTAAAAGTACAGTGAAAAATTTGTACTTGTTGAAACGAATTCGGTCTTTTATTTCTGATGATATTGCCCTTTTGTTTTATAAATCAATCATTCAAAGTAAATTAGATTATTGTGAATTGTGGAGGAACATAAAGAAATCTCATATTCAAAGACTCCAAATTCTTCAAAATAGATCACTTCGTGCAGTACTGAACGTACAAGCTAGGTTCCCAACTGACTTATTATACATAGCATTACCCATCGATAAACTGGATAAGAGGCGACATGAACATACTCTACAAATTATGTATAAAATTGCACACAAGTTTTGTCCCAAATATTTGCTTGATATGTTTCAATTTAAAATTTTCAGCTATAACGTAAGGAATTCATCGTTAAATTTTGTGTTACCTTTGATTAAGACTTGTTTCAAACATAAAAGTTTGACATATTCTTGATCAATGCATTGGAATAAGTTACCATTGGAATTGAAACAAAAACCAACGTTTGTAAGCTTTAAAAACGCACTTGACCGAAACTGTTGATTGACAACTTTTTCAGTTTCCCCCCTTTGTATGGGCTTCTCTCTCCCTATCTCTCCTCTCTCTCTCTCTCTCTCTCTCTCTCTCTCTGTTTCTCTTTCTGTCTGTCTCCCTCATTCTCTCTCTCTCCTGAACTCTCTTTTTTTTTTTTCGTCTCTTTCATTTCAAACTACGGCGATGTATTTGTATAATTGTACATGGTTATCTTTGATTGATCATGTTTGTTTCTGTCGAAATGTGTGCCGCAGTTTCATCAACATGTTATTGTTTTTTTCTATATGTTTTTTTTTTTTGTTTTTATGTATGAGTTTTGTTTTTGTTTGTTTGGTTTCTTTGTTCATTTCTGTATAAAATGTATATCTATGTTGTATTTTTTATCCGCACGGACCTGCGGAAGAACAGCCTTCGGGCTGAAGTATGTGCCGTGCATAAATAAATGAATGAAATGAAATGAAAACCGATTTGTGTTTTGCTGAATGGGGAATGAGGGTGTTTGGACATTTTCGAAGTTTATGCGGAAATATTTTATGCACATTTTACTAAATTGTGTTTATTTTTTCTAGAAAACTCATACATTGCAAGCAAACACAATTAAAGATCTTGAACAGTTCAACGGGGTGAGGAAGGGCAACTGCAGGGGGTAACACCATAGCAACTTGCCTTTTCCATATCATATCTTCCTTACGCCATTATATGGACACGCTATACAATTAATTGGTCTATTGATGGCGCTGTTCACCCTGTCGGTCTCGTTGGCCTTCTTTGTGTTGGTCTCGTAGCCTCGTTTGTGGTCTTAAAGTGTAACCTGGTCTTAAATTGTAACTCGATGCCTAGGCTTCTGAAAATGTGTCAGAGCAGGAGGATGAGACCGAGAGGCTCCCTGGTCAGAGCGTTGCGGATGCGGTCGCGCACTCAAGGTTGTGCCCATCTCCCATGGGAGAGAGGCTCAGTGCCAGTGGTGCTTGTAGTAGTCTTGGCGCAGACTCCTCTACGACCAACAAGAGTTTGTGCCCCCAAACAAATACAATTGTAGTACATTTGTCATCATCAGGCGCGTTCATTTCAGTTCAATTCAATTTAATTCATTTGTTCTTCAACGTGATATAAATGATTTTTTTAACGAATATAAACTACATAAAGGAAAAGGAACTTAATTATTCATGTTATTAATTACATGCATGTATACAATGTATTGAAGAACGTAAGGGTTCACTAGAATGCAATAGCTTGATGTGTACTCCTCAGAGTGTAACATTCCAAAAGAAAATAAACAAGACACTACGACAAGATGCCTACTTCAGATAGGAAGGGCAACTGGAGAAAGGAAGAGAGAGAAAACAAAATTCAAAATTGCTATTTTGCACAAGGAACTAAGGATTGAAAACAATTACTACACAACGCAGCACACCGCATAGACACACGAGCACGGACAATACTACGACAAGATGCCTACTTCAGGAGAAGGGGATGCAGACATACATGAGTTATAGGTACAATACATTAAAAACAAGATCAAGAGCAAGAGAAAAAATCAACAATAAAAAGAAAACTTACGATTTTTCATATGGTATTTTTTACTTTGTGTGTAAGATTTACTTCCTTCAACATTGTCATATATGAATTAATATGAATCAATATGTGACCCGCTACAACAAAATGGTCCTAAAGTCGCGCACGGTCGAAGCCGTGAAAATCGAGTTTGAAGTTAGAGCATCAAAATTGGTCAAAACTTACGATTTTCTGAATTTGACATAAATTATTAAAGTCTGACATGTCTTCTATCGTCTGTCGAAATTTTGAAGCAAAATGATGAATGGAAAGACCAAAAAATAGCGTTTTTCTGGGCCATGTTTTTTTGGCGTTTCAACGAAGCAGAAACTGGTTCGAACATTTGGATTGAGCGCCACACATAGGCTCCGCCCCTAACAACGACCAGAGTGATCTCATTGGTCAGTTTGCTGCTTGCCGCTAACCGAAGCGTGAAGCTCGCACACTGCCCAGTCGACTGGTGCATGCGGGCGGGTTGCGCTATGCCTAGCCGCTTCTCCTGACATCCTGGTCACTGATTGGTCGGTGAGGAGACCGCCGACGCTGTGTTTGAATAAGCGTTTCGGGGGTTGCTAGGGCTTAACTTCTATTGTCCGGAGGTGAATACTGACTTGCGTGTCTCTTGATTGTGATTGCGTCGCAAGGAGAACTTTTAGGGCGCTTTTCTCGAAACAGTGATTTCCCAGACGTCTTGACATGCTCTCTTTTAAACATCGATATCTCCGCAGCCGATTATTTTTTATAAGACGTGTTATATATCAATTTAAAGCAGACAGATTAGGGAATTGTGTCATGCAATTTTCAAATAATCGATCTCGCCCGACTTTAGGATCATTTTGTTGTAGCGGGTCACATATGATTTTCAGCAAAATCTATGAATATATCATATTTTAATGTACATAACGTAAAGGGAAAAATAAATGTGTACATTAATTTTCGTACCAAAATATATTGCATTATCAAATGTGCGGATAATTATCTTCGAAATCATGGATTTTTTTTTCTATACGTTCTTTATTATACCGTATATGTCCACAAAAAAAAAAATACAACAGGACCCTCCGCAATGATAGCTTGAAAGATGGCGCTTCGATCAAAATACAATTTCAGGATATGAAATTATAACTCACTGCCCACATCTTACAGAAAACCCCATTCGATTTGCTTCAGTGGTCAAAGAGAAACGAGGAATTTTGTAGAGCATGTCAGGAATCTCTTCCCTCCAAGTTTTGTCTATTGTGTTCACATACAAGAGCATCAAAATGCTAAACTCTGATGAATCAGACTCATGGCATGCTGTACAACAATCCACATTTCTCTGTGACCACTTAACCAAATTGAATGGGGTTTTCTGCAAGATAGAGCTAAGATGTTATATTTTAAGACCCTGAAGTAGCATTTAGACAATTTCATCGCATTCAGTGATATCAATGCGAAAATCTGATTGTAATTTTTTTGGGACATAATGTATAAGAACCAAAAAATAATAGAGCTAGGCAAATATGAAGACAAGGTTAAGTTGGAAGTTTCATGTTAGATCATGGTGGCATCGATGTCTTGGTAGGGGGAGGCGGAATTTTCAAATTTTCAGCATCATCTTGAAATATTTGATTATGACAATAACATGTACACTTTCACAAATAATGTGTAGCATCCCTTGGGTAATAGAATCCCACTTTGTTTGAAGGGGAACCAATTCGAAAGGCCTCAACATAAGGGACTGTTTGAACAAAATACATGTCATGAAGACAAGGTTAAGTTGGAAGTTTCATGTTAGATCATGGCAGCATCCATGTCCTGGTAGGGGGAGGCGGAATTTTCAAATTTTCAGCATCTTCTTGAAAAATTTGATTATGACAATAACATGTACATTTTCACCAAATGTGAAGCATCCCTTGGGTAATAGAATCCCACTTGGTTTGAAGGGGAACCAGTTCGAAAGGCCTCAACATAAGGTATTGTTTGAACAAAATACATGCAAATCTTCTTCAGAACCATAAGTAACAGAGCTTATGCAATGCTATATCAGAAAGTAAATGTATGAATGTATTTTTTAAATTTGATATGACGGGTGAGGGGAGGCTGAAGATGGGGGGGGGGGGGAGAGGAGGCGTATTGTTCATATTTTTAACATCTTCTAGAAAAAATTCTTAACTCTTTACTTTACAAGACAGGTAGCATCCCCAGAGTATTTCAACATCTAACATATTGTTGAAAAAAACACTGTAACGGTTTTGCTGGTGTGTAAACAATCAATGACGCCCTTATGGGCTTTAATTTTCACAATTTTTGCCTATAACACATTCCTGGTTGGTTTACATTCCAAGATCAGAAAGGTCCTCTATGGTTTTCACTTCGAAATCTTATATGGTGACCAATGATGCAGCGTAGGAAAGTGATTTCCTGTTTTTTGTTTTATTTTTCTGATTGGTGTATATATGATAAAATTCACAATTTCATCAGGAAATCCAAATTTCATTCCTCATGTTTCCACTTTTCTTTTTATTTTATCTCTGTTTCCTTTCATGATGATTTCCTTATCCCTCATGTGCAAAGTTAGCCATATAATTAATGATGAATCAATAAGTATGTTTTCGAAAGTGATTTATATTGTACCATACAGAAACAGCAATAAATGAAATGAAATGAATTGCTCATATCGGACCCTGAAAGCATCTGCAGCTTTGCGCTCGTGACGTGCATAATTACTGAAGGTAATTTTTCTGCTCCACGTAATATCTTGTTTATTGCGAATGATTGTTCTCGAAAACATGCAACCCATAAAATATCCTGCATACAGAAATGTTTATGCTTATTGTGATGATTAAGTGTAAAAACATTTTACAACTCACTGTGAGAAGGAAAATTTGGTTTATTAAAAACTATTGTAGAGGTTTGTACATGTACTAGTATCATAATGCTGCATAAAGTCATACAAGACACTCGCAAATCACGCATCAACAACACACTAATACTCACATACATCAAGGTATACATATAGATTAGGTATAAAACCAAATTATGAAAGGATGGCAATTATCACTTCTTAAATGTAGGTTTTAATATGATGGAGTTTTGTTGTTTTTAACACATACGTGTCATTCCATCCCCATTTCAGTGTCATTTACTCCTTCATCTCCCCATCTGTCATTCACCTCTTCATCTATAATGCCTCTTAAAAAATAAGCACACTTCATACATAATGACAAAGGTTTCAGGAAGAAGATAATGATATTCATTTATGACATTTAGAAATATAAGCATACAGAATGAATGTTTATTGTTCTAATTTAAAACCATGGCAACTATAAAAGTGAGAGGTGAGTGAGCAGACGACTGAAAAAAACTGGCCCATAAACGTATCCAAAACCACAGGTGAGGCTCCATACGCGCGAGACACATTTTCAGAAGCCTAGGCATCGAGTTACACTTTAAGACCGAGTTACACTTTAAGACCGTGACACTCGTTTGCCTTGCGTCGGTCTCGTGAGCTTTATTTACGTAGTGTCGGTTCCGTGAGCCTTTTAAGCGTAGTTAAGTGTCGGTCTCGTGGGCTTGTTGGCTTAGTATCGGTCTCGTGAGCCTTTTGTGCGTAGTGTCGAACTCATGGGCTGTACAACTCGTGGGCTTATTTTACTTGATGTCGAACTTGTGGGCTTCATTGACTAAGTATTGTACTCGTGGTCTGTACAACTAGTGGGCTGTATGACTTAGTGAGTTGTGTGACTCGTGGGTGACGATCTCATGGCGTGCATCCTTGTCGACAGATAAAAAATGGGGTCATCCCAGTCAGACCGACACCCACGAGTCATACAGCCCACGAGTTCGACATTAAAACAGGTCCATGAATCATACCGCTCACGAGTCATACAGTCCATGAGTTCGACAATATGCAAATAAAGCCCATGAGACCGACACTAAGTGAAAACAGCCCACGAGTTTGACAGATAAATACGGCGCGTAATGTGCCGGTCTCGTGGGCCTTGTTGGCTTAGTGTCGAACTGATGGGCTGTATGGCTAGTGAGCTGTATAACTCATGGGCTGTATGACTTGTGAGCTGAATGACTCTTGAGTGTCAGTCTCGTGACGTGCACCCACATAAATTGTTGCTTGTCGGTTAGGTAACTTTATTTCATTTTCATTTTCATTTTATTTCAACACGGTAATAAAAAGGAAACTTGCTCAGCCATAGGCTGTTATCCTGCAAGTCCGTGCATTTATACAATATAACAGAATGAAAACAGAGATTCAGTAATAGCATATAACAATGATTGAAATAAGAACAAAAAAGAGAGAAAAAAATCACAAAGAAAGAGAAAAGTATATCTACATATAACAGCACATGAAAAAATACAGACATTGACAAATATTGACATAAAACAAATGTCAATATTAGTCATCGCGTAACATAACATAAAAGGAAACGTTATGATAATAGATGTGATGTTATGATATATACAATGAAATGGATTTCAAACTACAACTGCGGATGTTTCATATCAAACGTAAAACGTCATAATCTTGATATCATATGGGAGATCATTCCACACTTTACATCCCCTGTATTGTAAATTCATACGTTTTAGAATTAGTTGAAAGTCTACATAACTCAAATTTGAACATATTGCATCTAAAAAGAATAATTTGTATATTTAAATGAAAACAACTCACACAGACTTTAGGAGAAAACCCCATGAGCAATGTTATGCATTGTATGTAACATTCTGTGTTTTTGTCTTTTCCAATAGTAGAAATACTTAATTAATCATAAAAACATCAATTGTGTTGAATATCTTCAATTGACTTTCAGAACTTCTGAATTACTTAAAGTCCTTCCAACGGAAACCTTTAATGCTGTAAATTTTAAGAGTGACATTTCGTGATTAATCGTGAAAAAGGCTTTGGAGACATCCACGAATATACCAAATGTACATGAAAAAAAAAATCTAATGAGGTGGTGACCTTTTTTTTTATAAATTACAGAAAAGCGTGACTAATATATTTACCTCGTAATCAAAACTGAAAAAAAACGATTTAGATATATATATATATATATATATATATATATATATCTTTTTTTTGGAAACATTTTTCCCCTAAATAATAGAGAAACCACTGGGAACAGTGGAATCGGCCGTTCAAGATTCAAGATTCAAATTTATTTTCACTTCCATCCAAAAAAAAACAACAACAACAACAATGAAATGATATACAATGCATATGTACAGGATATTTGTAGTAATTACAGAATGTCACAGTAATTTAACAAAGTACATTATGAAAATGAGAAGCCGATGAAATAAAATGCAATTATATCTATGTTTACATTTAGAGCGTATAATACCAGTTAACTATTAAGGAAGGGGATGATAATAGAGGCTCCCACTCAGATCCAAAGCTTGAACGATATGGGATCCTCAGAAAATACACAAGACAGCAATACAAAACAAAATAAAACGAACCGATGTCAACTGACATGAACTCAAAACAATTGGGGAGGGAAAAAGAAAGGAAAAAAAAAAACTACAGCACGTACTGTGGACGAGAGCAAGCTGGATTCCATGATGTAAAATTAAACAAATAAAACAGGATGTTAATCACCAGAGTAACAAAAATGAAGAGATCATCAGATAAAAGTGAAATTGGGAGTGCCGTATCAACACATTCTGTTCATAATTGATGCCAACTTTCAAAGCAGTAACATTATCCTGTAAAAAGTTATTTGATTTTAAAGTGAAGAAAGTGTTCAAGGTTTTTAAGAAATGAAAAGGGGACTCTAAAAACACACCTAATCACACTATTCTTCCAAAAAAGTTCAAGATAGACTGCTAAAAGACACACATTTTATAATCCCAAATTATAATATAATGTAGAAGAAGACTTGCTCCTTCAGAAAATGTCACAAAGTCAAGATGGGTTACGTTGACCCATTTCACCTATTTTCAGTCTCCACACAAAATCAATGTGTGCGACTTTTTCTTCGATTTGTGGTGCACGGTCACATATGATACGGTGTGATTTCTTTTGTAATAAAGGTAATTGATCTAAACGTGTTTTATATGAATCTCCCCAGGCGAGAATGTCGTTATTCAAATATGGAAGCATCAAAGATGAATATAATGTAAGCAGGGACGATAAAGGAAAACAAAATTTAAGCTTATTAATCATACAAATATTACTTGAAATAATTTTACATATACCCTCAATATGGAATTTCCATGAAAGCTTATTATCAACTGTTATTCCAAGAAATTTTACATGGGAAACATTTTCGAGTGGAGTACCATCTGAAACAACGTCAACAAGAATGCCTCAGTAGAATTGCTAAAAAGTATGTATTTTGTTATTTGAAGATCAAGAGATATCTTTCTTGCTTTTATCCACTAGGCGACATTTTCTTACTCTGAATTAATTGTTTTTATTGTATTTATTGTATTTACAAGGTTAAGAGGATTATTGTGCGAAATAAAAAAAAATAAAAATTTGAACCATCTGCAAAGAGTAATCTGCAGAGAGAGTAAAAGAAAGAATATTATATATTTTTATATTTCATTACTATTTTTTTTTCTTCAAAATAACCTTGGTCATAGAGGTATGGGTCGCATCTATTACGTATGCAGTTTATAAATTGATCACATACAGTAAACTACAGAAGGACGCGTTAATCATCGCTGTACCCACCAAAGCATGAACTATATATGGGGACGGGCAGTGATTTGTCCAACATAAAAGTGAATCCTCTGACTAATTAGGCTTCTTTTCAAAACTTCAGTTTCCATGCATTGTAATTCATTTTGAAAACTACCGTGTTAGTTGACGCACGGATGGAAGCATGCATGCACATTTGACGGTAAATGGTGGGCTAAATGTGATATCCGTGCAGATAAGCGTAAAGCTAACGAGAGCATGGTAGTATACGATTGCAATGGCAAAATTAGTGGGGGCATGTAATGACATAAACAAGTCTTCCTCAAGAGCAAAAACAAACCAAAAAAACAAACAAACTTGGGCCTAGAGGTAATACATATGCCTGCTAACAAGGTGAATTTAACGAGCAAAATTTTTGAGTCAAGAGGCAAATGTTCTTGTATTTTTTTTAATTACTGGAGTCTCTGGAGATGTGTGGTGGTTTCAGCTGGGGTTTACTGGTTTCTGTGATTTACAGTCATCCAGTAGTTGCTTATTTCAACTTACTTGTCGTTGTACGTGTGGGACTGTGTTTCATTTCAATAAAAAATGAAGCTCTGGCAAACTAATGACCTGAATGTGCCACTATTCTGGATCCCCGTCAAAGTTCGCGCAACATCGACATTTACGGCATTCAAAAAAAAAAAAAAAAAAAAGGGGGGGGGGGTGCTCCTCTTTTGTGGAGCCCCATATTACTTGCAACTCATGTTTTGCATTGTGTACAGTACATACACCAAAAAGGAAGGTTTCAACCACCCAAACTAGCGCTCGTGTCGTCTCTTAGTGCAAGTATCCATAGGCGTACGGATAACACAAGGAGGATGACGTGCAACGTGCACTATCACGTGTTGCGAAATGTCCTGCAGCAAAGTAAGCGCCCTAATTTTTGATTTTTTTTTTTAAATTGAAACTAGTCTCTTTGTTGTTGTTGTTGTTGTTGTACCTTATTTCAGAATTGTTTGGGAATGATTCGGAAACTACTCCTTATAAGAATTATTGCAGGGGAAAAAAAGGAGTAAAAGACCCCCTATTTCAAGAAATTTTCTGGGATTTTTCCCGAGAGCTGAGAACCCAAAATATACAACTTTCCCGAAAATCGCAAACTTGCAAGCTATACCGATGACCATGAGAAGGGGGCGCCCTGGGTCAAGTCAGTATACACTGTCTTGCCAGCCAGTGTCGACTTTGTAGAATATAATGGAATTGATACAAAACACGGCACGATGAAGACGTAAGCGTTTGTGCAATATTACGCTGTACTAATGTAATCAAATAAAGTGTACGTAAAGGGACCTAGTAACAGGCA
Organism: Diadema setosum; assembly: GCF_964275005.1. Lineage (NCBI taxonomy): Eukaryota > Metazoa > Echinodermata > Echinoidea > Diadematoida > Diadematidae > Diadema > Diadema setosum. The sequence goes on from NC_092701.1 coordinate 761,681, forward strand.
TTCCATTACCCTGTTTCTGATGACGAAAAAAAAATTATACAGATCCATTGTACAATGAATTTCAAGAATATCAATGGTTGATAACGGTGAACCCCTCCCTGTTAGAAGAAGCACCACTTCCAAAATAGAGCTTACATTAGCAAAAAAAAAAGAAAAAAGAAAAAAGAGAATGTTTGATTCCACTTGCCAAATGAGCATAGCATCAAGAAGGCTAAGTACTACCCTAAATAGGTTCAAATTCCGCTCACCATGACCCTCTAACTGATAACCCCGTATTCTTGAAGTCGATTGCAATTATTTCAATATGCTTGCTCATTGACGACTTTGGGTGACAGAAGGAACGGAAATGTTAGACATAGACGAATTTGAATGACTATTGACAAATACCGGGGATCGATCTGATTTTAGTCGAGTGTAAAGCATATTCTTTCCTTATCTCCTTTTGAAATGTAAACATTTTCACATGTAAAAAAAAAAGCAAAACAAAACCTTGCATTACCATTTCAAACTATTTGTGGCTATTGGAACAAGTTGTATCACTCACCACTTTGTCCCAGTGCACCATGAACGCAACTCCTAAGTTCGTATGCTCTGACGAGTTTGGCGATAATGTGTATTCTTTCCGTAGTTTTTCCACTGCCTTAGTCGCCTCCTCAGTATGACATTCGAATGCAACGTCAATGCATAAATCCTGGTTACCTTCATTTATCAAGCCATGAATGATATCGAGGCCAAGCTCCTTTTTTAACGCTGAGGCGAAGTAGAGTAGGTAACGAAACTCCTGAGATCGAGGAAGAAGTTTGTACTTCAGACGGTCATACTTTGGACGATCCTTGGAGAATAGATTCGTAATATATACCCCTGCAGTATATTCCTGGAACAATTTGTGTGGAAACAAAACAGTTGACTCAACAAAAGATGAAGTGTTGGCATGTTGCCGACGCTCTCTACCGATGACTTTTTTTTCTGTTGTCAAAACTCCGACCATGACGCACGTTTGCATGGCATCCCCACACTCTCTGAATTGTTCTTCAGTAAATGAAAAATGTCTGTGCAATAAACCGTTTAGTGCTATCTCACTTACGTCTTGAATTGCCTTACTAGCTTCCCTTACTTTTTCAGATATGTCCTGTTTCTGCAAACTTTCACACGATTTTGATGCGTAGTGTTCTTTCAGAAAAGATATCATTGCTCCAAAAATTTCCGAGAAAGTTTGCATTTTCATCATTTCTCGTCGCCTCTCTTCACTGAATTCCTCCCACATAAGGCAAAGCATCGCGCAGTAAATTGGAAACGGGGCCATGTTCGACCGGATGACATCATTTTCCTCAATAAAGCTGATCAAGTTTTCAGCAACAGCTCCCTTCTTCCTACTATAGAAGTATTTCCTGATATATGTCGATAAGTCCTCTTTCTTAAATCCTTCGACGTTAATAAAGGTGTAATCATCAGCAAGACTCTTGGTCAGTGTGAATTCATGTATACGCCATGGCCTTGAGGTCACAATGACCTTGCAAGACTTATATTGTTCCGATACAAGAATGCGAATGACGTCACTGCTGCTTCCGTGTTTTAGGTTCCCGCTGAACTCGTCAAACCCATCAAACAACAGGAGAACTTTATGTAAATTTTTTGAAATGTAGTCGTCTATCAGGTTTGGTGTTGTTTCATTTGAATCAGAGAGATATCTTTCCACAATACTACCAATACTTTTGTTGACATCAATGACATCTCGAAGAGGAACTAGAATCACCATATCAAGATCCTGGAGAATTTTTCCCTGGCACCAGTCCCAGGCAATCTTCGCACAAAGTGTTGTTTTGCCAGCACCTCCGTCGCCTTTAATTAGAAGGCGCTTTGAAAGATTTGCATTTCCCTCATTGGTCAAAAGGTCCTTGTATGATAATGGCCTTTTCTGATTACTACTTAAGTCGATCAGACTCAGATTGGTATAGATATCATCCAAGTTTAAACGTTCCATAAAGTTAAGGGGATCAACAGTGACCTTGCGTCGCGTCTTACGGTAATACGCCTTCAGATCTTCTTTGCATCGTTTCACTTGCTTCTTTGTCAACGCCGAGTTTACTGATCCTTGAATGCAAACAAAGAGGACAAACAAAGGTAAATCATTTAGCCATGTAGGTTAGTTGAGGTTCATCCATCCTATGCTCTCAATAACTTATAACGACCAAAAACAAAATAATTTCGTGACTTTATATTAAATACAAGAAGAAAATATCGATAACGCGTAATTGATTTGTAAATCACATGCTCTGCAAATATCTTAGGCCAGTTACCGTTTCGCGAAACCACAAAAGTTGATTTGAATTGAAGGCACAGTCACTTTTCTTTTTTATCAAAAAAAAATAACGGAAACGAATATTTTGTTTTTCATGACACTGAGAAAAAAAAAGAATATAAACATAAATATGTTATTGACAAGTTTCTGGTCATTTTTCAAAGTCAAACTTAATCAAAGAAAATATGTTGTACCGATATTTTCATACAAAACGTTGATGACTTTATAAGACACAAAAGAACAAAGAGGATATTAAAAAAAAAATGTTATTTTCAACCCACTCTTTCCCAGATTATGAAGTCCCTACAGACTGTAATAATTAGTAGAATTCATTGTAACCACTTTTGTATGGCACTGGGGATACTTTGTCACTTTTCAAGTGGGTTTGAACTGTGAAATATACATCTAGATCGTAATGCAGCTTAACAAGAAGCTTCAGAACATAATTTATCATACTTTGCAGGAAAAGAGCCTTTAGATATAAAATGTAGAACTCAAGCATAAGAAGGCTTCCTCCAAGTATACTGAGTTAAGGACGATCTAATGTTGTTTGCTAGATAAAATGAATCGAATAAAATGAAATACACTACCACCCTTTCCAAAAATCAAACAAACAGAAACACACACACACAAGCAGAAGTAGTACAACTGTTGTCGATTCGTGCATTCAATGATTGACTTTTTTTATACATTCTGTAGATGATTATGGAATAAACAAATAAAAGAATAGCAATTTATTGTGGTTGTTACCGGAAATTCTAAGGCCAAATTCCTCCCTTCTCTCTTTTTTGATTTTGATTTCAACCAAAAATTAGATCACAAAATAAGAACAAGCGTGTTGAGGTATCTCATACCCATCATCAATCCTTCCACGTCTGATCGCTGTGTTCTGGCTTGTCCCCTACAGCAATTCCAGCTGCATCCTGTGAGAAATAACAACACACACACACACACACACACAAAAAAAAAAAAAAACCGACGAGAGCATCAACAACAATTAATCAAAACCCAATGTGAATGGGCAGGGGGGAATCCAGAAATTCCGTATGGGGGAGGGGGAGCAAAGCAAGGTGCCATTTCATCCGCTGACAAGCAAACAAAAACGGCTTGAGCTCAACTCTCTGGTGTACACTTTAATAAAAACAAATATATATTTATTTATATATAATTACAAAGGGGACGCCCCCCCCCCTTCCTTGATCTTCCACTGATGAGGCAGACGATATGTGTGATAATAATTATATGCCTTCGTTCAATCAAAATCACAATATTCAAGTCGATTGTTGTAGTCACTTACTTGATAGTGTCTGTCGAGCGTTTCAACATTCACCACCGTAATGTTAGCGTAACATGAACAGTTACAGTATATTTCTGTTTAATTTGTTTTCTAATTATAGTTATAAATCTATTTCATTACTATGATGCTACACGTGTATGATACAGAACTGATTGACTAGCGTTATTTGTACTGAAAAGGAGCGATTATCAATATCAAAAGGAAGATGATACAGTACTTACAACCTACTCTTTTCAGTGGGTTTTGAAGGGATCGTAAAGTTTTGGTTGAGACCTAAATCAAGGTTTCTAACATTCTTTTATGAGATAATGAGAAACCTCTAAAGAAATATGAACAAGCATGTAATTCTATGGGGGATTCAACGTTTATTTGATGAAAATTGGTTTTTAAAAGGCTGAATATCCCAAACAGAGCAAGCCTAACTAAAGTGTGGACCAACCTTTTATTAGGATCGCTTTGTTGTACTTTGTTGTACTTTGTTTTTCGACGTCTCAGTTATTCCAAAACTTATCCTGTTCGAATAAACTTTCAGTTCCTCTTAGAATGGTGTGCTCTGTATTATGTTATCAATTTCATTAGTTTTTTTTTTGTTTTGTTTTGTTTTTTTTTTGTTTTGTTTTTTTTTGGGGGGGGCGGGTACCTCGCAAAAAAAGTTAAAACTCCAATTTTCATCTCCACCAATACTACACCATCCCTTTAACCTAACGCAGATCACGTGTTATTCACTTTGATTTTGTCAAATTGGTTACCAAGTCTGTCAATTTCCACACCTTTCCGTGGTAGGTATTCAGGATGATATTTTTGCAGAAAGATTCCAACAAGGAGAAACAGGATGGCTAGAGCGACAGGCACACCGATGGCTAGACCAATGACGAGACCCATATTGCCATGTTTTTCTGAAATTCGAAATAGGTATACATGTTATTTGAAACACCTTTCTTCCATTACTAGAATTTGAAGGCATTAAAATTTCACGTCTTTTATATTGCCAAAGAAGTACTTGATTGTACAGATCCAACCGTCATACGTATTTTGGCATTTTATTCAGAAAAAATCACTATAAAAAGGAGTGAGCTCATTCTTTATCTCACTTTGTGAAAGCAATTTCTATGTATTTGTCTGCAATATTGAAAAAAAAAATACTTCCATGATTGATGGCCTAAACAAATGTTTGCTCAAAATTATGCAATCAGGGGCCCGTTTCATAAACTTGTCATCAGTGACAAGTTGTCATAGATGTGACAAGCTACTGAAATCCTTGCATCTGATTGGCTGAGAGCATATTTGTCATAGAAATGTGGCAGTTGTCACTGATAACAAGTTTTATGAAACGGGCCCAAGATTGATCTTCCCAAAAACAATTTATAATGCAAATGTTTGTTACAAGAGATTTTGAGTACTTTTAAAGTACTCAAAATCATTACTTATGTTATATTCATCGTTAATATTGCCTCATCTTAATTATGGAGTATTAGTTTGGGGCAACACCCATCAGAATTTATTAGACAAAGTGTTCCTTTTACAAAAGAAAGCTCTTCGTGTTATCTGTAATTCCTCTGTATGTTCTCATACAAATATGTTGTTTGCCTCCAACAAGCTCTTAAAAATGACAGATTTGTTTTTGTTCAATTTAGGGCAATTTATGTACAAGTATTGTAATAACTTGCTTCCATCTATTTTTGATTCTATGTTCCTCAAAAATCAGTCATTTCATAAATATCCCACTAGGCGATCTGGTGAATTTCATTTACCTCTTTTAAGAACGATTTTTGCTAAAAACTCACTTATTTATGTAGGCCCAAATTATTGGAATTCTTTGAATCATGAATTAAAAGATGCCCCATCCATATACTCTTTCAAGAGGAGACTGAAGTCTTTTTTATTGCAATCGTATGACCCTACAATACTGAATTAACCTTTTGGCCTTTTTTTTTATACTAACCTGTTTACTTTGTCCCCTACTTGAAGAATTAATGGTATTTTTTCCCCTGGATGTTTGCAATGTTGTCATCTATGCCATTTTTTACCCAAAGAGTCTAGTAGCTGACTCTCCGTGTGCTACTTCGGCTCATATATCCCTCTATTTTCTATTTTCTTGTCTTTCTTCAAGGCGTCAAAATTTCGCTTTCCCCAGTAACTATCTTCTGTTTCTCTCGGCATGCTTCTGCCGAAGATCGCTGTTTATGTTTATGTTTATGTTGTTTCTGTTGTTCTGTTACTGTTTCTGTCTCTTCTTTGCGTTCTTGTCTGCTATTTTGTCTTCAGTTCGTCAGTCTTGTCCATCCCGTTTTGTCCTTTACAACCTTTTCTTTAGTAGTTGTCTTGCTGTCTAGTCTTGCTTTATGTTAGTTCGCGTCTATATAAATGTATTTATTTGTTAATCTAATTTCTAGTGGGCTTCCAGACTTCTTCCACTTTGTTATCTTTTTGTATATACGACGGTTCAATTTATCTTTTCGTTGATGTTCTTCTCCAGAGGGACCCACATACTACAAGCTCTGTCTTTTTAGTGGGTCCCTCCATTTTTCGCATTTAAAACAATGGTATACATGTATTTCGCTTTGATCACTTATGTTTCTTTCTTGCAATACAATGTATGATTACTTTACGTCCTCAATTGTCATACTCTTTTTATTACACTATGTTCTACTTACCTTATTTTCTGTTACTAAATGAAGTGAAACATATGTTTTTGTGAAAAATGAAATAAACTTTGAACTTGAACTTGAAAAAAAAAAAAAGTCATTTTAAGCTATGACTGTTCATCAATACCAAACTCTATATTCATGATCATGATTTCATGACGAAACACAAACAAACTATCGGTAACTTTTCACCCAACCTGATGGAGACAGAACGGTGACTTCAGCTGTCGAAATTCCATTTAGAGGATCACCGGTAGCCACGCATATAAAGGTTTCTTCTGTTCCGTCATGCACAAACATGTAGCCACGCATATAAAGGTTTCTTCTGTTCCGTCATGCACAAACACAGTGATTGCCTCGAACCTCTCGTATGTGTCGTCAGATAGTGTCGTCTGTTGCGAAACTGTCGAGTTAAGTATCTCCCCCGTCTCCTTAGACCATAACATTGAAATGTTAGGCTTGAATTCACTGACGACACACGTTAGGTTAACGGAAGGAGTGTTGGAGGATGTTTGGTATGTGCATAGGCTTTTATTGGATTGGCTCTCAGCGACGCATTCCTCGATAACATGTTTTGAGGCCATCGCTTTTAAAAGAATGAATAGTATTAAAACGGCATGATTTTGTCATCTTACGTGGGAATCTAGAACAAATATTGAAGATACAAAATGTAACAAATGTAGAAACAAAAATGAAGCATATGCATGACAGACCTACGCTTACATAATGTGCATAGTGTATAGCGATCGCCATAGCTGCCCAGCTTTAATTGCCTTCAGTCTCCTCTTCATAATCATATTCTGCTGCACTTAATTAAGTCTTACAAAAGGCGAGAATGGTATTGAGGTTAAAAGGGTGGTGCAGTTTTCGTTGAGATGGGGATTAAGATCTTGATTAGAAATGTGAAAGAATAAAGGGCATACAATTACAATAGGAATTAAAAAGTTCATTTCATGAAAAATCGACCACCGAGCTTTCGCCCGACAGCAAGTGTTGGTTCTAATCCTTATAGCATGCAGCGGGTACTGCTTTGTTATTCAAATTCATGACATTCTTCCGTCGAGAGTAGTGGAGATGACGCCTGTCCGGTGATCAGGAGGTCGTAGGTTCGAATCCTGCTCCAGTATGTACGCCCATGATTTTTTATCATGGCTACTACTAAAACACTGATCAATTCAGTGCTTATTTACGTCGATGTGGGGCAATTTGTCAATCAGTTGCAATGAAAACATCTCGACGGAAGAATTTCATGAATTTGATTAAGAAAACAATGTGTTTCGAATCATTTTTTGCGTATTGAATTTCGTTTCTGTTTTGAGGACTGCATCAGTCATTCATGCCCTCCTTCGTTGGTGGAGAGGACAGAAAAACAAGACAGTAAACATAAAACACATTTGCGTTTTCCCAAAAGAACATCACCTACTTCGCATGAGACGAAAGTTCCATTATTGGTTCATGAAATTTACTCACCAATTACTTCTTTCTCTGACCTGCTCCCTTGCATCTTAATATGCCATAAGAGCGAATTTAGAAACTTTGATTACGAATAGAGAACCACATTAAATCGTGCATCATTGTTTTACACTTAAATCATTTCAAGTCTCATATGTTTAACCGGAATTCTCATAAGTGATTGTCATGGTTGTACAGATAGGCAAGAGTAAGATGGATTTTTTTTTTTTTTTTTGGGGGGGGGGTATCTTTGTTGCAATTTTATCGGCAACTATATTGGATGACGGTTCTCATTTCTGGCTCGAAACTTTCATTCAACTCCTTTCTTTGAAAAATCCACGCCTCTGCAAAGAGTGTTATAATAACAATACATTTCTTACAATCAACCATCAAGAAAGTGGAATTCGTAAAGTCATCGCGATTCGTCAGCACCACGTCGCAATGATAAAGACCCTCATCAGCAACCTCTAAGGTGGTAATGACGAGGCTGAAGTTTTTGTCGATGTCGAACCGTTCCTCCCTGCTCTCAAAGTTTCCACCAAAGAAAGCAGCCTTGACCGTCGGCGGCTGCTGATCTGAGTCACTCTCCTTGGACCAGAACACAGCGAGAGGCTCCTCCTGGATGTCACATCTCAGTCGGATGTCCTCCCCTTTCCATCCCCGAACGTTGGGCTCAGTGCCTATCACTGAGGCTGGACGATTAAAATGTGAGTAAAGAAGACTCGGGTTGTCGTAAATAAATGACAATAAACAGATGAATAAATACGTTGTCATACACAAATATGCTGGAAAAGTACGGAATGAAAGATTCAAATAGAATCACATAATGGTGAATATAAGAATATCTTTATAAAAGATGAGCAATCCTGAATCTGAAATGAAAAGCTTTGTCGCATGGTTTATTAAAAAGCCAGTCTTTCTTTACTTTTAGTAAATCGTTTACCTACTATAGGGCGTCAACCTTGCATTTCTTTTTCATTTCGATATCATTATCGTCGGTCGCATGATAAAAAAAAAGCTTGCTTACAGCTTATCATCATGAGAGTAGAATTCGAGAAACTCTCAAAGTTCCTCAGCGTAACATCACAATGGTAGAGACCCGTATCTGCCACCTTCAAGTCAGTGATGACAAGGCTAAAGTTCTTGTCGATGTGGAACCGGTCATCCTTCCTCTCAGCCTTTCTATCGAAGAATGTAGCCTTTGTCTTCCACTCTTGCTGATCTGTGATGTCCTCCTTAACCCAGACCACAGAGAGAGGCTCATCCTGGATTTCACATCGTAGTCGAATATCTTCCCCTTCCCGCCCGTGAACGTAGGGGGCCGTGTCTAGGAAGCACAAGGTCATTACACATATTATGCTAACACCTAAATTACACAAAAAGTACTCTTTGAAGGCATGATACATGGACGTCAAAGTGCGATAAAGCCGTTTTGAGAAGCGGATAGATTTGATTACAAAATATTATATATCATAAGATTTCATAACATCATAAATAGGCTACATGTATAATATTTGCATAAATGACGAACAATTTTTCATTTAAAGGTTATTTATGAACACCGATGAGCAACGTCTTACATGAACGCTCCATTAATGTAAGTTCCTCCAAAGTTCTGCCGTTGCCAGTATAATAGCTTGTAATCTGAGCGAAATGGCGATGGCAGGTAATTGCAATCACTTGACGCGGAGATTCTGCTTCATCCCCGTAATAAGGAACAGCATATCGACTGCTAATCTTAAACCTTTTCTCTCTCCTCTTGTCTACTTTCACAGGTCATGATATAAACGTTCAACAGCCAGCTGATAGCTGCAAACGGGTGAAGAGACTTAAAAGTTACCCCTGTTTTTACCAAGGGTGGTCACAACATATATATATATATATATATATATATATATATATATATATATATTGTGTATATAATATAAAATGCAACTGATCATCTTAAATCTTTTCCAGTGAAAAGTACACGCGGTTTATAAAAACGGTGTTATTAGCCGCAATCACATTTAGAAGTCTCCTAATTACCCACTAACCAGTCTTAATGTTACTAAAACAAATTTCGATAGTTTCATGAAATATCACAATGAGTGAGTGTGAATGATACATTTAACAATTTGTTTCACAAATTCATATACAAGATAAAACTTTTTAAATATAGGTATATGCGCCTGATACTGTTTTTCTGATGTTGGGTGTGTGCTTGTTTTGTTTGCCTTGTTTTGTTCGTTATTTTTGTTGTAGAAAACATCTGCTACTGGCGCTGAAAATGAATTATATTCTTGGTAAAAATTCGCCGCGGACGAATACCAGTACCAGTACAGCGATGTCTTGCATGTTGCTTCCCTAATGTATTGTATTACCGAGAAACTTCCCTCACGTTGTCCTTACTGAAATAATTAATTTCCTTTGAAAAAAAAATGCAAAGTCAGACAACTAAATTCCGCCGCCTTAGGAAAAGGGAAAACATACATCGATTCAAAATAGATTCACTGTTTTGTTCTTGTCATTTGGAATTCACTAATTCCAATTAAAGCGATGCGCCTTATGCTTTTCGAAAGTGAAGTGAATGGGTCCTAAAAGCTATTAAAACACGGGAGAGAGAGCTTCGACTTCCCAGAATGGTTGGATGCTATACTAAATGTAGTGTTCAAATTAAAAGACAAACCCGAGTTCATAAAATGTAGAAAATCATGACATTTTATGCAATATGGCTATTCATGTTGAAGGTTTCTAAAAGGGTGTGTACTCATAAGCGATATGCACCTTTTCAAATGCTCATTTTCGCAATGCGTCCCTATAAAAATGGACTTCATGCAATATTCAAATTACTCTTCTCCTGTACCATACAGAATGCAGACCAACGTATTTTGGTTATTTTCCCTCTTTTTTATGCACCTCAGGTAACCTTTACCTGACACGATTACAAGTTCACAGAAGTAACACTTACCAGCAAAATCACAGAACACAGCAGCGGTCAATGTTAGGAGCAGAACGAGATCGTATATTCTATCCCAGCTTCTATCCATTATACGTAGTCTACAATACAGACATTTTACACCGTAAAGTGAGTACAAGTTTTGATTCCAACGTCCTGCAAGCCTGTCCAATAATCACAACGCTCACATTTCCAAAAAAGGGGGAAAAATCAAGCATATCCCATGCAGGAACCATGCAGAGAAAAAAGGGATTCCTTCGGAAAGGATAGTGTAAGAAAGGAAATTACCCGCTCTACAGCTTGTGTGCTATTAGTTTGTTCACGTCTCTGTGTCTCGAACATGACTTAATACGTGGCATGGCACGTACTGTTAACATCTTGATATGTATGATATTGATGGAAACATAGTTCACATTTTAATGAGGTTTACGTGTGTATTGATAGTGTTTGATAATGATCTCAAGTGATGCGCAGCACGACAAAGTAGATAAATGCTTCAATGTTGTTTACCTTGTTCTCGACCAAAGGCCAATTCTAAATGTAACTTGCGTTATGGAGATGATGTGTGCAGTTTAACACAATACGTAATAAAGTATCTAATATAACTTTATTATTGCGATAAAGTGATAACACTTAAACCCTTCACTAATTCCGCGCACTATTTAATGCAAACTCAGATTCACACACGTACATCTTATTGGTATATGCATGTTCCACCTGAAATTAAATGACGCTTTACAACATCATCCATGTCACCTGTGTCAGTGAATATTGAATTGACACCCTTTTGGGGATAAAAGGATATCAAATGTTTGTATTAACACGTGATTGAAGCTTCTATAGAGTCTCAATTAACGTAACAATAATTTCAGTGAACAGCATTTCCTGATGAAATAATAAGCATCAATTCGCTATAAACATCAAACTTTATGTCATCGTTATGAATTCGTTCAATGCCAAGATGGTACCGTTATACCATATCAGTGTGATATTGTGTAATACGTAATGTCGGTTTTTCATTAAAAAAAAATAACTGAAATGTTATATGATCATATGTCCTTTGTCCTCATTTGCAATCTACTATACTGTTATCTTTGGGATACAGACTCACCAAGATTAGGAAAACAAATCAATCAGTGAAAACAGTAAAGCTTTCATGATTTTAGCCTTTTTTCAATAGTTTGAATCATGATTATCATGTGAGCAAAAATTAATACATAATCTATCTTTAAAATGATTCAAGTGAGATGAGGTAAAATCTTACAGGAGTATAAAGAAAAGAATTGCTTGTAATGGTGTGTGTATGAGTGTGTGTGTGTGTGTGTGTGTGTGTATACCAAAACGCCAACGAAACATTCCAAAGTCTACCAAACACAAACACAAAAGTCACGTACAAAATCGTTTTTCCTGATTTATCATGCTGTCTCATATATGTTTCCCATTTATTTTGTAAATCATTCACACTGTGTAAACAACCGGGTATCAACGAGGTGTGCTCTGTGTTTCATTTGCCTAAACGCAAACAGTGCTGTTGTCGCATAGCATTAATTTCACTATAATCATAATTGGTCTAAACTTTGGAACAATCAGCTCCTAGATTCTTCGTCACATTTTTGCAGCATAACATGTTACATATACTTATTCAACTTGCTTGAATCATTTGTATTTGTATTTTTGTTGTTTTATTGCTACTCTGTTTCTGTGTACCATGTTTTTGTTTTTGTTTCAGTTAATGTCCTGCATCAAATGGACATGACCGTCGAAAGGTAGACCTGTTAGCTATACAGTTAGCCATCATCATAGTAAGCTGTCCCCTCCAATTCCCAACTCGTTTGCATTCGTAGTCAAGAAAAGGCGTTCACGTTCAAACGATTTTTTGTCAACTCTTTATATACTTACATGGTTCATTGTCGATTTTTAAGCGTTCAATTTCATTTCATGTTGGTTAGTTTCATTATGTTGAAGGCTTGTTATCGAAATTTTCGGATTAAGGAATCATCGGAATAACAAACCTTCGCAAAAACAAACATTGTTATTGTAATATTCGGATTGACAGACCTTGCGAAAACGAATTATATTTAATTTTCGATTAAAGGACCCTTTGGAATAACAAATTGTAATCATCATTCCTATTGAAATCTACTTTATTTTTGATATGTCACGCTTAACGTTCTTGCATTTATAACTTTGTAAGAAAGCTATACGAGTTTACAGCAAGTCTATAAGGTTAATGATTAATTGTATATTATGTATAGATAAAGAAAGGACTTTGAAATTGAAATTTGGTGATAACATGTATTGCTGTGTTATGCCAAAGTGTGTACTCTGTGACTTGCACAATGTTTCAGGAGACATAATCAGTCACGTCTCATTAGAGTGCACTTCAGAACCTTTGTTCTCTACAGCTATGTTCTCAATAGAAATTTCAAAATTGTATTTGGCTTCACGCAAACACATGCAGGGCAGTTTTCTGGAGCAGGAGGACTTCAATTTATGATGATATTGACTTGTACTCGTAGATGCAAAATGTTTTGTCGATTAGATTTACATTTCTTATATTTACTGAACAGTTACAATAAAACAGTTTCTACAGAATGAACCTGTTAACGTTCTGTCTAACTATGGTATCATAAATTTGAAAAATAAGGATGGGCAAAGTTTAATAGAACATTATTTACTAATTAAATTAATTACTAATTTAATTAACTCAGGAGCCTGGCGAGAAAGAAAATGCGAAATCTTCCTGAGCATGATGATGAAAAGTTGTGGTTTTGTATATCTGTGCTCGATTTTTTCTACGCTGTTATTTTAATGTTAATCTTTACTTCAGCCATGACTGGTGGGTTTCAGTATATTTTCATGTCTAACTGTATTTGATTTATCAATTGGCATAGCAAAAAATGTAGGGATATTTTATAAATTGCGATTTCTGTCAAGAAAGGTGTTGCTTCTTCTTTATAATACTCTCGTATTACCTCATCTAAACTGCTGTGCAATAGCTTAGGCAAACTCAGGTGTGACCAATGCCAGGAGATTGTTTTTATTGCAGAAAAAGCTGGTCCGTATTACTCATCACTGTGATTTTCTTGCCCATACATCGCCTATATTATTTTTTTCATCTGAAGATTTTAAAATCTAATGATATATATTATCATCAAAGTGCAATTTTCTATGTACTTTTGCTTTAGGAAGATGCTTCCAAAATGTTTGATGAACTATTTTCAAATGAGTGATAATAGAAGATATGATACGAGAATCAAAGATAGATTTACATTGCCGTATGCCAGAACTATGCCATCATATAATTTTATATTTTTTAATGGACCCAAAATTTGGAATGCTATTCCGGTCGAAATAAGACAGAGTTCATCGCTGAATGTGTGTAAAAGAACATTAAGATTGCATGTTTTAAATCAGTATGCCGAAATGGTGTGATAAACATTTTTTTCTTGTAAAATATGTCATTGTGTGTGTGTGCGCGCGCGCGTATGTATGTGTGTATTAACTCATAAACAAATGTATTCATTTAATGTTTTAATATTTTAAGAATGAAATAGTATGGGGACAGGACTTTTATATAAGGCATAGCCTTTCTGTCTGTCTCCGAACACTTTCAAATGTATTGTATTTTCGTACTGATGCTTATTGTGATCATTCTTTTCTTGTTATTATGGTGTTGTTAATTTTCTGTATTCTCCCGTTTGTTTGTTTTTTTACTGAAAATGCTGAATAAATCTGAATCTGAATCGGAAAAAAAGCGATAAATCAGACTCATTGAATAGCATATTGGACCATTATTTCTAGAAGTCCCCTCCCCCCCTTACGGACAACAATACTTACAGTGCTTTATAACCGAATAGGTTTAAACTGAACCGCCAAGAGATACCTTAGTACAGTGTGAACAGGTGTTATTAAAGTGCATAGAAACAGAAGACCGATAAGAACTATTACTTAGTGTATCCGTAGTATCTTCCTTATTTCTCTCCTTTTGGGGAATTCATTTTTTCCAACTGAAAAGATGGCTGGATAGTCCATATTCAGCTGCTCTGGCTGGTCCTGCATTGTCTACCTGTGAGTGCTTGGGTGGACCTCTTTAACGAGTTATGCATCCTGCTCTTTACATTGTATAAAATAAAGAGTGATCGTTCAGTGCATACGTTGTGACGATCCCACACAAGGGACGTGTATTTATCAGAGGTACTGACTATTTAACATCTTCTAGAGAGAACGGCTTGACAACACGCAACATTGCGCGGTAAAAGTGGGATTCGAACCTGAGCCCCAACTCGAGTCCTTTGATTCAAAGGCATGCAGAAACTCTACCTACTGAGCCTCCCCGCCGCCCATGTGACGATAAGAGGTGGCGCCCTCTTCCGAAAATTGTCAACAAGTCTGTACATGTTTAATATGCATCTGTTATATCTTTTTCCCAAGACGTGACGTATAAAATTATATTCGTAGCACCTAACTCAACTTGTGTCAGAAAGAAACGCCCTTAATGCAGAAATCCAACTTGAGAGCAGAGGAGCCACCAGTAAACTAAAGACCTTCCAACACTTTCAGATTCATCCCCTACAAGTCACCGATGACTGCATGATTGTATTAAAATTACAATAACAACCACAACAGCAACAGCGGGGATGCGGTGCGAGTTTTCTTCGATTTGTCTCCCTCTACAGATGAATTTTGTAAGATCGCGGCTGCTGATCACAGTTGGGCCACTCACTGCAGGCTAACTGATCATAGACATAATTAGCAATTATATGTCAATCCATTATGTGCGTGAGTGAGGCATCACTTTGGAACAGCACACACAATGAGGTATAAGAAACATGAAATGCATTTCTTACTGAATCTCTATTTCTCAATAAAGCATTTTAAGCCAGTTTGCACTATCATGATAATATTGCATTAAAAAGAATGGAACTTCAGAGCACTCATGATTTAGTCCAGCCCTGTTGAGTGTAAAATTCTAAAAAAAAAAATAATAAAAAAAAAACGATGACGAGGTATAATGTTTATGGGTTTGGTGGTACGTGGCCCTGTCTTCCCATGTTTTTATGAAAAGCGTGCGTACCTTCGACTTGTTACCGATATATTATGTTTAGGATAATTTGATTCCCCCTACTTTCTAAAAGGAATGAGAAGAAAAAACATTAATGGGTAGAGTTGAGGTACGGATGCCATGCACGAAGCGAAAAAAAAAATGACACGAGCACACTTAAGAAACACGTACATATTATTAACATTCGCACATGTGCTCATGAGAACACAATTTTATGTATGACACTCTTCACAATCTTAAGTAATATATGTGCAGTTTAAATTGTGAATGTATAATTGTATTATATAAAAATTATAAAAGGAAATATAGTAAACAAACGCATGTAATTTGCAAAGACTGGCATCGTATGTTGTTTTTTGTAAGTGTGTAGTAGGGGATTACATCGCTCATATGAACGTGTTGAGAGCATAACATATAGGTCAGCGCTAAAACTTCAAAGCATCTTTTTTTTTTTTGATTGGTATGTTTGTTTTTTGTTTTGTTTTTTACTGGTGTGTAAATCGTTTTCAAGTCTAGATCATCTTAAAAGACACCCTATTAGTTCATTCTAGATTATACCAAATGCACCTCTCCATCTCTTTATAGTTTTGTTCTGTCTGCTGTACTCGTTTGTTTAATGCAGTAGCATATGTTTCATAGATTTCACTTGTTTGTGTATTCCATCTGTTACTTTCATTAGGTATTCTGGATTCGACTCTGAATCGATGTTTGTTTATATTGGACTCTACAAGGGGGATCATATCTGTCTCAAGCCTTTGCATTTCTCTGTGAACTTCCAGTCAGATTTTACACAATACTTATTACTGCTGTTATGATTATCAATAAAATTGATTTTAATAAAATCTATTTCTCGCTGTATCAAATTCAAAAAAATTACTAATCTTTCTTCTTTCTTCGTTGTTCATGTATATGAGATTAAGTTGTTTGTGAGAGTTATTCCCTTACAGCTGATTTCGTTGTTTAAGAGTAGCTTGATTTTTTTTTTACTTTTGAAAAGTCAGATTAGCAGTAACGTCTTCATGACACCCGATAATTCGTTATAATCGGTGTTTGTTAGAAGTTTGCCTTGTTTTGAATAGTAATGTAGTGTCTTAAGAAAATGAATGTGTACACGAGCAACCTCCTTAGATGGGGTTGATATAAAGGAGGCATTCCTCATAGGCAACCACACGTAAATCATTTTATACCATGCTGACATGCTAATCTGTTTAGGGGCCCTTGAGAGTGAGACCGATAAGGTCCAACAGACCGTGGAGAGTGTCAGGCAGGGCTGTCAATAGGGTGAACTGAAGGATATCGAGCAATTGATCCCGAACGAACTACTAGGCATGGCTCACGCAACCATTTTGGGGTAGACTGTATAGAAACGCACTTAAATGAGCGCATCGGAATAATGAATGTACCACAACATTGAGTCGGCAGCTCCCTCTTGTCATGGGTCTATAGCCGGGGTGAAACTTGCAGTTGCTGTTATAATCGAAATAGGGGTAGATCTTGCGGCGTCCAGTGGCGATGACCCCAAGAAGTGAACAGTGGCGCCAACCACGGACAAGGTGATTCGAGAACCATTCGTACAGGACAGATGCTTCATTTACACGCTTTTCAATCGCGCTTTACGAACGTAGGACTAAAGTAGTGGATGATCATTAGTAAATCGGGAGGCAAAGGAAAACTTTTGTAGATCATACTGATCCAGAAACGATTCTTCGAACAGATGAGCGTGGCTCTCGATACAATGGGTACTGGGTACAAACACAAAAATCGTGGGCAGGTGGAAACGTCAGCGTACTCGTGTGACCTTGGGGTCATGCGAGCTGCTGTGTTGTTAACCCTCCTTCATCAATGCATGGGATTATCACATGAAGGCCTTCTCGAAGGGAAGTGTTTTACACCGCCTGTAGATTATGACCAGGTGAGTGTGTGGACTATAACGGTGGTCCTTGTGTGACAGTTTTCGTCGTCATCTTCTAGCTTTTTTCCCCTCATTTTTCAAGACTCAAGACTTATCAACTCTCCTTTGTTAGAATACCATCGATAAAGCAAATATCTAGCAATTTAGAGTCGTTTAAATACACCAAAGTGATACTGCAATCGCTGTAATGTATACATATACATGTATATGTATATTACATATATATATCTATATATATATATATATTATATATATATATATATATATATCACATATTACAATAATAATACCTTTATATACAAATCTTCAAAAAAAATCTAAACAAAATGATTCGTCCATCACTCTGTCAGGAGCTTATTACAAGTACATTTGTATCAGGAATATCATGCAGTCATGTACTCCCTTCTAAATGTGAAAAGGAACAAATTAGAATCCCATACATGGTGAGAGATACTCCATTTTTAAAGCTACAATTGACAATCATTGATGAAGGTGCGGGTTCCTTTATTAGTTTGTTTGTTTTATTTTGCTTTTTTCTTGTTGTTGTTGTTGTTGTTGTTGTTGTTGTTGTTGTTGTTGTTGTCGTCGTCGTCGTTGTTTGGGGGTCTTCCTTCACTCGAGTGATACCACAGAGTATTGCAAATATGATGGCTTTGTCTGGCGCTTACTGCATGAACCCACGTGAGATGTCTTACTGACTGTGTCATGATTCGATGTTAATTGATCTCCTTCTATAGCCTGCAGTTTTTACAGCTCTATATTTACTTAGTTTCTCTGAGAACGATGTTTCCTCTTCATAAATCGAAATTAGGTTTCTGTGTAACTAAGCCTACTCAAACAAGTTACCCAGGCCAAATATAGTTACTAGAATACGGTACGTTAACTGGAGAAATGGCATTTTTATCCACATCTCTGAGGAATATGCTCACAAAATGTACAATGTAAAGAAAAGCGTGTATTCATGCATCCCTTGGACCTAAAATAATAACATTGCGTAGTATATAATGTGTGTCTTTGACATTGCCGTAATTTTGTTTCGCCTGCATAGCTTATCGACCACGCACACACCCATCCCTCCGCCTCGCCTCGCGTGTCCCGTCGCAGCGTCGATGCTGAGAGGATGGCTGTACACGTCGAGTACCACCAGAGTGTACTGGAAAGCACGTACAATGAAACCATACAGGTAAAGTCAAAGGGCCATGTCGGACCAGATAAAAGTTAGTGTGAAAACGAAAGAGTAAAAAGAATAGACAAAAAGAGTGAAATGAGTTAGAGGAAGAAAAATGAAATTAAATTCGAAACAGAAAAATTAAGAGGTTATGAGACTGGAAGTTTTTCCTGATTCGGCCATACATCTCTTTCATTTCTGTATCAACTATATATTAAATTGACTGCTAAAGAACTGTTTTGAGAAAATTTGCAACGCTTCACAATTGAAAATCTCCCGAAGTTTATTGTTTTGGGTTCTTTTTTTTCTGTTTCTTTTCGGACTTTCATTTTTGGTTGTCCAGAATTACTCCTAACCTCCCTATTATATTCTTGTGTACAGTACTGGCGTATGACACTCAGTGTGGATGCATGTCTGTTCATAAATGCTTGTTTAGACAGTAGAGTGTTTATGTGTGCATGAATGTGTGTTTGTGTGTAGTTATGAGTGTTTTAAATACTGTACTTTCTCATGATGTCGTCTTAAAGGTCCAAATGTGTTGTGAAGCAGATATTGATAACAACCTCATTATACGAAAACTTCAAAATGAAGTGGCTATAATAACATTGCCTAATGAAAATCTTACGGACCTGAACACTTTTCTGACAACGGATATTTGCAGTTTTACGTGGGATTTCAGTAAAGCACTCAACATTTTGTGAGTCGCACTTTCACACCGTACATTGAAGTGGAATAGGACATGAGGTGTGATTGCATTTCTACGTCATATATATAACTACATTAGAATTCTTGTCCTTGATTTTGCATACTAAACAGAGGATTACCACTGAAACACTAAATCGGATATCCAATCTTCTTCAAGTAAAGGGAGAGAGAGCAGATATTGCTGTCGACTGGTAAGTCACACTCTGAATAATAATTCTGGTATCAATATTCACATGATTCACATGAACAATCAACCTTGCCTCGCCAGCTATGGAACACTGTCATTCAATATCGAGCTTTGTCACACGTGTTACTTTTTTTTTTTCAATTGCAACTCAAATTTTTACTGTCACAGTAGCTGAGCACAAATCAATTGCGTGAACTGACATTCGTTTCCGTCGAAGTTTTACTGAAATTTTCCCCGGATGAACAACAATGCTGGAACTATTGCCCTGATCGAATCGTTTACTCATCAAATTTACGGCGTTTAATCATACGTAAAACATTTTCAGTTTCTTTTCACAGTACTCACTTTAATATCATACCTACATGACCTATTCCCTCAAATGAGACATAGGAAAAGTTTTTATAAACTTGTTACAGGCGCGGTGGAGCACCCCAATTATCTCGCAGAAATCCATCGGCAGCCGAGCCTCATTTGCATAAAGTAAACAACATGTACTCGCGTAGTTGAGAAAAAGTAAACAACTTCTCACGCTAATAACAATTTAAGGAAACCTATTTTTGGATTAAAATTGAGTTAGTTTGAATTTGAAAACATGTCCGAATATTCACATATAACATATCAAAGGATTTGACAATGATAAAATGTGAAATTTAGCGAAAACCTGGCGAGCAAAATTACCAAAAATATGCCTCGAAAATCATCCTAAGATTCACGAAGTGTGATTGCGGAACAAAAGCGCCATTCGGACAAAGTACACCGACATTTATTTATCTGCTTGCATTTTAAATGTCATACCGTAATATTCCCGGCCATGGTTGTGTCGGAAAAAACCAGAAGGTGATGTCAAAAATGACACGAACGCTAAGCGTACAGGTCGGTCCCATGTATATATAATCGCGTCACTGTAGCGTTGCATGTCACAGCACACACAACGCATTGCTGCATGCAGCGTGCGCGGCAGCAGCTCAGCAGTCACCGCCGTGCGACACTCGGCCACTGCACTTTTATTTGATTGAATAAATGTAATTTCTTACCTTCTACGAAGGAGATATTTTAACAGAAACAAAAACACGAGAAAGTAGAAGTATGCAGACTGAACTGAGCTGACATGTTAATCTAAAAACTGAGAACTGTGTTCTGAGACAATATAGATCTAAATGCAAAAAATCTACTCCTGTGTCACATTACATGGCATGTGTGTGAGGAAGAAGAAAATTTGGCCTAGGGAAGGGGGAGGGGGGAGGAGGAAAAACTATTTGTTCATAAATATTCGATGACACAGAAAATCCAATCTTTATCATTTTTTTTTATTTATATGATTATTATTTAAATTATTATTTTTTTTTATTACCTTCTACTGGGTGGATGGCATAGTTGGACGAATTAAAGCAGATGGGGGGCCAGTTTATGTAAATCTGAATTATTTTCAGCGGCATGTTCTTTATTGATGTACATGCAGGTAGGCATTAATTTTGTGTGTGTGTGTGTGTTTATCACTATCATGTGTGTGGTACTGTCTTTCTTCCTATGTACATTGTTTTAAAGTGTTTTTATGTATCAAGTACTAGTAATTTTTGCTACAATTATGTGTATGCACCTTCTTCCAACAAATCCTTCCATATTTCCTCTCAGATGTTGTCCACATTTACAAAATCATGTATCAGATCCTTCTCACACATTCCAATAGCAGCATCACTTTCCTCAATGATTACCTCTTCCAACTCGGTGCACACCAATCGTACAGAAACGCATAAACAGAAGTATGCATCCCACTGAAGCTACGGTCACAGAAGTCCTTACGAACACTGTAAAAATGACCGATTTGTACAGCCCCAAATGGACAAAAATCTTTGTACGGCATTTGCAGGGATATCTGTGACCGTAGCTCTAATTCCGAGAGAAGTAATATTAGATTCTAGTTCACAAGTTAACAGAGGGATGATCTGCATGATTGAGTGCTTTGATTTCTACTTGAATTTTATTATAATTTAGAGTTTAAATGTTAGTGTTACTTAAATACGGTGTTATTCATTCAGCTTTGCTGGCCATGGTCATTGCTGAATTCATAACTAGGAATATAAAATTTCATAACAAACACATTCCTGCTTATGATTTTTATGAAGAAGTTAATCGCATGTGCTACCAAAATCGCAAAAACAACGCGCAAAATCACAAGCTTCACACCCGGGCCTCACACATTCACAAACACAATCACAGGCTCCGCTCAGCTTTCTACCAACTGCTAAGGTCCACCGCCCGGGCCGGCCTGGCCGGGCCGAACCTCGAGCTCGGCCTCGACAGAGACGCGCCGCAGAGTCCGATCAAAACCACATCATGTCAGACCGTTACATTGTTATGATTATTTTACTCATTTAAACGAAACATTAAGATGTTTGTAAGAAATACAACATTCAAATATGATTATCACGAATGAAATTTCATCAAACTTCCTACTTACCAAATCACACAGCACGAGAATCCCAGCTGGCAAAATTGACTGCGGCCGCACAGCGTCACATGCAAACCAACAACAACGCACGAAATCCTGAATCTCACGTATCCACGCACGCATCCCCATGTTACGGGAAAAGAAATGACGTCATTTTCAAATGTTTCGCTGACTACAATTTTCTATTCCAAACCCTGTAGAAACAAGTTGATTTCTCAAAAAGTACAGGTGGAATCAAGCGAAAACTTTCACCATACATGGATTGAGGCCTGATGAACTTATGTTGCCAATTTCGGACACATTGGAGCCCGGCCATGGTCCAGTCGTAAAAAAAACAGAGAGCATGTTTTGCGAGAGGTGATTTTCAAAAAGCTTTAATATCTCAAGTTCTAGTGCAGCAAATTTCATAATTTTTTCATCAAAAGGAAGATTTTTAAAAACTTAGATAGTGTGGGAAGTTTGAGTTTACTAGCGGCACGCATAGCGGCACAAGGAGAAGGTAAAGATTTGACTTTTTCATGCACTCAGTTTCGGGCAGCCGTGGATGCCCGTTGGAAATTCAAATAGAACGGGGCGATAATGAGATGCAAATTGGGGTGCTCCACCGCGCCTGTTACACCACACGTACATTACATGATGCAACGTGGTTAACCCTCAATACATAAAGGTCTATAAATGTATAACATTTGATCAATTTGATCGACAGGAAAATGAATTTTGTTTGACAATAAAATGACGAATTTGATCATGACATTCCGAACTCGTTAAATACGCTATGCGAACATGCAAAGATCTAGCTACTGTCCCGCAGATACCACTTCATTCATGGCGTTATGCCAGAATTCCAAATGAGGTATCTTTCCAGACATTGATCAGTAAATTCATTTCGGGTCCTACAATCGACACATACATCGAACAATGTCAGAGAAATAGGACGGGGGTAACGGTGTTGTTGTTGTTGTTGTTTTCTTAATCCGAACGTAAGTTGAATTTAATTGAATTTATTTCCACGTCACGGGGTAAAACATCCTGATCAGCAGAGCTACTTTTCAGATGGGTCTACATATTAATGAGCGTAACGAATGTGTTTACTTGTGCGCGCATTGTAATGCTTTCGAAACCTTGACTCCATCGGATCATGGAGCTACGTATTTAATAGTAGCTCAATGGTCGGATGGAACCATAGTGACGTCTGGTATTAATCGAGAACACAAACGATATCAATCTTTTCTTTATGGTCTGTTTCATACATTAGCCTTGGATTCATATGAATAGCTTTTGAAATCAGATCAACACAAAAGAACAAGAGCGACACATCTCATGGGTGTTATCATTGCAACTCCATAGGTTTTTCGTTTTCTTTTTCAGGGAATCGACCTCCCTGTAGCTCGTAAATCGCAAACCCTTTCTTGGTTTTCTTGACGAGAAACTCGATGACTTATTCTTGCAACAACAAAAAAAAAAAACGCAACAAAAAAAAAATGACATGCACTCACACTCACGTTATTCAATAAATTCGTCGTGGTCGTAGGGCCCTAGGCACATAGCTGAAAAAAAAGTACGATTTCCTCTGTTAGGTAAGTAAGAACAAGATTGAATATTAGTCTAAAAATAAAGCGTCAAATTTTGTGAGCACAGCAGGGCAAACGTAATCTAAATCGGGTAAGAATGAAGAAAGTTATAACCTGAATTTTTGTAGTTATTAAACATTAGTTATGTTATGACCATACAAAAATCAATGAGTGAGTTGATGATGTCAAAATCCCCTCACCCCTCACAATTGTCCATTATCGTGTTGAAAAAAAAAATCAAATTCAAATTTTCTAGTACTTAGTATGAAAGCACGATATTATTCCCCGGCTAATTTCGAAATAATGAGAAGGAGTAGATAGAGATACTAGTATCTTAGGCTTAGGTACAATTGCGTTCTAGCAAATCAAAAAAGGAAATTTTATGATTTCTTGTGGACATAATACAGACTGCAGTACAAGTATGTCAGTAGGTGCCTGTATGGGCAACTGCCTATTTCATGCTAGCCGGATTCGGTTCAGAAAGTTGTCATTCCTTACATAAATCCCGGGTCCCCGTCTCAGCCAATCAGATGCAAGGATTCCAATACAACAACTATCGTAACTTGTTGATGATAAGAACTTTTATGAAACGGGGCCCTGATCGTATCTTTATTCTGCTGTCGTTGATGGCGTTGGTGTTGTTGTTGTTGTTGTTGTTGTGTAGCGAAATGGGGATTTTTGAACTCTACCCTCGTTAATTGTGAAACACAGTTTTGATGATTCCCACCATGCAGGGCTTGTCCCCAAGGCACTGCTAAGATCGAAAACGGAACTAGATACTGCATCCACGAATGCGCTCGTCCGTATTGTCTGATTGAACTGCCTGAAAGTCACCTTGAGGTGAGTTTGGTGACGCCGATCTCTCTTGAACTGTTTAGTTTTTCTAATTGTTAATTATATCAAGAATTGTATGTGTGAAATTATCGAATGAGACAAATCAAAGAAGAGGACCATTGTGAAATATTGGGAATCGACAACGACGCATTGCTTGCATTTAAGATGAAGTAGCACCTATACAGAAGTTACTTAGATTCTGTACTAAAAAGAATCATAACACTGTTTGTAGATTCCGTCTATTAAGATTCAAGAAATGAATTGTTTTCATCCTTACCTCAGTTATTTGAATATATAACAATATGAATGTAAAATAATATCTATATATCATGTATAACATTATATACCGTAGATATCATATATCAATAACCATAAAAAAATACATATGACAGTTGCATAATCATTTACCAAAATTATAAATTTTGTCAGCCTTAATGACCGATTTTATGAAGGGGCATCATAACTTCATAATATCAAATCCACTGATATCATTGCTTCGTGCAAAAAGGTTAAAAAATATACAATGTTTATAGTAACAATGGATTGTAACACTCATCATTCATTTGAAGGTTTAGAGCTGTTTTCATTAATTACGCACAAGGTACTTGGGGCCTACATGCCCCGGAAATTACGGTAGTCATTTATCTATTCAGTCTTGTATTTCTTTACCAACTTGTCGTTTGTTACGCTGTGTATTCATTTTACTTGTTTTTCATCATTTTTACACTACCCTTTTGTCCTGCCCTTCATAGCCATGTTACACTTGTGAAGTGGAGAATGGAACGGGGAGACTGTACGACTGCCGGGGACCTCAGGCAAATCATACGGCCAGCTACGGGGTCAAAGACGTCCACTATGTACTACACGTGGCTGCCTTGTCGGATTCCTGTGTCGGAGGCATCTTGGCTTTTGCTAGTCCGTGTTATTTGAGTACTGGTGATTACAGGTGTGCTGCAGTATTGTTGGTCACTTGAAGACTATTCAAATAAGAGCAACAACCTACATCAACAATGTCTTATGTGTCAGATCGGTGCGGATATCGTCACTCTACCATGAATGGTTAAGCTCCTAACAATTACTTTACATGCCACAATTTTAATAAAATTCATTTTCTGTCAGCGAAATATCCAGAATTCGTTCTCGAATTTTCGTTACGTGTTATCCTATTCTACTGCTTGTCGTATTCTTCATGGAAGCCTGTATGCATTCATTTTGTCATCAACAGTTTTCAAACAAAATTAGGAAACAAAATTCAAGTCAGCTGGTTAAGAAAAGTGCTTGCTATTTGAATGAGAGAAGCAAAATCACTTATTTAATATAATTATATATTTGTATTACAACGTTGTATTATAATATATAATCAGATATATATTTATAAATGCACATTATGTGTTTGTGTAAATATGAAATACATTATACATACATCAGGTTCAGCAGATTCATCACTTCTATCACCTTCCTTGACCTGTGTACTATTCTATTAATGTCCCATTGAAAAATTAATATCTATCTATTCTTATTCCAGTTCATGTAATTCTTCGATCTAGTTGTTTTCATTGCACGTGATTATCTGTTCTCATAATCCAACCTCTAGACCGTTGATTGGTTTCATCAATATGTGTCCTCGATGGATAGACATCTTTGCCCAGTTTGATGAGGACATTTTCGACATCATCATTCAGCATGAAATATTCCACGCACTAGTAAGTGGTCGCAAGTCATTCCCTTGCCCCTTTTATCTCATGTGTCAGGTCTTGAATAAACCAAACCTTGTAGAATTTTGTTGAGATTTTATAAATTTTCTCCGGCATATGCTCCATGGAAATCATTTTATCTCCTGATTAGCACACAAAAAGGCATGTTCGGGCAATATGTCATTCATTTTGAGAAAGAAGTAGACATGGTAGACCTTTATAACTATCATCAGTTTCAAAAATCATAATGAAGCTAAATTTTACATCCGGAACATCAGTTGTGGGGCTGAGTTATATTGAACTCGTTCCTTGTCAAGAAGTTACTACAAGAGAGGATTACTACGGGTGAAATGCATTTCACCAAAATCGTTTAACAACAATAGACAGTGGGCGCCTCAAGCAATTTAAAGAAACAACAGTGGTTCGGTTACTTTCTACACTCGTGCAAAATGCCGAGATAAAAAAAAAACACCAACAAAATGGATATTGATATGGCCCGAGATTTTAAAGCTCCATTTCAAAAACCACGACAAGCTAGCCTGGGATCTAGTGGCCAAGCAGTCTCTTGGTTTAACACCTTAACAGTGCCATAGAGCTGTATATGAGCACACTAGGTGGGCTCAGAGACATCATGCTAAAACCTTAGCCGTTGATTGTGTTCACACTTTCAGTCATTTTTTTTTTGTTAGCTGTCAATACGCATAGATAATGGTACTGTATTTCATGCCTATTTTCTCTCTTCCAGGGCTTCAGCCCCGCACTATATGCATTCTTTAGAGATGAAAACGGTGATCCGAGGACTCCCGTCAACGAAACAACAGGTCTACCCGAAATCAATTACGAGTAAGTTGTGTCCAGCATGTGGGCAGTCATTCCACTGTAAAAGGAGCATGGAATCATTGGAGAAAGTGATGCCTTAATTGACCCTCTTAAACTGGAAACCTTTCACGAATATCGTATCATAATTGAGAGTGTGTCTAATGAGCAATTCAGTAGGATTCAACATGTGCTATAAAGATAACACGAGGTACAGCGAGTTGCAACTTCCACCTGAAGAAAGTCAGCTGTACGGGATGACATAATATATAGTCAACGACAGATCCTAAGCTTCACGTGGAAGATTAACTTAATTCATGAGTGTTCAGTCGGTTGTCCGCCAAGTTTGTTTTACGAAGTGCAGGTGAGAATGATTAGTCCACGACATATGCCTTAAGGAATAGACAATAGACATTATGGACTGCATGATTCAAGACATTTACTTTCTTTAGACGTCTACTTCTAGCATTAAGCAGATGATGGATTTTAGCAACGCTTCTTACCCTAAGAGTTGAAGAGTGCCAAAAGGTGTGAAAAAGGAGCTCGACAAGTGACAAATTTTCGGCACTTTGACGTGGTTATGGAGCTGGTTGGAGTATAAACAATATTTCTTATCTTTTGTGTCTTTTTTTTTCATCATCAACATACTGCTTTCTACTATTATTCAAGGCTTGGTGTATACCAGTGGAGTGATACTGTGATTAAGGAGGTGACGCTGGACTGGGATGTCAGAGACGGCGTGTTCAATCGTACCGTCCGACTCTTTGTCACGCCCAATCTAGTGGTGGGTTAAATCAGAATAAACTACTTCTCCTTCAGTATGATATTATTGTAGACCTATTGATATTCATCAATGATTCCAATGTTAAGTTCATTTGGACATGGACTGCATACATATGTCATTATTCGGATGATTATTAATGTCATTATTGTTTTTATTATATTCTACAACAGAATATCCAACTCCTATTATCGTTCCATAACTGTATATCTCTAAGTTCAAACGTCAAAAGAGGAGAACCGAAACTCCCCCATTCTTTGATTAAGTCTACTCGGTTAGTGTCGGTTATCTAAAACTTGGCTCAGCTTGAAGAGTTCTGTTTGGAAAACGGAGGACGTTTGATTATCATAGTGCATTATTTCTCTCATGTGTATTTTGAGAGAAAAAGGAAAGAGAGAGAGAGAGACTAAGAGTTTAATATTCGAAAGTGGAGTTGCATGTATACACAAAATCCTGATAGCCCTTTGCCATGTTTGCATCTTTTTACAGAGGGAGGCGCGGGAACATTACGGCTGTCCGACACTCGAAGGAGTGGAGATAGAAGATAACATGGGACAAACAGGAGGAACCGGACTCGCGCACTTCGAGCAACGAATCATGGGAGTAAGTTTACTATTCTCTCTTCTCACTATGTTTATTTTCTTTTCTCTTTCTCTCTTTCATGTCTTTCGTCGCGTATAGAAATAAAACGGTTGCCATGTTTTAACATTACGGAGAAACCATGGCAGAAAAATGGCCTTTGATTTTTCGCCTCCACATTTTGCACTGTATAGAAGGTCAAAATTTGCTCTAGAAGTGTATATTTTTTACTCTTCTCCGTATTATGAACTTTGGAGATGTCTCGTTTATATCTTTAATTCAATGTGTGGAAGTAATGAACATGAAATAAAACAAATTGACATGAAATATAGAATTATATGTATATATATAAAAAGAAAATATATATATATATATACATAAGACTACACTAAGTTGGCACCCATCTAGCTAAATAGATTGTTTAACGGTTAATGACAGTTATACATATATATATATATATATATATATATATATATATATAAATCTTGTTGAGAAGACAATTTCTCTTTTATGTGTCTTCGAATGTATCACTCAATTTGTATAGACCTGCCAGCACTGCTGATAATCCTGGTTAATCACGTTTTCCTCGTCCATTCTACAATAATAAACCTGAATATCCCAAAATACTAAGATCTCCATCGGGCGTATGAACCTAAAATATTCGGTAACATACTTTTCATCAGTTGCAACTGATTGACAAATTGCCCTACATCGACGTAAATAAGCACTGAATTGATCAGTGTTTTAGTAGTAGCCATGATAAAAAAAAAAAAATCATGGGCGTACATACTCGAGCAGGATTCGAACCTACGACCTCCTGATCACCGGACAGGCGTCATCTCCACTAGACCACCGAGCTTTCGCCCGACAGCAAGTGTTGGTTCTAATCCTCATAGCATCAGTTGTTGGATCTTTTGTCAATGCTATCGTCCTCTTTCTTTCTCTCTCTCTCTCTCTCTCTCTCTCTCCCTCTCCCTCTGACTCACTGTAGGGAGAGAGTATGACGGGTTTTATCAGCTTCCTTCGGATTTTCTCTCGCTTCTCCCTCGCCTTCTTCGAAGACACGGGCTGGTACAGCGCCAACTACGACCAGGCTGATCCTTTCAATTACGGCAAGAATCTTGGCTGTGATTTCGTCACAAAGAGCTGCAAATGGTGGATGGACACTAAGAGATCTAGGTGAGTTTCTTCATGTTTAACCTTCGGATTTTAATACTGATATTATTGGAAAGTGTATATCCTTCATTAGTGCACCTGAAAATACTGTACTGTATGCTTAGACCAAGCTCACATTTTTCTTAAAGAAATCCTTTCGAACCAAGAAAAGCATAACATTCGACCTTGTGATAAAAAAAAATACATTATCAAGCCTACAAGCAGGCTTACGTAAATGATATGACGTATTCAAGTGCTGACGAAATGCGTTATATAAAGTATTAAACTGTATGATTTTTTTTTTTGAAGGAAGGCGTTTGCATGGTGTAGTACATAAGATATACTCGGTTTGCGGTTCACCATGTGTAGTCCTTAGAAGGACTGTTGGAATGACAGGAGAAAAGAAAGAGAGAAAGTCGGATAAGAGAAAAGAATTGAGTGATAGTATTCGAGTACTATCACTCAATTCTTACCTCTTATCCGACTTTCTCTCTTTCTTTTCTCATGTCATTCCAACAGTCCTTCCAAGGACTAGACATGGTTAACCGCAAACCGAGTATATCTTGTTACACTGTATCTGATAAAAAGGAATGAAATTGATCCCTCTGCAGAGAAAAGAATGATTCCTTTCGAATTGATCATTGCGTAATTATTGTTTTCCCTATTCTACAATTTCCCAATTTAGCTATCAAAAAATCTAAAACAGGTGGAAATGTTGATCATTTTACTTTTCAGATTAACTTTGAAGTCTGCGCCTTTAAATGCTTTTTAATTCTTTATGTGCCATGTTCGCAAGCCCAACTCAGTCGACGACGTGCCAAGTTTGCATAATTCTTCTCAAACGCAGAAACCCATCCAAATCGATCGATATATCGCTAAATTTCACAGTACAATTAAAGCGATTCTTGCGACTCCATTCTTGTCACATGTAGCTTGCATTTTATGTGGTGATTGAATATCAGGCGATGTTTCCTGTTAGATAAAGTTTCAGTCACTATTTTGTGTGCAAAAGTCATGACTCTACACAGCTACTGGTCATTTGGAAGAAAAACAATCATAGATTGTCATATAATTTACATCAAAGCAAAGCTCGGCATTTTCTCTCCAACTTCGTTTGGTACATGTTCAAAATAACAACAACCTATAAAAGTTACACAGATTTGAAAAACAGAATGTTTTCTGAACGCATGACTACGTTGCTGTCTCAGAATTGCGTGGGACACAGGGGGTTTACACCATGGCACATAAAGAGTTAAACAGATGATGACACCAGAAACGCATCCTCATCAAAATTGGTTTTCTTTCTCCTTTCCCGTGCAAAGGGGAGAGTCTATAGAGCCCTTCTGTGACCAAATAAACGCTCCCCAGTGTGACGCAGAAAGAGGGTTCTCTGGCAGGTGTAACCTAATGCGATTTGATCAACCTCTTCCAAGTCTTTATCAGGTAAATCTGTAGTACTATCCAACCGTCTCCAGATTGCTCTCATAAAAATATTCCGTATCATCTACAGCATGCATATCAGTATAATGTGATTGAACCAAATTTCATGGTAAAGTCCAGTAACCGTCAGCTAACAGGGGCGGATCCAGGAATTCCGTAAAGAGGGGGCGTGTTTGCAAAATCAAAGGGGGGGGCGCACGCACCCCTCCCCCATTTTTTTTCTTTTTATTTCTTTTGTTTCAACAAAAAGTAAAGGGGGGGGGGGCGTGCGCCGGTTGGTCCTCCCTGGATCCGCCCCTGGCTAATGTCCATTTTCAATTCCGTTTCTGCAAAGTATCGGCCCCTTCTCTATTATCAATAAGAACTCTTTCATGAAAGGGATATAGACCCCATATCACCCAAAGATAAAGATCGAGGACCTTTCACTATTTTCTCAAAGTCGATTATGAAATAATTGCATTCAATTTTCAAAAATCTTCGAATCATTCTGAAATTCTTATCGCGAGTGCATCCTTGTCACCTCAAAGATAGCTTCCGAGACGGCATGCAAAAAAGGGGTAAAATCTCTTCTCTTCAAATGATAAAGGTAGCTATAGTATAATGTTATACGTTTCTTCAGATTCTTCTGCATAAATATTCAGTCGATATCAGAGTAGATAATTGCCGTATCATCTACAGATACGTTATTTTCTGCCACTTACAATTATCAATTCCTAGTAACTGAGGCGTCGTATTTGTACGGGAAATAAAAATTCGAAATGGAAAACAAAGTGGGAGTTTCCTTATCAAACGTAAGAAGCGGTCGAGACTCTTAGGGATATGACTGCGGAACCAATAACTTGTATGAAGCTACCATCAATGGGTATAGTAGAGAGGAATTTCACTTTTTCCGTCATTGTATTTGATGAGACGCAATGCACGGCTGTACGAATAATACTTGACGTGACCACGAATGATATAATTTATTCAGCATTTCTTGAGGCATATGACAATGTAAGAATGGATGAAACAATACAAAATTACGTCAAAGAGAAAAAGAAAAAAAATCAGCCAAATCAGGTAATAAAAAGAAAAATACTAGTAGGAAAAGAAAAACTGAAAAGAAGCAAAGCTTTGTGTACTTAGGAATGAAATGAGCCAGTCCAACTTAATTGAGGTAGGATTTGTTTTCAATACCAACGAAACAGAGTTTACTTTACCCTATTGATATACATACCGTTTCGTAATAACCCCATAAATTTTTTGCTTTGAGTATACTGACTGGTATCGAAAAGCATACAGTAATGCCTGTCCACAGACCCAGTACAGAAATAATGAATGGAGAAATGATGTGATATAGCCTACCTGTTTAATCCAAAATGAAAATATAAATACATACTGCTATAAGAAGTGAAACTATAACAAGGAACAATCTATTTTAAATCAAAAAGACATTTCTCCAAACATTCCTCCAAACACACTTTTTGTTCCAGTACTTTGACTCCTTACCGGGCGTACAGAATGAGACGGAGCTTGCCTACTATGGCGGGCAGTATGGAACGGCTGACCACTGTCCATATGTCACTGTAAGTTGAAGTAATATGAGTATGATAGCTTAAACCCGCATTGGCTTACTTCTAATTATCATTAATAATTAGTTTATTGATCGATACGAATTGTTTTACGATTAAGTTTCGAGTATACCTTCATTATGTTTTTCATTTTGAATGACCCTTTACATTTTGACTAAAATTCTGCTTGTGCAATCACATACATTTCACAATCAAAAGTCGTCAAACAGTTTCTTTGACATTACACTAATACCGATGAAGTTGTTGGTTTTTTTTTTGTAGTGAATACATAAAGGTATACCGCTATCCTTGATTTCTGAGTTCAAACGTGTCAGTGCGATATTATTCTTTCGTTGTAAGATTAGATCCCGTCAGAGCAGCTGCCATCAACAATACGTAGCTTACCTCTAGGTGTTGAAAGAATTAATCTCATTGTTAATATGTCAATCATTATATCTTTCACCCATCTAAAAAGCTGGGACTTTTTAGCATCACTTTCCTGGTCTTCGCAGACTAAATTGAAACCATGGTATCAATTCCTTCGGTCCAAGAGTAACATGTTTATATCTAATACCACTAGGATTGTCAGACGGTTCTGTTAGGGCTTGCAGCAGAGATTATCATCTTTCACAGTCCCTTGGTAGTGATTTTTTTTTTCTGTCTTCAATAAGATTTTTCAATTTATTCTCGTTTGTTTTTATACGCATATTTTATGTATATAACCTTAAACAGGGGAGTTTATATGAGTTGGGAAACGACTACAGGAGGACAACGTGTGAAGCAGGTAAATATGCGTTAAATTCTTCTTTTTATTTGAAACTTGTTTGTTGGCCTCCGATGAAAAAAAAAAATAATAAGGAACACGGCCGTCCTCCTTTGTGAAATGACGGTAGTCATAATGAGATGTGATAATTCTCGTATCACTGATTTGGAATCTAATAATGCGATTCTGTGTCTATTGAAACCTACTCATGTGTATTTTCTGCCACAATAAACAGTGCATATTTACTCGTATATGCTCGTATAGTACACATTTTGAGTTTGCTATGTCTAAATAAATTGCGGTTTTATTCAGACATATGCATACTTGCATGAAACCGTGTTGATACAGTACACGAGCAGGAGAGAAACTTTTTGATTGCTTTTTAGTGAAGATTATTCAAACGCAAACTATACCAGACCTATGCACCTTTCATGAAATAGTTTCAAAAAATTCCTTTGTATGTGTGTATGTTACAGATGTGAACGAATGCAGCAGTTCCCCCTGCCACAATGGAGGGACCTGTTATGATCTCATAACCGGCTACTCGTGCAGCTGCTCTTCGGGATACACCGGGACTCATTGTGAATACGGTACAAAGACCGAGAATAATGTTACGATCAAGTGTTTACGTCATTGCTGAAAACTTATGTATTTACTCCATCCTAATTGTTTGTTGTTGCTGTTATAATGTACATAATGCTGTGTTTTAATTTGATATTTTTCCGTATTGATGCGCTTAGAAACATAAATATATAGCGCTTTATAACTGTTACCATAATAATCATTATTATTAATAATATTAATATTAGTAGTAGTAGTAGTAGTAGTAGTAGTAGTAGTAGTAGTATTGTAAACACCACTTCCCAATATAAAGTTAGATCTTACTGATACACGGTATCCTATTTTCCGTCATGAGTAATTATTGTTATTACCAATCTCAGACAAAAGTACATCACATCCTGGATAACACGGTGATTTCAGCTTAGTTTATTTCCACAAGTTCAGTTAAAAATATATATAGATAAACAATCAATCAAATCAAACATAATTTATACATATACAAACCAAAAATTATTTTGTGTAAATACATAATCATAGTTAAAAGTTAACTATGATTATTAGCGCTATATAAGTTAACAATTATCAACAACATCCTGGTCTTGTCATTGACCTCTGATTCTATTGACAAAATCAGTTTTGTGAAGTCGAATTTCAGCCACTAAAAGAAGGGAAGAATGTATTTTTTGTCAAAAGGCAAGCAGTGTATCTACAATTTTTGCTAGATCCTTTATTCGAGTTGGCATTTCTTTCACAGCCACAGAATAGACACTTTAACTGGCATTCATTAATCGTCTGCATTTCATTTGCCCTTAGAGGAGGCCATGTGCGTCTCATCAGAGAATTGCAGCACCTATGAGCAATGTCTCGACGGTTATTGTGGGTGCGCCAACGGACGAGTTAGGATCAACGAAACGTGTCAAGGTAAAATTACCTCGTGGAAGGAAAGCTAACTTACAACTAATTAATGGCTTCTACTTTATCAACGGTCTAGATGATATTTTGTTGGACTACGAAAGTTGTTCTCAGAGCAAATAAAGTAATGTGAAAGCTAGGGAAGGGGCAACATAGTAGGCCTATCTGTTGATTTCTAATCCTCAAGGAAACGAAGGATATTTGTAAATAAATTCTAATTGATGTTAAGAGCTTTCGAAATCACTTCATCATTGCGCAATGTACTCCTAATGCAAAATTTCTTTGAAAGCTATGTACTCCTAATGCAAAATTTCTTTGAAAGCTGCTACGTGCACACTAAAAAGTGTCAATGAGCTGGAAGTTGAGAACTCGCCTGAACTGTGACAAATATCTTCAAAGTTAGCTTTACTGTCCCTGTTCATTTTCATCTGAATATCGTGTTCCAGAAGTACCTATTGTGTCCAGATGATCATCTGTATGATTGGAAATAACAGGCCTACCTTTATTATGAATGTAGATATATTTGGTACTTTCTCCCCCCCCCCCCCTCGTGCAGTACCGAGAAGATTCAACATGTGGATGACTGTTACCCAGATCGATGGATCTCCTGCAGATATCTCGGAGCCATCAAGAAACGAGGACCTTGAAATCGCAGTACGTTCCAAATAAAATAAAATCTGAATGAGAGGAAGTTCTTTTGAGAAGGGTGCAAAGGGTTGGTGTAAGCACAGTGGGGCTGAAGACCCAGGGAACTGATATACACATATGTATGCATATGTATAGATGTGTATATAAAGAAAACTACAACAAAAGGGAGATAAGGTATCCATGAACTTATATTTCGAAAGGATTCCTAATTTCAAAAGGCATGTACTCTTCTAAGAGACTTGACCATGCATAATCATTGTGATCTTTCAAATTTTGTCATTTTTAAAGCAAACGAAAAGGAAATCAATATATATTATAAAAAAAATAAAGGTTTGTATCTAATATAACTGGAATCGTATTCATATTATTTGGACTGTATTGTAGCTGTCTGTCAAATTGTGAAAGTTATACTATGTATAATGTAGAGTGACATTTATTTTGTACCTGAATGTTTATGTGAATGAAATTTCTTAGTGAAGACAAGACAAAAAAAAATCATCATTGTGATTAGTGACGGCTGGATTGTGGCATGGTTTTGACCTTTCATGACACCTAAATAGAGCTAAAGATTCCATGGTCTACAATTTTGCAGATTTCGGAATTGAGGGCAGACAATTGTACTTGCTTAAACACATATTATTGTTTAACTCTATAGGTCCTAAATCGATTGTCAAGAGTAGAAGAATTACTTACATCAGTGCTCGATGTCAGATTCGAGTCGGTCTCCAACGAAAACCACGTGGTGGAACTGGCGCTGACTCTTTCGCCATCCAGCACAGCTGATGACGTCACTATTTTAGGTCCAATGACCGACGACCAAATCTACCCTGCTGAGGACCTGTCCTACGATAACTACACTTTCGTCATCAATGTATCTTTGGTAGAAGTACAAGGTAAGAATCCCTATCATACGTAAATTCATTCAGCTGCCTCATTGTTGAAAGGACTAGATTTCATTTCTTTCCAGCTGGATATTTGAATGGGCAAATAATGTAATATAGATAGCATCAAGAAGCAATAATTATAGTTTATAATGTTTGCAGTAATGTTTATGTAGGCCTACTTGCCCATTTACCGTTGATACGTAGCATGGCAGATAATAAATATGCGTAATACATATATCAAATCATTTTTTTTCACATGACAAAAAGTTATTTGGGGGTATTTCTGTTTCCAATGCAGTTAAACTAATCAGCAAGTTTCTAGTTTGAATTCCTTTCTTTCATGTAGCTTACACTTTCAGAGATACCTTGACTTTTATTGTTTCCACTCGATGGCAGATCGAACATATTCCTCTTATTTTCAGTGTAGTTTTGTAAGGAGCTTGTGTATTGTTGGAAAAGAAAACTCCATTGGGGTCACTAACTTGTCATGAGTAATAGTCCGTATAAGCTCCATTAAATGATTGATGATGAATCGATGGCTCATTCAAATGAAAACACATAGGAAGATTGTTCCAGGGAAAGACCTATTGAGTCATCGTCAAAGTCATCATGTTTAACCTAGTTAACATATTTTCCCCCATTTATCTCTTTTTCCTGTGTCCACCTTGCAGACGTCGACGAATGCAATGTAACTGGGTTGTCTGACTGTGCGTCTTCAGCAGTCTGCAATAACTCCATCGGTGGTTA
The DNA here is from genome assembly GCF_964275005.1 of Diadema setosum. Taxonomy (NCBI): domain Eukaryota; kingdom Metazoa; phylum Echinodermata; class Echinoidea; order Diadematoida; family Diadematidae; genus Diadema; species Diadema setosum. The sequence goes on from NC_092701.1 coordinate 798,733, forward strand.
CGAGTGTTCTTGTCTCCATGGTTACAGTGACCAGGGAGACAGCCTCGACGAAGTTGGAAGGGTGTGCGTCGGTACGAATACATGACTATCATAGAGTTTACAACCTTCTTAGCATAAAACTCGTTAAAATGTATGGGCATTATTCTAATCCGTCGAAGCTCAGGGTCAAACGTCTTATTCATCTAATTATTTGAGAAATATTTTGTCTTAGGGTTTAATCAGCACCCTCAGAAATGAATTGTCAATGTATCGCATGATTCACTAAAACTCTGTGATTGTAAATCAATCAAAATCTACCTATTTTTGTGTTCATAGATTGTTGTAATACATCACGTGTTCATTCGTATGCTAATACACTCAATGGAAAAACACAGAATAACCGAATTGTACTTATGGTAGGTACAGACGATCAGACATTATACAGATAGTTGATACAATCAGATTTTTTTAATACTATTCACAAGACCCAGTGATATATCAGTGTTGTTAACAATGAATATTTTCTCACGGACATTTCAAAAGAACTCAATGTATTCAATTAATTCGTCAATTGCCAAAGATGACTTTGTCTTTCCATTCTATACGGTTTTTTTTTAATGGAAACAATTGTTAAAATATTTCATAATTAGTATGAACCAAGAAAGAGATCGTTATTCGCATTGTACTACTACTTGGATATTGAGAACGTACGCATATATGACCGATAGATGTGGCGTTCCTAAAAAGTCACTCACAGTTGGCAAGTAGTACGTGACATTTTATTGTATTTTGTTTAGATATCGATGAATGCGCGAGCGAAGATGGGAATGACTGCTCGCCTTTCGCTGAGTGTACTAACAGTATGGGCAGCTACCAGTGCGACTGCCTGTCTGGATATAATGACGTGAGCTCTTCAGTGGAACGATCAGGACGGATATGTGTCGGTGAGAATATCAGACACGTCAAACATTTACGTTTTTCTTGTGTACCCTTTCTCCTCTTGGTTGATGTTACAATGGTCATGAATTCAGAGAGTGCACTTCTGAGCTGTTCCGCACAAAAGGCAAAACGAAAGGCCCAAATGAATGTCAATTAATACATACAAGAAAATTTAATCACATTTGAAGCCATAAGCATAACGATGTTTTAGAATAGTAATATTTAAACTTCATTTTTTTCTCATCATTCTGTATTACACAAACGTTCAAGATTTCACATTGGTGACCTTAATACAGTCATAATACATTGAAAGCTCACGGAACTCCCTGTCCCTTGCTCTTGTATTGCTTGACGTTGAGCAAGTTTGTTGCAGTAAATTACAATGTACAAGGAAAAATGCAGTGAGGCTCACGTGGCGCAGGTGTGGAATATGTTTATTTTCAAAACGAGGCGCTGGAGTGATAATCATTATTGATGATGAAGAAGATAAACATAATATTGTCTCTTCGAAAGAAGTCGCTTACGCGAATTGTATGACAAGTATTGAATTACAAAAGAAATCAATTTGCCTTAATTAGCATCAATGAAATTTTCTTTCAAAGAGTAATCAACGTTTATTGCGACACGGATTGTCGCCCCTACACGGATTGTCGCCCCCGTCACGGATTGTCGCCTGGCGACAATCCGTGACGAGGGCTGATGGCACGGATTGTCGCCCGCCCTCGAAGCACATTTTGCTGGGTAATATCGTTCTGGACATAATCATTGAAATACTAACACATAGCTTACATGGCTACATCCATGCAAACATGCCATGTAAAAAGTCATGGTGAGGTTTCAAGGAAGTGTGTATGTGCGCGTGCACATGATAATTTAGTGTCCGTTTGTGCGTGTGTGTGTGCGTGTGTGTGTGTGTGTGTGTGTGATGGAAGAATGTGTTTATTATGTCAGTTTTTTGCGTATGTGTTTTTTAGTTGCGCGTGGGGAGGGATACCTAGTAAGCTGTTGCTGGCATAAACGTTGATATTGATTTTATCAGCAGCTTTGAATTTGATGAGTTTGTTTGGCAGATTTGTATATGAATTCGGAGTGGAGCTTGCGTGCGGGCGGATGCTGCTTTTCTGCATACGGTCCATTATGTCGTTCGAATATTTATCAACATTGGGAAATCGTTTCATCAGGAAGGAATGTGGTATCGGTTCGGGTGTGCGTCGGTATGTGGGAAGGGGGTTACATTTCGTTATTGCAAAAGTTTTTTATTCTGAAGGCTCATTCGTCCGAACGCTCAGGACGGGGTGGTCGGGGTTTTTTTATGACTGATTTCATTCTAGATTTTTGTAATGTATTTGTGTGTGTTTTTTTTTTTTATGTATATGCCCTTGTAAGTAAGAAGGTGTTACATGATCCAAACCAATATATTCAAGGAATATAGGTTTGGTAGGGCCATACATGTCAAAACTTTCTCGTGAAGAAATTATTAGTAGGGTTGGTGTATAATCGAGTTATCTATGTTGAAGTGAGATTATTTGTGGTATAAATTGACAAATGGATTTGCTTGTGTTTCGAATTGCCATTTGTAACTTTTTTTGTTCATGTTACACCCAGAATGGGTCGATTTATGAATGATTTGAATGAAATCAATAAATATCAAGGAAGAAAAGTGTTGAGTTGGTTTATTCGCATTATGAGGATTTGTTTGAGTGTTTGTTGGTGTGTGTTTGTATTACGTATGTATTAGCGGTGTGCAATGACAGTTCGTTTGTGCTAAAATGAACTAACGATTGACAAATTTTTTACGGCGTGTGGAAATTATTCGCTCATGCACAGAGCATGCCAAACCTATTCTGGGACAAAGAATAGTGGTATGGACGTTCTAGTTTATAAGACTGATGGAAGAAAATGACTGCAGTGAAAAATGAACAAAGACAAATTACATTTGGGGAGGGTACCTCCCTCGTATGTATTTTCTCTCGGTCTCTCTCTCGCCTAGCCCGCCTCACCGCTGATATTGGTTGACACACCCATACTATTTTTAGATCAACGCTGGTGTGAATTCTTTAAACACGGGCTTATACACTCTGAATTCGTTTGTTTTGCCACAGTAGCGCCACTATATTCCACATACACACGCAAGCATACAGGCACACGTATACACACAGACAAACAAACCACTACCACTATACAACCACCACACATGCACAGTTCCTACATATTGTATTGTTATACTCCAAACACACACACACATACACACACACACACACACAACAAATCATACACATCACATATCATGCAGCTCACAATACACACACACACACACACACACACACACACACACACATATGCATAACTTACCAGTCATACCCATCCCACCAAAGCTCAACACCGGAGGAACCACCCCGAGCCCGGGGCGACAATCCGTGACGGGGCGACAATCCGTGTCGCAACAATTTTTTTGCCAACACGGATTGTCGCCTTCGAGGTCAAAAACTGGGAACTGCACAAGCGTCACGGATTGTCGCCAGGCGACAATCCGTGCCACCAGCGCCCGTCACGGATTGTCGTCCCGAGCAGGAGGCGACAATCCGTGTAGGGGCGACAATCCGTGTCGCAACAAACGTTTCTCGGGTTAAGAGAGTGAGGTTCATTCCACAGCCTTGGACAAAATGGAAGTATAGCGCGTCCTTGTTTTTCACTTTCATGTCTTCATGAGCAGTATAGTAACTTTAATGACAGGTGTATTTCTCTTGCAAACGGCAAAAGCAATAAATAATCGTACTTTCTCACACTCCAGTGTTTAACATTGATGCAGGTTAACATGTTAAACAGTGTGAGATAAGAGCTAACATGATGACTTGTTCAAAACCTTCCACACAGATATCGACGAATGCTCATCTTCGCCGTGTCGTCACGGAGGGTTATGTCGTCACTTCCGGGAGAGGTACACGTGTGAATGTCCTCGAGGGTACATCGGACCAAACTGTGAGACAGGTGTGTCGGGTCTTTCGCAAACTCCATGATCAAACTTGAAATTAGCCTGAACGGAGACAAACATTATGCCGTCAAACACAAATCATCTCGCAAAGCTACTTGGGAAGCTATTGATTCTCTGTTTTATTACAACAACATAAAAGCAAACATTGCGGAGTAAATACTTTCATATATGAATCGCATATCAATATTCATGTATCCATATCACAAGGTCATTGTATGTGACTGACAATGGTAACTACTTTATTGCAACCAATGTGAACTAGCAGTGATAAAACAACTCTTTAAGGAAGAATTTTAACCCTTGTTAGTACAATGATAGCTTTTGCAGAGAGTGCCGGCCTCTGAACTCTGATGCAATATCTACATGATTATTGTTTTTGCTTTTTGTAGAGTTATGTGGGGACTTGAGGGTTTAAACTCCCATCATGCCCATTGAGAATTCTGCATCAGGAAAATAAAACCAGTACTCTTTCGCAACCTATGTCCCCTTTCTCTAGGCTTGACGTCTTGCGTTTCCAACGCCTCGCTCTGTTCGGCGTCTAGGCACGAGATCTGTGGGTACCTGTTCACGTGCGTGTGCCGACCTGGCTATCTGTGGGTTAACGGAACATGTCAAGGTAACAGCATTGATTTTCATGATAGGAAATGCAAAAATAAAATGGTGCTAAAACAGGTTGATCTCCACAAACACGATTATTTCTTTATCGAGGTGAAAACAGAATAATGGAATGAGCATCCCCTCTATATGAATAAAATTTCGTAGTTCTAGCCTCATTTTTAGTTTAATTCCTCGAAATATTCAAATTCATTCTGTTTTCCCAGATAGATGCTTTGCAGTTATGTGCCTGCGTAATATTGATTGTACTTTTGTGCCTTAAATGTTTTGTTTACCATTGGGAGCAGTGATTAAAACAAAAATGTTCGAGATATCACATTTGATACATACTATGTATACGTTAGTTGTATCACAAAAAAAAAAAAATTTTTGCAACAAAGCCTAAAATATTCGGAGATATTACTATTTTTCTCACTAAACTATAAACGTAGACAGTTTAGTATGGAAACAATGGTATTATATCTATTGTTCGCATTTCGTATATATCAATACTTAACATTGATTATGCTGATTAACTTTTACGCTTTTTGTTTCTATCCCTCTATAACTAACTCCCATTTTAGAAGTATTTTGAAGCACTAAAGCTGGGATTTTGTTTCATCTGCAAATGGTAAATAATGCCTTTAATCTGACTAACTGTGGTATTTAAACCTAAAAAGTCTCTCTCTCCCTCTCTCTCTCTCTCTCTGTCTCTCTCTCTCTCTCCAGAAATTACCACATACTCCGCATCTGTAAACTTCACGTCTATTCGTGGTACACCTATTGAGTATGAAGACGGATTAGCATATCCTATGGGTCTCCAGTTCGGACAATTTGCCCAATTTTTACGAGGAGCGGTAAGATTTGTTAGAATCTATAGATTTTTGTTCTGAAAAATAATGCGCCCGATCTAAGGTGCATGTTAAAAAAAAGAAAAAAAAACCTCTGTTTTAGTATTCATGTGTGCGTGGGCGAATGTCTGTACATTTTCGTTTGCTTGCTTGCCTATATTTTTTTTTCTTTCAGTAAATAAATAAGAGAAGGACATCTAACGTCAGTCTGTTGCACTCGATGGACGTGCGCCCGTTTAAGGTAGATAATGTTGTTGTTGTATGGTGTGTTTCTGCTGTGAAGGCTCGGAACGATCAGGGATGATTTTGGAATTAGAAGATTATGGCGAGAAATACTTTCCAATTCCAGCACCATTCCCAAAGATTCCATGATACTTTTCATCCTTGACACATTGTACTTTTTCGTCGAGCCCACCGGGGGGTTCGGGGAGACCAAGGGATCGCCTGCGGCGTCTGTCCGTCGTCTGTCCATAGCGCTACAAAACCTTGAATAACTGTCTACTGAGGACTTTACTTTGATTTCATTCAAACTTGGAGGGAAGAGTGGTTATACAAACGCACACAATTTACAGAAAATGAAGGTCACCTCAAGTTCAAAGGTTACGGGCAGGGGTCAATGAACTTCAAGGCCCAATGTTGAGGTTGTACGGCGCGTTTCGATTATGGCTCATAACTTTTGATCCCTATATCCGTTTGTGACCAAACTTGGATGGTAGATGTCCCTTGGGAAGTTGAAGGTCATCAAAAGGTCAAAGGTCTCAGACAGGGTTCAACAAACTTTTAGGGTCCAACATTAAGTTTTTACGGCACATTTCAATTATGGCAAATAACTTTTGATCCCTATATCCGTTTATGACCAAACTTGGCTGGTAAATGTCCCTTAGGGAGATGAAGTTCATCACAAAGTCAATGATCACCGACAGGGGTCAACGAACTTTTAGGGCCCAATGTTCAATTTCTACGGCGCGTTTTGATTATGGCTCATAGCTTTTGATCTATACGTCCGTTTGTGACCAAACTTGGCTGGTAAATGTCCCGTGGGGAGTTGAAGGTCACCACAAGGTCAAAGTTTATAGGTGGGGTCAATAAACTTCCGGGATTTAGAAAAACATCAATTTCTTCAATGCGAATGGACGAGAAACATTTTGGCACTTGTCTTGTCTTTGTTTGTGTGCTTGGTGTTTTTTTATGGCATCGACGAAATAAATGATGCAATGATGTCGATGTTGCTAATTCTTTTTCATTTAATCATGCAGCTGCTTACATCTTTACCTGAGACGATTTTGGACGTCAAGTTTACATCTTTCCAGAGGGGTAGTGTCATCGGTAACTTCAATTTAATCGTCCCCTCGGGCACCCCGATAGCTGCAGTCGAAGCTTCGGTGAGATCAAGTCTTGCTTCGGGCCAAATCGCTTCTGGTGAAACTATAATTGGAATTGATACAAGCGGCATTCTAATTTCTGGTAATGTAGCTGATATATCAATTAGCTTTTTACATCTGAGGATCAGTGGTAAATGCAATTTGTGATGTTTATCATTTGAAATCCAGCCTTTATATCATTTAGATATGCATAAGTCAAAATTGCTTATCCATTCATGTGTAAACACACACACACACACACACACACTTTGTATTGATGTAATGATATCAATCCGCACATATATACACATACAAACACACAATATTGCCAAGCAACAACACCAAAGTCATGCCTTGATTTCATTTAACCTGTCTCCGCACACACATTCTATTATTCTTCAAATGATTTGCCCTATCCCGGCAGCTACAGCTGGCAAGGTTTTATCATTTTGCGCTCGCGTGTTTTTAAGATGTGAATGGCGTTGTTAATAATCGGCCTGATTTTAAGATGTCCAATAGTAATTGTCAATTGAAGTACATTTTATTGATGTGGTTTGTGTAAACTGCGATAAAGTGCTCTTTTTGGTATAGTATTATAATCATTTATTTGATCATGAAACAATGCTGTAGCAGTACAAATACAATATAACATTGTGACCAAAATCAAACGAAAGTACTACACTGTAAGTCATCATAGTATAGATGCATTAAATGTGTGAATAACTTCTTGCTTATATTTGCGGATCAGCTGACCTGCGGCATTCAACCAAATCTAAAGTAATGTAATCATTATTGTATCCATCAAATTTCCTAATGTCCCAGATTTTGACGAATGTTCGGACAGTAGCTTGAACGACTGTTCACCCAATGCACTGTGCACGAACGTAGAGGGCTCTTTCAATTGCACTTGTCTTGACGGTTACAGTGATGCAGCTAGCTCTGGCAGCGAGCGAGGACGTGCGTGCCAACAAGGTGTGTATTGGAGCTCTTATAATACGTATATACGGACGTGTTAGTGACCTTGGTGCTTTTTTCCCCCATTTTCATATTGTTTTTACTGTTTACCTTTTGACATAGTAAGCACGCTGAGTACTGCGTACAGCAATTAACAGACACAACTTTGACTTTAAAGAAAAGAGAAGTACCCATTCGTCGTTTCCTGCAAGACCAATATTAGTTTTTTTATGACAATCTTCTCGAACAATGAGAGATCAGTTAGAGTTAAAGCGTTGAAAACCCTATATTTTCATTCGTGGCATTGTATGATAATTTACAAACGTACATGTATTACAGTGTATTTGCATTATGTTCAGAGTACATAACATTTAATATGGATAGGTAATAATTTCATTATGGTCTCCACTTTTAGACATGGTTTCTGATTCCTCAAAAACCGTAATCATCCTCGGTGGCATTCTGGGTATCTTCGTTATCTCCGTCATCATCGTCCTTCTTGTCACAGCGGGCTATGCAAAATGGCGACGAAATCAGAACGTTGAACGTAAACCCGTGCCATTCTACCTCAGTCGGGCACTCGGTAACAGTCGCTATGGTTACCCGAAGTATTATGAAGACGATTTCCCGGGCATCGAAAACACAGGCTTTCAGTACACGCCGAGACCATACGACAACGAAAAGGCCTACGAGGTGGATCCTACCTACCCGACAAGATACGCCTTGTGGCGAGATGTGCATATCGGCAATGGGTCTAGACAAGTCGACCACGGAGCAGGGGGCAACCGGCGTATCGAGGATTCCCAGTGGGGGCAGTGGTATCTCCAAGAACACGAGCATGACGAGGAAATGGGATCGAATCTACCACCGTTTGTGAGTTTGAATATCAATGACAATGACACAAGAATGTCATCACAATATAGTGTTTACAAAACAAAAATAACAGCGACTAATTTTAAAGCAATGCGCTTTCATTAAGGGTAAGCAATAGCTGCATTGTGTCTATACGACTGGAAGGAAACAGGCTCTGCAGCACCTAGCTGAGCAAAAAGTGCATAGATTAGAGTCAAGCATACAATTTTCATTTAATAACGTATTAACACCGAGATTGTTATGCAAAATGTTTGCTTGAAAATAACGCAGTTCTATTCGTGATGAGTTTTTGAAGGGATCGTTTAGTTTTGGTTGAGTCCTAATTTCAGGTTTCTAACATTTTGGTGACATAATGAGAAACCTATTACGAAATATGAAACAGCATGTAATTCTACGAGGAATTCAACGTTCATTTGATGAAAATTGGTTTTGAAATGACTGAGATATCCAAAAAAGAGCGATTCTAATTAAGTGTGGGGCCCACACTTTATTATAGGTTTTCCCGCCCAATTTCATCAGATTTGCATTCGATTTAATGATGCGAACATTCATTTTCGAGCGAATTTGAATGATCACCGAGATCAACATTCAAAAAGCAAAGTAGTTTATTCAATTTGATTTCATCAGCATTCGAATTCCTGATTTTGTCACATAAACGTGTAAACAGCGCGGTCAAATTAAAAATGCACGTGAAACGCATTCAAATTCGCACCAGCACAACTGCGATGAACATTAAGGAATTCAAATTAACGGATAGGCAAACATTTACAGCATCTGGGCAGTGTTTTTCGTTGCTGCTCATGTTTTTTGTAAATTCTCCATCTGTTTGAATAACACAGTACAACCACTCTCAGACGTACATGCCAAGGTGCATGGCGCGTTAACAGATTGACCGGCTGAAGAGACTGAGAGACTGAACATCGAAATTATGAATAATTATGTGAAAGATAGAATATCCCAATGCAGTGTATCTAACACACATTTCAAACCTCAAACGTGACTGAAAACAAAATCTGTAAAACGACTGTAATCACACTTGACATATCGATGTTTTCATGGGAATCTCTCATTATGTAAGCAAAGTCGGAGTTTAACATTCTGTTAAATAATGTGATATCCATTTGGATGGGGATATAAAGTGAAACTAGCCGAATTAAAAAAAAAAAAATGAGAAGGAGATGCTGAAATTGAAATGATAACACTGAACGTTGATGAATTTGACATTCATCAAAGTAAGAATATTGGTAAGAATTGCATAGAATTACAGGACTTGGTTATGCTAATTGAATTTGAACGTTCAAAGGTCGAAGTTGGGTGCCCATAAATGAAATTGAAACTGGTATTTGGTGCGAATTTGAACGTCTATCCAGCTGGCGCGAAATTGAATGCCAACTCTAAGACGTTAAATTGAATGAATTTCTCTCCAAATTGAATGAAATAAAATCTAACAGGATTGACATGAAATGAAATTGAATACTAAAAGAATTAAAATGAACCGTGAGAGAAGAGCAGTGACAAAAATCCCTTGGATTTGAACGCCTTGTCATTAATTCAAATGCAAATGTGATGAAATTGGACGGAAAAACCTATGATATCGCTTTGTTTTAGTTTTTGGATGTTTCAGTCACTTCAAACCCGATTTTCATCAAATAGACTTTGATTTCTTCTTAAAATGGTATGTTTTGTACTATATCATGTGTTTTCTTGGTAACTCGATAAAAGTTAAAAGCCCAATTATCATCTCCACCATGACTGTACCATCCCTTTATTAAAAGGGAGTGGTATAGATATTGCTCCAGTCAGTGACTACATGGTTCTGACAGAATTAGATTCTATGAATCATACTTCTGAATTATAAATACATGAGGTTTATCTAGTTGCTGTCCAAGCTCTAATGGGCACGCACTTCTCTTTCCTTGCTCCTCCCTTTACCATATAGCTCCCACGGTACAGGCAGCATTACGCCCAGGAACTGGCGCAAAACAGGCGAGCGTTCCACGCGAATCAACTCCCACAGTACTCTGGGGCTTTTCCCCCATACACCGCTTGGGATTATGGGAGGAGGGATGACGTCATCGATGGGGGATTGTTTTGAATATTAGTCTGCCTTTCATTGATACTCTAGGATACTCATCATCACTACTACAGATGACCAACGGCGCCAATCCAGTGATTTCAGTCGTAGTGTCGTTTGGTCGTGTGGTATAGAAGTGTATAATTGTAATCGTGCAACTGGTCCGTACCGACTGACGATATGACGATTTTGCTTCATGGAGAAGAGGAAATCTTAGTGCAACCTTGGAGATGATTTCATTATATTTCAATGAAATACATAATTTCATATAAATTTATGCAACACTTAAATTTCAATTCTATGCCAAGCTCAAGTTGGCTATAATGAATGAGGTAAAAATCAGACGAACAGACGGGAAGATGTCTTAATATGTTATCAGAGAAAGTTACGGAATTTGAAAGTTTCACATGTTCTTAAGAAACAGCGGTACCAGCTGGACTAACCACATACTGGATTAGTAGAGGTAACGATGTTACCATCTAACAAAGCTCCCTTAAACCTCTCTGTAAATCTCCACTAGATTCCGATTTCTTGACATGAAATAAATAACAACCACTTGTATCCTCCACATAATACGATAGAAGTCTTGTGCAAAAGAAGACTGAAAAAAACAAAAGCATAATTTCCATGATATCCTTGTGTACATACGTTTTGGAGAGTTGTAAGGTGATAATAATAGGTTTTCCCGGCCAATTTCGCATTTTTGTCAGTCCATTTGATAAAAAGTTCATTCAATTTAGCGAAAATCCTCGTCACTGCACATTCTGTCATTCAAAATTGCAAGTTGGTCGTTCAATTTAGCATCTCGATCAATGAAATTTGCACATGTGCATTTCGAATTCGTAAAAAGAGCATTCAAATTGGCACGTGCTCTTCAGTCATTCAAATTCGCCAATACTGACCGAAAGGGTATTTCAGTCATTCAATTTCGCGTATGGGAAGTCAAATTCCTAACATATTCATTCAAATTAACGTCATGTTATTTCTTTTTGGAGAAGGTGATAACATTTAAACGCGTATTTCTATGTAACTTTTTGTTTCATCCACGCACTGTTAAGCAGTAAAAGTATATTTTTGACCATTTATAACTCGAGTTTATTGTTCTGTAACGCCCCATTTCTCTCATACATGTCATTTTAGGCCTACATGTACCAATACTACAGATTTACTTCATCTTCTTGCAGTCATGACAGCACACGTTAGATACAGACGTATTTCTCAAGATCAAGACAGAAAAAGAATTATAGGAACATTGATGATCATAACCTTGACTTCTAGAACTGGCCGACACACTCAGAATAAAGCACTCAAAGGCCAGATAAGTTGTGGCAACATGGTGCACTATATCTTCGGACTGGTAGAATCACTAAGCACATTGAAGAAATACTTAATTTGTTGCCAAAATCTCTAAAATAAGTACGAAAATATGAAATGCAATGACGCTTGCAAAACAATAACTATGTTGACAGAAAAAAAAAATAAAGAAAGATCCAAAGCATAAACATGCGTGCTAAATTGACTGCAAAAGATGTTAAATCGGATGCCCAAAAATGAATTTGAATGAACGAGTGCGGCATGTCCGTGATCACGTGACTATATCATTCTAAATTGAATGAACGAATAACGAAACGGTGCTTGTTTTACGAATCTTAATTGAAAAAGTGTTAATTAGAATTAGGCTAAAGGTAATTTGAATGCTCCTGATGAAGATTTCATAAAATTGAACTACCGAACATGTCATCTACGCTAAATTTTGCTAAATTGAATGCAGCAATTAGGAATTGGACTGACAAAAGTGCGAAATTGGCCGGGAAAACCTATCCTTTGATATTTCCTGTGGGTCATTGTGACCAAGTCACTTTCATTTGGTGAAAACACATAAAACTTTTGAAACCCAAAGCTATTTGTTTATTTGACAACAGCCATCTGCATGAACATTCCATTAAACATGTACCATAATTAGTCAGATCATTTTTCCACTAAACTGAGTAGCTCCCAATCGATGTGTTTTCTTTTTCTCTTCTTCAATCTATTAACAACCCATTGTAAGCATTGATTTAGATTATGTCTGGATGTACAGGTTGTATACCTTATTCTGTTCGAAAAGTATATCTCATCTGTATTATCATATTCAATGAAGAAAATTCCGAATAAACTCAATTGAACTGAACAAGGTCTTCACATCAATGGGAAATTGTGTTTTTTCAGCAGTTTTATACAACGCTTTTTTGTGTGGGGGGGGGGGGAGAACAGAATGCTCAAGCATGTCTTAGATTCATTTCATTTCTTGAAATCCTTTGCACTCTTTCACATTCAAGTCGATTAAGTTTTGAAAGAATAATGCTACTGCTTTTAAAGTTATAACTAATCATGACTAGAATGTGTTAATAAAGCATGCTCAACTTCAGCATTAATCTCATAAGCCCTTCATTGTTGCTCCGGTGGTTTACATTCTGTGTTTTGTCCCTTTTGCCACCCAGCTAGCAGGACTTGGTAAGAGGATAGTGCTTGAATAGACCCTGCACTTCAGGGCCTCTTTTCTCAGGTTAGGGTAGTTTATATGAATTGAATTATATAGTCATATATCATTTTAAAGCTTAGAGTCTGCTCTTTCAGAATCTGCTTTTAACTAAAAATCCATGTTCGGAGACTTTTTGTATTTTTGTTTTGTGATGCAGGGTCATTATGATGTTATATATATATATATATATATAATATATATATACTGTATATATATATATATATATACACTCAGCAAAAAAATAAGTTCCCCCTAACATTTTTGGATATATCTCAAAAAGTATTTTACGGATGTTCATAATTCGAACGGGAATGGATAGGGAATTTCATTACTCATAACATGAATGGCATATCATTGCCACCAGATATCATAATTGGTGTAAAAAAATCGCATTTTATGTCAAAATGCATGGGAAAAAAAGTTGCACTTTAGGCCATAGAGAGCATATTGTATACATTTCCTTAGTAAGTTATCAAATGATCTTTTTAAATTTTCTAATTCTAAGGAATTTCTTCAGGTACAATGTGCTTCCCTATTAAACAGATGTTATGCATACTTTTTGAACAATAGGCCTTCTCAATATCAAAATATTGGTAGAAGCCATGTGATTTGTAATTCCAATTCAGGTTGATCACATTAATGTGCCTGTGGGCATTTTGCATCATGCCCTCAAGTTGTAGATCAGTTTGCCGAAGGAAATGGCATCGAACGTATGGAGTGGCCTGCAAGGTCCCCTGACTGTAATCCAGTAGAGAATCTTTGGGATATCATTAAGTGTAAAGCGAGCAAGAAGTTGAAAGATGACACTTCACTGCAAGAATTGCAGCGCATCTTGCAGAGAGCATGGACCAACATTGAGCAGCGCCAAGGACAAACTTTAGTTAATAGTTTGAGGAGGAGATGGCGGCTGGTCATTGCGGGTGGTGGACATATCAATTATCAAATACTGCATTATATGCTCATGAAAAGAAAGAGATAGAGAAATATGCAATAACCCATGCTTAAATGTTCAGAATCATGAGTGATTGATTATTTGTGTAAAAGTCATTGCAAATCACTAAAGTGCAACTTTTGTTTCCATGCATTTTGACATAAAATGCATTTTTTCACACCAATAATGTTATTTGGTGGCAATGATTTGCCACTCATGTTATGAGTAAAAAAATTCTTTATCCATTTCCGTTTTAATTATGAAAATCGGTAAAATACTTTTTGAGATATATCCACAAATGCTAGGGGGGAACTTACTTTTTTGCTGAGTGTATATATATGTATATATGAAGAGTTTGTTTGCAAAAACCGATAGGTCCATTTTTGAAGATTTTGAAGTACGGTCTCTGTCATAAAGTACAAAATAACACCTTTTAAATGATATATTGGTCACTACATATAAAGGTACATTTTTAAAGGTATGGTCAAAAGAAGCAAAAATTTTCTTATTATTCTCTTTATTTTTCTTGACCTTTAATCGCAAATATCTCCATTTGGCATTATGGACTATCGGTTTTTGCGAACAAACTCTTCATATGTACATATGTATATATATATATATATATATATGTACAATAAACGAAAGGCAGGATCTGCAGGTTTATCGAATTTTTACACTGTTTCCTTAACCCTAGTCAGGCTGGGCTTTGATTATCATAAATGCCCCAAAAGCAGTATAACAAATCAATTGAATCCTTATTTCATCAACATTGTGAAAGACTGTCAAAGTCGATTTCAACCGAACCATCGTTTTCATTACAAGAGTTTTTGTCATGTCAAAATGCCTTTTTTTTGGGGGGGGGGATGGGGTAAATCCATCATCTCCCTATAAAATCGTAAAAATATATTCTTTTCTTCTTTAACTGAGATATCAGAAGCCAGGTGATATATGTCCTCGCGTATTTAAAGATTACATTCAATTTATTGTTTATCATTTTAAAATATTTCTAATATGTCATTGCGCACTGGTGTTGTCCCTAATGAATTTAAACATGTCAAAATAGTTCCTTTGTTTTTAAAAAAAAAAAAAGATAATCCACAGAATATTGAAAATAACGGACCTGTTGTTCTCTTTTTTGCTAAACTCCTTGAAAGACTTATGTATGATAGGCTTTATGACTATATCACCAAGGAGAAAATCTTAATTCCTGAATGGTTTGGATTTCGGAAAAATTATTCCACCTCATTGAATTTGACATGTTTTACTGATTGTTTCTTTCAAGAAATTGATAAAAGTAATATTTGGTGTGAAGTGTGTTCCAGTATCTCTCAAAAGCTTTCGACACCATCTACAATCATATTATCTTAACGAATCTATATGCTTATATATTATGGAGTAAGAGCTTTACCTCTACTGTGATTTTCTAAATACTTGTTAAATAGAAAACAATATGTGGTGGTTGATAGCGTCGAATCAACGCAAGGAGAGATAAACTTCGGTGTCCCTGAAGGTTCTTTGCTGGGGCTACTTTTATATTTAGTACATATACATGATATTGTGAATTGTTCTTACATATATATTTTATGTTCTCTTTTTCATGATGACACCATATTACTCTATTCTCATAGAAATATAAACACACTTATATCCAATCCACTTTGAATAATGAATTACAATAGTTGAATGAATTATTTAAATCATTCTTATTAGTTTAAGCTATGTTTTAACTTTAAGAAAATAGATTGTGTTTTATTTCACTCCAAGAGAAAGAAAATCCCTTAAACTTTAATTTTGATTAAGAATGAAAATGTAATCATTGAAATAACCAAATTATAATTTTTTCTCAGTATTTCTATATGCGAGTCTCTTGAATAGAAGCACCACATGGAAAGTATATCTTTAAGAATACCAAAATATGTCAGGGTCTTATCTAAACTGGTAAACCTTGCACAAAGAAAAAAAAACTTCATAAATGCAATGCAAAAATATAGGTTTTCCCGGCAAATTTTCCTCTTTTGTCTGTCCAATTCCTAATTGCTGCATTCAATTTAGCGAAATTTAGCGTACATGAAATGTTCGGTAGTTCAATTTTATGATCTCTTCATTCAAATTCATTTTGGAGCATTCAAATTACCTTTAGCCTCATTCTAGTTAACACTTTTTCAGACATTCGTAAAACAAGCACCATTTTGTTATTCGTTCATTCAATCTAGAATGATATAGTCACGTGATCACGGACATGCCGCACTCGTTCATTCAAATTCATTTTTGGGCATCCAATTTAATATCTTTTGCAGGCAATTTAGCACACATGCTAATACTTTGGTCTTACTTTATTTTTTTCTGTCAATATAGCTATTGTTTTGCAAGCGTCATTACATTTCATATTTCCGTACTTATTTTAGAGATTTTGGCAACATTTTTTTTTCTTCAATGTGCTTAGTGATTCTTCCAGTCCGAAGATATAGTGCTTCATTTGGCCACAACTTATCTGGCCATTGAGTGCTTTATTCCGACTGTGTCGGCCAGTTCTAGGAAGTCAAGGTTATGATCATCAAATGTTCCTATAATTCTTATTCTGTCTTCTTGAGAAATACGTCTGTATCTAACTTGTGCTGTCATGACTGTAAGAAGATGAAGTTAATCTGTAGTATTTGTAGGCCTAAAATGACATGTATGAAAGAAAATGGGCGTTACAGAACAACAAACTCGAGTTATGGTAAAAATATGATACTTTTACTGCTTAACAGTGCGTGGATGAAACAAAAAGTCACATAGAAATACGCGTTTGAATGTTATCACCTTCTCAAAAAAGAAATAACATGACGTTGATTGAATGAACATGTTCCGAATTTGACGGCCCATAAGCGAAATTGAATGACTGAAATACCCCTTTCGGCCACTGTTGGCAAATTTGAATAACTGAAGAGCACGTGCCAATTTGAATGCTGGTTTTACGAATTCGAAAGGCACATGTGCAAATTTCATTGATCGAAATGCTAAATTCAACGACCAACTTGCAATTTCGAATGACAGAATGTGCAGTGACGAGGATTTTCGCTAAATTGAATGAACTTTTTATCAAATGGACTGATAAAAGTGCGAAATTGGCCGGGAAAACCTATTATTATCACCTTACAACTTTCCAAAACGTATGTACACAAGGATATCATGGAAATTATGCTGGGAAAACCTATATTACCACACCTTAATTATTGTAATGATAATATTGGTAAGACATACAAAACTCATTTCAAAATTGACACAAAAGCTTGCGAAAAGATTGATTTCAAAGAGTGATTCTCGCAGTTCAAGTTTACCTATTTTTGTCAAGTTAAGAATTCTTCCGATTTATGAACTTGTTTGATTCAATATATCAGTAATTATCCTTTAGTGATATAAAAAAAAAAATTCTCCCAATTTTGTTTCATGATAATATGCTTAAGTGTAATTCACGTTTTAATGATTATTCTACTCGTGTCAGATGTAGTCTGAGAATGTCATTAGTTCACATAACGGTCAGGACTCATTCAATTCGTTTTGCTGGTGTACATAAATGGAATCCAATGTTATTAGTGCAGCACTACACGTTTTCGCTTCAGAATACTACAGTGTATTTCAACAGCATAGAAATTGTTATCCATGACTGAGTAGATTGCTTGATCTTAAATTTCGTCTTCTTTTCACTTCTTTGATCCTGACAATGCATCTGAATGTGTGCCTTGCCTGTGTGTTTTGTGTATACGAACAGCAGGGTGTGTGTATAGTTAACAACCTGGCAAAGGGGAGATAAGTTTAGGTGTTTTTATTTCTCCTTTTGCACAATATGCATTACCATGTATAAATCTTGTTTTGGACCCACTAACAAGCTGTAGTTGCTTCAAAGGGGTCCCGGCGTTGATTTGCTAAATAGTTACATGTTCAAAATGCGCATTGCTTTTGTTTTTATTGTGTACATAATCTACTTATGTTATCTTCGTGCTGAATAATTCAAATTGAATAAATGAAAGATACAAAGATGCAATCCTGTCCGGCAATATGTGCAAAAGTGTAAATCAGCGCTGTATATGTTGTGGAAGTATTTTGAAACTGTACCCTCTGCACGGAATGCTAAGTTTATCAAGATTCCACTCCATTGGGACAAATGAAACTGATATGCATAGACTGTACAGGTATAGTTCATTATAAATCAACAAGACCAATACATAAGATTAGTACTCGACTATTTTTGTGCATTTTTTTTTCGCGCATCTACGCGTCTTTAGGAATTCCAATAAGGAATTAACATCATAAAGACAGTTATCATCTTCCTTAGAGAATGCTGGTTATTACGTATAAGACATGGTTCTATTGTCTTCCTATTTGTGAGGCAAGTTCAGTTTGCAACCGTTTCCAAATATTTTTGAGTGACGGCTCCGAAATTGGGTTCAAAGGGAACAAGACAGTTATGTTCAGATAACAGGCCTTAATCTCGAGATTAAGCTCGTAGTTAGGAACCGTGTAGACGCACTCGTAGTTAGCTAACCTCGAGGTTAGCTCGATGTTAAGAGCCACGAGATATATCAGGGTTAGCGCTCTAACCGCTAGCCGCGGGGGGTCCGCACTCGTAGTTAAGCACCGTGTGGGCACAAAAATCAACAAACTCAAAGTGGCAGGAGTTTAACCTAGAGGTTTCCTAACCTCGAGATTAAGCTTCGTCGTGTGGACGCACGTCGAATTTAGGCAAGAGCTTAACCTCGAGGTTAGGGCTTGTCGTCTGAACGTAACTAATATCTCTTGAACTAAATTCGTTATATCGAGATTGCATATAGTTTATATAGTAATACGGTGCATCTAAATATGAATATATGTGTAAACATGGTATAGGTGAGAATAGATATAATGAAAACATTCACCCTATTTCTCATGAAGGTGGTATTCTCCACTCTTTTTATACAGATAGTTCCCCAAATTTCTTGGATGTCTTTGGCATGACAAGATAAACAGATTCGAAAAGGGTCATTGTTACCATCCGTGAGAATGAGACCAAGGTCGAACAAACCTTGAATAGTGTCAGGCTAGTGAATCAATAGGACATTGCCAAAGGTGTCCGTGAATCCAGCATAGGGACTTATCAGAAAAGCAGAAAAGGAATATAGAACTTGTTTGGATAGACCATAGAAACACACTATTTATGCTATGGATGTACATCAATCATGTGTGTTTATAGTGATGATATCGCTATAAGGCCTAGATGGGCCACGAGGGATTCAGATTATAACTTTTTTTTCGATATGATATATTAGAATATTCTTTTTTTTTTCGATATGATATATTAGAATATATTAGAATATTCTTGTTTATATCTCTTTAAGATCTATAATGTTTGTTTTATGTTATAAGTGCTGTCTGGGGCAAATTATTTGTATAGGGCCCCATTTCTCTCTCTCTCTCTTCTTTCGTTCTTTAAAATAACAACAACAACATATATTAGAAACCACATATGAAATATTAAAGAGCATAGAAATTCAAAGTTGATTTGATGAAGATCGGTTTTAAAATGACTGAGATATGCAAAATAAAGAGATTCTAATAAAATGTGGACTCACCTGTTATTAGGAGCTCTTTGTTTCGCTTTGTTTTTGGATAATATCTCAGCCACTTCAAAACCGATTTCGTCAAATTAAGTTTGAGTAATTGCTCGTAGAATTCTATGCTCTTTAATTGCATAAGTGGCTTCAAATCATCTCGCAAAAAGAAACGTTGGGAACCTGAAGCTCCCTGCCAACCAAAACTATACCATCCCTTTCATCCTTTCTCTACCAACGAGTCAATTGTGCGTAAAGTTCAGAACTTTACGCACAATTGACTCACTGGCACAGAAAGGGTGAAAGGGATGGTATAGACAGGAAATCAATGTGGTACACACACAGGGTTAAACAGATACACATACACACACACATACTAGTATGTAAGAGATTACGAAGATGTCTCTCATTTCTCTGAATTTCTAGTCCTTGAATGTGCGTAAAACTTTTGCACCCTTGCATTGGCACAGAAAGGGTTGATAGTCGTAATAACAGAGACAATATGAAATGAAAATTAATGAAAAATGACATTTTCATTGCTATCATTTTTTCATAATGTTATTGTATTATTATCGAAAAACTGTAAAATTAACGATGATGACGGTTAAGGGAAGATGTGGGGATAGGTAATGGCAGAGGTTAATTTGATGACTTTGGTAGGACTGATATAAAAACACTCGAAAAGGATCTTTATTAGCTCCCGTGAGAAAGAGGCCAAGCCAACAGACCTTGGAAAGTGTCAAGTAGGCGTATCAAAGAGACCAGTCCTCTTTGAAGGTACGTGCACCTATCATGGGACTCGTTGGGGTAGATGGAATTGCACTCATAACAGCAACGAGAAAATGATTGAAACACATCTTGAGTCAACATATTTGTCTCCTTATTTCCTGGCTGTACCGTGTACCATCTCGCTCGTCATCGCACTGCAGTCGTGGTAAAACTTTTGCTACCCTTTGACAGATAGATCACAAGGCTGCAAGGAGTAGGTTGAAATATCGCGGAGTCTAGAGGTAAAAAGCCCAAGTGATATAGAAGCCAATCACAGACTAGTTGAGCTGAGAATCATTCTTACATGAAAGACTATTTGCTTTGGATGCTTCTCAATCGAGCGTCATGACCTTAAGACTGAAAATACATGTTTTTTAGTAAATCAGGATGCTTAAGATTCGTTTTTCTGATCTGCTTGGCGTGGTTCTCGATACAATGGGCGTAGGCCACATTCACAAAGCTTCAGCGTACTTGTGTCTTCTTAGAGTCATGCGGGTTGTTCTGTTGTCGACCCTCCTTCATCAAAGCGTGGGATTACACGAAGGCCTTCTCGAAGGCCTTCTCGAAGGAGAATGCTTTACACCACCTGTAGATTACGATCAGGTGAGTGGTTTAAATATTATTATATTTTACATGTTGCAGTATTCGTATTCTTTCTTTAGCTTTTCTCTCTCAACTTTTAGCGGTCCGTCAACTCTCCTTAGAGTTGACGATATTACACCACACAATCCGTAATAAATATTACAACCACCCTACACAAGCGCGCGAGGGGGCGCATGAATGTGTGTTATGTGCGTGTAGTTGAATCATTATTCATGACACTATGTATCTCTCTCTCTCTCTCTCTTTCTCTCTTACATTTTCTTCAAGAAATGATAACAGTGTACAGTCTGCTAAAATAAAAGTGAGGTTTCAGATTAGTGAACTAGACAGAAGGTACACTGTAGGCCTATATCCTAAATATCTTTTAATGAAATCACGTACACAGACATTACATACCTGCAAGATGAAAATTATTATGCGTACATGCATTAATTGAGACATTATATGCTTACATTATATGGTATATGACCAGTGTTAACACCGTGATTTTGATTTACGTTCGCAGCTCATTGGTCACGTGCACACACGCCCCTCGGCCTCGCCTCGCATGTCGCGTCGCAGCGTCGATTCCGAGAAGATGGCTATACACGTGGAGTACCACGAGAGTGTAGTTGAAAGTTCGCACAATGAAACTATCAAGGTAAAGGTAACGTTTGTACGATATTCCTGTATTTGTTAATGCATAATGAAAATAAATGATTAGAAATTATATATATATATATATATATATATATATATATATATATATATATGTATATATGCGCTGAATTGAGGTATGTTTTATGTTGAGTATATTTTGAAATGTATAATATACTAAGGTTAGTTAAGTTTAGTATGATTTTTTACCTAGGTTGATTTTCCTTATACGTTGTTGTCATTGGCTGTGTAGATCCTGAAGAAGGGCATGTCGCCCGAAAGCTTGATGATTAAAGGGGTGCAAGATTATGTGATAATTATGTGATAAGATATGTGCAAGATTTGCTGTCAATAGATTTACTGTCCTTGCACCGCCCCGCCATGTTGTGGTTAAGTCCTTTGATGTCAGTATATATTTCTGTGTGTGTGCGTGTGTGTGTGTGTGTGTGTGGATGTGTAAGGGTGAAATTTTAGTGCACAGGAAAGAAAAATATCTTGTTAAATTTTCAATTATCTCAAAATAATGAGAAATACTATATATATATATATATATATATATATATATATATATGACCGTGCATCAAAAAACGAACAAAAAGTTGCACCACTTGATTTTACGTGAGGACTCAAAAAAGTGAAAAGGGTCAGCCGAGTCAACCTTGAGGTTTTTCATATTATCTGAAAGAGCTATCCTTCTATTTCATTATTTTTTAGTTAGGGATCATAACATTAATGTGAACTGTTTTCAGCACTTTTTCTACAAACTTCTTTTGGGGAGAAAGAAGAATGATCAGGTATGTCTCAGAGTCCCCTTTTCATTTCTTGAAATCCTTCACAAACTATTTAATTTCCAGTCTAATAATTTTTGAAAGGATATGCTTTGAACGTCTGCACTAATTATGGACAGAATGTCTTTGTAGAACATGCCCAATTTCAGCTTAATCTGATAATCCCTTTATTGTTCTTTCTCTGGCGGTTTAAATCCTGTGTTTTATCTCTTTCATTGCACAGCTAGCACCGATTGGTAAAGATTAAAGGGTGTATAGTGTTGGTCGAGGTGAGGATTTAGCTTTTAACGTTTTGTGAGATTTCGGAAACCACTCAATGAGATGTCAAAGAGCATGCAATTCTATAAGGGGTATAAAAAGTTTATTTGATGAAAATCGGTTTTGAAATGGCTGAGATATCAAAAAGCAATGGATATCTCAGCCATCTGAAAACCAATTTTCGTCAAATAACTGTTGAATCCTTCTTTAAAATAACATGCTCTTTCATATTTAATAACAGGTTTTTCATTATCTCACTTAGGAATGTAAACAAAATGAATCCTCACCTCAATCAGTTCTGTACAGCCCCTTTAAGCACTTGAATAGACCTTGTACTTTGAGCCTCTTTCCTCAGTTCACACTTGGCCAGAGTGTGTGTTTTCTTTCTAGTATTTACATAAGGTAGAGGAGTCCATTCGAATCGAGTTATACATATTTTAAAGCTTAGAATCTGCTCTTTAAGAATGTGCCCTTCACTAAAAATCCATATCTAGCGACTTTCTGTTGGTTTTGTGATGCAGGGTCACATATATTCTATATATATATATATATATATATATATATATATATATATATTGAATGGAAACGAAAAATCAAATACCATAGAATAGAATAATGACATACAAGACGCATGGAACTCATTACCCGTCACACTTAAATCACGAATAGCACTTTGTCCTTTCAAGGCAACTAAATGAATATCAATTGTCTAATTATATTGAATTGATAGAATGTCCGATTGACGAGTTTGATTTTTTTTTTATTTCATTTGCAGTATAGTATAGGGTTTTTTTTCGGCCAATTTCGCACTTTTTTCAGTCCAATTTCTAATTGCTGCATTCAATTTAGCACGATTTAGCCTAGATGGCATGATCGGTAGTTCAATTTTAAGATCTTTTCATTCAAATTCATTTTGGAGCATTCAAATTATCTTTAACATCATTCAAATCAGCACTTTTTCAGTTCAAATTCGTAAGACAAGCACCATTTCGCAAATCGCTCATTCAATTTAGCATGATATAGTCACGTGGTCACGTACACGCTGCGCTCGTTCATTCGAATTCATTCTTGGGCATCTAATTCGCATTTACTGCAGTCAATTTAGCAGACACGTTTATGCTTCTATTCCTTTTTTTTTTTTCGTTTTCATTCATCATAGGTATTGATTGCAAGCATCATAACATTCCATATTTTCGTATTCATTCTTTATTCTGATATCACCTTTGCAACAGTACTTTCAAAATAGATGTGCATGTGTTTATGATGTTCGATAGCATTATTTAATTGACAGATACATTAATTTCAAGGTTTTTTTTCCACATTATTCGTTAGTTGGTTATTTCTTTCATCTGTATGTTTCATTATTTTCATTTGGTGAGTGGTATATTGCGTTAATCATCATTAGGAATAAAGTTCTTGGATCAGCTCTAGCCATCAATTTGTCAAGGTTATTACCCTCAAATGCTTTTATGATTCTTTCCCTGTCTTCTTGAGATATACGCCTGTATCTAACTCGTGCTGCCATGACTGGACATAAGAAAGTGAAGTGATCTATAGTACTGGTGCAAGTATACCTTTGATATTAAACACGTATGATACCTTTACTATATACTTAACAGTGTGTGGATGAAACAAAAATTCACATATGAATACGCATAAATCACGGTTCTCACCTTTTCAAGATAGAATTAACATCACGCCAATTTGAATGAACATGTTTGGAATTTGACTGCCCATACGCGAAATTAAATGGCTAAAATACCATTTTCCGCCAGTGCTGGCGAATTGAAATGACTGAAGAGCACGTGCCAATTTGAATGCCCGTTTTTCGAATTCTAAAGGCAAATGTGCGAATTTCATTGATCGAAGTGCTAAATTGAGCGGACAAGTTGCAATTTTGAATGACAGAATGCGAAGTGACAAGGATTTTTTCTAAATTGAATGGACCTTTTATCAAATGGACTGACAAAAGTACGAAATTGCCCGGGAAAACCTATACTAATACAATAATCTCTGAATTCTGTTTGATGATTATAAGTTTTAAGGATTCTTTGTCAAAACACTTTTGGCAAAAATTATGGTATTTTCTTTTGACAATTAAGTTAGATCTAAATTCATCCGCACACACAACGATGCACCTTCCCACGATTCCGGGCACAATACTTTCCACTCTTATTTCGTTTCCCTCTTTTCCCATCCTTAGCAACCAAGCATACGTTTATGCGATATATTGTGGTGTGATGCATTTTCCTTTCATGAATATTCCTTTTATTTGACGTCGATAAACACCGTTGATAACATAATTGAATATGACTTTAAAAAGCACTTTTAATGTCTACTTTCGCTGCATTCCTGTTTTGGGTTTTGCATGTTACACACATTGGTTTTAATGAAATGAAATTGAACATGATATAAAACGGCACTTTAATGTCTTCTTTCGCTACTTTCCTCTTCTGTTATTCTTTATATTAGTTTAGTTTATTTTTTTCAGTTTAGCTTATTTTGCACCAAGCATTAAAAATATACAGAGCAAACAATAAAAACATGAATGTACAAAATGAGATACAAAAGAGAAAAATTCATAAGATATAGGACATACAATTAGAAATAATGTGGCGGTATGACTACATACAAAGACAATGACATTGGTGGGGGAAGCAGCAAGAAAGGAAAAGCCCATGTGAGTAGCTGACCCATTGTACTGTAACATACATAACCTTAGACAGATTTAAGGAAAAGAAATGACAGCTAAGTTGACAAAATGGAACAAGTCAAAACAATGCAATCATTATAAAAGAAAACTACGGAGATATGGACGATAACAACACAGAAAAACAGCAACAACAAAAATAAGAATACGCCTTGAATTAACTACGTTTGTAATCTTCCAGTAAAAAGTGTGTATATTTGATTTTGAAAGTATTTATAGATTTTGATGCTTTAATTTCTCTAGGGATAGAATACCATATATGAGGGCCCTAATATATAACTGAATTTTTAAAAAATGAGGTGCGCATGTGATATAAATGATAGTTTGCAGAATTTCTTGTTCTGTAATTATGAATAGTGCTGTTCCGCGAAAAATAATCTTAAAGGGATTCTGCAAGTAACTTTTTGTAACATAGATACATAAAAATACTCAACTGTAAAAGATAAATATCATAGAATTGCAGCATCTTATACAAATGAAAGATTGGTTTTGAATGGGCAAGATATAAAGCATGGTGTACAATACGTATTGCACGTTTTTGCAAGACACAAACTCTGTTCAACTGGGTTTTTGATGCATTGCCCCAAATTATGATCCCGTATGACAAATGTGGTAAAACAATTGAATTATAAATCATTTTTTAAAACACTTTAGGCATTGACTTTAATTTATACATAACACCAATATTCTTTGCCAACACATTAGACGTTATTTACATGAGCATTCCAGGTAACATATTCATCAAGTATTAATCCTAAAAACTTCAAAACCGACACACGTTTTACCTGAGAGGCACAGATATTGACAGAAAAATTATCAATATTACATTTTCTCTTGGTAAATAACATATGATTAGTTTTTTGAACATTAATTGTAAGTTTATTTGCATAAAACCACTTTGTCATCAGAGTAAGTTCTTGATTCAAAATAATTTGTAACTCTAAAATATTCTTGTGTGAAAAAAAAAATATGCTCGTATCATCGGCAAAAAGAATAAGCTTTAAAGTTTCAGAAACATTAAAAATGTCATTGATATATAGCAAAAATGGTAAAGGTCCCAAAATATAGAGCCCTGAGGCACTCCACATCTTATGCCTAAATTAAATGATTTATCATTACAGATGCTTACATATTGTTTACGTTCACACAAATAACTGTAATTGTAATGGTAATCCTCTCATTCCATATGCATATAATTTATGTACCAATACACTATGATCAAGCATATCGAACGCCTTACTTAAATCAAGAAATACACCAATCATATATTCTTTATTCTCAATCGCAGTTACAACTTCATGCACAAAATTCACCATTGCAGATGATGTGGAGTACCCCGGCCCAAAACCATATTGATTTTCGCGTATTATATTGCACTGTGTAAGAAAATTAAAAAGACGATTGCATATACACTTTTCTAATATTTTTGAAAATACTGGCAAGACTGAAATTGGCCGATAATTAGAAACGAGTTCCGGGCTTCCACTTTTATACACAGGAATCACTCTAGCAATTTTCATATTTTCTGGGAAAATACCAAATTCAAGACACTTGTTAAATATCAAACTCAAACGTTTTGCTATCACATGTATAACTCTCTTTACAACTTTCATGTGAATATCATCATATCCGGCACTGGTAATTGATTTTAAGTTACAGACTATGTCTATAATTTCTTTCTCAGTAACAGGGTTAAAATAAATAGTGCGTTTATTTACTTTCACATATTGCATGAAATTATCAGTAACATCTAGTGTAAACTTTGAATTCAAATCATATTCAATATCAACGAGGTACTTATTCATAACATCACATATTTCTTTCTTATCAGATACTTTCTCACAATTCTTTAATATTCCATTGCACTTGAATGTGTTATTTTCTTTACCCATTGCTTTATTTATAATATTCCAAGTTTGTTTTGTACTTCCATTACATTTGTTTAACTGTCCGACATAATATTGTTTTTTGGCAAGTTTAATCATATTTGTAACCTTGTTTCGACATTTCTTATACACAGTCTCACGATGTTCACTCGGATTCTTTACAAATAATCTATACAAACGGCACTTTCTTTTACACAACTTACGAATTTCATATGTTATCCATGGTTTACCTTTCTTAAGTTCTTTTTTGTGACACACCCTTTTAGGAAAACAAAACTTGTAAACATTTGAAAACTTAATCAAAAAATCATTATACATACTATTGATATCATTTGCGTCAGGTGACCATTCCACATTCTCCATCATACGTACACACAGAGTGATAGTGGTCTCATTGATATCCCGCTTTTCATAAATTGTCTTGCTTTGGGACTTGATGCTATTATCAGAAATACAAAATACGGGTAAATGATCAGATATATCTGTAAAAAGGGCTCCTGAATGAATAACACAAGTGTCATTTGAAAGTACATTATCTAAAAGAGTGGCAGTTTGGATTGTGATTCGCGTGGGGCATTGTACTTACCTACTTTTATTGAAACGGAATATTGAAAATAATGTAAAACGGCAATTTGATATCCTTTCGCTACATTTCTGTTCTTGATTTCGCATATTACACACCTTTATCGAAATGAAATATTGAAAATAATGTAAAACGGCATTTTAATGTCTACGTTTACCACACTCCTGTTCTTGATTTTGCAAACTACACAGAACATCACCGCAAAAACAATAAATCGGATTTCAAATCTTCTTCAGGTGAAAGGAGAGAGAGAAGATATTTCTGTGGATCGGTAAGTCACACAGTCAGCATGATCAGTTAGAATTATAGTAACACAGGCATAATTATAGTAAATCTTTTTTTCACATGACGACAGTGCAATAACGCTGATGCAATGACACCATTTTAATGCTGCTTTCTCGTCGATATTCTAGATAATCATAATATTGATATGATGATAGTACTAACATGACTAATAATAATTGTTTTTATTATAATTACGATTTTGATTATAACAAACTGTCGACGAAATGACCAATTTCGTAAAGAGATATTCCGTGCGACACTTGTCGACGCTCTATGGCTTTTGTCCATGGTTTAAACCAGGGTTTTATTTGTACCACCTTCTTGAATTCTGGAAATTGAGTTTAATGAAAC
Source organism: Diadema setosum (assembly GCF_964275005.1). Taxonomy (NCBI): domain Eukaryota; kingdom Metazoa; phylum Echinodermata; class Echinoidea; order Diadematoida; family Diadematidae; genus Diadema; species Diadema setosum. Next base: position 827,237 of record NC_092701.1, read on the forward strand.
TGAATTGAATCAACTTAATTGTACACATTTTTAGGGTTTTTTTATTGATAACAATTTATCTTGTAAATCCGACGTTAGTTATTGAAATGATATTCTTTCCTGGTTAAATTTTGTCTAATTGTAATTTCACTTTGATTTCTTCGTACCTTGATTATGGTATTCTTGTGTGGGGGAATGCAACTAGAAATCATCTTGATGTACTGTTCTGTATTAAGAAAAAAAAAACCCGCACCATTAGAAATATCAACCATGTCCGATAATTGTCCCATGCGGACAACTTATTCTTCACAAATAAAATACTTAAAACATTAGATTGTTCAGTTATAAAGATAGTGCATTGAAAAATGATTATCAATCAATATTGTTGTTGATTGTTTACTGTTGACTTGTATTAATAGAATTTAAACAAGTCATTCAGTTTCATACGTTATTTTGTCGTCTTTCTGTTACTAACCGATGATGCGCATATTTGTCATCCTCTTCTTATCCTCTGCCCCCCCCCCCTTCCCTCGCATCACTGGTGGTTTGAATTCCATTGTAGCCTATGGGATATTTTAGTATGATCAATTGACAACAGTAAACACCTTGCTCCAGGATTAACCGCCTATGAAAGTAGCTTTATTCACAGATTCCCTCAGCACCACATTCAATTAGATAATCATTCTTCCAACAAACATTATTCAAATCTGAACGATAGGTTTACAGTTAAATTGTGAATCCATGCCCTCTCTCTCTCTCTCTCTCTCTTCCTGGTTTAGGTTCCCTCACATTGTGGTCTCAAACAATAAATGCAGAATCCCTCAAAGAAAATATGAGTCGTCTTAAAAACTACATAACCACTTAAATATTACCCGCTAATGTTAAAAAAAAAAAGATTCAACACAAATCATCCGAAAGAAAAAAAAATGTCGTTCCCTCAAATCATCAATGTGTAATATTCCGCGTGTGTACTGTGTACCTTCACCCATGTAATACTTTACCCATGCACAATACTGTGCCGTAACGTTAACATTATATACAGGTATCCACTTATCCGTTTATACACCCCGTTACACCAAATGGTAATAGGAGTTTAGTTATGATATAATCGACTATGGCTATTAGTTAAAATATATGGTTACCGACTCCGCTCTCGTCGTAAGTATCTAATCCACCCCTACTATGGACGCTGACTAGTTTAATGAAAAGTTGGGAATGAAAATGTCAGAATATTGTATTGATAATTTTTTATGAATTTTACATAAATATGCGCTCTGGAAATAACCTTTCCTGTAACTGTATGGATCCTTAATGAAGGGTGTGAGTACGACTTGAATACGAAAAAAAAAAAAGAAAACGATTTTTCATTATCACTTGAGTATCCACTCCCTTGATTACTTCCACCCCTCCCCTTTCATCACCTGTTTATCTATTTATTTCTAGGGGGTTGGGGGCTTCGGGGTGGTGGATATTGACTCACATTTCTGTCCTCACTTTATACAATATCATCTTGCTTTTCATTTCTATATAAGAATCCTCAAAGGGACTGTACAGTACTGGTTGAGGTGGGGATTCATGTTTTGAACATTCCTAAGTGAGATAACGAGAAACCTCTTTTGAAATATGAAAGAGCATGTAATTTTAAGAGGGATTCAACGTTGTTGTTGTTTTGATGAAATTTTTTTTTTTTTCAAATGGCTGAGATACCCAAAAAAAGTGATAATAATAAAAGGCGACAGGTCACGCAATTTATTAGGATCTCTTTGTTCACCTTGTTTTTGGATATCACAGCCTTTTCAAAACCGAATTTCATTAAATAAACTTTCGATACCCCTTAGACTTGCAGGCTCTTTGACATCTCATAGAGTGGTTTCTGAATATCTCGCAAAATGTTAAAAGCTAAATCCTCACTTCAACCAGAACTGTGTACACCCTTTAAATGTGAAATATGAAAGAGCGAGAATGAAGTATATGAACAGTAGATACAGTGAGCAGAGACACGTCACAGGATATTTCAATTCTGAAATAGATTTTTTTTTTTTTTTACAATACAGGAATAAAGAAAGTTACATGCTCATTAGCCATATATCTGATTCTTAAGACAGTCACAATTAAATACCGGATGATGAACATAATGCACTTATATTACCATTAACTGAAGAGAAAAACAGTTTGACATGGTGTGTTTTTCTCCCTTTGCATTCTTTTTTTACATCACAGTTTAGCAATACATCATGGTAAAGCCGCTTAATTATCTCAATGACCTAATCTAATCCTGGTCATTTTCCATTCCATGTTCGTTTAGTCACCTATCCCCATGATAAAAGTTTTAGAACAAGTACCGTCAACTAGGGGACCCAATAAAGGAAAAAGATTTATTTAGATAAATGCAAGTGTTACATACTAGCAAAATATTTTTTGCAATCAAAATATCATTTATGATGATTCACAAATGATACATGTATCACTTTATTTGAATTGAGAAATAATTCCATGCCGACTCTCTGCCAATATCAAAATTTACAAAATTTTAAGATACGTATTTGCGGTATTCGCCTTTTTTTCAAGATATATGTAATTTTCTTGAAATTGACAACTTGTAAGTGATGACGATTGGAGTTGTTATGCACAAAACCAATTACTGTTAACCTCTGGAAAGTTTAGAGCCTTCATTTAGTGGAAGAAAAAAAAAAACCCGTCCAAATACTTCAGTAAACAAAGTGAAATGTATCACATATCAAAAACAAGAGAATACTGAAAATCCCTTTCACTTAGAACGGCTAAAAATTTGGAATTCTTCACACACGGTTTACAATAAAGTCACGAATACTCTGGTGGCACTAGAGTTGATTGATAAATTATTCAAAATGAGTAGATCTACATTGGTTTACACTGCTCGTCATGGTTGTTGAATAGGTCCAGTTTACCTCTTGTCGTATTCCTATAGTTTTCGATGTTTACTTTTCTATGGCAGCCGCATGACTGTCGTCTTTCCTCCCGTCTTGTCGGTGTTCTTCCTCTTACTTGTCTTAATGGGGTATCTCACCGGGCTTGAAACTAGTTTGCGACTCTAGATTTTGCTAGTTGCAGAGACGTCTCCAAAAAATTACAGAGTCTCCGATTAGTCACCAGTTAGTCGCAAGAAATTTAAACATGTTCGATTTTTCGCGAAGTCTCCGCGACGTCTCCGAGACGTCTTCATCAGTCGCGGAGACTAATCATATCCGCGACTACTGAGACGTCTCCGCGACGTCTCCGCCACCTACTTTAAAAACCACGTGACCTATCTGTGTGCTGACATCCTGCCTAGATCAAGTCAGGTGATCCTGCAACGGCTCCCTCATATTTGAAATTATTTGGCACTTGCCATATCTCGTCTCAGAGACGTCTCCTTGGTGAGACCGCAAGACATTTTTATGTTGGGGACGTCTCCGCGGCTGCTGCGACTGATACAGTAAGTTGGAAACGTCGCGGAGACGTCTTCCTTGGTGAGATACTAGCTTACTTCTCTCTTTTTTTTCCTTTTTTTTTTTTTTTTTATATGTGTGGTGTGTTCGTGTGTGCACGCACGCCTGTCCAGGTCCAGGCAATACTTGCCTGCGTGGTCCAGTCTGTGTGTGTGTGCGTAGCTGCGAGTAGTGAATTCTTTTTTCGGGACCTATACCATAACGGGTATCTGCTTTTCTATAGGTTATTCCACACTATAATCTGATTTGTTAATACAGTAAAGTGTATACACTGATTCAAGTGTATCCTGTAACTTTTTTTTTTCGGTTTCTTCTTAATAATACCAGGGGTTTTCAATTATTGTTACTACTGTTCAATGTGTAGATGAATGTTATGAATGTAATTTGTTGAGAGATATAATAAATGAAAATGATATGAAAAGAAACAACAACACGCAGTTTGTCAATTTATCAATTAACGTTAGACAGAAGGGCGTATCTCAAGATTGGCCCTTCTTTCGAATAAACTGGGTTACAGTACCCATAAATGTGCCTAGGCTATTCCAGGAGAAAGCTAACTGCTTTAAATAATAATATACAAATATCGACTGCTACAGAGGGAAATGGTAAAACTATTTGCACCGAGGTGATTTCTCAACAGTGCTATGTCCCGAGACGAAGTCGAGGGACATTTCACTGTTGAGAAATCACCGAGGTCAAATAGTTTTACCAAGGCCCGAAAGAAAGCAGTCGATATTTGTTTTATATCCCTTTCGAGCATTTTACTAGAGTGATGACAAGGTTCCCTTATGGAAAAATGTGCAGGTTTAACGTTAAATCTAACGTTAGGCCGTGGCAGTGCAGCAGTCAGTGCGTGCAGCGCGTAGCGAACGACACCGCTGCGCTGTATGTATAGGCCACCGTGTATTAAACCGTTGTTGATTCCTACGCACGAGCTACACTACAGGCCAACAGCGTGCAAGACTCCGAAAGATCGAAGAGGTCCAGGACTAGAAGTAGGCCTAAAGCGGCTTCGTTACCCAGATCATCTCCAAAATCGGTTTTAGTTTATTCCTAATTCGTACCTGATATGTTATCCTTCTGCTGCAATCATTCCTCCGTTACTTGAAGCAGTCCCAGTTTGTCAATTGAGCTGCACTGCATTGATCACACTAACGTTACACACCTGCACGTACACGCCATCGCGCCACAGATTTCTGTAATGCCGTCGCGCACCGCGCTATAGCTAGCGCCTAGCATAGCTAGCTAGCTACAAGCCACATGACTGTCGCTAGCTAAAGTATCGCTACTACGCGCACTGCGTACATTCTAAATAGAGAAATGTAGATATCGATCACACAATCTCGACTGGGTGCAGATCGTGGATTCCCAAAAGTACTATATCACGCTGGCTAGTAACTCTTTTAACCGCGTCCAGCTGCTCATAGCTAGCTAGTAAAACTACACCATTTTCGTGCTCTGTATAATCATATGGCAAGAAACTTTACATGAGGGATATAATATACGACTGCTATGAGGGGCACAGTTAAAATCATCGGTCCAAGGTGATGTGAAAACCGTAACCATGCCCGAAGTGAAGCTGAGGGCATGGTTGTGGTTTTCACATCACCGAGGGCCTACATAATTCTAACTGTGTCCCGAATATCAAGCAGTTATTATTTGTTTTATATACCGAAAATATAGATTCTAGTCTCTTTTACAGCACTCGTATTCAATGCTGATCGACAGCGCGGCGGTCGTATCATTGGTACGTACATGAGCGATCTATGTGTACATGTACAAACAGTGTACGGGGTTGCGACTGTCTCCAAACCAGTCCGCTAGTACTAGTATACGAATAATCTATGAGTTGTGAGTGCATTAGGGCACGAATATCGCACGAGGCGCGAGATAAGCCACTGGTCTATTCAACAAGGCGCGTAGCGTAGACCAGTGGCGAATCTCGCGCCGAGTGCGATATTACGTGCCCCAGTGCACGAACAAAATCATAAATTATTCGTTTTATACAACACCTTGTCCATAATCACAGTACTAAATTAGTGGCCGCCAACTCAGGAAGGCCCAAAAATAAATGTAACAATTAGGCCGAGAATTGTAAACCAAGCAGTGTACAGCTTTCAAACACTCATCATGATTCGACCACACAGTCACAAGATTCACAAACTCTGCAGGGTCTATACCAAAGAGATTATACCCATTCTACACTAACGTTAGATCGAGTTAGGCCTGACTGTTAGGCCGATCTTAGATGTCGGTAGATCTAGTAGTAGCTCTAGACTTTGTCTATTTCCGAAAATGATTTTGTATAAAAAACACAGAAAAATAATAAAATTACGGTTTCTCAACTTGAAATGAAGTCTTGATTTTGGGATCACTGTGGTCCACGTAGCAGATCAGAGTCAAAAGTAAAAACACAGCCATAGGTATGGCCGCAATATTACATGCAACTAGCTAGGTAAAGTAGCTGCGCGTACAAGTACACGTTAACGTTGCAGTACTCCGCCGCGCCTGATCTGTGAGACTTACCGGCAGCGCAGCCGGCCAGCACGTAGTTTGCTGGCGCTTTGCTAGTGTGAGCGGCCGTGCATTAGTAGCCCCCCGCGAAGCCGTGCTATAGTACCTTCGAGCCGTGCAATAGGCCCATGCCAGGGGCCTATTGCACGGCTGTCACTCTCAATGAGTTTGATAGGTATTTTCTATTGAATGTCATGTGACATGTTCTTGGCCAATCACATTTCGACATCATTCTAAGGTGTTGTACATAATCTCTTTTACAGCACGCCGATCGAATGCGCGGCGGTCGTATCATTGGTGCGTACATATTATGAGCGATCTATGTGTATGGGGTCGCGACTATCTCCAAACCTATTTACTAACTGTGCCCGGGCCGCGCCCCGGTCACAGTAACTCAAAATTAGAGCACAGCTATTTTCATGACTCCCCTTTTAACCAATCAGACGAGAGGATTCTAGAAATGAGGTATCTAAAATTAAATACCAAACTTCAAGGATTTTTTTTTTCAGTTTGATAATAGTTATAGTAGAAAGGCAAAGATAGACCCTTTCACCAAACACGGCTGACCTCCACACTCAAGTGCATTCTCGCGCTCCTGCGTATGCATTGTGTATAATGTGTATGCGTGTGTGCGTGTGGTAGGAGAGTGAGTAGGCCAATATCGTGTAATACATTGCGTATGTGTAAGTTCGACTGTTGTTTTATCATAGAGCTGATGGTTTGCATTTTTTATATAACTTCCTATGAAGATTTTTCTTGAAGTATTAGGGAGTTTTGTTATGTCTGCCTTCTATATAAATAGAATTTATACGATCGAAACTGCTAATATACGTTTTTGACAAACATGTCGGATAAGAAGGGTAGACCTTGCAATAAGTATCTTAAATGTAGCTATAATTGAAGAACCATTCTCGACAATCATTTGTGCTAACTTTTGGTTCCCCTTTTAACAACATTACCTTCTGTTTTCTGTTCTTTTTTTTTTGTTAATCAGAACCTTTGTCTATGCATATAATACTATGTCTATATTACTTACTTATTCATTCTTCTTGCCTTTTCAGTGATAAATATATTACAATGAGACTAATCAATTATACCAAATGTATTCTTATGTAAGATAGATATAAGTATGTAAAATATATGCATGCATAGCTGTAAGTAGACCTACTTTGTATATCATTATATTCTCATAGAAGATTTGTATGATATTATATCTTATCCTATATAATTATTGCATATTATCATGTTATCATGTTATCACATTCAGGTGTATATGTGTAAAAATATGTTGTTAATAAACTCAACTCAACTCAAAACAGGACCTAGCGGGAACTCAACCCGTCATCTATAGGCCCTGTTTTACTTCTTTCCGGGCAGCGATACTACCTCCAGGCTATCCCTAGTTGCCGGCAGTGACACGACAAACTTAGAACAATTACCCAAGCTTCATCCCTATGCTTCGATTTTAAGATCTTGCTCATATTGAATATGCCTTGTCAGCCTTGGACTATTCTTGGAATTATGGAGCTTGTGTATTTCGTCCAAGTAAATAAAGAAGGTGCTTATTACCTAACTTTGTTTGTTTGTTGATGTTTTTTTTTTCCATTTTCGGATTGAAGAACCTTCAAAATAATGGACCTTATTTCTTCATTTCGGAATATGAACTTTCAGAATAACGAATCTTCGGAATAAGGAACTGTAACCCCACACCCCACCCCACCCCTCCCCCCCCCCCCCGCATGATTATTATGCCACAGTGATTTTGCGCTCCAAATTCAGGTTGTTGTTTTTTTAACACAATCTTGATGACTCCCACCAGGAATTGTCCGCAAGGCATTGCTAAGATCGAAAACGAAACTACATACTGCATCCACGAATGTGCACCTCCGACCTGTGTGATTCAACTGCCTGAAAGTCACCTTGAGGTGGGTTTTTAGTGTATAGCTTTCGTTTGTTAGTTTATAAGAGATATCTATACTCCATAGACATCCAGACTTAATAAGCAAACTGCAAGAATAAGCTATGGAGATATATGGAACTACAAGGTAGGTAAGTATGGGGCACCAAGTGTCGCATGGTCTCCTTTGTTACGAAGTCGGTCATTTCGTCAACGAAATAACATTTTCGTTAACACAATTTTCATTTTGTGACGAAATTGCTACTTCGTCGACGAAATTACCGATTTCAGGACGACATGTTCATGCGACACTTGGCGCCCCATACTTACCTACGAGCCTGTTCTCGACGTTAAGGATCACCGTCTGAACGTATAATAAGGGATATGATAATGAGAAATATTCAAGAGGGAAGAGATCAGTCAATAATTTATTCAAGAGATTTGTTACGCCCTTATGTCTGTATATGTTTTCATATACATGTACAGTTTAGACAAGGTTGTGTGTATATCTAATTATGCATCTTTTCAAGGGATTGATTGATTTAGTTAGTAATTGATATACACACCAAGAGAAGCTGAGACAGAGTTTAATACGTCTTAATTTATCAATAATATCTCACGAGCACAAAACAGCAGTTACAGCATCTACTCTATCATTGGTTTCATCAACGCCTGACACTGAAAGCTAATGCATCGATTTGATTTCAGGCAGTCAAGTTGCAGGATTAAAGGGTAATCAAAAAGAGAGAACCTGTTTGTTTGTTTCTTCTTTAATTTCTTTCTACGATTTGTTAGTTTTGCTTCCAAAAGCTAATCATTCTTTCTATGTTTGTTTTCATTGTCTGTTTCTCGGTTTCTTTTGTTTGTTTGGGGAATTCTCTCTTTTGTGGTAGCTCATGTGTTATTGATTGTATACATATTGTATTGTATTGTAATGTATTGTATTGTATTGTATTGTATTTTCCGTCATGAAAGGACAAACTATACAAAAGACATATTACATACAGATAGACACTTTTACAGAGAGATAACCCGATTCAGCGGTGTTATCTTAACAGCAGAGGGGTCCCTTATACGAAAAACTAAACAAAGTAGGATGAACAAAAATTGCATATGGTTACAAAAGACATATCTACAGATAAATATTTTATTCGAGCATTTCCAGTAATACCTCACTTGTGACATAATAAAGAATATTCTAGCGCTTATGATTAAACATATGTGATATTTTCTTATTATTTCCTTTTTAGCGGCTTTAATCACAAATATATCGACTTAAAAGGAAATGAGTTAGACCGTTTGGCGATTCAATTTTTCAATTGTTAACTTGTTACGATTAAACATAACATACACAAATTAATTAGGAATTGGCGTATGTTAAATATCGCAGAGGAAAAAAATGCTATCAGATATGAGTTTATATTGCACGTGTTACATCGTCAATTCCATAATATCACAAAATGAATTATCTTAGCCTTTCAAAAATGTCGTGTACTTTACATCAATTTCAGAGCATGAGGCAGTGTATTGTATAACATAGATCCCCTATGTGCGGTTGTTTACAATAATCGGTATGAGGCTTCGGGAGAACAATGTTACATGCGTCACTGGCAAAACTTCGGGATCTTAAAGATCGATATCTTAAACTACGTGATCTTTTGCCAGGCTGACCGCGGCTTTAGAGGGAGTTATATAAGAGGAAAACTGGGAGATACCATTTATAAATGAGGACAATATAATACTACCGATTGATATAGATACGAGCATGTTTGTATATTTCCAGTGACTAGACTTACTTACATTAGACACATGATCGTAAGGATTTATTTTCTTGAATCAAATATGACATCAGCAAAAACGTCGTCAGAAAGGGCAAAATAATGGACTGATAAATAGCTTTCAGAGCAGATTCATTGAAAGAATATCGAAATTCTGGCCAACAAATTAATACCTGACTAATTTCCTCCCATTTTTGCATTGGTTTTCAACGTGAATATCATTTTCTTATCAACAATAAAACGGAGGTGTTTAACATGTTTCCATTGTTGCATTGTTGTAACATTCAGCATTGTTCAGAAAAAAAAAAAAACATGTAGGGCATAATAATTATTATATACATCTACTGAACATGTGCCTTGAACCAATAAGTAAAGATAGTCTTTTCAAACCTGATAGTAAGTTTATTTGCACATCTCCATTTGTAGATAAGATTTGAATGGCCTTCATCAATGTCATGATAAAAAGAATCGGAGTCAAAAGGGGCCTGAACTTTCAATCCTAGTAGAATGTTCGTCAGAGGCAAATGACAAACAGCCAGGGAAAGCAACTACAGTCATATAAGGACAACACACAACAAGAACAGTCAGGGAGAGGCTGGGGACACTGAACAAAGAAAACAAAGAAAACAAAAGGAGGGGTTAGGAGGTCATGGGCAAGGAGCCCAACAGGTAAAGGGAGGGGGGAATTAGAGCAGGGGGTGGACAGACAAAAGGCAGAGGACGGTCGCTGATGATCCTGAGGACCAAGGGGGCAAGCAAAGAAGGAAAAGATGAATAGGGAGGCAACATCTTTGAAATGAAATTAATTGACAATCGTGTGTCTCCTGGTGGCAAGATCTTCATGTATGAAAATATCTGTACCCTTGTACCTTTGTACCGTCGATCTTCGCTGTGCGGAAATCGCTGAATTCTTGAGCTAACATCTTCGGTATAGTTATGCTCAGATTCGCCATGTTTTAGGCGGGAAGGTGCCTTCCGGTGAGGTCATGTCGTTCATCAGTGGCAAAAGTTAGTTCGGTCCTATCATGCCATTAAAATACAGCTGTTGGTTTCATACAGTAGAGCAGTGTAGGCCTTGCACTACTTTTCCAACATCACTTTTATCGATCTGTGGTAAGTTTGGTTTCAGCATTCGTCCTGCGGATCTTCTGCGTCGGTGATTATTCGTGCTTGGCTTTCTAAAGATACGTTTTATACCAAGGTGCGTGGAGACGAAGTGCAATAGTTTTCTGAACATCGGGCGCATACGGAGGTCGTTGTCATATTGATCAGCTAAACTTCCGGATCTTCAGAGTTGTTATTGATTTCTATGGATGAATGTATGCAAGTTTCAATATCTGTAACCAATGGCGACACGACATTTGCTCCTGCGACAATTATTGCCCCAGTCTTATTTTCTCAAGGGACTTAGGGTTAGGGTTGTGATAGTTTTTTTAGGTGACTTTGGCGTAATTTGTTGGGGGCAATATATGTTGCAGGAGCAAATGTCATGGAACCGTAACGGATCTAGCGAGACTCGAACTTTCGTTGAATGTGAGGAGGTCTAGAGAGTTAAAGAGCGAGAGAAATGTAGATGAATGACAGGTAACTACATTGGGATCAGGCAGTGATAAGGCGGCGACTGATCAGACAGTTTATACGCCAGTAAGAATTGAGTCATATTTTCTACTCTCTAAAAAAAATCGAGTCAAAATTTTCACTCTTAAAGTGTGAATAACAGAAAAGAGTGAATTTAGAGTGAAATTGGATTGAATTTTGAGTGAACATTTTCATTATCACTCTTGCTGGAGTGACCTCAGGGATCGCTCTAAAGTCTTCAAGTGATCACTAAGGTCACTCTGAAATGAGCGAAAATGAACGTTTTCTATTATTCACTCCTTCAAGAGTAAATATTTTCACTTTTTTACTTTTTTCAATTTTTAGAGAGTACTGATTATGAGTTAAGCGTATCGTGGTTTGAGTAAGTCGGAAAGAAGACGTGATTACACAAATCCATAGTGTCCAAGAAGCGCTGGAATATCACTGAGCCGCGTTGGCAAACGCTGATGTAAACTACACTTCGTGTTTGAATCGAAATTTGAATTGAAAGAAGACTTTGAAACTTCAGAAATTTGTTTCATTTTCTAATGTCATGTTATTGCTTTGGTAATTGATTTCATCATGTAGATTTTTGCCGTCAATTTAATACTTTTGTCATTCAAGTTCCAATTCCGAGCATTCAATTTCACGCATTCCTCACTCGTAGCACTGAATCAGCAATCAAATAATTAGCTCAAAATCAGGTCATTCGAATTCACTATCGGAGCATTCAAAATCAAGAGAGGAGCATTTTAGCAATGAGTGTTCAAATTCAGCTCGAGCTGGAGACGGAATCTCGTCGGTCATTTAAATTTGTGAATATGCAACCATGTTCTAAAAAACCGCATTCAATTTGATAGCAGTCCTGAATTTAGTTAGTTTGGGGCTGTGTGTGTGTCTTTTTCATGAAGCCTTGAATATATATATATATATATATATATATATATATATATATATATATATATATATATAGATATTTATGATTAAGATTATTTATTTTGCAGTTTAGGTTCACCTTTTTCATTCTAAAATTTGAACTTGGGCTTCACAAGAAGGAACATACATACAGGCACATTAGGCACAGCAAGGGCATAATGAATATAATCGAGAAGGTTGATTGACACCTGCAGGGGAAAAAAGACAATCTTGACTACGTTGAAACTGATAATGAATACTGTATACATCTTTTTGTTTGGTTATTGGTGTCTTATTGATTTACTTTTGCGGGACTATGTGTGTCACTTTATCTTTGAATTGACGCATTGCCATTGTGTTGTAAGTGTTTGGGCGTTGTCAGCATGCAGTATCATCAAGGAATATGATTAGATTGTCGATGTGCTATTTGGATGCACTGCTGATTTGAACTTACAATTTACAATTCCTGGAGATGAAAGACAAAGAATACATGAACACAGATCAACGTAGAACCTTCAAACGATCATAATTACAATATGTAAGCCTCCAATGATTGTGCATGATCTTTCCTCGCTAAATTTGTTGCACGAAGTAGGAACTTGATCGCCTGAAAAAAAAAAAAACTATCACATGACTATCGCTTGAATTTGAATGCACAAGTAGGAAATGCAATAGCTCGCATGTGGAAAATGAACGCCCAAGTGTAATGTTTTAACGAAAACAAAAAAGAACTCCCATATAATATTGATCTCTGGGATTCTGAATTTGAATGCACATAAACGAATTTAATTGACAAAAATATGAAATTGACCGGGAAAACCTATATCATGAATATCATTTCTAATATTCATTTAGTCAGTTAAGTATCTAATCAATCTTGTATTTCTTATTTAACTCAGTGAATTGTTAACCTGTGTATTCATTTCTGCATGTTTTCCTCTTTTACGCTATTCTTCTGTTTTCCCGCCAATAGCCATGTTACACCTGTGAGGTGGAGAATAGCACGGGGAGGCTGTATGACTGTCGGGGACCTCCCGCAAACGATACGGTCAGCTACGGGGTCAAAGACGTCCACTACGTGCTACATGTTGCTGCTTTGTGGCGACGTTGTCATGGACGCGCCGTGGCTTATGCAAGAATATGTTATATGAGAAACGATAATTACAGGTGTGCCACAGTAACACTACTGGGTGTTACAAAACAAAAGAAAATCCCACTTTTGACCCGTAATAGTTCGAAAACTACATAAAGATAACACTGTCATTAATATGAGTAATAGCTGAATAGCGTACAATTTAGTTGGAGATGATTTGAATATGAAAGCATTATAGTTCAGTTTCATTTCAAAGTCAGGTTCCAGATGTTGGTCAAATATTAACCCTCACTACAAAAATTGAACCAATAATGTTTATGTTTATAATGAGTATGTGCTTACAATGACCAGAACAAAGAACACGAATACCCCCTTCTCAGAGCTTTGCTGACTGTGCTTCTTGTCTCTTGCTCTAGGACACATGAATGCTTTATGAATGATTCATGATGGATTACCTTGAGAACTGCTAGTCTAAATTCATGGTGACGGGTAAAATGTACGCACAAAAAGGTAAGCACATGTTTCCATGTGCTTGCATGCACTACATTTTAGGATTAATAAAGATAAGCTGTGATTGTGGAATTCCCCATGAATTAATAATAAAGCATTCAAACCCTGGCCATTGTCGAGGGCCATGGTCTGGGTGTTAACCACACACCCCCATCCACACCAATGTGTATTGACCTTTGTGCAAAGTTATTAATTTTTTTATAAACAGGGTTGAAAATAAAGCCAAATCTGAACCCAAACATAAAAATGAATCCTCAATTTAATGAAACTGATTTATACTCTTATTTTTGAATTTTCTCCAATAAACTTGTTATACTATTCAGTTATTGCTCTTATCAATGTCAATGTTATCTGATTATAGTTTTTGAACAGTGAGAAATGTTTCTAACACCTTATATAATGGTCACTTGCATAATGCGAAACAACAGCAACAACATATATCAGCAATTAAATGTCGGTCAAAGTCACGTCAATTAACAACGTAACTCCCCCCCCCCCCAACCCCATCGCTTCTATATACCAAGTTTTAGATAAACTTAATTTTCTGAAGGATGTTTAGGCTTCCTTCTCTGTTTTCTTCTCTGTTTCATCCTACAGCTGTCCTATGTGTCGTTTACTTGATTGTGATTGGCAGATATCGGGATTCTCTTATACAGCACAATGTCAATTCTTTTAAAGGGGCATTCCGGACGATTTTCATAATTTCACATCATGTAGTACATAAATTGACAGCTCCACGTATAGATTCCTGGAATTTGTTGTGGTCCTTGATCAGAGAAACCAATCAATTGAAAATTTTAAACAAATTACACTGAACAGTGTTGATGACATCAGAGCCTCATATATTTCAGAAATGTAGCAGGGTAATTCCATTACAATACCGCTTGCTCAACAAGTTCACCTGTGAAAAATCTATGCATGCCTTCTTCTTTTGTTCTGCTTCCTTGAGCCCCAACTCACACATTCTTATGGTGAGGCTGCCATGTCATCATCCTTGTTCATTGCGATTCGTTTTAATAGATTTTGAAAGCATTCTCATTCCTCATCCCAATTACTATAAATTCTGAAATTCTGTACTCAGTTTTACTAGTTTATAGTTGTTCAAGTGTACAAATCTGAAAATCATCTGGAGGTCCCCTTTAAGTTACGTGTATAAAATGAATGTGAGTGGGTGTCAGTTAATTAAGTAATGAAGTGTTTTTGTTTTTGTTTTGTTATTTATTGAGCATATTCATTTGCATTTCAAAAGGTATTTTTACTTTTTTTCCGTTTATATGTTATCTTCATGTACCAGTTTAAAATTAACTTTACTTGTATATACTTGGTCTCTATCTATCATTGATAATATGCCTACGGAATGTGAAACTCTTTAGTCATTCCTGTAGATAGTTCTTTGCATATCAAAGAAGTGACAAATGAAGTGACGTATGATTCTTTTTTCTCATCTCTCCTTTTCATCCCATCTTCAGGCCGATAATTGGCTTCATTAACATATGCCCTGACTATTTAAACATTTTCGCCGAAGTTGTCGTGCTGTATGACACCATCATTCAGCACGAAATATTCCATGCTCTAGTAAGTAAAAGTTGTTAATTTGTTGTTGTTGTTGTTGTTGTTGTCGTCGTCGTCGTTGTTGTTGTTGTTGTTTTCAAACTAGCCATTTTTATAACACCTGACCCCGTTTATAGTAATCCCCAACAAGCAAGATTCGGGCTGAACACTTGCATTGGCTCAGTGGCGCCAAACTGCAGAATCTGACATGTCTGAGCCGTGGACTAGTGTGAATACTGTCATTATGGACCTACTAAACACATGGACTAGAAATGAAGGTCTTTCTTTGATCCCATCATCACCACAGCCACCAGATTATGTGCATTTTTATTAATACATTCAGGTGCTTTGATAATAGCTGTGTTCAGACGAGGGCAGTTTTGGTCGGAGTAACTTCAGAGGAAGGATCGGAGGAAGCTTGGTCGAAGTAGTGCCCGTCTGAACAAGGTACTGGTAACTTCCTCCGCTCGGAGGAACTTACCACGACCTCTCCCTCCGACCAAGATACTCCTGAGTTTTCTCAGGAGTATCTCGCTACCACGACTAGCCGGTCGGAGTAAATTGCCCGTGTGGACAAGCCCTCGGAGTATCTATGAACTTACATACCTTACGACCTAGGTAAAACTTCCGGGGTCAAATTGCAATGTTGACATTTTGCGAGTACACGTGCGCGTGCAGTACAATTCTTACCGAGCCGATCGCGACGAAGCAGCTATGGAACATCATAGCGCTCAGAAATTCTCATCAACAAGTATGCAGAAGGCAAATGCCGCTGGTAAAAAAAAAAAAAAAAAAAAAAAAATCGTATGGTCGACGAGCGCGGCGCTACCACTTCCGGAAGTTACGCCGACCCTCCACGGTGATCCCCGCAAAGGCCGTGGTAAATTGGTCGGAGTTTCTTCCCACGACCGTCGTGTGGACACAGGGTCGTGGTAAGATAAGTATAAATTTGAAATTTTAATTGCCGCGCCATAAAATTTTACTCCGACTGAAAATACGTCTGAACATGGCTATAGACGATTGTGCAATCGTGCATAGTCACTGACAAAAGAACCATTGCCTTGTTTTGCTGAGCTGCCTTTTCACACTCAACTGCCTTTGAATAAACATCGATGAAAGGGAGCAGCAAACCCGAAAACATTACAGTTTTCCTGTCACGAAATTATAAGTTACTGAAGTGGACACTTGCGGACAAGCATGTAATATGGCTTCATGATAGGACATACATGTCATCTACGGTTACTGGCCATGTTACTCTGGAATTACAATGTACGAAAAATGGGAAAAATTAGACTACAAATCACAACCAACCTGTCAATATAAATGCTTTCTTTCGTAAAGTATGCGCATTTGGCAAATAAATTATGTGAGCGATAATTTTCTAATGTACTAGTATACTACAACTGCACATACATTTTTCTTGATTTAACAGAATTACTATCTTCTGCGCATGGAGTTTTCAGATTTCTCAAAGCGTCGTCTTGTGCTTATCCAGGCTGGTTGTCGGCAGTGATGATAAGATCAAAGCAGGAAAGAAAATGCCTTTGTGACACTTTTGACAGAAACAGGTGCATGAATTGCATGTGTAGTAGGTCAATGCTGTCATCATTGACCTACTAACGAATGGACTTTCAAAACGAATCTAACCACTTTGAAGTACTTCAGCCCGATAAAAATCCAAGCTCGAGATATTTTTCGCCATTGCGAATTAGCGTGCTATTTCATTTCTTATTCACATCTGCCCGAAGAGAATTAGCCCGAATTTTCTTCGAGCTAATTCGACAGCTGAGTATGTGCAAACAGCATTAGTAATGTGTGTGCCCTCTCAAAAATTCCTCATGATTTGTTTGCAGTTTCACTCCATCGATCGGGTCACACACGCTAGGCATGATGGGAAGCATCGCGCTAATTTCTCGAGTCGTTTTCACATTATCAAATAGCGCGCTATATACTATCCCGCTATTTCAGAAATTTCCCGAGTTGGACTCGAGAAATTTTCTCGACCAGAGCGATACAATTAGCGCGCTAATTTGTGTTCACATTATCAAATAGCGCGCCATTTCGTGATCGGGTTAATTTCCCAAGTCAGAAAATAGCGCGCTATTTGGCAACATCGGGCTGATGTGAAAATCATTTGTAGTAGGTCCATGCTTTCAGACAATTCTTTCGGTTCGAGACCATCAAAACACATAGGCCCGAATTCACGAAGGTGGTACAAATGAAACCATGGTTTAAACCATAGACAAAAACCATGGAGCGCCAAGTGTCGCATGGAATATTTCGTTACAAAGTCAGTCATTTCGTCGATGAAATTATTATTTTGTAACGAAATGACAACATTTTGTATCTAAATGAACATTTCGTTCACGAAATGATAATTTCGTAAACGAAATCGTCATTTTTTTCGACGAAATGACCAATTTTGTAACGAAATATCCCATGTGACACTTGGCGCTCCATGGTTTTTGTCCATGGTTTAAACCATGGTTTCATTTGTACCACCTTCGTGAATTCGGGCCTAAGGGTACACCATTATCTTCTGTCTGTCATCCAGGGCTTCCTCGCCTCGATGTATGCCTTCTTTAGGGATGAAAACGGTGATCCAAGAACTCCCGTTAACGAATCAACAGGTCTACCCGATTTCAACTACAAGTAAGTTGTGTTCAGCACGTAGGTAGTCACTTCCATTGGAAAAGGAGCAATTCAGGAATCATTGAGATGATCCTAATTTACCTGAAATTGCAAACCTCGTACGAATAATAGCATCAATTCAATAATGACAATGCGTTTATTTGAAGAAGTCTGTATGATTGAGTCTGTACTGGTGTGGGCCGGAGGTTTTTACTGCAATTGTTAATCTTTTTATTTTTTATTTTTTGCATTGGCACGTTGGGTGTAAGGTGGCTTAAGCATGATTGTAATCAGAATGTAATATGCTGCTACAGAGATTGTATTTATGCATTATTTCTATAATCATTAATACCCCTCCCCCTTCCTGTGGGAACCCTCGCTAGGTGGTGGGTTTTTTCGTTGTGCTATTTTTCCTTTTTGTTTTTTCCTTAGCTAAATCTATTCCCAGGCGTCGAAGAATCACCAAAATATGGAAGGAGCGATTTTTTTTTTTTTTTTGGGGGGGGGGGCACTTGTGGGTTATTAGGCCTACTGGGCATAGCTGAGTGACAATAGTGTTTCTCATATTCCGTATCTTTTTGTTTTACAATTTTTTTAATACGTTTCTGCTTTCTACCTGGTCCATTATCCAAGGCTTGGTGTATACCAATGGAGTGATACTGTGATTAAGGAGGTGACTCTAGACTGGGATGTCAGGGACGGAGTCTTTAACCGTACCGTCCGACGATTCGTCACGCCTAATCTAGTGGTGAGTTCAATTGGAACAATTGGTTCAATTGTTCCGGAATGGACCGACTCCGATATGACGTGTATGAGTTTTAATATCTCTAAACAAATTTGAAAGAACATAACATAGGCCAAACATTGAGGCATTTCTGATGGAACTGGAAGACTATTTAAGCCCCAGTCACAGATGCCGGATCACCCCGGATCAGCTCCGGGGTGATCCGGGAAAAGATCCGAGTAAACGCCTTGGGCATCCGTGGACGTCCGGGAGGCCAACATGGCAGTTATTGGAGGTAAAATAATCAGGCGTCACCCGTGGACTGCCGTGTTGGCAGAGCAATACGGGATAGTGCTTGTGGCTGCCGTGTAGATGCCGTGATAAGGTCCGTGTGGCTGCCTTGAACGATCGTGTAGGCGCGATGAGTATGTTCGGGAGTCGGTGACGTATCTATTTTTCACATCAAGGATCGTCACGGATCATCAAGGCAGCTACACAGACCTAGACTGCAGCCACACGGCAATTGCATGGACCATCACGTTCAAACACGGTTTTACAGGAAAGAACACGGATCTACACGGTCCTTAAGTGACGAGAACTATTAGAGGATTGAGGAAAGTTCAAAGTCAGCTCGCTTTTTATGACAGATTTTCGTCTGCCTGTACGTCTACGTGTAACTGCCGTGTTGGTAATGCCCCAGTCACACAGTGCTTTACGATGGATTACGTCCGCTGCGGATAGATACGAATGAGTGGACGCAGGGGGACGCAGCGTGGACGCAGGCATCCGCATGGACGTATGTAGACGTAACTGTCCGTAACTCATCCGTAAAGAAACGCAAAATGACGTCGCCGAACCTGCGAAATTTTGAAATGTTCAAAATTTCGCAGAGGGACGCCACGGACGCAAACTTACGCAAGTATCCGTAACCAAACGTAACTATCCGTAACTGAACGTAACTACCCGTGGCTTGGACGCAGACGATCCGCAAAAAATTTTACCTTCCGTCCGTTTGCGTTCGCTTACGTCCACCGTAAGTATCCGAAATTAATCGCAAGTTAACGTATCACAACAGTTTTCTCCGCTTACGGATATTTACGGACAGCTACGGATGTTGCGGACAATTACGTCCTTCGACGTTTTCCGTTTTCCACTCGCATGGGAACACAGAGACTCGTGGGAAGACACACTACTCCTGTTGCCAATCTGCAGCGCCTTTACCTGAAGGAATACTACAACACAGTCGGAGCGGTGGAGAGGCAGAACTGCATGGTCAAATTATGAAATTTCTCCCACATACTGGTCATTTTAAGTGGCACCCACATACCATGCATACTCATGACATCGGTTGACTCTTGGTGCTGAACTTTTTTTCTTGTACTCTTCGAATGTATATTTTTCGAAAAAAAAACAATATTTTGGGTAGGGGATGGGGTGATAGCATTTTATTCACTTTTCTGGCCGGGGAAGGTGTGGGACAGGGGCAACTATATAAAATGAGAACGAATTTAGTATTTCTCTATAGTCTTACCCATGCACTTTACGCTCCATCGAATGTCTATTACATTTTTTTGTGTAATAATAATAATAATAATAATAATGATAATAATAACAATAATAATAATAATAATAATAATAATAATAATAATAATAATAATAATAATAATAAAGGACATTTATATTGCGCAGCTACTATAATAATATACTTTACTGCGCATTACAAAATGACATGCATACAAGAAATTCAAACAGGAAATACATTACTTCAAGAGATGACTTGATATTGTATTTGGGTGTGGGAGGGGTGTTTGAAAGTTGTGATGTCTTTTTTTTCTGTAAATTTAATAAGCATTGCTTTATGATAAACATCTCCTTAACATAACCCAGTAAGTCATGAATTTCGCTGAACAATGACAGCGTAACCACAGTTTGTCTATTCCATGACTGCAAGTAATATTTTCTTACTCTAATGTTTAACTTTTCGATCTATATTGTATTTTATTTGTGGTATAGTGATGTTATATGTGACCCTGCACCACAAAACACACAAAAAGTCGCCACACATGAAATTTTAGTTGAGAGCATATTCTGAAAGAGCAGACTTTAAGCTTTAAAATGATTTATTACTCAAATCAAATGGACTTTCCTAACCTATCTAAATAGTGGAAAGAATGCACACACTCAGAAAAAGTGTAAACTGAGAAAAGAGTACAGAGGTACTGAAGTACAGTGTCTATTCAAGAGCTTAATCTTTATCAAGCCGTGCTGGTTGTGCGATGAATGGGACAAAAAACAGGATGGAAACCATCGGAGTAACAACAATGAGAGGATTATCAGATTAAACTGAAATTAATAATAATAATAATGATAATGATAAAGCCTTATTTACCCAGGGTAGCCAAGTCAAGTTCGGCTCGGTTGACCCATTTCACCTATTTTCAATCCTCAAACAAAATCAGTGTGTGCGACTTTTTGTTCGTTTTGTGATGCACGGTCACAATATATTCTTTACATTTATGACGTTTATTCATATTTGAGTTGCACAAAAAATTCAAACTTCAAGGTCAAAATTTCATATATCTTTTATTATTGTAAAGCAAATTAAAGGATTACAATTTTTTCACAACTTGTACGTAATACAATTTCAGTTTTCCCCAGTATACAATGTAAGACATTCCAAAATGATTATTGTAGTCCGGTTTGGGCAAATGCCTCCAAATCTTACCTTTCGCAATTACAGATACTACAAAATAGATCACTTCGTATTGTTATGAATGTTGATTATATGCATCCTTCTGATAATTTATATGATACATTGAAATTAGATCGGCTACATGTAAGATGGGCTAAACAACTAGCATGTATGGGTATCGTTCATTACATGAATTATACCCTCCCTATTTAAATCAAATGTTTTGTTTTCGACAGACTGCTTATAGCACAAGGTCCGGCCCATCCAAATTGAAACTCATTCAACCGAAGACCAGCTATGGTAAACGGTCCCTATCTTATCGAGGGGCCAAACTTTGGAATGAGCTTAATTATCCCTCTTCAACAATTGTATCAATTGAAGCATTCAAACGTTACGTAAATCACAGCCCCGACATTCCCATTTTTGCAGGATAATGAGTAAACGCAATTAGTAGATTATTTGAGATTGTACGAGAGCGATTTTTCTCACCCATCCCCCACCCCCATACCCCGATTTTTCATGTTCATTATATCATATTGTTTCTAATTCTTAGTATGTAGGTTTTTCCCTTAGTTAAATTGTATAGCTCATGCCATTCTGGCTTTTTATGTAATTTTAGTTGTATATGAGTGATTGATTTGTTGTTTGTACTGATGGCATGTTTTGTATTTTGGTTGGATCCCTGTGAAAACCAGCTTTTAGCTGACCAGGGCAATCCATCCCATGAGTGGAGAATGAATGAATAAAATAAATAAATAAATAAATAAATAAAATAAAATGTGATAACCTTGCTGTCATAATACACTGACTTAGCAGGAATCGTAAGAGAAAACCAAATTGTCCATAATTATTAATAACAATCTGTAACCATCCGTAATTATCCGAAAATATCCCCAACTCTCCGCAAGTGTTCAGAACTATTATGTGCCAATTCGTAAGAATATCCGCAAGTGGACGCAAGTATTCGCATCTGGTCGTATCTGTCCGTATCGCCCGCATTTTTTGCCCGCATGTTTTGTACAAATTTCTGGTGACGGCAAAGGATCCGCGGGGGTCCGCGGAAAAAATGACTTTTTTGGACGTAACGCCGGACGCAGAGCATTATGTGACTGGGGCTTAAGCGTAGACGCCCTGGTAGTCAGTATAGACGCCGTATCACGTGCTCTACCGGCATGGACCGTGTAGACGCCGTGCTCTGCCGGCATGGACCGTGTAGTTGCCGGATGGGTCCAGCACGGTCTGCGGAGGTCCGTGTAAGCGCCGTGTAGATACCGTGTAAATGCCGTGCTGGTCCGGCCTCATCCGTGAAGTTTTCGTGTTGATCCCACGAGTACAGTCATCGACGCTCGTAGACGCTCCATCAAGGGCAAAACTATACCAGAACTCCCCGGTTCATTGCCGACATGATATGGGGATCGCCGTGAAGATATTTGAGGATCCGTGCTTATATATGACTGAGGCTTTAAAGTCGCGAACGTAAGTCGCATAACTTCAAGTGAACGCATTGAAAGCTGGAGCACTTGAGTTTCATTGCCAAGACCAATTTGCAATGATTTTGTGGACAGCCAATACACTGCTCATACACAATTGTTAGAATATCGTCATAAATAATGTACTTTTGTGCTTGGAAGTTGCACGTTAATTTTGTCTCTTGATTTGGGTAGCTATACATCGCCTAACGTTGCATATTGCAGCTGAAAATGGTGTCTTTTATACATATAAGTTATGTGTCTGCAGTCGGCTCGTGGTCTTTATATGAAGCTTATAATCGTAGTCCGTAATGGACGTAAAGTTGCCCCACAAAAAGAAGTAAATAAATAAAATTGCATGTCGGTGGAGTAGTACTTGGCGGTGATTTTGTTGATCAGTCTTAGAAATGATGGCAATGTGGTACCAGAGTTAGCATGTATTTCATCCCGACCAGACGTGCACTTTTGTTGAGACACTTCTCATAATACCTGCAAAACAAAACAATTAATTTGTACTTTCTACCTCAAATTTTAAGCTTTACTGAGATGAATTAGATTACTTAGGCTTCATTTGGCATGAAAATCCATAGCGAGCAGTAGGACAATGTCTGCGGGCAAAATTTGCACTTCTGACTGCAAAAGCTCTTCGGTTTTGCACTTATTGAAAGTGCTTCATTGCGAGCGCTGCGTGCGCTTCACCTTTTGTCGTCTGGTACAGCAATTGATATAGACATTACAACTCAGGGGTTAATGTATCGGTCTCGTGGGCCTTGTATGCTTAGTGTCTTAATTCATGAGCTGTATGACTCGTGGACCATAATTATTACTCATGGGCTCAATGGCTCGTGGGTTGTATCACTCATAGAGACAGGGCTTTCTGTAGTTACGGTAGTTAGCATTCGTATATGACCATAATGATCTGAAGGTTCAACGTCCTTTGAGTGCGTTGAATGTAGTGCACTATCAATCAATAATACATCTGATAATATTGTCAGAAGATTGAAAGCATTCTTGTAATATGGAATATGGTCCCATAATCATGTAGGATTCTAGTGTTGCACAGAAATTGTATATTTATATTTATGATAGTCAAACAAAATTTGTCAAACCATCCTCGCACCTCAGAGCGCAAAGCACGCCAATACACATTCTAATAGAGGCTTCAATCGAATAGTCTCTTGTTAACGGTCCTTGCGCTGTTTGAGTCTGAAGAGTCGATAACGAGGTGAAAATTCTAGTGAGCCTATAGCAAGCCAGATAAACCGAGGCGCTGTGCAGACCTTTTTACACCTGTCCTGAATTTCCTTTGGATTTTATTTTTATTTTCATTTTTTTGACGAATATTCAGAGCAAATCTTGGTCGGTAATAATCATCGAATTATTGCGATTCACTATGACGTACATAATAATAGAATATTATCTTCATGAGCAAATTGGCCAATTATATTTAAAGGATAGCTTTCTTCCGTTCTGGAAAAGCCTTTTTATCTATTTTTGAGATTACATAAGGCTTACCACTGGTTACTATCAAAATACATTCATAGGAAAGCATAATATAAGTATTTGATCTATCACTTGAAATATATATATATATATAGAGAGAGAGAGAGATGTGACTAAAACGAAATGAATATACGATATGCATTTCCAACATGATATTCACGTGATCCTACTCAGAATATATTTTTCTTTTTTGAAGGGAAGGGAGAAATCCTTAAGATTCCGTTGGAAAATTTGTTGGGCTGTTGCTGCTGTAATCTAATTATTTACGTTTCCATGCAGAAATCAGTAGGTGTGGTCATGTCTAACATTGTCTAATGAATGAATTATTCTGGATAGGTATAGCGCAATTGCCTCGATTTATCTGGCTCTCTTCGCTCAACAAAAATGTTCGCCTCCATAATATCGACTCCATAATATCGACTCCAATAGCGCCAAACCATCGACAAGAGGCTACTTCAATTGAGAATATGATACTCTGTTCATACGGAGAAACAGCACCATACTTTGTATCACATTGCGTTTCAAATGCTCAACCACACACACACACAAACACAGATATACGCACACACACAAATACACAAATATATTATACCAAAAAAAAAATAAAAGCGCGCACGCAGTCACAAAATCCTCATAATTCTTTCCTTCTCTCTAAAGAGGGAGGCGCGGGAACATTTCGGCTGCCCGACACTCGAGGGAGTTGAAATAGAGGATAACAAGGGTCGACTACAGGGTACCGGTCTCTCTCACTTCGAAAAACGAATCATGGGCGTAAGTTCCCTATTTTTTCTTCTCATAATGCTGTTTTTCGTTATTTATTTTTCTCTCCCCCTCCCCCCCCCTCTCTCTCTCTCTCTTACTCTCTTTCTGACTTATAGAAATACAGCTGTTACATTGTCACATTTTGTCATTTAAAATGTCGGTTTTTTTCAGTACATATGGTGACCCTGCATCACAAAACAAACAAAAAGTCGCCAGACATGGATTTTTAGTTAGGACAGATTCTTAAAGAGCAAACCATAAGCATTCAAATGATGTGTAGCTCATATCAAATGGACTCCCCTAACCTATCTGAGTACGAGAAAGAAATTGCACACTCTGGGAAAGTGTGAACTGAGAAAAGAAGCTCTGAAGTACAGGGTCTATTCAACCGAGTCGTGCTATCTGTGCAAAGAAAGGGACGAAACACTGGATGTAAACCACTGGGGCAACAACAAAGAAGGGATTATTAGATTAAGCTGAAATCGAATATGTTTTATCAACACATACTACCCATGATTAATGCCAACTTTCAAAGTAGTAGAGTTATTCCTTCAAAAGTTATTAAACTTGAAAGTGAAGAGTGTGTAAATGATTTCTAGAGATGAAAAGGGGATGGTAAGACAAACCTGATAATTCTATTCTCCCCCAAAAATGGGTTGTAGAAAAACTGCTGAAAACACTCACTTTCCCATTCATGCTATGATTCAAAACTAGAGAATAATGTATAAGAAAGAAAGCTCTTTCAGAAAATATGAAAAACTCAAGATTGACTCGGTTGACCCGTTTCACCTTTTTTGGTGTGAAATCAAGGGGTGTGACTTTTTGTTCGTTTTGTGATGCACGGTCACATATGGATATTGCAATCTACTTATTGTGTACTTTGAAGATGTTTTGCTATGTCTTTATGCAAGGTGTTGAAATAACGGAAATGAAATGAAATGAATTGACCTGAAAACTGTGCCACTTTAACAAGTAGACAATATAAACCTTTAAGCGTTTCTTTCTTGTGGCAGATTTCCTTGTTACAACTATATACCCCTCTCCGCTAGGCTAACACGCGAAGTCAATTGAATAGATTGCTGTGAGTTTCTTACATGGTGGGAACATGTTTATTACGACAATAATAATAATAGGGAGCTTTAGATTTTGACGCGCGGACGTTTGAGACGACGCCTGAGCTGGACGTTCTCTTCTCCCTGCAACCTCCTTTGCAACCATCAGGCTACAAATATACGTTTGACAATTGATAATAGTTCCCTCCATTAAGGAGGTCATATGTTTACAAGCGTTGGTTGTCTTTCATATCTTTCTGTTCGTTTGTTTGTCTGTTTGCAAAATAACTTACGTCGACGGATTTCAATGAAATTTCCAGAAAAAAAAAATGTTAATGATATAAGGAACAGATTTTTATTTTTTCTAGTGATACGGACAACCGTTTGGATTCAGATTTTTTTTCTTTAAGGATTCTTTATTGGTAGGGAATGGGGCCAACGAACGAGGGAATTTAAGCTGCTTGAGGCGCAGCAAGAAGCTAAGGTAGAGATTCATGTATACAAATAGTGCACATTACAAAGGGCGTTAGTAAGAATATAATGATTAATATCGTTATCCAATATAATCATCCACCCGATATTAACTTTGGAACAGCATGAAACATACCAGGCGAAGTCAGTATGATTATGTTTTGGATTGTTCCAAAGCTACAGAAGATCAATAATTCTTAAGCCTGAGTAAGTCATTATTTGTTTTATAAGAAGTTGAAAGGGACCTTGTCATTTGATTATGCGACCTATATGCAAGCTAAGTAATACCGTGCTGGAAAGAACACAGTGTGACACACAACGTGAAGCACAATGTGAACACAATATGAACACAGTGTAGAATCTCTTCACATTGTTAATTCGATCGGTTTAACACATTGTGAATTATCAATACAGTTTTAGACAGAACATCGTGGAATTCTCTGTGAAAACCACACCACAGTGTGCAATCATCCTCACACTGTTGAATTAGAGCGTTTTTACATGGTCGAGTTTGTGAACACATTGTAAATACACTGTGTTTATCCAGCAGGGATTATTCGACTGCGAATGCGCGCATGAAATAAGCGATTCATTCGAGATCAGACATATCGTTAGCCTGAAAATAAACATCCCTATGGAAACCAATTCTGCTGATGAGGGTGTTCCACCCTACAAAATGGCAAGAAATTCAATTCAATTCAATGTGTAAATTACGGATCTAGGAATTCTGTAAAGGGGAGGCGCCTTTACAAAATTAAAGGGGCGCACTTGCCCCCCCCCCCCTTTGTTGATTTTTTCTTTCGTTTGTTTAAACAAAAAAAAATAAATAAACAACTTGACCAAAGTTAGCTTCTTCCAGAAACGGATTCCATAACCCCAGCTGGGGCACGGAAGAATAAGTAAGAAGGTAATAATATTTTAGTTTTGTGACCAGCACTGACAATTAAAGCAATCATAGTGTAGCCTGTGTAAGTGTATGCATAGAATAACTCGAAAAAGTCAAATTTGAGCAAAACTACAATGTATGCGCAAAATACTAATGAAAATATCCGAATATATGTCTGCAAAGTGCTGATGTTTGCTTCTTGAGAAGTCATTGCTTTCGATGAATCATCTAATACATCACCCTGTCAGAGAGGCCTGTCAGCATAGGTTATTATCCCTCCAAATTCGGTGCTTAAATCCGTTTTTCTTGCCTATTGTGCAATGAAACATGACACAAAATGCTGAGATATTTACATTTACCAATCAGAATAAACCTGTCAATATCATACTTTTCATTTGTTCTGGATCTTGTCTCAAAAACTGTCGTCTCTTTGCCTTTGTCTCTTCACCGTAGGGAGAGGGAATGACTGGTGCCCTCGGCTTCCTTCGAATCTTCTCTCGCCTCTCCCTCGCTTTCTTCGAAGACACGGGTTGGTACACCGCCAACTACGACCAGGCTGATCCCTTTAATTACGGCAAGAATCTTGGCTGTGATTTCGTCTCAAAGAGCTGCAAGTGGTGGATGGACACAAAGAGATCAAAGTGAGGTTCTTTACCCTTCAGATTTTAATTCTAGCTTAGGACGTGTATACTCTTCATTTGCTAGAACACTTTGACATGCCGTACCTCTGCGACTACAAATACTTTCCTTTTAAAAAAATAAATCCTTCAAACAAACCATGCACCAAGGTGACGTAAACGATGTGATAAACTCTGGCAATGCAATAAAGGGGCAGAGGAAGGGAGAAGGCGATTGGCATTTAGCATTGCATTGCCGGTCATTCTTTTTTCTTTCTGCTGGTAATCATGTAACAGGTGAAAAGATTGATTACTGCAGTGACTTGAGTTCTCTCTTTTACCTTGCAAGGGGAGAGTCTATAGAGCCCTACTGTGACCAAGTCAACGCTCCCCAGTGTGACGCAGAGAGAGGGTTCTCTGGCAGGTGTAACCTGAGGCGATTGGATCGGCCTCTTCGTCGTCTTTATCGGGTACATCACCAGCACTATCCAACCTCCTCCAAATTACTCTCAGTGACAGATTCCGTATCGTTAGATTTACAGCGTTGCTGGACAATGTGATTGTACAAAATTTCGTAATAAAGGCTAGTTACCATTGAAAAGTGAATGTTTTTAATTCCGTTCTTGAAAAGTATCGGACTCTTAACCATCTTCTGTAAGTAGGTACGTAAGTAAGTAGGCTGCGATCATTCAGGAATTCAAGATATCTCGGAACTCTTTCGTCAAAGTAATTTAGATGTATTATCACCCAATTATTTGTCAAAGAGATTTATGCTTCGTCATGCGACGGCTTGCAGTAAAAGTTTATAAATGAATAAGCATAATGTGTAAAATCGTGACTTTTTCACTATTTTTTAAACTTCAATCACGGCATTATTACATTCAGTTTTCTAATAATCTTGGTGTCATTCCGAAAATCTTACTGCGGGTGCATCCTTTGTCGAATAAAAAACAACATACGAGACGGCGTGAAAAAATAAGTAGTCTATTCAAAGTGGAATATTTTGGTTTCGACGGCATTTAGTTATTATTAAGCAAATAGCAGAGTAAATCATTACCTTAATCACCATCCACATTCTATTATGTTATTTCTAATGAATGAGGAGTCGTATTTGTACATGAAATAAAGCTTCGAAACGTCTACTCACATACTGACTTTGGAGAGGTAAAATAAATATTACGGTTTTCAAGTCAAGCGTAAGAAGCAGTTGAGAATCTTTCGGATATGACTATAAACCGTAACTTGAATGAAACTCCGACAATATGTCCGAACAATCAGCCGAAACATACTTTCTCCAGAACTAGCGAGCTTCAGATCCGCGACGCGAACGCTAAGACGACGGAGCCTCCCGGATTGAACATTGAAAACAGCTGTCTTGGACATGTACAGAACACCTTGTTAGCCCAATCGGCTAACAAGGTGTTTACGTCACGCAGATTTGAAGCACGCTGATATGTTTTGATGACAAGTGTGACAAAAGTAAATTGTATTGTTAGACGTAACCACTTTCTTGTTGCAGCACTTTGACTCCTTACCGGACGTGAACGAGACAGAACTTGCCTACTACGGCGGGATACATGGAACGGCTGACCACTGTCCCTTTGTCACTGTAAGTTGACTATAATCATGATGATAACGGGAACTCACATTGGCTTACTATATAGTATTTGAGTTAAAACTAAGCATTACTTTCGTGATCGATTCGAAATTTTATGAAATTTAAGTCTCTTCCTGTAGGTACGCTTTACACAGGGGGAATTTCCCGAGACAGGAAACGACTACAGGAGGACATCGTGTGAAGCAGGTAAATGTGCTATGTTTTTCTTTTTCGAAGCTATGTTTTTGGCCTCCAACGTCGGCATTGGAATGGAGTACGGATGTCTAAGGTATTTTCGATTCAGAAATAAACGCAATCGTAGATATTGTGATGAATCTCGTATTACAACTGTGTGAATGATGCCTTGGAACAGGATCTTACCTCTTCATCATTATGCACGTCTTATGTGTATATCCTATGACACAATCACTAACAAAGTGTGCATATAATTTAGTTACCTAGAATATCAATACATTTATACGCATGACACTCATTTTCAGTTTTCCGTGTCTGACTGAGTATGGCTTGTATTGCAAATCCAGGTATATTCTTATCTATACCTTTGATTGTTTCAAGAAGTTTAAAGTACATAATTAAGGGATAAGATTGCAGTATAGAGAATAGGAACTTTCATATTTCAGATCATTCAAACGCATTCATAATATCATATGCAAGTTCTCATCATATACAGTTTTAACAACCTCTTTGTGTGCATGGTGTGTGTTACAGATGTGAATGAATGCAACAGTTCCCCCTGCCACAATGGAGGGACCTGCTATGATCTCATAACCGGTTACTCGTGCCGCTGCTCTTCGGGATATACCGGGACTCATTGTGAATACGGTACAAAGACCGAGAATATCATGTTATCATCAAGAGTTCACGTCAATGCTTAAACTTATGTATTTACTCCATCCTAATTTTCGGTGTTGCTGTTATATATGTACATATTGATGTATTTTAATTTAATATATTTTCGTATTAATGCGCTTAGAAACGTCAGTATTAAGCCCTATATAAGTGTTTTCATAATTATTAGTAGTATTAGTTTTAGTTTCAGTATTGTAAACACCACTTTCCAAAATAGGATAGATTTCACTGATACGTGGTTTCCTATTTCCCGTCATGAGTAATTATTATTACCAATCTCAGACAAAATTACATCGCCCCTGGATAACACAATGATCAACAACATCCTTGGCCCTTTTTTTATCAAGATAGAATTGTCATTGAGTTTTTGGACTTGAAAATGATTTTATCTTTTGATAAAACGGGCCCTGGTCTTGTCGTTTACCTCTGATTCTATTGACAACATGTGACAGCTTTGTAAAGTCGAATTTCAGCCATCGAAGGGAAGAATGTATTTTTGTCAGAAGGCAAGCAGTGTATCTACAATTTTTGCTAGATTCTTGATTCGAGCCAACATCTCTTTCGCAGCGACAGAATTGACACTTTAAGTGACATTCTTTAATCGTCTGTTTTTCATGCACCCTTAGCGGAGACCATGTGTGTCTCATCAGAGAATTGCGGCGCCTATGAGCAGTGTCTCCATGGTTATTGTGTGTGCGCCAACGGACGAGTTAGAATCAACGAAACGTGCCAAGGTATAGTTACCTCGTGTTGGAAGGAAAGCTAACTTAAAACTAATTAATGGCTTCCACTCTATCAGCGGGTCTATGATATTTTGTTGGACGACGAAAGTTGTCTCAAGTCAAGAAATAATGAGAAAGCTGGGGAGGGGCAACATAGTAGGCCTACTGGTTGATTTCCAATCCTCAAGGAAACCAAGGATATTTGTAATCAAAGTCTTACTGATTTTAACAGCGTTCGAAACCTTTTCATCATTGGGCAATGTAGTCCTAATGCAAATCTGTTGCAGAAGCTGCTGGGAGTAGACTAAAAAGCCGCGTCAGTGAGATGGCAGTTGAGAACTCGCCTAAGCTGTGACAAAATGTCTCCGAGAAGTTCCTGTTGTGTCCAGATGATGGTCTATCTGTTTAAAGAGAATTGCTCCCTGTGCGAATGTAATAACGGGTCCACTTACATTTTCAATGTAGAAATTTTTGGTACTTTGTTTCCCCCAGTGCCGAAAAGATTCAACATGTGGCTGACTGTTACCCAAAGCGATGGATCTCCTGCAGACTTCTCGGAGCCATCAAGAAACGGGCAGCTCGGTGTTAATGAGGACCTTGAAGTCGCAGTATGTGCCAAATTAGTCTGAAAGAGAAGAAAACTCTTTTAAGAAGATTGTAAAATGTTGTCAATGATATAAGGTGCTGAAGAAGTAGAGCGCTGATATATACATTAACTCGAATATATAACAGTGTGTATAACACCCAAACATGTATACATAAACTGCCTACATTTTGAAAAGTTTTTCTAACTTCAAAGGGCAAGTACTTTTCTCTAAAGAGATTCGACCACAATCATAGTAATTGTTTACTTCTGCATTTTTTAATCTTTTATTTTCCTATCATGCTCTTAATAAGTTTGCAAAATTCCTTGGTTTACAAACTTGCAGCATAAAAAATATTATCGTTTAACTCTACAGGCACTGAATCGATTGTCAAGAGTAGAAGAATTACTTACAACGGTGCTCTATATCCAAATCGAGTCGGTCTCCAACGAAAATCATGTGGTGGAACTGGCGCTGACTCTTTCGCCATCCAGCACTGCTGATGACGTCACTATTCTAGGTCCAATGACCGACGACCAAATCTACCCTGCTGAAGACCTGTCCTACGACAACTACACTTTCATCATCAATGTATCTTTGGTAGAAGTACAAGGTAAGAATTCCAATTATGTACACATTCGACCAGATTCAACCAGGTGTCTCTTTTGATCATCTTGTGAGACTAGATTCCATTTCTTGATTTTTCTTTAATGCTTAATTTTGAATGCGGCAAATGATGTAATTCATATTATACCGAGAAAGAGACTCAGAAATGGTACAGGATCAGCGTTTATTGTTTAGGTGCTTATCCATGCACCGTCGGTACGTAGTTTGGAAAATAATAGCAACGCGTTAATAACATACACCAAACGAATTTACATCATTTCTTAATATGAGAGCATTAACAGGAAAATCAAACAGAAACCGTCTTTGGGATTATCACTGCTATTAACGCAGTGACTAATCAACAAATGTTTAGTTTGATTTCTCGCCTTTCACATAGATTACTCTTTCAGGGTTGTCAAGGACATTTAACCAATAAGGTTTCCGTTGTTTCCATCGCATGAAAAATTGAAAATTGTCCAATAATGTTCACTTTACTTTAGTGTTTAGCTTGTGTATCACTGCGATGGGATAAACATTCCATTCAGTTCACGACCTGCAATCAGTTGTAAGCCGTAAGCTCAATTAAATACTTGATAATAAATATCAATGGCTCATTTAAATGAAAAGAACACATCAAGCGTATCTTATTCCTCCTGTCTGAATGATTTCTACTTGCCAAAAAATTGCCTTAGTCGTTTGTTGCTAAACATCATCATGTGTAGCCTATTATTTACATTTTCCTCCAATTTTATCTCTTTTTCCTGTGTCCATCTTGCAGACGTTAACGAATGCAATATAACTGGGTTGTCCGACTGTGCGTCTGCAGCAGTCTGCAATAACTCCATTGGTGGCTACGAGTGTTCTTGTTTCCATGGTTACAGCGATCAAGGAAATAGCCTCGATGATGTTGGAAGGGTGTGCGTTGGTATGACTGCAGGACTAAACGGAATTTTCAATCTTCTAAGCACAAAACTCGTTCTTAAATGTATAGGGGTATTTCAGTCCATCGAAGCTCAGGGTAAAACGTGTTTATTGATCAGTTTTGTGAGAGATATTACAGGGTTTAATCAGCATCCTAAAAAAAAAGATAATTGTAAACGTACTTGTATGATTCAATAACACTCTTGTACTGAAAATGTTTCAAATGATTTATCGATTTTGTATTAGGAATATGTGGTGATACATCTTGACTTCATTCGTATGCTAATATACTGAATTGAAAACCAGAGCATAATCTAATTTCATTCAGGGTAGATACAGACAATCAAAATGTTATTAATACTATTCACAAGGACTCCTGGTTTATCAATGATGTCAATAGCAAACATTGGTCACATACATTCCAAACGAAATTTCATTGTATTCCGTTAATTCTTCATTTGTCCAGGATGCCCTCACCTTTCCATTCTACATGTTTTCTTAAAACGAACATTTGCTGTAATAATCACTTGAAAATGTATAATGTTGTGTAAACTTTGAAATACACCACTGGTCAACAGATGTAGCGATCTGTAAAGTCAGTCGAAGTTGGCAAGTAGTGCAGATATAAAGTCTCTCTTATTCATTCTCAGAGAGGCGTGACCTTTTCTTGTATTTCGTTTAGATATTGATGAATGCGCTAGCGAAGGCAGGAATGACTGCTCGCCTTTCGCTGAGTGTACTAACAGTATGGGCAGCTACCAGTGCGACTGCCTGTCTGGATATAATGACGTCAGCTCTTCAGTGGTACGATCAGGACGGACATGTGTCGGTGAGAATATCAGACACGTCACACATTTACGTTTTTCTAGTGTACCCTTTCTCCTCTTGGTTGATGTTACAAAGGTCATGAATTCAGACAATGCACTTCTGAGCTGTTCCGCACAAAAGGCAAAACGAAAGGCCCAAATGAATGTCAATTAATACATACAAGAAAATTTAATCATATTTGAAGCCATAAGCATTGCACGATGTTTTTGAATAGTAATATTTCAGCTACATTTTTTCCTCATTATTCTGTATTACACAAACGTTCAAGATTTCACATCGGTGACCATAATACAGTCATAATACATTTAAAGCTCATAGAACTCCCTTTCCCTTGTTGTTGTATTGCGTGACGTTGAACATGTTTGTTGCAGTAAAGTTACAATGTAAAAGGAAAAATGCAATGAGGCTCACGTGACGCAGGTGGTGAATAATTATGATAATGTTCAAAACGAGGCGCTAGAGTCACAATACATCAGAACGGAAGTGTTGTGTGTGGTTGTGTGGAAGGATGTCGTGTTATTTTGTCTTGTTTTCTGACTTTTGGACTGTGCTGGAGGATTTCACATCTACAGAAAGGATTCTGCATGTTTGAATAAGCTGTAAGTTGAACACCTGGAGATCAAAAACTTTATATTCTTGAGTGATATCCGATAGTTTTTGTATGCTGTTCTCAAACTGTTGTGGCAAAGAATATCATTATAGTCCCACAGGATCTTTTTGGAGTGGGGTGGATTTCTTCTCTCTTACCTGTGTACAGCTCTTAGACCTTTATACTACAGTGCACACGTACGGGTCGGTGACCAGCATCTATCCCTCACCGGTCACCTGACCCATTTGGTATTCTGCAACTGTGTTCTCACCTTTGGTCTGAACAATGACCCGTCAAACAGCAGCATTGGTGAAGGAAATTCTTGAGGACAATACATTTCTAACAGCCATCAAAAATGCTGTTGCAGAGGCCATTGAAGTCAAAGTGAATGAACTCCTCCATCGCATGGAACAACAGGAGGGCAAAGTCTTTGACTTGCAGTGCAAACTTGACAAGTGTGAAAAAGACCTTGATCAACTGAAGAAGGAGAGAGAAGGTGCAATGAATGAGATCAGCAAGCTCAAAATAAAAATGAATGACCAGGAGCAATACTCCCGAAGGAATTGTGTTCGTTTCTTTGGAGTTCCAGAGGTAGCCAAAGAGAACACAAACGAGACAATATGCCATATTGCCAAGCAGATGCTTGGTGTGGATCTCCCGTCCAGCGCCATTGATCGCAGTCATCGGGTGCGACGAAGGAATTCTCATCAGGAAGGAATGCGCGGCAAGCCACGACCCATCATCGTCAAGCTGACTTCGTACCAGCACCGCCAGGCCCTGTTGATGAACAGAAAGAAACTGAAGGAGAAAAAAACCGGGATCTCAATCCATGAAGACTTGACAGATGCAAATAGAGCATTGTTGTGGAATGCCTTCTCCAGGATAGGCAAACCAAACAGCAAAATCGCCCATGCATGGAGTGTGGATGGCAGAATCTGTGTGTCGATCAACGCATCAAGTGGCGGTACTCTGAAGAAGATGGTACACTCTAGAAGAGACTTGGATAGTTTGTGAAATCTTGCCAAAATGTGAAACGACGAACATGAATCTACACACAGTGATTTTTATAATGTCTGACATATAAAAAGGCCGCTTTTGGCTCTTTGGCAATAGATCTCCAGGTGTAATGTATAATTTAATTTGATTTAGTTTGATAAGTATTTTTTTTTCAGGAAAGCTTTTGCATACTCCAATACCCTTTTTTCCTTCATACTCCAATACCCTTTTTTCTTCATAAGTCTACATCTTATTGCATTTTTTCAGTTGATATTTGATATGCATGTATATGCAGCTTTATTTAATGTATTTTTGTGAAAGTAATTATAACCCCGTGTATGTGTATGTTTCCTTTGTCCAAATTGTGTACTACATGTCGTAGGCAAACTGTATTAAATACCTCCAACTCAGATTATGACGCGTGTATATTGAATGGTCATGAAGACGAAAGCATTTCTAGTGAATATATGACTCTTGATAATGTGAATTATATTCCTCCAAATGATTTTAACGACTTGATGAATAACATTTGTGCAGAAAACAACAATGTTTTGTCAATGGTACATTTCAATTGCAGAAGTGTGAAGAAAAACTTCGATAACCTTTGCAGCATTATTGCCAGTATTTCTTGCCAATTTTCATGTATAGCATTGTCAGAAACCTGGTTAACACATGTTGATTCTATTTATATACCAAATTATACGTTTTTTGGAAGTGGGAGAAATGATAAACGTGGGGGTGGGGTTGGATGTTTGATAAGACAAGATTTACGGAGTAAACGGCGCAAAGATTTAGAAGTTTTTGATTCATGCATAGAAACCATATTCATAGAAGTATCTTTTAAAGCAGGTAATATTATTTTTGCTTTGGTTTATAGGCCACCTGGGCAAAGTGTATATGACTTTTTATCTGCATTGGAAAAACCGCTAAGTGCAATAAGTTGTGAAAATAAACAGTGTTTTATTGTAGGTGATTTTAACATAGATCTTTTGGCCACCACTCAGCATGTCCATAGTTTTATTGATCTTTTAACATCTTTTTCTTGTATTCCACTGATTCTAAACCCGACAAGGATAACTCAAGAGACGGCTACTCTCATTGACAATATCTTCACTAACAATGTTGAAAATATTTTAAAAAGTGGTATTCTTGTAAATGATGTTAGTGATCATTTAAGTGTATTTGCAATTGTCAATCATCAAAAAGTTCCCAATTTAATTTATGGAAACGTTTTGTAGATGATAATAGTATTAATAGATTCAATAGTTTATTACAATCTGTAGAATCGAACGATATAAATGAAAGTAATGATGTTGACGGAAGATGTGATATTTTTATGACTAAACTGTCTACTGTTTATGATGAATGTTTCCCTCAGAAAGAAGTATTGTATAAAAAAAACAGATGTAAATCCATGGTTTACAAAAGAATTGAAAAGAATGTGCAGAAAAAAAACATATTTTGTATCGTAAATACATGAAGAACCCCACAGATTATAGGAAATCGGTTTATACCCAATACAGAAACATAGTTTCCCGTTGTATTCGTCAACAAAAGAAATGTTATTATAAAAGCCGCTTTGATAAAGTGCGTAAGGATATGAAAGGGACATGGCGTATAATAAATGATATTTTGAATAAAACAAGGGACAAAGTGCAATATATACATCTTCAACACAATGATAAGGACATATCTGATCCTCAAGAAATTGTTAATTTGTTTAATGATTACTTCAGGTTTATTGGATCCGATATAGTAGATAAGATACCGAATACATCCAGAAAATTCAATGATTACTTGTGTTTTAGAAAGTCTTCTGCTTCTTTTTTCATGAAACCTATAAAGCCAAAAGAATTATTTGATGTTGTTTTAACATTTAAAAATAACAAGAGTCCAGGCTGTGATGAAATTGATTCTTATGTGTTAAAGCAATCTATTCAAAATTTTGCCAAACCACTGTGCAGTATCCTTAATCTATCTCTTGAACAAGGTGTATTTCCGACATCATTAAAAGTTGCTAAAGTTATACCAATTTATAAGAAAGGTGATACTTTTAGTAAATCAAATTATAGACCAATCTCTATTCTATCTGTTTTTTCCAAGCTATTCGAAAAACTCGTACATAAACGTCTTCTTTCTTATTTGTGTCATGCTAGGATTTTATATCTCAAACAATTTGGATTTAGACCTGGGTACTCAACGTATATGGCTCTCCTTGACTTTTGTGATAGAATTGCACAGGCATTTGAGAAAAAGGAGTTTGTTATTGGTGTCTTTTTAGATCTTTCTAAAGCATTCGACTGTATAAGCCATGATATTCTTTTACACAAATTAGGTTTTTATGGTGTTAGAGGTATCGCTTTAGAATGGTTTAAAAGTTATCTACAAAATCGTAAGCAGTATGTATATGTAAATGGTTATTCTTCTCCAACTCAGAACATTAATGTTGGTGTGCCACAAGGCTCTGTTTTAGGTCCGTTACTTCTTATATTGTACATAAATGATCTGCAGTACTCAAGTAGCATTTTACACTCAATTTTATATGCAGATGATAGCAATTTATTTATCTCTGGCAATGATATCACTAGTACCTGTGCAATATTGAATAATGAATTAGCCAAAGTTCAAGATTGGTTTTTAGCAAACAAATTAAAGCTGAATATTGATAAGACATCATGTATGATATTCAAAACAAGAAATAAAGTGGTAAAAGTTAATGATATTGATATTTGTATTGCAGGTATCAGCCTTCCCATTGTACATACAGTAAAATTTTTAGGAGTTATACTAGACGATCATCTGACATGGAAAAATCATGTTGAGGATGTATGTTTTAAAGTATCTAGGGCAATTGGAGCAATAAATAGAATAAGTGCAATAGTTCCTCCTGCCGTACTCTTAAGTTTATATCATACCATGATCTTGCCTCATTTCATGTATTGCAATATCATCTGGGGGAACTGTGCAAAATCTCTTTTAAACCGTATTTATATTTTACAAAAACGTGCAATAAGAATTATTACCCATTCACAGCCCCAAACCCACACAGGTCCCTTGTTCAAAAAGCTAAAATTGCTTTCTGTGTATGAAATTAATAAATGTGTTACCTGCACATTTGTATATTCCTATATTAACAATATCTTGCCACATTTTTTAGACAACTGCTTCATTGAAAACAATACTCGTGTTGTATACAGTACTCGTCAAAGTAATAAGTTATATATTCCATTTTATAAATACAATGCTTCTAGACGTACTATAAGGTATGCTGGCCCACTTTTGTGGAATAATTTACCAGACAACATTAAAAGTACCATTAGTCTTTCGTCATATAAAAGAAAGTATAAACAATTTCTTTTGATTTAGTAATTTCGTTTGACACACTCATGAATGACTTAGATAATATATTGCTTGCCTAATCACTAACTCAATGTTTTGTCATCTGTATAGTCCCATGTATTCTGTAATGTTTTGTTCTGTGATAGTAATTAATAATCGTACCATTTTTAATTGTCAGGGATCAGCCTTTGAAAGGCCTTTATGGCCTATTGTTGATTCCTCCACGTGTTATACATTTATTGCATTGCATCTTGCATGATGTAAGTTGCGCTCACGTAATGCTTGTATGTCTTTTTATCTACTCTGTGGAAATAAATGAAATGAAATGAAATGAATAATCATTATTGATGATGAAGAAGACAATTATTGTCTCTTTGAAAGAAGTCGCTTACGCATATTGCATGATGGGTATTGAATAAGTCGTTTCGTCTTCCTTACCATTGAAGTGAAATTTCTATCAAAGAGTAACAAACGTTTCTCCAGATAAGGTTCATTCCACAGCGCTTGGATAAAAGGGAAGTTTAGCCCGTCCTTGTTTTGTTTTGTTTTGTTTTTCACTTCGATCTCTTAGTGAGAAGTATATCAACTTTAATGAAAGGTTTATTTCTCTTGCAAACGGCAAAAGCCATGAGTACTCGTATATTCTCACACTCCTGTGCAGGTTAACATGTTAAGCAGTGTTAGATAAGAGTTGAAATGATGACTTGTTTAAAACTTTCCACACAGATATCGACGAATGCTCATCTTCGCCGTGTCGTCATGGAGGATTATGTCGTCACTTCCGGGAGAGGTACACGTGCGAATGTCCCCGAGGTTACATCGGACCAAATTGTGAGACAGGTGTGTCGGGTCTTTTACAAACTCAGTCGACCTTAGCACACACATTACAATTATGCAGTAAAACATAGCATTTCCCAAGGATTAAGTCACGGAAACCAGTGATTTTCTGCCTTATGACATGAACAACATGGGAGTATGGTTTGAAGAAATAGCATTTCTTCCGGAATTTGCATACTAGCGTTTATGCTAGAAAAGCAACACGGCAAACTTGTATAGAAAATCTAAAGAACTGCAGTGATATGTATTCGATTTTATGAGTCATAACTATCATGGATCTGATGCTTCGAATGTAGTGTGCCATGTTGGGATTTATGCATCGGTTTATGCACGTTTGCGCGTTTGAGCAAAATTTGCCACATTGGCAAGCCATCGACTGACTTGGTGTCTTCAAACTTGTCACTCAGTGAATTATGTCAAAAGGTAACTCTGCTTCAGATAGAAAGAAAAACTGTATTTTATCGCTAACTATGCCCTCTTTCGCTGTAGGCTTGACATCTTGTGTCTCCAGCCCCTCGCTCTGTTCGGCATCGAGGCATGAGGTGTGTGGGTACCTGTTCACGTGTGTGTGCCGGCCTGGCTATCTGTGGGTTAACGGCACGTGTCAAGGTAAAAGCAATAGTATCCATGATGGGAAATTCAAAAATATAATAGTGCTAAAGCAGGTTGATAACCACAAACACGACAAACTCTTTATCAAAAGAATGGAACGAGCATCCCCTCTTTAAATG
The DNA here is from genome assembly GCF_964275005.1 of Diadema setosum. Lineage (NCBI taxonomy): Eukaryota > Metazoa > Echinodermata > Echinoidea > Diadematoida > Diadematidae > Diadema > Diadema setosum. Next base: position 867,946 of record NC_092701.1, read on the forward strand.
AATAAATTTGCATAGATCTAGCCTCCTTTTGAGTTTAGTTCCCCGAAATATTCAAATCCATTCTGTTTTCCCAGCTAGATGATGTACAGTTATGTGCCTGCGTAATATTAATTGTAGTTTTGGTATTTGAACCAAAAAAGTCTGTCTGTCTGTCTCTCTCTCTGTCTCTCTCTCTCCAGAAATTACCACTTACTTCGCATCTGCAAACTTCACGTCTATTCGTGGTACACCTATTGAGTATGAAGACGGATTAGCATATCCTATGGGTCTCCAGTTTGGACAATTTGCCCAGTTTTTACGAGGAGCGGTAAGATTTGTCAGAATCTTTCGATTTTTTTTTCTGAAAAATAATGCGCACGATCTAACGTGCATGTTAAAAACAACTCTGTTTTAGTATGCATGTGTGTGTGGGCGAATGTCTGTGTATTTTCGTTTATTTGCTTGCCTATTTTTTTTTCTTTCAGTTATCAGTAAATAAATAAGAGAAGTACAGCCAACGTCAGTCTGTTGCAATCTATGAATGTGCGCCCGTTTAAGGTAGATAATGTTGTTGTTGTTGTATGGTGTGTTTCTGCTGTGAAGGCTCGGAACGATCAGGGATGATTTTGGAATTGGAAGATTATGACGAGAAATACTTTTCAATTCCAGCACCATTCCCAGTGATTCCATGCTACTTTTCACCCTTAACACGTCGTACTTTTTCTTTGCTTGTGTGCTTAGTATCTTTTTATGGCAATCATGCAGCTACTTACGTCTTTACCTGAGACGATTTTGGACGTCAGGTTTACATCTTTCACGAGGGGTAGTGTAATCGGTAACTTCAACTTAATCGTACCCACGGGCACCCCAATAGCTGCCGTCGAAGCTTCGGTGAGATCAAGTCTTGCTTCGGGCCAAATCGCGTCTGGTGAAACTATAATTGGAATTGATACAAGCGGCTTTCTAATTTCTGGTAATGTAACTGATATATCAATTAGCTTTTTACATCTGAAGATCAGTGGTAAATGCAATTTTTGATGTTTCCCATTTGAGATCCAGCCTTTCTTTCAGTTAGATATTATGTTTTAGTCAAAATTGCTTATCCACTCATGTGCACAAAAACACATATCAATGTAATGATATCAATCCGCACATACATGCACACACAAACAAACAATATTGACACACAACAACGAAATCATGCCTTGACTTCATTCAACCCGTTTCCGTACATATATTCTATCATTCTTCAAACGATTTGCCCTATCCTGTCAGTCTCGTACATGTTGCTAAAGCTGGCAAGGTTTTGTCATTTTGTATTTACGTGTTTGTAAGATTTGAATGGCGTTGTAGTTCATTTTCGGTCCGATTTTAAATTGTCCAATTATCAATTAAAGAACACTTATTGATTTGGTTCGTGTAAAAAGCGCTCTTTTTAGTATAGTATTATAATCATCGATTCTATTCTATCATCAAACAAAGCTGTATCAGTACAAATACAATATAATATTGTAACCAAAATCAAACGAAAGTGCTTAGTCATCATAACACAGATGCATTAGATGTGTGAATATCTTGTTGCTAACCTTTTTAATCAACTGACCTATGGCATTCAGCAAAATATAAAGTAATGTAATTATTATCGTATCCATCAAATTTCCTAATGTCCCAGATTTTGACGAATGTTCGGACAGTAGCTTGAACGACTGTTCACCCAATGCACTATGCACGAACGTAGAGGGCTCTTTCACTTGCACCTGTATTGACGGCTACAGTGATGCAGCTAGCTCTGGAAGCGAGCGAGGACGGACGTGCCAACAAGGTGTGTGTCGGAGTTCTTTTTTTTTATACGGACGTGTTAGTGAGCTTGGTGCTTTTTTTTTTTATTCCATTTTCATTTATTTTTTTACTGATTTCCTATTGACATGTTACGCACGTTGAGTACTGCGTACACCAATTGACAGACACAACTTTGACTTGAAAAAAAAAACAGAAAAGAGAAGTAGCTTAAAGCCTTAAAACCCATTCACCGTTTCCTGCAAGACCAATATTAGTTATCCGTGACAATCTTCTCAAACGATGAGAGATCGGGCGTTGAAAACCATACATTTTCATTTGTGGCACTGTGTGATAATTTTGCAAACGTTTTATTTGCATTATGTTCTGAGTTCATAATATTTAATATGGATAGATAATAATTGTATTATGGTCTCCACTTTCAGACACAACTTCTGATTCCTCAGAGACCGTAATCATCCTCGGTAGCATTCTGGGTATCTTCGTTATCTCCGTCATCATCGTCCTTCTTGTCACAGCGGGCTATGCAAAATGGCGACGAAACCAGAACGTTGAACGCAAACCCGCGCCATTCTACCTCAATCGGGCAATCCGTAACAGTCGCTATGGTTACCCACACAGCTATTATGAAGACGAATTTCCGGGTATCGAAAACACGGGCTTTCAGTACACGCCGAGACCATACGATAATGACAAGGCCTACGGGGTGGATCCTGCCTACCCAACAAGATACGCCTTGTGGCGAGATGTGCATATCGGCACTGGGTCTAGACAAGTCGTCCATGGAGAAGGCGGCAACCTGCGCCTTGAGGATACCCAGAGGGGCCAGTGGTGCCTCCAAGAAGACATGGGAGTGGGATCCAATCTACCACCATATGTGAGTTTGAATAGCAATGACAATGACACAAGAGTGTCATCAGGATTTAGTGTTTGCAAAACAAAAATGAAAGAGACTTATTTAAAGAAATGCTGTGATAGGGTAAACAATGGATGCATTGTGCCTAAAGGACTGGAAGGTAGGTACATCCTGTATTAGTTTATGTTATACTCAAGTTTTACAATGTGAGGGGAGACTGCTTTATAGTTAGCAACAAATTCAGTGGGGTTCGCTTCACTTGCAACAATGTCGCAGCTGTTGGAGCTTATTCCCTGTAAAGAACTATAACGCTGCTACTTGGGAATAACTTGATTCAAACGATAATGACTTTTTCTTCTGAAGAGATTCTGTCAAGGCTGTTGATATTAATGATCTGTCCATATATCAAAGAAAAACTCATAGGGTGATTAAGAGATCATCAGATCGTTTGATTGTTTGAGTGTGAAATCATCGAGTATTCATTGTTTCGTGATCTGTACCTACTTCATTTACTATCTGTCTGATATTGATGGAACTTTCACTGTGCTCTTCCTAGATTTCGGTTTGCTTATCATAGTCAACATTCTCAAGTAGTAAGGATCATATTTAACGTACTACTACTGAGCATGAAAAAAAAATGTAAATAGGCCTACTTGCGGCGTGTCTCGGTAATAGTGTCCAAACTCTAATGCGTATGCACATAAGGTTTGTCACCATTCCTTCATTTACCATGCAGCTCCCACGGTACAGGCAGCATCACGCTCAAGAACTGGCGCCAAACAGCCGAGCGTTCCGCGCCCATCAACTCCCACAGTACTCTGGGGCTATTCCCCCATCCACCGCTTGGGATTATGGGAGGAGGGATGATGTCATCGATGGAGGATTATTCTAGCATTTTTTGTTGACTTTATCATTTTGTGAGGTGTTCACTATCATGACAGTCACGTGACAGTGACGATTTGAACAATGACCGGACACCAGTCTGACGTCAATCCATTTGCAGTCGCAGTGTCTTTGGGTCTTGTGGCAAAAGTGTAGCCTATAACTGTTAATGTTCAGTGGGCATGGGCGTCATCGGGGGGGGGGGGTGCGTTGGGTGTGAACGCACCCCCCCCCCCCGCCCCTCCAGACGGAAACAAAAGAAGAAGAAAGAAATACCACTTCATTCTGCGAGCGACCTCAATGCCGGACACATTTTTTATTATTTTGCACCAGGGACAAGAAATTCGTGGGGGGGAAAAATCGCACCCCGGGCTCTGGCAGCACTGATTGTATACATAATTATCTATTTTACAGCGTTTACTATTCGACCGTACACATAGAGTACTAGTACAAATCGTACGGTACGGAGCACGTACACGTTTGCGTGTACGTGTACGTTTGCTGCAAGGATGTATAGGGTCTATGTACAGCACTTCACTTACCTACTGAGTATCTCTGATTATTGTTGACTCTCGCTGTACCAGTTCGGTATATGATTCTCATTATTTTTTTCTTATGTTTTGTGTATACAGTGTCTTATTCTTGTATTGTATTGTAAATTCGGAACCCTGTGGAAGAACAGTCATATTTTGCAAATATGACTGAACGGGCAACCCCCGTTTCTTCTGTACGTATATGCAATGTAGATGCAACTTGTAATATGTGTATATTTTTTTTTTTATCTGAAGACGAAAAAAAAAAAAAAATGTATACATTTATAATATTTAGGTCCGTACAGTGTATATGTAAATGTACATAATGATACAGGAACCAATAAATCAAATTTTAAAAAAAAAATTCTCGCAGGTTACATTTAGTGTCAAAACGCACCCCCCTTGAAAAAAAAAAAAGTGACGCCCTTGGTGGGTCTACGTCCAGTGGGTCTCTACCGACTAACGACGTATTGTTTTTACTTCATGGATATAACAAATCTTAGGGTGTATATCTTAAATGTCTTAAGTATATTTGAATTATTTTAATTCTTCAAATTATTGAATGGAATGAAATGGTTTCTGAGAAAACTTAAAGTACAATCCCACGCCATGCTGTAGTTTAAGTTGGCACTAATGACTGGCATCTAAATAACAGAAGAGCAGAACGAAAGAAGTCTCAGTATGGAGTTATGGAATTTAAATGTTTCTCATGTTTTTAAGGCACAGTGATACCAGGAGAAGTCACATAGGCCTACGCAATTTTCAAAAGGAAATTAGCCCAAACATGCCAAACGTATCATTATGTGAATGCAGCAATGTTGGTAGAGCACATCAATGATATTTGAGGAGAATTTGTCAATCCGTTGGGTGTTTTGGCTTCTTGAGGATTCGATGCAGCCATCGCTGGATGACAAGAGTAGGGCTCCTACTAAATTCTAAATTTGTGGTGTCACGTGAGAACAACGATAAAAGAAGATATAAAGAGAAATGCACAAGATGTCATTGTTTATGATAAAACACATTCCCGCGACTTGTTACTGGCATATTTTAAGTATAATTTCTCTTGCCTTCTGAAGAAGGTAAGTCTAGTATTCTTTCGTTGTTCCTGAAAAGTGAAAATACGCTGAATGTTCTTTGCATTTTCTTTACAACGTTCTTCATAGTGACGTAACAAACTGTAGAAGTCCTCTTATCCAGCAATGGCTGCACCAAAAATTAAAACATTTATAATTTTTGAACAGATTCTCCGATTTTCCTCAAACTTTGTTAATATGTTCCTTTAAGACTATGTGATAATGCCACGACCTAAAAAACTCCCTTAAACTTGTACGTAAATCTTTACTAAATTTCTGTTCTTTGACATGGTATCAATCACAACAGGGTGAATCCGTCCCATGACACGAGAGAAGCCTCGTGGAAAATGAAAACAAAAGACTAAAAAAAAAAATGAATAATTTTGGTAATATTTTGTGCACTAACCCTTGAGAGAGTTGCTGTGATTGCGACAAAATCATTTTCATTTTGGTAAAACACATGAAACAATAAAATCATCAAATGTTCTTCTTATTTTTGATTCGATTCGGTGAAAACATCTTTCACTGTGTTTGTTTGACTTCACTCTGTCAAGGACAATTCAAATATGTGGAATCCCACATTGAGATTCTAACTGATGTAATCAGTAGGCTAAACTGACTCTCACTTTAAAGACAAACAAAATAAACATGCTCAGGTTATTTATCTTCAAGCCCATCATTGCTTTTGTTTATGCAACGAGACAGCTTTTCTAAAACCTTTTTTTTTTTCCTTCTTTTAAATACCGCGAGTAGATCTAAAAATCACTATACCATACGTCATGACAGAATTCAGGCACTTAAATACACACAATCTAGCAAGTGGGACTAACAATCACTCGCGCAAAAATGGTTCAGTTGCGAAAAATACACTATACATTTCGTGGTTGTGAAAAACTGGGGTTTTATCTTATGTGATTGTGTATCTATACTTTACGCCTATCGGCAACACCACGTCACTCCGTTTCTTCTGTCAGGTGACTTGGATATATAAACAGTGGTTTGCCATTTAGTTTTTTTTTTTTTTTTTTTTTTAAGATTTATTCATATACCGCGTAGGCAGATATGTGTTTTAGCATTGTTGACTGTGTCATAATAGTTAATTATGTATTTTGAAATGTTTTAATGAAATAAATTGATTTCCTTCTAAACAAGAAAAATCATGTTTATCTAGTCTGAGAAAGTTTCTTACTCAGACCCTGTTCTTCATGATGTTTTAAGATTCAGAGCTACTTCTTGTAAAGTGAAGGATGTAGACAAGACTAAACCTTCAAGGTATCTTTTGAAGAAGCTGACGATATCACATGAGGTTCATGAAAATTTCGGCAGCTGTGAGGCTCAGCTCGTGGAATACAGGATGTCCAGTCATGGCTGCTAGTATTACAGGCTAGGTATACATTGCGCCTATATGCTGTAAAGTTTAACTGGAGGTCAACGCACATGTATTCAGCGAGGGTACCTGCGTAGTACCAACAAAAAACAAAAAAAAAATCAAAGGAAAATAATCAAATAACAACATATCCTCTCAGGCTGGTACATGTACAACTGGGCGTTTTGTGTTGGTAAACAATGCAGCTCACGCTCCAGGCGAAGTTACGTCACGAACCGGAGCTCCAATCAAATCTTTCGTCAAACACACTGATCTCTACGCAGAAATTTACACAGGACTCAGTGTCACACTTCTCCGAGGCTACTGCACAAGGAACACCCTTTGCAAATACTAGTACCCTGATTAGAAGAACATGTGCACTGCACCTTTTCCGTGTATTCCTTTCACGTGAGATACAATTGCGAATGTCATTGCATCACAAACGACACAATTGACTATTCAGAGTCTAAAGAAAATGACACAGCGTACATTCAGCTCACACATCTCACCGCAAGTGTAGACATACCAACCTTGTTTCAAAGAAATTTTGGATAAACTTCGATGATGTAATACAAGACTCAAACCTGTATCATGACTGGTAAAAAAAAGAAAAGAAAAAAAAAGGGGAATAATCACTGTTTCTGTACCTTGTCATTGCAGTTAGTCATTAAATTTTACGTATATTTCCTCTCTTTTTAAGAGCTAATCATTGTCAATCGGCCGGATGTTTAATCAAACCCCTCGATAAGTTTAATTTTCAGTACAAATTAATATTTTTGACACTTGTTTATCATGTATATTATGATAAGTAGAAATCGCAACTTTTAAATTTGTTTTCTTTAGTAGTAAGTCCGTTTTCTCGCGCAATATTCAAGATGGATATTTTGATACTTTTTATTCTATATATGTATCTTTTATTGTTTTTACACGTTTCAGTGTATTCAAACTGGTTTTATGTCAAAGTGTCCGTAATTCAGCCGGCGGGCTGCCGTTAATGATTCTTAATAAAATTCTTTTTCGATTCATTTCTCTAGCATTTCTTTTTAATGTCAATCCTCAAAGTACCCAGCTCTAAGTTTTCACAAGAATTACTGTTTCGTTTTTGCAAATCACTCAAACTGCGTACTCTTATCAGCATTGTGTGTGTGTGTGTGTGTGTGTGTGCGCGCGCACACACACACACACACACACACATATGGGGGAGGATATTTAAAGTAGAATGACCGACTGATTGGACAAAGCCTTTTATCAGCTATACACTTTTCATTAGATGGAGCAGTATCATAATTGTTATCGTGATGATTACTGTTGAAATCACCATTGATTCTGTATCATCAGCATTGGCATTACTGCAATAGTTATGTACCGGTCTCAGGTTCAAACGATTTACATTACATACCTGCCCCTCTTATTACAATTACGTAATAGGACCACAACACTCGATCACAAAAATACCATTCATATATATATATATTATATATATATATATATATATATATATATATATATATATATATGTATATATATATATTATATATGCATACATTATATACATATGATTATATACATACATACATATACATGTATATGCATATGATATATATATATATATATATATATATATGCATGTATAATATTCATTCCTCTTGATGCAATGCATTTGGTAATATTTTCCGACACTATACCGTTCACAACCAGGAAATTTACTTGTTTTGAAAAAAAAAAAAAAAAAAACACACACATAATATGCTACCGAAGAGGGTTCGAAGTTTTTGGCGTAATATTATGAAGATGTAGTATTATTCACTCTAGAATGCAGGTTAACAAAATGATTATGGATATAACAATGACAGTTTACATTGGTATGCAATATACTGGTATATTTACGAAGATTACCACACGTGCAAACACTTTTCTGGTACTCTGAACTGGCGTCGTTGCTCAATCGGACTTATTGGTAATTGAATATGGTGGATCAAATATAAAGGCTACTCTGTAATTTCTAGCAGTCCCTTAGATATGAAAACGAAAATTCCATTTGCAAAGCTTGATGAAACTGCATCAATAATCTACTATCGTTGGCTTAGAATCACCTCTTGACTTAGTCAAGAATTTAGGCGTGTAATCTTGACTCTACGAATAAGGAATTAAAGAGATCCTTAGTAGATCTTTCAACGGGGACAGAAGATTAATTACAATGTATCTGGAGAACGGACTAGAATGTGGTGGATAGTGCTTGCGATAGACGGCTTTAACTACTGAACACTTGACGAGGTAATCATAGTAAACTTCGCTGTGTTTACCTTCCGGAGGGGCGGGTGCTGACTGAGTCCAAAGGGCAGCTATGTGTGGCTATCAAGACTCAAGGAAAGGACAGTTTAGCATCCGTCAAAGATAAGGCAAGACCATTGACATGGATTGTCAATGTCCTTCCGTACTACTGGTCAGTGAAAGACAAGAAAACGCCAACATTGCGTGTTTAACAGATCTGTCAACAAAGTTAACGTTTGAAATGTCGAGTTTATAAAACTGAACTCTGCATGGCCCCGTTGAGGAATGTTTCGTCAAGACGTACCGCTGTCCGTATTGGGATTATAAACGCCGTTTCGGTAGACCTTTTTACATTGGACTGGCTCCATATAAAGAACTTAATTAACAAATTGTGATGCTATTAAAAATGTGTCAGTATATTCGATCGATTAAATGGTGGAACCATTAGCATATTGCAGCTTAGATTTTCAAAAATGGAAACAAGGTGACACCATGAAAACAAAAACAAAAACAAAATCAGTGTGCGACCAATGATTCCACCTTTGCAGGAGGGCAAAGGGGCTTCGAAGTGCAGATCTAGCGTGTTTTATGATTTCATGTTCACGTTCTAATAATAAATGATAGCTGCCAAGCAAGGTCTTGCTGGATACATTTACAGATTGTATTCATGGATTGTAACAGCCATGTCGAGATGGTATAATAAGGGAATTATTGAGAATCATCAATTTTATTACATTTTTGAGTGTTTTATAAGTTCCTTTTTGTTAACAAGGTGCTCATTTGATACAGGTCATTTTATGTCGGTTTGTATATATATATATATATATATATAATAAATGTATCTTAAATACATACACCTATAAATACAGTCAGATAAAAAACACACATGCATTTTCACCAATGATATAAATATGATGCATGGTTTGGGGGTTTGGTCTATTTAAATTTTCATCCATAGGCCTATATAGATATCCAAGCGTCTGAAACATCATCACGAAATGCATCGGTAAAATGAGAACTCAAATCCAAGGGTTCTTGAAACAGAAAGCACGGAAGAATGCATGGTATGTTATTCTTTAACCGTATGGTCAAAATGGATAGGCTTTTGTTGCATTCTTATTCGAAAATGCAATCTACGCAGTCATACGTCTCTCAATGTTTATCTGAATTTAAATTATGTCACTTACTCAGGCTTTACAGGCATTACGCTGAGATCTATCCCAATTCTCGCCTTTTTCACAGTGTTGTATAAATACACTACCACAACAAAGTGACAGGGTAAAAGTATTTTCTCAGCATTTTTTTTTTCACAACGCGTAGATTTTCCACAATTTTCGAAATGTCACTTGAACCACCTGCAGTTGACGAGGACAAACAAAAAGGAGCGTGTGTTTATGAATGTGTGTTTGTGTGAGGATTTAGAAAACTATACTTATCTTGATCACAGTGTATTGCTATATGTAAACTACATAATGTTCCTAATTACATGAGCTTTCCCATTGTGAAATGAAATGAAATGAAATGAAATGAGATGAAATGAAATGAAATGAAATGAAATGAAATGAAATGAAATGAAATGAGATTTATTTACCAAACAAACAAACAAACATCGTCAACGAAGTCACAACAATGAATAGTTAAGATAAAGTTTGGCAAAAAAGAACTGGCAATAGCGTGCAGGCTAGTCGAGGCCAGTCCTTTCAATGATATAGATTATAATATAACGTATTTACAATATTTACAGAAGAATTGTTATGTGTACATAAGTATTTACATGTTTTCATAAGAGATCATTATTATATTGATAACAGATACTTTCGCAATGATATCAGAAAAGCATTACGGGTGTTTATCTTTTTGACATAATGAGGAAATCCTCTCCAAATTATACTGCCTGCATATGACAAGGCGCGTTTACCTGTTTCAGATCTGATTCTTATTGATTTATAATTCATATTATTTTTAAACCTTGTATCATGATTATGGTCAATTTCAAAACAATAATCAGAGATATCGTGTGGTAAAGTATGATGGATTAGGTCAAACATTGCAGTTCCAATTACAAATTGGTATAGTCTGTAAACATCTAGCATTTGTAAACAATGAAATAAAGGGCCAGTATGCTCCCTAGGTCCTTTGAAACAGATTGCGCGCACTAATTTCTTTTGTAACAAAAATATAGATTGTAGATACGAGTGGTATGTACATCCCCAAACTTCTAATAAATAAGACATACCCGGAAGGATAAGGGTGTTATATAATAATTGTAAGATTTGTCTAGGCACAAGTTGTCTAATTCTAACTATGATTCCAATTGTTTTCCTCATTGAGGAAGAGACACACTCAATATGTTTTCGCCATGATAAGTTTTCGTCTATATTAACTCCTAGAAACAAAATCGAATGTACCTGCTCTATAATGTCTGTGCGTACCATAATATTTCCATTTATCTCTACATGTCTACGTTTACTTTTAAAAACTATATACTTTGTTTTGGACGTGTTGATTGTTAGTTTGTTAGCATTACACCATTTCATAACGTCTAAGAAATTATGTTCAACTTCCTTTAAGTCAATATTCTTAGTTCCAGGTAAGAAAAGAATGAAATAAACTCGAATCATCCGCAAAAAATCGAAAATTGAAGTAATCTGTAGATTGTGGCAAATCGTTGATATATATTAAGAACAGAGTGGGTCCCAAAACAGGTCCTTGTGGTACACCATATGTAATCGGTAGTTGTGCAGACTTTTCATTTTCATAACATACAAACTGAAATTGATTTGATAAATAGCTGCGCATCCACTCTAACGGTAACCCACGTATACCATAGTGTTGTAATTTATATAGCAAAATGTCATGATTTATCGTATCGAAAGCTTTTGCAAAGTCTAGAAATAATCCAACAGTAACCTTGCCCTCGTCCATCTGTTTGGTTAATCCATCACTTAGATTGATCAGCGATAGTTTTGTACTGTGCCCTTGTGTAAAACCATACTGGTGTTTGAATAATATTTTATTTTCCTCAAAAAATTTCATCAGACGACTGTTTACCAGTTTTTCGATTATCTTACTAATTATCGGAAGGACCGAGATAGGCCGATAGTTTGAAGGCGCATCTTTAGCTCCCTTTTTATAAACAGGTAGTACCTTAGCAATCTTAAGCGCATCAGGAAATACACCAGATGATATTGATAAATTTATGATATATGCTAAAGGATGAGCTATGTACCGAGCAGCATCAAGTATAACTCTTACTGGGATGTCATCATAACCACATCCCTTATTTGCGTTTAAGGAGAGAATAATACGATGTACTTCAATCACCGTCACAGGTAACACAACGTTGTGTAATTACACAACGAATTCTCGTTCGAATACTTGAAATTTCTCGCCACTTGATGCAAATAGCTTTCCCGTTGATGTGACGGTGAAGCGATAATATTGGAGGTATGTCCGTCTCACCTCCCTATTTCTCAGTTTTGTTGGTATGGGAAGGGGGACCGTGCCTTCCCTGAGAACACCACTGCTCGAAAGTTGGTTGATCACGCACACCTTGTATTCAGCATCCGATGAAATGATGTACAGTTCGTCAGTGAACGGATCAACAGCACAATTGAGGACGATTCCACTATGGACTATCTCTCTGTGGATACCCTCTCTGTTGACGATGAGAAGTTTGTTATCGGGAGGGGATTGCTGGGCCACGACACTACCGGAAGACAAAACACCACGAAGGCGGATGTTATTGACGCATTTCATCGAACTTACAATCTTGAAATCGATTGGGTCAATGACGTAGATATTTGGCTGGCTGCTCTCGGCGGCCAAGATCATTCTGTTCTTGGCTACGTACACGTCGACAAGTGTGAAGAGGGTTCGTGTGTTACGTGGGATGTTGATGTTTCTGACAAATACCCATTGCTGGTTGTAGAGACTGATACAGCTGCGCAGCGTGTCACCGCAGCTGCCATTAAGAGCCTTCCCGCAAATCATCATGCCGTCACTCAGTGTCGAACACGTCACTACATATGAAGCCTTATCGCCTTCAATAATCCTCTCCATGTTACCGCTGTCGAGGCTCAGGACGTGAGCGTCACTGGTTTTGAGATGACGGTCCGAGATGACGACATTGACCTCATCGATGCAACCAGCGAAGCTTGGCACTGACACGATGCTGGGGACTTCGATGGTATCGGCGAGTCGCCAGTGTCCGCCATACCAGTCGATTCTGCTGTGTTGGAGGTCGTCAGCCACGGGCACCAAGAGCTTAACTTCTTCCACCTGACTAAGAAGATGCTCCATCACACGGTCACTCACCTCCCTGTCAACCTCATCAGATATCGATCGGATGACATCATTAGTTTCTGTTCGGAGATTCTTCTCTTGCTCCAGCAAAATGCCGATTCTTTCAGATGCCTCTGTTAGGTCTTTCACCTTTTTTCGCGCGTCGGACTCTAACTGTACCACTTTCTCTTCGACTTTTTCCTTAATGTTCTCCAGGCGGCTACGTAGGAGGCGCCGTTTTCTCTCAATGGGTTCACATTTGGATTCTGTTTTGTCATTTACTTTTTGCAATTCCTCATCTCTCTTTTGCGTTATGTTTCTGATCTCATCATCCGCTCTGAATGTGATTCGATCCACTTCTATCTGTGCTTCTGCATAAACCTTAACGAGTTCTCCATCAATTTGCGAGTTGATGTCCTTCTTCACCTCATTCAGATGTTTGCTGGAGGCAATTTTGCGAGTTTTGATTACGTCACAATGCTCTTTCCACCTCTCAGTCTTCCTGGCGATGCGATCCCCTAGCACACTCAGCTGGGTCCTCTTCTCTGCGAGGGCGTCCTCTAGATCCTGAAGTTGGCAATACTTGTGACGCACAATGACGCAATGAAGACAGGAGGCGCAGTTATGTGACTCGCAGTACGAGGATGATAGGCTCCTCATGCTTCGCAATACCGTCGCAGTACCATTCTCCGTTCTTCCTGAGCGCTTTAATCCCAGAGGCCTTTGCGATCGCACAGTTGTGACACAGACTCTGCTTCTCCCTCACGAGGTAGGAAGTAGTAGACTCCTGGTTACAGTCCCTTCCCTGACACCGATCCTTTTCTCCGTTGAATTCTTATGCCATGGAAGACCCAGATTTTTGCACCACACCTAGGTTAAAACCTTGTAAAAGAATAACAAATTTACATTAAGCTCACCTGTTTCTTGTCTCTTATTTAGAAACAAGGAGATATTGAAGAAGAGATCCTCCCTGGTAGGAGGTGGTATGTATGGCAGCATGATGTAGGCCTGCTACGTTGTCGTTAGCGATCTCACTCAAACTAATATTAGTAAATAGTTACATCGTGTAAGTGCAGCGTTGCTTTTCTCCCGCAAACAAATACTCCCATTTTTATGATTTTCTACCCCACACTTCTCGATTACATAAAGCAAAACATAAGATGAGACCCCCACAAAGTACCCCTGGCTCGAACATGTATACGCATAAGTAGTTTTCGACAATATACAATTTGTCAGAGTGGTAATAAAACAGGGTTGTCAAATCTCAAGCATTCAATCATTCGCTCACGCTTTCAAGCTGAACCTGAAAGACAATTAAATATTACGCTTGCCAGGAAAAGAAACACCTATACAAGAATAAACCTACCGATAACTGATGATGGTCTGTTTTTTTTTATTTGTTTGTGTTTTTGTGTTTACAACCAATTTAAAGTGATGTCATATCTCTTCCTCTTGTTACAGCCGAAAAAGAGAACAACATACACAAGATACATTAACATACTCACACAGCCAAATATTCACAGTAAACGAAATTGTAGGGATGATTAACAGTATCGAAATCCTAGAAATCAAAAGAAGACATGTAAAAATATTCGATGTTTTTTACTTGCAAATCCTGTTGTCAATGATACAATGTTCGTTGACTTTCTATCGTGTAATGCATCGCGAAACCCCAAGTCGTCACAATAAATGTGAGAAGTAATTCGTTGTTATGACACCTCTAGATCAAGAATAAGATGATAAAGGTGAGAGAGAAAACAAAAACAAAAACCGTCTACATTACCTCAGAGAACCCTCTTATTCATACACAGGTACAAAAAACACACGTATTTTCTGTGTGTATGTTTTGTGTGTGTGGGTACATGTGTTTGTATGCGTACTTACCGACATACTCGTAACAAGTGTAGTACTTTAAGCTGACAGAAGATTGGCATTGGCTGTTTGTGTTTATTTTATGATATCATTTTAATGAGAATGGATTTTATTCAAGAGCCACAATCACTCTCATTCATTTCTTTTAAATGTGACCGTGCACCTCAAAACGAACATAAAGTCGCACACACTGATTTTGCGTGAGGACTGAAAATAAGTGAAGTGGGTCAACCTAGCCGAACTTGACTTTTTCATATTTTCTGAAAGAGTGGGTCTTCTTTTACATTATGCTAAAATTTGGTATCATAAAACGGGCAGGAAAGTGTGTTTTCTTAGCAGTTTATCTCGAACATTTTTGGTAGAATAGTGTGATTAGGTGTGTCTTTAGAATCCCTTTTTCATTTCTGAAAAACCTTGTCCACACTCTTCACTTTCAACTCTAATAACTTTTGAGAGGATAGTGCTACTGCTTTGAAAGTTGACGTTAATTATGAACAGAATGTGTTAATGAGGAATGCTTAATTTCAGTTTAATCTGATAATCCCTTCATTGTTGTTACTCTGGTGGTTTACTTCCTGTTTTTTGTCCCATTCATCGCACAGCCAGCACGGTTTAGTAAAGATTAAGCGCTTGAATAGACATTGTACTTCAGAGCCTCTTTTCTCAGTTCACACTTTTCCTGAGTTTGTGCTCTCTTTCCAATATTTAGATAGGTTAGGAGAGTCCATTTGATTTGAGTTATACATCATTTTAAAGCTTAAAGTCTGCTCTTTCAGAATATGGTCTTCACTAACGATTCATGTCTGGCGACTTTTTGTTTGTTTTGAGGTGCAGGGTCACAAATAGTGATGGAATAGGTTTTCACGGCCAAGTTCCCACTTCTGTCAGTCCATTTAATAGAAGGTTCATGCAATTTAGCAGAAACCCTCGTTATCGATAGCATGACTGTCTTTCAAAATTGTTACCTATGTGTTAAACTTAGCATTTGGATATATGAAATTTGCACATGTGACTTTTGAATTCGTAAGAATTCAAATTGGCAGGCACTCTACGTCCATTCAAATTCGCCTTTTTGCTGCACTTTTTGACATGCTCGTGAATGTTAGTTGTGGTGTTTGTCTTCGTAGCCACATTGGAATTCAAAATATCAGGCACTGAGTCTGTCAGACACATCAGATTAGTTACTATTTTAACTCAGTATGTTAAAATACTTGTTTACACCTAATTTCAGCGTCACTCACCACTTAGAAATCGAGATAGGGATTGTGAATATTTCGTCGAGGCGGCCATATTGGAATTCAAAATGGCGGCCATTCGATGTTTGTCAGACACTTCAAATCAATCTGTCATCAAATTTAATATGTCAAAACGCTCATGTGTACCAAATTTTGGTGCCATAGGTCATTCAGAACTGAAGATAGGGATCTTTAAATTTGTTTTGGGATGGCGGCCATATCGGAATTCAAAATGGCGGCCGACCCCGTGGTGAAATCTCTTGGATCCGGCAATATTTGAAATTAGCGCCCAAAAATACCCCTATATACAAAAGTTCATATTTTCCGCTAAATCTCTTGGATCCGGCAATATTTGAAATCAGCGCCAAAAAAAAAATACCCCTATATTCAAAAGTCCATGCTTTTCGCCGGATGTGAGCATCTCAACCAAATTGTGTGAGCTTCATGGTATATAACAGGTTAAGGGTAACTTCTGTGACCAAAATATGTATAATTCTGTATTCATTACAGAGCCAGTCTACTCGCCAACCACATAGTGAAAGTTTTCAATGAAATCCAAAGAATGCATATAAATAATCTCTCTCTCTCTCTCTCTCTCTCTTTAATACACACTGGCCTATTCACACAGACACAAACAGAAAAAAAAAAATATGTATACCTTTACGTTTTACGATGTCCCAATGCGCTGTAGCAGTAAAAAAAAAAAAATAATAATAATAAAGCACATTTTTATGATCTGTCTCTTTTCACAAGGCAGTCACAATTATTTAAACAGTCATTCGAACGCCTGAACAGACGATCAGCGCCATCATTCTGCATTTGGGGTCAGATAGATCAGGACACCATGGAATATCACTCAAGGCAACGTATCCTTGGATAAACAGCTCAAAATGTACTTTATATTTTACGCTTGTATTCCCTGTAATTATATGAATACAGCTAAACAATGAAAATCAAGTTAAAAGAAACTGGAATTTTGTGTAATCTGTAATTTCTGTGCATTTGAAATTCCCTCTGAAGAGGTTTTCTTGAGACAATTTGCATTGGGATAGGTTCTGAAAGTTTCGCTCACGGACGTTCGGTCCGAGAAAGGGAATTTCTGATAATTGCAATTATACCATCGCAAGATCAGTTAATTTTACTTGAAAATGATACTAAATCACTGTGTCTCTCATACGCAAAATGAATAAGGTTTGGCATCCAATTTATCTGCAATAACAAAAGGAAAACGTTTTGCTCAAGGATGTTCGTTGGTAGATAGTCAATGGTTTACACAGTATGAGATAGAGGAACAGTGCCACTTTTTAGTAGCAGATGCTCCCCGTGTTTATCTTTTGATTAAGGTAGCTGCCATCTCATATAGAACACATCCATTCTCCATACGTCATACAGTATCACATATTCTGTGCCTATATACACTCTTACATTTTCCCATCACAACGATTTTTCTCTCATTTCCTTAGTAGCCTAAACATGCTGCGACCAAAAAACAAAACAAAACAAAACAAACAAACAAAAAGACAAGGAAACAAGCAAACAAAAAACAAACAAATCCGAAAAGTGCAATGCGGTCACATTCGAACTATATTGAAACGAAAAAAAAAAATGAAATGACTGAAGAAGTCTGCAATGAGCATGTGGCAAGAAGAAACGTATTGACCGATTCGGGTTCGTTGAGGGCAGCAGACATTTTATGGCACTGGGCGCAGCCATGAGCTCAAATTGCGGTGTCTCAGCCGACCCCCCCTGCTCTCCCCCACCCCACGGGCAACATGTTTATCGCGCACTTGTAACAAAGGTTCGCGCGCTAAACAAGCATTCGCGCACTCAGTACGAGATGCCCATTGGCTAAAACAACCATGCATCAGTTTTTCATTCTGCGCGCGTGAAAGGGGTGGGGAGAGAGGAGGGGGGGGGGTCGGATGATACACCGCAGTAATGGCGCTGCCCATGCCAAAAATACACATAGCGCGTCACAGAATCGGTCAATAGGTTCCAAAAGAACGTGGAAGCAGATGAATGCAAATGAGAAGAAACGGAGAAGGGATCGAGCTCCAACACGTAGAAAAAGGCGTTGCCAGTGTCCTCCCGTTTTACCGAATTCCTCTAGAGGAGCTGTTTTTGTTTGTTAGTTGTCTATTCATCAAAATTTTGTTATAAGGGAATAAAAATACAGCAGTATAAAATGTTGTTGTCTGATGAAAACACGCAAATACCCAGTTTATCATAACATGTTTTCTCTTTATACTCGTCAATTAAAAACAATGTTTATTTGCAATTCTGTCTCATATACTTCTTTTTTTTTTTACATTTAAAAGACAGAGAGATCGTCAAGTCATTTGTGTTTGTGTGCTTCCTTTGGAAACTCATGTTAAAAAAGTGATAATTTAGTATAGGTTTGAGGTCGCAATTTCATACGTTCGCTATTCGCTTAGATTCATTATTTCAAAAGGATTGCTATTCCGGAAATGAAAAAAAAGATGTTCCTAATTAATTCAGGAGGTTCCTTATTAAAAATGTTTTTATTTCAAAAGTTTGTTAATCCAAATATTGAATACTAAGGTTCACAAATTTGAAGGTTTGTTCTTTTGAGAGAGGAATGGGCCTGATATTTGTTCAGGTAAAAACGATATCATTTTGAAATCTAGGGGCTTTGGTTGTTAATGTGTTTCTCCACTTTTGGATTAACGAACCTTATTTCCAATAAACAAATCTGTTGATGTACATTCGGGGATTCATATCATTTACCGAATATGAAATGATTATAGTTATTACGAACCATAATCATTTTTTTTTTCGGACTGACCAAAGGTATGAATAACGAACCTTGCAAATAAATCGCTACAAAATGTTCGTTGTAAGGAACCATTATATAATATCGAAGTCACAAACATCCATGGCCTTAGTGTGTTTTGTTACGACAAAACTTCGGAATAACGAACCTTATATCTTTCGGACTGATAAAATAACACAAATTCTTCTCCGTTACAGTGTGTAAAACATGGAGCAAACGCAAAGTGATTTTTTTTCTTATACGCACTGAAACGAGAAGAGTGTGCTAAAAACTTTGCATTTTGGTAACGGAGTACATTTCTTTTGTTGTTGTTTTTTTTTTCTTTCTCAATTCTTTGTCACATTGAGCTGTTTCCGTTTTCGTTGAAAGGAAATTTTGCATTTCAAATATTAGATAAGCAGATTTAGAATCTGATCTTTACTTCGTGATTACGAAAGTTTCATAGATATATTCGTTCATCATTACGTGCACTATATCATGATTACATGGGAGCGTTAATTTTTTGGTAATCTGTCAACTCTCCAAGCGATCTTCATTCAAGTTTTTTTTTTTTTTTTTTTTTTTTCATACAGACTTAGGTTAATAACCAATCTTCAGTTAAGGCATCTAGCGTTATAATTACGCATGTTTTCAAAAACACCATCAAACTTTTTTGTCTGATAGTAATGAAAGGAATTTGTGTGGATTTTTTTTTTTTTTTTCAATTTACAGAGGTTACCAATGGTCTGCTTACAACTGACAAGACATGACATTTCATTTGAATCTGTAACCTGAAGTGTACGTTCATCTATACGAGAGACAGAACGTCGGTGAATAAATATGCGAACATCCGTGGTGTAAACTATGCTTTGTTTGTTGGGTTATAGAGAGTGCCGAGATCCGATTCATTAAAAAAAAAAATGTTATTGTTTGGAAGTAAGGATTTAAGTATCGAATAGTGAAATAAGAGGTCGAAATAGTGAGTATCTGTAGAATGCGCAAAATTGGAGAAAGTGTTTAGCGAAAGAGTAATATTCCAACAGAAATAACGAATTTGGTTAAGTCATCAGTTGTCTAAATCATATACAGGTTAAGAAAACAAGCTTAATATTCTGTCAACACACACATACACACGCACACACAAAACACATACACACACACACACACACACAAACATATATATATATATATATATATATATATATATATATATATATACATATACCGGGTGTCCCTCAATAAAAGCGGAACGGTGAATTTTCAGTACCTTGCGTTTTAAAATGATATATTTTTGACATTATTATAAAGAGCATCTTCTGTAAAAGACAATGATACCAAAATTATTAAATTTGCTTCGGTACTTTTTATTCTACGCCAATTTCTGTAAATGCAGTCATTTTCAAATTTCGCCGGATTTTCGCGACTTATGAGATAATGATTTGGGTGCTACACGCGATCCATATTATATTATATATATATATATATATATATATATATATATATATATATATATATATATATATAAATATATATATATATCCTTTAAGATACTTCGTTACGACTCTGAACTGAATCCCATCTTTATAAGCTATGTTAAATGGTATTCAAATGTATGTGCAGTATTATTTTTCACGGACGTTCACTGCTCTGGATATGGCAAACTTCCGCGGTGAATCAAAAGCTGTTCCTCTGGAAAGATCATGGTATAATTGGGTTCATATTAAGGCTTGAATTATCCTTTTTTATGTAAGATAAATGCTTTTTCAGTAAATTCCCTCTTGTTTAATTTGGTGCTGGTTTGGCACAATTATACATGGTTCAAAGTTTTGACCCACATACATTGTATATGAGTATCTATTACTACCCGCTGTGGTTATTATATGCAGCAAATTCAAGTAGGAAGCAGAACAGTTACCCTCTGACAGATATTTGATAGTTATGCGTATACCTTTACATGTATTGGATAGATCACCACATCTGATTGTCAAAATACAGTAAAAGATTTCTCGGCGTTACGCGAATTCGTTCTGTTTGGTATAACTTCTTGCATGAAAGATAGTCATTGTTATTTATATATGTGACCGTGCACCACACAACAAACAAAAAGTCGCCCCCCCCCCCTTGGTTTTACGTGAGGACTCAAAACAGGTGAAATGGGTCAACAAAGTCAATCTTGAGTTTTTCATATTTTCTGAAAGAGCTCTCTTTCTTCTACGTTATGTTTGAATTTGCGATCATAACACGCATTGGAAAGTGTGTTTTCAGCAGTTTTTCTACAACTCTTTTTGGGGCGAGAGTAAAATAATCAGTTGTGTATTAAAGGCCCCATTTCATTTCATGAAATCCTTTGTACACTCTTCAATTTCAAGTCTAATAACTTTTCAAAGGATAACGCTACTATTTTGTATTAAAGTTGGCATTAGCCATGGACAAAATTTGTTTATACAACATGCTCAATTTCAGCTCAATCCGATAATCCTTTCATTGTTGTTGCTTCGGTGGTTGATATCCTCTGTTGTGTCTCTTTCATCACACAGCTAGCCCGGGTTGGTGAAAGATTATACAGGTTAATGATTGAAAGATGTGAAAGATTAAATCCTCTTTTCTCAGTTCACACTTTTCCAGAGTGTGTGCTTTCTTTGCAGTATTTAGGCAGGTTAGGAGAGTCCAATTGAATTGAGTTATACATCATCTTAAAGCTTAGAGTCTGCTCTTTCAAAATCTGCCCTTAACTAAAACTCCAAGTCTGGCGACGTTTTGTGGTGCAGGGTTAAATATTTAATTTTCAGGCAGCTTCACTTTTATCAACACGAAGCTATCATCTTTGAAAAGAAAAGATAAAAACGTTTAAATGTGAATACGCTGTAATTATGTTTCGAATGAGGTTGTGTGAACGTGTTTGTACAAATGTTGTATGTATTTTGTAATTGAGGGGTGAAATAAACGAAGAAACAAAGACAAACCTTAAAAACAATCAATTCCTATGCATATTGCTGATTTGATCTAAACTACATTTGTACATCAAAATACCATTCGTGACTTAAACGTTATGTTAGAATATGGGGCTTTCATTTATCAGTAGGCGTATTTTGAGTTTCAGGTTTTTTTTTGGAAAGCATACAACACAATATGAAAATATATTTTTGCAGTGTCATAACAATGATTGACAATAGTACGACAATGAAATATCTATGATATTTTTACTCTTTTTCATCTGTTCTTAAAGCCATCAAGCCTACTTGTGAGGAATTCGCCATCGGAGATTGCCTACAGGGAGGTTTTTTTTTTTTTTTAATGATAATCACATTATTTAACATGTTTAACTCAGCGAAATACGATGCGGGAAACAAAAAACGACGACAACACACAGAGCATGTTTATTATTTCCATCTAGGACGTCGTAACAAAAAGTGAATTGAAAAGGAAAATAATGAAACAAAAAATCATAAGCAGTCAAGGTAGAACAATGTTGTTTAAACCCACACTCTAAAAACACAAATGTTGAATTAGCATTTCAAAGGGCCGAGAAGTGACAACATTTTCAAAGTGTTGGTTATCCTGCTAGATTCAACATTTAAAATGTTACTTTAAAAGTTGGGTGCAACACTTCAAAAATACTGTCACTCCTCGGCCCTTTTAAATGTTGATTCAACATTTGCGTTTTTAGAGTGCATGATGTATTGTTTACATACAACTTGTGTACATTGCAAACTGGAAAACAATTGTGTTGTGAGCATTTCCTAAACCTTTCGTAAGAAAACTTGTCGGCCACGATTACCTATTTGGCGCATGAACAAATGTCGGTGTGCACGAACAGTCACCAAATAAGGAGAAAAAAATGAAAATTACAGTTCATTGTATAAAGTTAAAGCAAGCAAACGAGAATTACACTTTATTGCTAATACACACTGACACATACTGTTCTACGACGTCATAAGAATTATAACACCAAATGCTGTTATAAATACTGATGTCGTCTATCTTAATTTGATACGGAAGCATAAAATCACAATAAATATGTCCGCGGTCCTTCTATTCTACATTTTCCCCTACTTTTTATATATAAAGCGTATTTTCTCCATATAGTTTATATGCATGTTAGCCATTGTATACCAATTGATTCTATGGGAATCTTTATTGAAATCAAGTTAAACAACATAGACATCAAAGCGTATTAGGAGATAAGAATCTTAACCATGGTTGACTTTGGGGACAATGACTATATACACCAGTGCAAGCAGACAATAATTTATCATTACACTACCACGTATATAGGTCCTATTTGACAAGTTGAATTGAAAGAAGGGACACGTTTGGATAGTGCCAGGGGGAACTTACTGCGCTACTTTACTCTAGTATGGACCACGTAAATAACACAGCGTGAAGATTTTTCTTTAAGTGCAAAATGCAATAAACAAAAATTTAATTCCTCTGCGGGTTCTATGTTTTCTGACGACTCTCATCATAACACAATTTAGCATTAATAATATCTTATTTTAATTTATACTTAAATCAAATATTCCACTGGATTCATTGAATTAAATCAACTCATCAAACTCCCTGTTACAATTACACTACACTTATACTACCGCCTACGGAGCTCCTGTTAGTCCCAACTGTCAGGAGTTATCTCGCCAAGTTCGGTGTCCCATGACACTGGACTGGAGCTGGAGGGCGCCCTTCATGCGTCTCGTAGATCGCCAGGGTGCAATGCGGCTGTCTCAGCTCGTAGCTATGCGGCTGTCTCAGCTCTTAGCTATGCCGCTGTCTCAGCTCGTAGCAATATAAGGATGCGGCTGTAAATTTACAATAAGCCATCACTAACATAATGATATCCATCCATGCTAATACTCTCCTATCCTCATTCTGATGTTCCCCGACTACATGGCGACTATTCTGTGCCACACTTATAGCATGAATATCACAATCTTCTTATGACCGCAATATAAAAATCATGTTATAATATCAATATCAAAATCATCTTATAACACCGTGGCATTCGCGCCCTGTTTGGCCAATAATTAATACCTACTAGTGCTATAATTATTCCTTTAGGTTCACACAAAACAATTCTCTACCTTCATCCCTTCATCATAATTCCTAGCTTCCGAATTCATGACCAATCATTACAATGTGTGCATAAACGATAACCAAACTTCTTGTTTAGAGCTATAACAACATCGGAATTACTTATGTAAACTTGATGTCTTTCAATCTGACATTCATAATCATGTCTTTTATTTCTGCACAAAAATTACAACCCTACTTTCTTCCACATATCAATTCATTCTCACCTTACACATCAATTCATTCTCTACATACAAAAACATAATACTTTCAATTAATACGTACCGGGCGCCTCGTTTTAACAGCGCCTCTATTGGGTCCTTTAAAAAAACTAACTGGAAAGAAGTGACTGAAATCAGCATATAAATTCCATTTACAGTTATTTCTGCCCTTCACCCGCGCGGAGAGTTGCCGTCTGCCCTCGGAGTTGTCGTCCGGTGCCCCGTCTGCCAATTCCCCTCTGCAGCAGGAATTCTTTAGCCTTGGAGTATCACAGCTACAATTTCTCTCTCGCTTTCTCCCTCACAGCCTTTTAGCTCGGATCTCGGCGGAGTCTCATCCTGGATTCCCTCCTATTTCGGCGAGCCTGGATCCTTCCCAATGGGCACAAACGGTCTTTCCACTCTCGCGTCGGATTAGCTTCTCATCTCCTATTCATCTTTCACCGCTATCTATCCTCTTTCACGCTCCCTCTCTCGCCCTTAACCTTGCATACATTTAATCAGTGCGAATCCCTAAATTTTAACCTTTCACTCCCATACCAATACAATAATAATTAACCCGTAATTTAACTACTCACTGTCGCTTGCATTATTTTTATTCAAATACCGGGGTGCGGCCTTTATTGATAACCAAACGAATCATAACAAAATTCGCGGGAAACCCAGCCAAGCATTTCTTACCAGCCTGCGAGAAGGATGCAGCTTGCAAACCCTCGATCTCGCCAGCTGTTGGCCTACAAATTCTTTCTACCTAGACAGTAGCCCACCGTTAACAAGAGGGTAGGAGAAAAGGGAAAAAAAAACTTTCCGTGCCGTTTACATCTGACAGTTAGTATACATAGTTATACATACCACCATGCGCAAGCAGACACAATGCACCTCGCATCAAATGCAACCTCAAAGTTGATCCAATTTCTTGTATCAATTTATTACATCCAGTAAGGAAGCGAAAAGGTGAAATGGAACCTTGTTTAACCACTTTTGACATAGTCACGTACCTACATTAATAACGGTTGTACAAATGCAAACACATTCTTAATACAATGATACTAAATTAATTGGAAAATAAAAATAAGTAAAGCATTGTCATAATGATGACACTTTGCATTTACTGAAATGTTGTGCTGTAAAGAAAAAAAGAACACACAGTAGATTTCTTTTTTGTAAGTGGCTATCCCGTAACAAGTAAGCTTTATATAATACTACCAGATTACTTCCTTTGCATGACATCCACATGCAAAGTCCAAAAATTGATTCAAATAAAGAGGGTTTTTTTTTTTTTTCTACCGAGCCGTGACACAGGGTACACTATTCAAACGAAAAAAAAAAAAACAACATTCAACATGAAGAATAAAATCCTACAACAACATAACCTGGTTATAACCGGTTCATTGTTAGTGCATTCAAAACAATAATGTTTCCTAATTACATATAGTATTTTTGTCATTAACAACTTTACCCAAGATAACGCATATAACACGCAACAAGACTTGAACATAATTGACATACACAAGCATGAAATGTTCAGTAAAATAAAGTCACAAAATATCCAAACAACAATAATGACAAATGACTCTACCAGTGTCTACTTGAGGGTTTTACTTTCAGTCAATACAGCATGCAACGCATGCAACCAACGAATTTCAAAATTGCGGGAAAAGCACTCACGTGTCTCTCCACGGCTTTGACTACAAAGTCTACTTTTTTTTCTTTCTTTAGTAACAAAAAGAACATTTTCAGATATAGATATCAATGATATATGACCCTTGGGAACCGTGGGGGTGAGTAGAGGTTAAAATAAATGTATGACCTCAGCTCAACGAATTCCTGACTTTGTAGGTGATATTTTTAGTGTGCAGTTAGCGTGTAGTTCATCCACAATCCCAATCAGATCTGGAATGTCCTCGTTAGATATGAAGGAAAAAAAGGTAATGTTAGCTTTTCTACTGTTAATTCTAAGCAACTTCGCTCTATAAGCACGGATCGTTATAATCAAACTCATCTTAAACGGATTACTTCACAAAGCAAGTGCTAGAGGGTAGCATATACTGACAATCGAGACAGCCCAATTCCCCTGATCAAAAGCGGTACCTTAAATCGTGGGGGATCCGTGTAACATGAATTACATTAGACACGTAAGGAAATGTATTTTCCATGACAAAATGAATACCCTACGCATCAAATATAGCGTTACAGTCTACGAAACAAAGAGATTAAAGGGCAAAGAGGAATCACTAAGAATATTGCTTTGCAAGACTTGTGTACGTGAACTGCCTTTCATGATTCTTTTTTACATAAACACGATCTAGACCGTATTTGTCCAAGCATCTTCCATCATGTCTGTCACGCCGTCTGTCAGTAAAAATGAAGAACATGGGGAAACAACAGTAGGCCTATTTCGACAGTCAAGAAAAGGGAAAATGGATTGTGGTGACGGCAAGGACTATAATTCGTGCAAATAGAAGAGAGGAAAGGAGAGTTACATTTGTCAATGCACAGTTTTTTTTTTTTCACTTATGACTACATCTTCGCAATATATGGCGTACGTACAGGGAAGTATATTTGACTATAATGTTCTCTTAAAATATGAGAGAAAAGGCGACGACGCACCAAGACACTTACATTCATTTACTCACAGCATTTGCAAGTATGAAAAAGGAGTGAAATAAAGTCTACAATATAAAACCATTTAAATACTTTTACATTCAACAATTCGTTGGTATCAAAATATGTAATGAGCTACAATAGTGACATATATTTCTCAGTATGCTTCAAAATACAACATATTTCTTGTATTTTATTTAATCATTGTCGTGTTTCACTTTATCCCACATTTTCTATATTTTTCGCACGCTGCTTTCTTACGAATCAATGTTGTATCAGATTTAAACACATATTCCGATTTCTTGAGATTGTGATTTTCAACGCAAACAAAGTTCACGTTTGTATACATGTTTAGGCAATAAAAGCACAGTGACATGAACAATTTGATATCGCATTCACATTGATGACGATGAATCCGTTGATAAACCATCGTATACACAAAAAAGCAGGTTGCCTTTACACGTGGAAATTTCCGATCATCCTTTCGTATCTTACATAAAGATAAAATAGAGCGAAAAACTCTCCCACACAGACACCGCATAACATTGACAGGGCTTAATGACAAATAATACCCAGGAATGAGCGTATGTACATACTATGATATCGGCATATTATGCTGACTATTATCCAAATTGAATAAGTACACAAGTGTATTCGATTACATGTGCAAAGTCTGTTTGAAGACAAACTTACAGCAGAAGGATAGAACATCCTTTTCTATATCAGCGTAAGCAGGTAAGTTATGTTCATTAATGTTATATTGAGAGTTTCTCTCTGCATATCAAAGATATACATAGCAGATAAAATTCAGTTTGTACAATGTGTGTCAGATGTTTGGCCACATTATGGTCCAACGCTGATAGTAATAACAGTAACCGTTGTACAACCCAACTATATAAAAAGTGTTGAATACTTTACATTCAAAGGAGAAAGAAGAGCCAGGAATATTGATTCGGACTGTTTTGAAAGAAAATAGTTAACATCTTCTACTCATCTAGGAATTTCTTTAAAGTTTCAGTGGAACTCTATCCAAGAAGGGCTCAGTAATGACAACATTGCTCGTGTTAGACCGCATTTTTATTTTAGAACATTTATATCTGACTGATTAAAAGTATTACCGGCAGTGACCGGTAGTTAAAATCAAGACAAAAGTCAGTGATATTAATATTAATTATTCATGCATTTATCAATTAATTAATTCATTTTTTTTTTTTTTTTTGTCACGGTACTGGGCTCAGCCGGAGGCTGTTTTTCAGCCAGTCCGTGAATCAAAAATACACAATACAAAACGAATTTTACAATACAAAAGTTACATAACTGAAAATGAGTAAAAAAAAGCAAATCAAAACAAAACAAAACAGCATATGGAATGGACAAAACTTAAGACATACAAATATGTACAGAATGAAATTATCAAAAATTATACAAAATTTAAGATAATTGTCATAGTAAAGTACACAAATGTAATCAGGTAATTGCAGACTGATCCTCCCCCCCCCTCGCCCACTTATTTATACTAATCTTAGGTGTTCACTAAACTCAAATGTTTGACGTTATGAAATTATTCACCTGTCTCCTGAAGTTGTTCATAAAATGTTTAGACATAATTATGCAGCAAACTTAACGTTTAATCAATATTGTTATTATGAGACACCACTTCATGGAGAAACGTCAATGAGCAGTGCGCTCACTTGCAGAAGAAAATGAGAGAAAAAAAAATGTAAAGTTCTTTTTTGTGCATTTTCCCGGTATATTCCTGGTTCAATGTCTCTCGTCCAGTGCCTTTGTGATCTTGCTCGTCAACGTTCCCTCTCTTGCTTCTTCCCTACCTCTTCCCGATTCTTGGTATTTGTTCTTGTTTTGCTTTTCTTCTTTGTCGGGCCTGGTTTATCAGAGCCCCGATAATGTTTGTGACGTTCCTGACCTGATTTCATTCTCTTACTTGTCTCTGCCATGAATATCCATGGTGCATGTCCTCTTAATACCTCCCAAGTTGGTCCTGGTGAGAAAGTGCTTCTGCGAACATTTCCATCTCTGCTCTTTCCAAGTTAGTGAGAAACTGGTAAACTTCCATGCCCAATACCATAGTCTATTACGAGTCTTTCCCGGTACTCTTAGTAGCTGCTTTTGCTGCGTCTCTGTTTGAGAGTGAGAAGCAATGATAAGAATGGTGAACAGTACCACTAAAAACATCATGACCATGATCTTGTAAGATACAGGTTGTTATTGTCGATATAAAGAAAGACATCTCTCTTAATATTATGCTTGACATATTGTGTATCTGCCGATCGCACATATCGTGTATTTCAAGGAAAAATGTATTTCACTGTAGAAATGTTTATAGGCTTTCATACGGCCCATGTGATTTTTTTTTTCCTATCAGGAGCTACTTTCACTTAGAAATAGAATGCCTTTTCAAGGATCCTTTTGCACATGACTGAGTGAATCAAACCTTAAGTTTTAAATATTTATTTCCAATGGTTCTACATTTAACTGTCATCTCATTTCAATTACTTTTTAATAGGTTTCGATTATCTTATTTTAGAAGTAATTATTTCTCTTTATCTGCAACTTTCGCACATCCGACTCAGGCGACGGCGTGCGAACTTCGCACATTCCGCTGAAACGCAGAAACCCGCCGAAACCGATCGATAAATCGCGAACTGCTGCATTAAAATGAACAATTTTCTCGCGAATTTGTTCCTCTCACATATAGCTTGAATTTGATGTCGTGATTAACTATCAAGCAATTTTTTTTCTATCACTGTTCTGTGTGCAAAAGTCACACCTTTACAATAATTTAGCTACTATAATCATTTGAAAGAACAAGGATCACAGATTTGTTGTACAATTCACATCAAAGAAAAGCTTGGCATCTGTTCTTCAACTTTACACTAGTTATGTCTAACTTAACAGATATGAATGTGACACTGCACCTCAAAACAAACAAAAAGTCGCTAGACATGAATTTTTAGTTAAGATCATATTCTGAAAGAGCAGACTTTAAGCTTTAAAATGATGTATAACTCAAATCAAATGGACTCTCCTAACCTATCTAGATATTGGAAAGAAAGCACAAACTCAGGAAAAGTGTGAACTGAGAAAAGAGGCTCTGAAGTACAGTGTCTATTCAAGCGCTTAATCTTAACCAAACCGGTTGGCTGTGCGATGAATGGGACAAAAAACAGGAAGTAAACCACCAGAGTAACAACAATGAAGGGATTATTAGATTAAACTGAAAATAAGCATGCCTCATTAACATATTCTGTCCATAATTAATGCCCACTTTCAAAGCAGCAGCGCTATCTTTTCAAAAGTTATTAGAATTGAAAGTGAAGGGTGTGGACGAGGTTTTTCAGAAATGAAAAAGGGATTCTAAAGACACACCTAATCACACTATTCTACAAAAAAATGTTCGAGATAAACTGCTAAAAAAACACACTTTCCTGCCCGTTTTTTGAAACCAAATTTTAGCATAATGTAAAAAAAAAAAGGCCCGCTCTTTCAGAAAATATGAAAAAGTCAAGTTCGGCTAGGTTGACCCATTTCACTTATTTTCAGTCCTCACGCAAAATCAGTGTGTGCGACTTTATGTTCGTTTTGAGGTGCACGGTCACAAATAAAAGTAACACATATTTGAAATACAGACTGTTTTCTCAAAGCAAGACAACATTTGTGTCTCAGAAAAATGTGGCACACAGGGTTTCCACCATAGCATATAAATGCATAAATAAATAAAGATATATATATATATATATATATATATATATATATATATATCTGTACATACATAAATATACTGTATGATTGTATACATGTACATATATATATATATATATATATATATACCCTATGTGACCGTGCACCACAAAACGAACAAAAGGTCGCACACACTGATTTTAATCCGATGTTGACTTTTGCATATTTTCTGAAAGGTCAATTCTTATTCTACATTATGCTAAAATTTGGGATCATAAAACAGTCAGGAAAGTGTGCGTTCTAGCCGTTTTTCTGGAGCATTATTTGGCAGAATATAGTGTGATTGAGTGTGCCTTTAGGATATCGCTACTGCTTTGAAAGTTGGCATTGATTAAGAGCTTCTTCTTCTCTTGGTTGTCTCTCGAAGTCCGAGGAAGACTAGGTGTTGCGCCCTCGTTGATGTGTTCGCATGTGACTGCGTAGTCCAAAGCTGGAGGCACACACGCGGTTACAGGTGGGACATGGGATGCCAGACGGTGGGACACAGGTAGATGCAGCTTGATGCCGTCTCTCCAGAGCAGCTGTAAGGCGTTGGCGGCGGTTAACTTCAAAGGCAGTTACAGCCTTCTTTGTTAAGGCTCGCCATCGATATCTGTCTACAGCAGCTGTCTCAAGTTCACGGGGTTGTAAATGCGCCCATTTGAGGTTGGCTTTAAGATTGTCTTTATAACGTTTCTTGGGACGGCCTTGATTGCGATTGCCCTGTGACAGCTCCCTATAGAGGAACTGACGAGGGATTCTTGACTCTTCCATGCGGATGACATGACCGGACCATCGGAGTTGAGCTTGGAGGATTTTGGCTTCAATGCTTGATGCCCTGGCTCTGTCCAAGACCTCTTGGTTTGTGATGCGATCTTGCCATCGAATATGCATAATGGACCGCAGAGAGCGCATGTGGAACTGTTCCAGCTTTTGGGTATGCCTGCGGTACAGGGTCCATGTTTCGCAGCCGAAGAGCAGGGATGACAGGACAACTGCATTGTACACCTTGAGTTTGGTTGAAAGGCGAACGTTTTTGTGTTGTAGGACTTTCGTGCGTAGTCTTCCAAGTGCCAAGCTGGCCATCTGTATTCTTGCTGCTATTTCATTGTCAAGAGTACCGTCACTGGAGAGCGTACTGCCCAGGTATTTGAAGCTTTTGACATTTTTAAGCTGTATGCCATTAACAGTGATGCTTGGCTGGCAGGGTGCACTGTTGGGTGCTGGCTGGAGGAGGACTTCTGTCTTTCTGAGGCTGATTGTAAGGCCAAACATCTTCGACGCTTCAGAGAACTTGTTGACGATCAACTGTAGGTGGTTCTCTCCATGTGCCATCAGAGCACAATCATCTGCGAACAGAGCTTCAAGAATGAGCCTTTCCAACACCTTTGTCTTTGCTGCAAGGCGTCGCAGATCAAACAACGACCCATCTAATCTGTACCTGATGTAGATGCCAAGGTCAAGGTCTCTGACAGCGTGGAACAGGACTTGTGCGAAGTAGAGGTTGAACAACACGGGGGCGAGCACACAACCTTGCTTTACACCATTGGAGATGGCAAATTTTTCGGAAGGTTCACCATTTGACAGAACCTGACCAGTCATATTTTCATGGAACAGTCTAATGAGTGTCGTGAACTTTGCTGGACAGCCAAGTTTTCTAAGAATTGTCCAGAGTGCTTCCCTGTTGACACTGTCGAATGCCTTTGTTAAATCTATGAAGACAGCATAGAGGTTCATGTTCTGCTCAATGCACTTTTCCTGGACCTGTCTCATAACAAAGACCATGTCGACTATACTACGATTGCGTCGAAAACCACACTGAGTCTCAGGGAGGTTTTTCTCTGCAACTGTGGAGATCAGCCTATTCAGAATGACACGGGCAAGAATTTTTCCAGCAATGGACAAGAGGGATAAGCCTCTGTAGTTTCCACAGTCTGCTCTTGAGCCTTTGTTTTTGAATAAGGCAACTATAGTGGCATCACGGAAGTCAGCTGGCATTTTTTCTTCATTCCAGATACTGGTAAGAACATCGTAGAATGCCTCAAAGGCCTGGTCACTGAGTGCCTTGTACACCTCTGCAGGAATACCATCCTGGCCAGATGCCTTTCCTGGGTTCATCTGTTTGATGGCTTTCTTGACTTCGGCTATGGATGGGGGAACATCAAGTTCCTCTTTCACTGTTTGCTGTGGGACCTGATCAAGTGCGGCTTGTTCAACTGCAGACGAGTGATTCAGGAGTTGACTGAAGTGTTTCTTCCATCTCTCATTTATGCCAGCCCTGTCCCTGATCAAGGTGGTTCCATCTGCTGACAGCAATGGACAGGAGCCTGATTTTACAGGGCCAAAGACTGCTTTGATGGAGCTGAAGAACTCTTTAGATTGGTTCGAGTCAGCAAAATTCTGGACCTCTTCAGCTTTTTTCTCCCACCATTGATCTTGCATTTTGCGCAGTTTTTGTTGGGCCTTTTTTTTTGTAACGACTTGAATCTGTTCCTCTTAGAGATGGAGTCAATGTTGTTCTGCCATTCCATGAAAGCCTTGTTCTTTTCTGCAAGCAGCTCATCGATGGCAGCATTGTTCTCATCAAACCATTCCTTGTGGTGTCGCTTCTTGAGTCCAAGCTCTAGCTTGGCAACGTCGGTCAGCACTTCTTTCAACTGGTTCCACTTTTGCATTGGGTGTCCAGTCAATGGTCCGGTGGAAGACAGCTTTTCATTGAGCCTAGATTGGAAATTCTGCAGGACGAAAGGATGCTTGAGTCTGGCTGTGTTGAAGGCAGTACGAACAAGCTTTGGTCTTCTATGGTGATGTGGAGCGATGTGCAAGTTCATGGTGGTGCGGACAAGCCTGTGATCTGTCCAGCATTCAGCTCCTCGCATGACCCTGGTAACGCAGACGTCCCGGAGATCTCTCTGTCGAACAATGATATAGTCCATAAGGTGCCATTGTTTTGATCTGGGATGCATCCAGGTAGTCTTGTACTTGTTTGTCAATCTGAACACTGTGTTTGTAATGACGAGGTCAAACTCAGCACACTTACTCAACAGCAGGAGGCCGTTGTTGTTCATCTTGCCAACACCATGTCTACCAAGAACCCTGTCCCATCGACCATGGTCGCTGCCTACTCGAGCGTTGAAGCTCCTAGAAGGATGATTTTGTCAGTGGCCGGGATCGTATTGAGTATGGAACTGAGGTCGGCATAAAACTCTTCGATTGCTTCCTCTGAACTTGTTAGGGTTGGAGCATATGCACTAATGATTGTTGCATGTCGCTTATGACTGAGGGGTAGGCGTAATGTCATAAGCCGTTCACTGATACCGGTGGGTAGGTCTGAAATTTGTCTCATCAGACTGGTCTTTATAGCCAGGCCAACTCCATGGATCCTGTTTTCTTTTTTGGGCTTTGCCTTTCCAGAAAAAGGTGTAGCCAGTGGTAGGTTCTGTGAGTGAGCCTTCCTCTGCAATCCGAGTTTCACTAAGGACAGCAATATCAATGTTGTAGCGTGACAACTCTTTGGCAACTAGGGCTGTTCTCCGTTGCGGCCTTGCTGCATCATCTCTGTCCATGAGGGTACGGACATTCCATGCTCCCAAAAGCAGTTTTGTTTTACTTTCTGTTTGTTTCCTTATATGATTTCGACCGCTGAGTTGGATGATCCTGTCAGCCGCGGTAAACTGACCAGATGCAGTAGGGCAGGCAATGTTTAGGCCACCTTTTCTAGGCCCCTCCCTTACTAGGGTGAGCAGTGCTATCCTAAAGAGGGCTGCTCAGTCGCCCTGGATGCTGCCTAACTTCTCTGCTGCCCTGGGTACATAGAAGAGCGACCACTTGTCCAGAACCGCCTACGTGTGGGATTGCGACTACAACTGCCAGTGGTCACCTCCACCTGTTGCTTCACCGCTCCTCCATCGCTGCAGGACTTTTACAGAAGTTGGGTTACGTGATAGGTAGAGAGCACAACGTAACCTGTGCGTGAATGGGTTTTAAGTGGGAGAACTGTTGCACTGGAGCAAACCCACTCTCTCGGCCTCAGAAGTCAGGTTCCAGTGGCACGAATATACCGTTACGTCTGGGGGCTTCGTTGGCTGCAGTGGATGGCCAGGTCTTCTTTCGTGCTCTGACATGCCCTTCGCACTCCACAGTGCTTTTGCTGAGTCGCCTTCACAGCCGTTGAAACACAAGATTTCTTCCGCCTGGTCCGCCGAAACAGGCTTGGTTAGTTGGTTCAGGTGAGCAAAGTCCCTAGGTAAATGGCCTGCCAAGGCTAACGAGTTCCACCTGCCCGGGTTTTGAAGTCAGAGGTTTCCTTCTCCTGAGGTAGATTTTCAACCAAGGTGTTCAGGGTTGAGGGTTCCACCAGCCCATAGTGGCATGTTTTTTTATCGGGGTTGTCTCCCCTAGATCCGCCATGTTCAGCCGTGGTAGGGGCGCCTCGTACAGGCACATGGTCGGTCTTCACCATGAGGGAAGCTGGTGTTTTTTGGGACTAGGTCCCATGTATTGCGCTACTCATGGTGCTGGATATGGGGAGACCAGTCTAGGACGCCCAGGGGGCAGAGGGGGCCACCTAGTAAAGGTACTACTCCTCCAGTGATCCTAACCCCCTTGGTACAAAGGTGTGCGCGAATAAATACTTCTCGTCCATTTAAACATGTTAAACCCATGGACAAACACGTCAAATTTCGGCGGTCGATGTCAAAAGGTAATAGTGTCATTCTTTGGTTTTGGATATCATCTAAGATTATCCTGTTGGTTGTGATTTTTGTTAGGGAGAAAAACATTCTTAATTTTTAAAGTCCCGTACATTTCGATAAAAACGTGCATTGATGACTACATTAAATTTGATTCTTCCAAATAATGTATTATAACGAAACTGACAATTTTTTCTAAGTGATGGTGGTAATTAGAGAAAGGGAAAATAAAACAACTTTGATAAACGGAATAGCGTAAAAAGGTACAAGCCGAGACTGGTAAATTATACATAAAATATATATGACGTGCATCACAAAACCAACAAAAAATCACATCCTTGGATTTTCCCCTGATGACTCAAAAGAGGTGAAATAGTTCAACCAAGTCAAAATTGAGTTTACATTTACTATGGACAGAATGTTTTAACAGAGCATGCTCAGTTCCAGCTTAATCTGAAATTCCTCCACTGTTGCTACGATGGTTTACATCCTCCCTTTTGTCCCATTCATCGCACAGACAGCACGGCTTGGTAAAGATTAAGCTCTGGAATAGACCGTATAGGCCTACTTAGGAGCCGTTTGCTTTTTTTTTTCTCAGTTCACACTTTTCCATGGTGTGTGTTTTTTTTTTTCCCCAAAATTTAGATAGGTTAGGAGAGTCCGTATAAATTGAGTAATATACAGTATCATTAAAAGCTTTGAGTCTGCTCTTTCGGAATCTGTCTAAAAAAATCATGTTTTTGTGGTGCAGGGTATATATATATATATATATATGTATATATGTATATATATACAATCAAGCCATCATGTTTAAAGTACTGCAAACGATGATTAGTATATTTTGAAGGTATGGTACACAAACTGAACCTATTTTCTAGTTTTGAACCATACCAAACACGTTTCTGTCGATGAGATGCTCATTTAGATTGCATTTTTATGTTGACGTAATTGATTAATTTCAGCAAAGGTAATACAGTGCATTTCAGAAGATTTATGTTTTTATCACATCACAATTATCATATGGCACTGTATGATAGTGTACTTATTATATTATGGCACATTATGCCCCTTTATAGATAAATGTTGTAATGTCTTTTCCTTGTAGATCATGATAAAGGAAATGACAGGCCGAAAACGTGATCAGAGAAAAGTAGAGAGCAGTGTCCGCCTCAAATGCGCTTTAGACCGTATTACAATCATAGTCATACCGTCATCCAAATATATGAGACATTACAATTTCTCTCCCGTTCTAATTATCTGTTGAATGGAAAAATATGTCATCGAAAATGCGTGAAATTTGTTCACGGTGTTTAGTTTATTCAATTATAGTACGTGCATTGTTTACAACCGAGGGTTTAATTTTTTATTTTCCTATTGTTTCTAACTGGCTGTCCCAGTAAAATATCTATCTAATCTTCAGGATATGATACACGACGAACGAAATACAAACTTCTAAATAATGTAAAAACATTAATAGACATAATTCAGTCTGATTAAGACTACATTTCACAATTGATGAGATAACATCAAAGCACCAAAGAACGACATTTACCTGTGTGCCTTCCTTCCTTGATAGTCAGCGAGCAACTCTCTTAACGGTTTTCCGCCGATAGTTATGCCCTCTACCTGTAGCATTATGAACAAAAACACAATAGATCTTTTGAGTTTCCCGTAGCAATTCAAAACAATTTTTATTTTGCTCTTAATGATTTTTTTTTGAAAAAAATCAACAACTAAGCAACACAGTTTAGCAATGACACTTTGCGTTAATGCTAATAAGAAATGATAAATGAAATTTACTGAAATAAAATAAATAAATCGGTAAAAATACCTTTATATTTCGAAACATATTCTCCTAGTTAACACAGGCTTCAATGGATTATGGACGAATGACAGGAAGCCAACTCCATGTGATTATGATGTCAAGGTTTGTAAGATTTAACATGGTTCAATATTATCGTTGCAACGAAATTCTCGGGATTTCCTACCGTTTTATAAAAGTTTCGTTATTACTGAGCTGTAAAGTATATAATGAAGAGATCATAGATTATGATTTGGGAAACTGAATTTGTCTTTTGTTGTAATGCAAATTCCGGCATAAACTTGTTCGACGTAGTGAAGTACACCAGCTCCACTACTATTTCAGACAATAACATGGAACTACTATCAAATTGCATCGACCTGAACAGACGGATATCGGAAAATACAAAAATTAATCTTGTGTAATAAATGTTAATGTTTAGCTAAAAGGTTACTCAGTACGTGCATTATTAATCGATAAACACAATATACTATGTGTAATACTTGCTTTATTGCGTGTGTCATGTGAGTCCATAGTCGCGAAAAATATGTCAGGCAGGTTCTGGAAGTTGAGATTGGCACGTTCGAGAACAGGCAGACGACAAAGAAATTCAGCCAGGTTTGCTGATGCTGCTGGCATTGATTCCCAACTTTGGTGTGACAGCATTTTAAGCTCGCGGATCTGCAAAAGGAGGAAAATAACAACAAACACGTAGATGCCTGAGGATGTGAATCTTTTAAGAATCAATATCATATAATCAAAAATGCTTGCCTAAAAAACACATACACAAGAGGTAATGATATCAATGATATAACAGTCTAGTGCCGAGTGAAAGGAAATTTTTATTCTCCTGTTTTTGGTTTCTTTTCACTATACAATTCAACGGTTGCTCAATATTTGTGTTAAATTAAAAGGGGAAAAGGAACCAAAGAGAGGAAAGGCAGCATGCAGATATTTATATATTATATATATATATATATATATATATATATATATATATATATATATATATATATATATATATATATAATGGAAAGTCCTTTCCGTAACCAATTTAAGAATACCTCGCGACATGGCTAATCTTTATACAGACTCCAACCCAAATAATTTCTGTAACTACATCCTCCCACCTTGTCCACGTCGAACCTCTTTTAAAAAGAAAAGAAAAACAAACCAAACAGCGAAAAAAAAAAACACACACACACACAAAGAAATAAATGTTCAATTCGTCAAGACAACAAGACAGGAAAAAAGACAAATTTCGTATAACATGGGTCGTGCGAAACGTGCATCCCCAAAAAAATGGTAACCTTTCACGAGAAACATACTTTCTTTACCTTTTAGAGTAACGAATTTGATATAAATGATATTCACAAATCCTTCAGCGCAACTGTGAACTTGTAAAATAAGATCCCATTTTCTCCTCATGCAAAGGCCCACCTAATCAGATGAAGATGATTACGCTAGTAACATCATATCTAAAAATTGTCCCTTTTCTCCCTCTGAGTGCCCCGTTCTCTTGATTTGTTTTTCTGATGATCTCGCTTTCTTCTTGATGAGTACCTCTTTTCTCCTGTTAGCAATGTCATTTCTCCAATTAAAGCCTCCTTCCTATTTTCTAGGTGTTCTTCCCTTTCAATTAATATTCCCTGTCACTTTCTAATAAATACAATTTTCATCACATATTCTCTAATAATCATAATTGCCAGTTCTCTATGTACCATTTCTTCACGGAAAGGGCTCCTGGTAGCATTAATAAATTTTGTTCGCTCCTTTACAAGTGACTTATTGTATGATGTTTAGAGAATAAGGTTAACTGCTTTCTTGCATTATCCACAACTTATCGATTTTGTTAAGGTGAATGTAAAAATACGTCATATGACTGTGCTAAAATGAAAAAAAAAAATATCTTAGTGGAAAAATTAGCGAAGAACCATCGGGATACCAACCCGAGACCTATGGATTTCTAGCCCGTTGATCTACCGATTGAGCTACAGAAAGCCCTAGTTCGTTCCAGAAACCCTTAACCCGTTTAGGACGTGTCCCGAGTATACTCGGGCTGACGTTTTCCAGGCTGTGAACTGGTCCCGAGTATACTCGGGCTGAGAGAGTGAAATGAACACGCATTTTTAAACTTAGAATTTCACCAACAATACGATGCCTATGTTGAAAATGATTTATATTTTGTGGGACTACATACATCAAAGTTGCCATCTGTGAACATTTTGTGATGATTGGTCATATCTTATGTCTATAAACAAGCAAAATATTGACAAACATGAGCGCAATTTTCACGACATTCAGACCTTCGCAACGGTCGGGAAACTGACCAATGACGAGCGACCAGCCGCACGCTCTGGCGATCTCATTTGCATCGGTATGCAAATTGTCACACTCAAGTGAAAAGCGTGCGTGCGGCGGTCAAGACCGTTGCGTGCACGCACCTACCTTATTAGCACACATTTACATGATAAAGTATTGTAGCATACTACTTCGTGTTATATCAGTAATGCAATGTCGTACTTATGGATTTTCTATGAAAGCCATCTCGGCATGGCAACCTGCTTACCATTATCGGCATGAAATGTTGGCCTTCTTCTTCCGCTGGCGAGTCCTGGGATTTACCAAAACTCGGCGAATTGAATAAATTCAAAAGTAAATCTTTTGCGTGTTCCTGCATGCATGTGATGTGTGTGAATGTTTTTGTGTCTGTTTGTTATCATGACAGCGATGTTACTTGTAGTTGTTTGAAGAGTTTTACCATCATGAATAATATTCTGATTATGTTATAAAATCGTTAAAAAAAAAGAAACCACTTGGCCAAGAACAAACCGAGTAGGGGATGTACTGCATACATACAACGCAGTCGATTGTGCTACTTCATCGAAGTCGTAAATTCATCATGGCGTAACACTGCGTCACATAAGTGCACGTGTTATGAGCGAGAATATTTTAAATAAACCAGCTGGCAAGAGTATCAGGTTACATTGCATATTTATGAATAGACAGGATGCAGATACAAAAACACTCCTAGATAGACCCTCTCGTAAACGCAACCTAAAAGGGCAGGGGATTATGAGCATGATAGAGAAGGTCAAAGGTCGATTACTGACAGTCTTTTCGTTTCTGTACCGGTCCATATAGAATGGATGTTAGCGATGTGCTTCGTATGTATATGTAACCATAACTTTATGGTTGTTGGGAATTGAATGTGCGAGTTCTCATGTGCATGTTCCAAACATTAATTTATTATAGAAATTAAAGTACAACAACGAAATGCGCTGCAATAAAGCGAATAAAGAAGACACATGGCACAAGTTTTCTCTCATACGTTTATAGCATTTGCGAGAAATTGTCTATGAAAAAAAAAAGATCGGTATTTGGACTTTGCAGCAGTTCAAAAAAGTATATTAGATAAAATTATATCCCATATTACGTTCATAGTGACAGTGGTGATTTCGACTGTTTAGTCTATATTTCTATTTTTTGTATGAATTCTTTATAATATGCTTATTTTCGGATGCAGTCGCTATATAAATTATCTAAACGTTTAGAAATCTGGGTTTTTAGTCCATTTCTTTCGTAAGTTCATAAGTCAAAATGATTTTGCTATCATTGAGTTGCAAGGATTTCAGCCAAACGCCACTGGTTGTACAATCCATTTTCAGTCAATCGGATATGACAACTCATGCCGAAAAAAAAAAAATATTTTTCATTCAAATTACACTGTAGTAGAAAACGCTACAAATTTGCGAAGCGGTCATTCAATTCTGCGAAAGACGGAGATGTGATTATGGAGCGCTTCAATTGTAGCACTCGACTTTTTGGGAGTAAGGTATTTCGAGCAATAAAAGTACGAAATGCTCTTCTCTTTATTTGATGTAATTAATGTTTTAATGCTATCACCAAAGTGGTTTAAGCTCTTATTGTGCATGTGTCTTCTCTCTATCTACCTCTGCATTTCGGTACATACTTTCAATCGAATTAAAGACTTTATGAGATCGCGTTGCAGCATTTTCGAGCAAATGCTCGTTTGCTTTATGCATTATGCACATTGAATGAGAAAAGTACTTTATTTTCCGTCTTTTATCGGGAGATGATTGGTATACACAATGAAATAAATATTTATTTACACTCTTGACAGAAGAGAAGATCATTTCAGGGGAATTAGTCCTCTGCTATGAGAGATCGAAGAATGTCGGGAGAAATGGTGTAATTTCAACAA
This sequence comes from Diadema setosum, assembly GCF_964275005.1. Lineage (NCBI taxonomy): Eukaryota > Metazoa > Echinodermata > Echinoidea > Diadematoida > Diadematidae > Diadema > Diadema setosum. The sequence goes on from NC_092701.1 coordinate 909,214, forward strand.
ACATTATTGTCTTTTCCTTATTTTTTGAAGTGATGTAACGATGTTAGGCCTTCAAGCCTGTGTGGCATGTGCTCGCCATTCTTCCATGGTCATGACGACTTCTTCAGCTTCCAGGTGGCCAACCTTTTGTTGCTAAATTGAATGAACTTTTCCGACGAACTCGGAAATGCTACCTGCGACTCTGTTTGAAAAAAAAAAAACAAAAAAAAAACTCTCTCACATAGAGACGAATGTGAGTTCTCGATTGGCATTCTAAATTGAAGTGTGTTCATGCTACATTTTTGAAGTGATAGGATATAGCGAAAGGAAAACATAGCTGAATGATCATCTTCATGGAACTATATTTTTTGTTACCGATTATGAATTACCTAACTATGAATTGAAAGACAAACATACGCAAAAAACGACTGCAAAATCTTCGCATAATGCACCATTTTGTAAACTCAAGTTTGCCATTTTGCTTTTCCTTTATGATACATTATTTGCTTCGATTAGTGCTCCTTCATTCTATCTCATTACATTTCATCACTTTCCTTTCCAGCTATCCACTACATTCCCGTCTACAAACGTATAGATTGGTTATTATCATTGATGGTGGCGGTCACTTCTCCAATATATTTTGCCCGTTATATATATATATATATATATATATATATATATATATATATATATATATATCTAAAAAGATATTACCATAACACAGACAGGCAAACCCAGCCGTGTGTAACATTACATTTCGATTACAAACGTGTGATCGGATTACCATCCACCAAACAAAATTTAGAAGACCACCATATTTCTCCCCCCCCCCCTTTCCATCTCTCTCCCTCTCTTTCCCGTAATCCAATTCTTCATTATCATCTACAAATGTGTGGATTGAATATTATCATTGATGGTGACGATCACTTCTCGAAGATATTATAGGCAAACCAAGCTGTGTATAATATTACATTTCGTTTGCAAAAGAGTGTTCGGATTACATCCATCAAACATAATTTAGAAGACCAGCCTATTTTTTTTTTCTCTCTATCTCTCAATCTTTCTTCTTATCGCATAGACTCCAATGTTTCGCCTGAAGACCGGAAGACCTCATAAATGTTATATCAAATATACATTTTCATCAAAACAATCAGCTTTCCTGTTTGTGATTACTTCTTATCATATGATGAATAACTTATGTCTTATCACTTTGTGATTCGTAATGAGCAATATCTTCCCCGCAGTACGATAGAGTTATAAGTCAATCGTAAGATTGCACTAGTAAAATTGGCAGCATTTAAAACCCAACAGTAAAATCACAAATGCGCTCGTTGATATCTTTTATTTATCCCAGGGAAACCTAAGTTATATCTGTAGGCAGTCATGATGGATAATTTCAGAAAGTAAACTTCTTTATACACGCAAACTTCAGTGTGGATGGCAGGTACCGCAAGAGCATGGATTTTTCAGATTTAGTCATCATTAGTTGTCAAAAACAGCCAGAAAGATGCAGTGATTTATTTGAATATTGAAGATCCCATCAGGCTCTTGTCAATATTATGAAAAAAATAATTGCTGAAACAAAACCAAGAAACAAACTCAAATTAAAAATTGGTCTGCAAAACTCAACTTTGATGATGCTTGAAGTTTTTTTTTTTCTGTCATACTTATGAATGACAGCCTGATTATGCTATAAGATCGTTCAAAAAATCTACTTGGCCAACGAACCAAACAGAGGATTTACTGTATAATATTCATACAACGCAAGAGCCGATATTGTCACTATGGGGTCCTATATATTCATCATGGTAAAACACAGCCTAACATATGTGCGTGTTTTAGGCAAGAATACTTTGAATAGACCAGGTGGCCATAGAGTATCAGGTTATATTGTACCTTCTTGAATAGACAGGATGTTGATACAAAAACATTCCTAAGACGCACTCGTAGACGCCATCTGAAAAGTCGGGGATTATGAGCATAACAGAGAAGTTCAAAGGCCGATTACAGACAGTCTCTTTTTTCTGCACCGGTCCATAGAATGCATTATAGTGATGTGCTTCGTATGTATTACGTAACCGCTTTTACGGACCCCAATGATTTTATGGTTGTTGGGAAGCGAATGTGCAAGTTCTCATGTGGTTGTAACCAACATAACAAATTTGATATTATGTATAGAATTTAAACTTCGACAACGAAATACGCTGCAATAAAGCGAGTAAACAAGACATATGGCTTTTTTTCTCTCATACGCTTAGCATTCGCCAAAAAATTGTAGATATAATTATGATATTCGGTATTTGATGTTTGCAGCATTTCAAAGAAGCAGTCAAAATAAAATAATATCCCATATTTCGATGATACCGACGATGGTGATGTCGACTGTTTAGTCTTTTTAGTTCTAGTTCTGTATGAACTCCTCATAATATGCTAATATTCGGCTATAGTCGCTCTGTCAATTACTTATACATTTAGAAGTCTGAGGTGTTTTCAGTCCACTTCTTTCGTAAGTTCACGAGTCATTTTTTTTTTCGATCATTGAATTCAATCCATTTATAATCAGTCAAATATGACAACTTATACCGAAAAAACCCCGATTTTTCTTTTTTTTTCTTTGTAGAAAGCGCTCCAAATTTGCGAAGTGGTGATTCAATTTTGCGAGAGACGGAGATGTGATAACCACATCGCTTCAATCGCTTCAATTCATGTTTATCGATGTAATCAATTTTTTTTTCATGTTGCTATTGAAGTAATTTATGCACTTATCGTGCCTGTGTATTTTTTATGTCTACGTATATCTCTGCATTTAGGTATGCCTACATTCATTCATTCCATTAGACTTCGTGAAATCGCATTGAAGCATTTTCATATTCATAAACGATTGCAGCAAATGCTCGTTTCCTTTATACATTATGCTTATTGAATGAGATTGTTAGTACTTCATTTTTGTTTTTGTCTTTTATCGGGGGATGACTGGTATACACAATAAAAGAATATTGATTTACACTCATGACATAAGAGAAGATCATTTCAGCAAAATTAGCCGTCTGTTATGAGATATCAAAGAATGCCGGGAGAAATGTCGTTTATTTCAACAAAAATATCGTCTTTTCCTTATTTTCTGAAGTGATGTAATAATTTTAGGCCTTCAAGCCTGTGTGGCTTGTGCTTGCCATACTTCCATGATCATGTCGGCTTCTTCTACAGCTGCCGGATGGCCAACCTTTTTTGTTGCTAAATTGAATGAATTTCTCCGTCGAACTCGGGAATGCTCACCTGCGACCCTGTTTGAAAAGACGCTCTCTCATATTGAGACAAATTTGAATTCTCAATGGACATTCTAATTTGAATCGTGTTAAGGCTACGTAATTTGAAGTGATATGATATAGTGAAAGGAAACTGAGATTGAATGAACATCTTCATTGCGCGATCTTTTTTTTTTTTAGGCGATTTTGAATTACCTAACTGTGAAATTAGAAGACAAACGTACACACACACACAAATGACTGCAAAATCTTTGCATAATATTGAACCATTTTGAACACTCGAATATGCCGTTTTGCTCTTCCTTTGTAATACATTTGCCTCGATTAGTGCTGCTTCGATTTATCTCATTGCATCTCATTACTTTCCTTTCCAGCTATCTACTTCTTCATTCCCATCATCTACAATTAATCGTTTAGATTGAATATCCCCATTGATGGTGGCGATCACCTTTCCAAGATACTTTGCCCGTATTATTATATATAATCTCATAAGATATCACCATAACACAGATTATAGGCAAACCTAGCCGTGTGTAATATTTCATTTCGTTTGCAAAAGTGTGTTCAGATTACCGTCCATGGAACTAAATTTAGAAGACCAGCCTATCTTTTTTATCTCTTTATCTCTCAATCTTTCTTCTTATCGCATAGACTCCGATGTTTCGTTTGCAGACCGGAAGAGCTCATAAATGCTCCATCAACTGACTTGAATAGGTGTTATATATATATATATATATATATATATAGAGAGAGAGAGAGAGAGAGAGAGATAACAATAATCTATCCCGTTTGCTGATGATTATCATATCACTGTGTGACATTTAATTTCAAGTGATGTGCAGTGAACAATACCTTCCCGCCATTACGGTAGAGTTGTAAGGGAATCATGATTGCACACTATTTTCAACATAAAACCCGACAGTAAACTTACAAATGCGCTTGTTGATCTCCTTTATTCATCTCATGGAAACCTAAGTCATATAATTATGGTCGAAATCTGGAGGCAGTCATGATGGATAATTTCACAAAGCAAACGTCTTTATACAAAAATGCATGGAGTTCGCAGGTTTAGTCACCATTAGCTGTCAAAGATTGCAAGAAAGATGCAACGATTTATCTGAATATTGAACATCCCATCAGGCTCTTGTCAACATTATGAAAATTGTTGAAACAAAACCAAGAAACAAACTCAAATTTAAGATTGGTTTGAGAAAGTCAACTTCGATGTTAATTGAAGCTTTTTTTCTCTCTCTCATACTTATGAATGACAGCGTGATTATGTTATAAGATCGTTCAAAAAATCTACTCTGCCAACGAACGAAATGAGGATATACTATATAATAGTCATCATTTTCATGCAATGCAAGAGCCGATATTGCCACTATGGGGTCTTACAATTATATTCATCATGGTGAAACACAGCGTAACATGTGCGCGTGTTATAGGCAAGAACACTTTGAATAGACCAGGTGGCCAGAGTATCAGGTTACATTGTACCTCCTTGAATAGACAGGATGTTGATACAAAAACATTCCTAGACGCACTTGTAGACGCCATCTGAAAAGTCGGGGATTATGAGCATAATAGAGAAGTTCAAAGGCCGATTACAGACAGTCTCTTTATTCTGCACCGGTCCATAGAATGCATTATAATGATGTGCTTCGTATGTATTACGTAACCGCTTTTACGGACCCCAATGATTTTATGGTTGTTGGGATTCCAATGTGCAAGTTCTCATGTACTTGTTACGAACGTGTATTACAGAATTTAAACTTCGACAATGACATACGCTGCAATAAAGCGAGAAACAAGACATACGGCAGAAGTTGTCTTTTTTTTTTCTCTCTCTCTCATACGCTTAGAATTCACAAATAAAACTTATGATGTTCAGTATTTGATGTTTGCAGCATTTCAAAGAGGCAGTCAAAATAAAATTATATCCCATATTACGACGATACCGACAATGGTGATGTCGACTGTTTAGTCTTTTTTTTGGTTCTAGTTTTGTATGAATTCTTCATAATTCTTCATAATTTTCGGCTATAGTCGCTCTGTCAATTATTTATACGTTTAGAAGTCTGGGTTTTTCAGTCCATCTCTTTCGGAAGTTCACAAGTCAAATGATTTCGCGATCATTGAATTATAATGGTTTTAGCAACACACTACCGTTTTGTAGCTCAATCGATTTATAATCAGTAGAATATGGTAACTAATGCCTAAAAAAAAAAATAAACTTTTTTATGTAAATTTGTAGAAAGCACTCCAAATTTGCGAAGTGATGATTCAGTTTTGCGAGAGACGGAGATGTGATAACCCGTCGCTTCAATTGAACACTCTACTTTGTTTAGGAGCAAGGAATTTCGAGCAATAAAAAACATGAAATGTTCTTGTCCATCTCATATATTGATGTGATCAAAAATGTTTTCATGCTGCTATTGAAGTGGTTTATGCACTTATCGTGGCTGCGTATTTTTTATAATAATTGCATTATACATCTCTGTATTTAGGTAGACCTACTTGCATTCATTCCTTTAGACTTCATCGCATTGAAGCATTTTCATATTCATAAACGATTGCAGCAAATGCTCGTTTCCTTTATACATTATGCTTATTGAATGAGAATAGTACTTCATTTTCTGTCTTTTATCGGGCGATGACTGGTATACACAATAAAACAAAATAATACTGATTTACACTCATGACATAAGAGAAGATCATTTCAGCAAGATTAACCGTGTGTTATGAGAGATCGAAGAATGTCGGGAGAAATGTCGTTTATTTCAACAAACATATCATCTTTTCGTTATTTTCTGAAGTGATGTAATGATTTTAGACCTTCAAGCTTGTGTGACATGTGCTCGCCGTTCTCCCGTGGTCACGTCGTCTTCTTCTATCAGCTGCCGGGTGGTGAACCTTTTTGTTTCTAATATGAATGACCTTCTCCGACGAACTCGGAAATGCTCACCTGCGACCATGTCTGAAAAGACACTCTCTCACATTGATGCGAATCTGAATTCTCGATGGGAATTCTGATTTGAATTGTGCTAATGCTACATTTTTTGAAGTGATAGGACATAGTGAAAGGCAAACGAGGTTGAATGAACATCTTCATGGCGCTATCTTTTTTTCTTTTTTTTGTTGGCTATTTTGAATTCCGTAACTACGAAATTGGAAGGCAAACGTAAACAAAAAATGACCGCAAAATCTTTGCATAATGTTGTACCCTTTTGCCCTTTTTTGCCGTTTTGCTCTTCCTTTGTAATACATTTGTCTCAATTAGTGCTCCTTCATTTTATCTCATTACATCTCATCACTTTCCTTTCCAGCTATCCCCTTCTTCATTCCCATATATAAACGTGTAGATTGAATATTATAATTGATGGTGATGATCTCTTCTCCAAGATACTCTGCCCATAAAATGTATATATGTATATTTATATATATTATATATTTATATACATATGTATTATATAAAACGTAGAAAGATATTACCAAAACACAGGTTGTAGGCAAACCTCATCTTGTATAATTTTACATTACGTTTGAAAAATCTTTTCAGATTATCTACCGTCAATCAAACAAAATTTAGAAGACCAGCATATTTTTCTCTCCTTTTTTTCTTCTCATCGTATAGACTCCCCTGTTTCATCTGAAGAGCTCATACATGTTCTGTCAACTGGCTTAAACAGGACCGGTGTTTTATTCTTAGTTTTTTTTTTTTTTTCTATGTAAGAAGTAACGATACTCATTTAGGTTGGTGATTACTTTTTACAATAATTAAATATATGTCTTGTATCACTGTGTGAAATCTCATTTCACTTGATACATAGTGAATAATCATTATCTTCCCGACATTACGTCGAAGTTGTAAATGAATTGTAAGATCGCACAGAAAAATAGCAGCATCAAACCCCGATAATAAACTCACACATCCACTCGGTGATATCTTGTATGCATCCAATGAAAACCTATTATAGGTCGCAAGATCGAAATTTGTAGGTAGTCACGATTGATAATTTCAGGAAACAAACTTCTTTATACAGACTTCTTCAGGGGATGGTAGGTATCGCGCAAGCGTGGATTATGCATTTTTATTCGTCTCAAAGAAATTTAGAAAGATGCAAAGATTTGTTTGAATATTGAACATATTTCAGGCTCTTGTCAATTTTATGGGAATTACTGAAACAGAACCAATAAATAAACTCAAGTGGACGTTATTCTATTACGAAATTCGACTTTGATAAATCAGTATCACCAATTCTACTTGTAATATTACATCGTTGATGGTTTGCCTAGTGTTGAAATAGAGCCACGTGCTTCTGTTACAGACACGCGAGCTTTGTATTTGGATACAAGTAGCGGGGACAAACAAGGTGTAACAGATTTTCAAATGTTGTATACAATGAATAAACTTCCTTCTGTTTCCAAAATTCATTGACTAGCTATGGTAAGGAATTTTGTGAACAACAGGAAGTCAAGAGTGGGTTCGTGTGCTTTTGATATCGACACAATACGAGATTTACTTGGCGTGTCTTACAGTCGTGTAAATGGAAATACGCAAGCCTGTACACAATCCTCCGATCGATCGCTTTTCATTGAAAGACTTTGAAGGCTTGTGATCAACGGATTACAGTTTCCATAAAAGATTGCCTCCATGAATCAGTAAATTCAAGACAATTATGTAGTAGAAATTTGCGACACCCTCGACATAGCCTGGTGCCCAATAATAAAAGACGCTATTCATTTGAGTTGACGAGGGAACGTAAATAATGACGATCGTACAGTACGTGAAGTTCAAACCGCGCGCGCGAACCCTGATAGCGAAGGGAAGCGACATTATTATTCATGAGCGGTCGTTATTCATCCAATCAGAAAGCGGATTCCTACACCGCATACACGGCAATTTGATGATTGGGTAAAGCGGGACCGTAAGTCACACCCCCTTAGTAACCCTCGGTTCGGGCTCGATTTTGGAAAACCTGTCCGTCTGTGGGGGTGTTCGCTCGCCAAAGCAAACCGTCCTAAACGTCTCCCGATTGAGCTATAGAAAGCCCTGGTTCGTTCCAGAAACCCTTAATTCTCATTGCTCAAATGGTCAGAAGCCATAGCTGCGTGCATGCGTGTGGCACACACGCAAACAGAAGGAAAGTGACCTAGTTCATTGATCTTTTGTTCTTGCAACTGAATTCATGTTTTTTACTGTGTTTTGTGTGATTTGTCTTTTATTGTTAATGTTACATGAACGATCATGTATGCCTGACTGAAAACTTGTTGATTTTTGCATTTTTTTTTTTCTTGTTTTTGTGCCTTGGAGGAAAAAAAAAAACCCAAAGCTGTACACCCATACATGAAGCTTTCCTTTATATTGACTTACCAGATTGTTAGGCAATTAAATTTCCTTTTATATGGTATATGATTCCAAAAAAGTTAGTCAAACATTCTATAAGAAATATAAACTTGAAAAAGTGTTTACTTTCTTTTTTGCGGAGTGTAAATTGGTTTTGCAATATTTAAAGCATTTCCCTATTTCTGAGTAGCAATAGTTCAAAAATCTTTGAACGATGTAAACACTAAACAAAAAGAAAGTTCCCCCTAAAAACAAACCTTTGTAATGTATGAATCAGGAACCTATCAGGAAATCTGAGTACAGGATCATGTAGCTGTAATTCTCGACTACCTTTCATTTCAGTTGATGACAGTGCTCAAAGTTATCATATATCCTACTGCAGAATTTAAATTAAATTTTCTTTGTTTTTAATCTGCTCATTCAACCGTGAAAATACGTGAATTCTGTATAAAAACTGTTCAACACACGAATTCAATCTCAATTAATAGATATTATCACGAGAAACATGTCAAATCGGCAATTTTGGTAATTTTCACCCCGTGTCCACTGAACCATGAAATTTTGTGCAAAATTCACATGGTACGATAAGAAGCACATAAAATTGTACGTTGCATGCCTTTTAATCCTGGAAAATTAAAATTTTTTCCAACATCACCAAATCACAGTTGCAAAATTGAGCTTGTTAACTTCAAAATGTGACCACTTTGACTTTAAGTCATGCTCACTCAAGTGAGAACAAGTGATATCCACTTTTTTCACATGAAAGGTAGCCGAGAAATACAGCTACATGGTCCTGTATTCAGATTTCCTGAAAGGTTCCTGATTCAGAAATGACAGAGGTTTCTTTTAGGGGGAACTTACTTTTTGGATGCGAGTCTCTTCACTTTGTCTTCCTCTACAAATTAAATTTGTTAAGATCGCAACGTCCGATATTGTTACAATGTTACAATAACAATGTCGGAATTTCGGAGCTTGGGTATTTGTTCCATGTTCATCGTGTTACTGCCGGCAGCTAGGGACAGCCTGGTGGTAGTGTCGCTGCCCGAAAAGCAGTAGATGACAGGTTCGAGTCCCACTGGTTCCTTTTTTCCGACATGTTTGTTAATTTACAGATCAGCAGTTGCGATCATAACAAATTTAATTTGTAAAGGGAGACAAAGTGAAGAAACTCCCATCTGAACCTTCACCCCTGTGAATGATATCTTTCTTTCCTTCAACTTTAATATTTTTTGTTTAGTATTTATTCATAATTGAGTTCGCAAAATTTTCAAGTCTAATGGAAAATGTTTTTTTTTTTCACAAACAGATATGGAATTAGTCATGGCCACTCCATATATTTAGATAGATTTGAACTACACATTTGAAATAAGATAAACCCTAAAAAGAAGCATGAACTGGCTGCCCTTCATGAGTTCTCAAGACTTATTAACATTATGGAGGATTTCAATTCATTCAGCGAATAAAATCATTGCGGTATGATAAAAAAAAAAGGTATTTAGCAATCGAAACAATACACCACGACCACTACAATTTATGATTCACTACGTATCGCGACGTATCGGTCCATAAATTTTCAGCTAAAAACACCCTGAAAATAGCATTGATTGCTATTGAATTAGCTCTAGTGGGAGATCTTGGCCTAATCTATACCTGAATAATGGTTGGCTTACCGCTTTTACGAATTAATCCGGAAAAAAAAGTTTCTCATGCACAAGTCTCTAAGCTTTCAAAAACACGGCGCACTTCCATTCAGGGGCTGCTGTGAACCAGGCTGTGAACGTAGTGTTGATGCTATCAGCTGTGCGTAAGCGTCCCCATACCACGGCGCGCAACTAGCAGCTGAAATGAACGTCGCTGTGAGTAACGTCCTTGTTACGGCACATTTTGGTAAATGTGCAGTTACAAAAATGTGTCGTGACATGTTACGACACATTTTGGTAACTGCACATTTTGGCAAATTTACCAAAATGTGCAGGACATTGACGGCACATTTTGGTAACTTTCTGCTACTCCACAATCATCACAAAAACAAATTAAAACTGTATTGCAACCTATGACCCAGTATTATGAAAGTGCCATGGCAGCACAGGGTCTCAATACATTGACATATCTATGCCAGAAAAATGCCCTAACCCCCCCCCCCCCACAAAATTACTAGCACTGAACACTTGTGCTGCATTGAACAATTATTGGTCACTTTAAATGAATTCTTACTCGGAATGCTAAATCTTCTACCAATGCACTTGACCTACAATTACAACATTTTGGACCCTATATACCCCTAAGAGTGATCCTCACCAAGTCTGATTGTCTGAAATCCGCCCACTGGTTCTGAAGAAGATGAAAATGTATTCACCCCCCCCCCACCCCCCTCCCCTCTTTCCCGGTCTCTAAGGTTGATACCGTGGGTATTCCCATAAACAAATTAATTCTTCAGCTGTAAAGATATCCACGTACAACATATCTTGCGTGTAATGCTTTTTGGCCTGGAACACAAATTTCGACGTATTTCCCGGGGGGGGGGGGGGGAGGGGGATCCCCATGGGGGCAATATGCCCAACAGGAACAACCTTATTACCCATCCTCCTACAGATGATCGCCCCTAAAAACAAAAAGTGATCAAAATGTAAGCTAAAAAGTGTATTGTCTACCTTTACTGCAGGAACGTATCACATTACTTCCTTGACCAAATCAACTCTCAAGCCAATCCATGGATGTTCAGTTCACATTTTGGTAACAAATTTCTTTTACCAAAATGTGCAATTTACCAAAATGTGCCGTGAGAATCCTGCCTCAGGATGTGGGCGCAGTGGCATATGCACCCATCCTTAAAAACCTCACCGTGACTTTTAACACGGCTTGTTTTCATGGATGTAGCCATGTTTACAAGTTTTGCGTCGGAATTTCAGTGACTATATAAAACTGATTACCCCCAAAAATGTGCTTCGAGGACGGGCGACAATTTGTACCGTCAGCCCTGAGCACAAATTGTCGCCATAAAACTATTTACGTTTGGGCGACAATCTGTGCCGTTAGCTCCATGCACAATGTGACGCCTGTTTCAGGGGATGACAATTTGAGCCGGGGTGACAATTTGTCTAAATTTGTCTTCCTTTTCGTTGTTTAACATATTATGAAACAGGCATGGTGGTACCTTCGAAAACTGTAATTCCCTAAAGCTACTACAGAAATCGGAACATATCACACTAAAACTGGATAAATTTTGCCAAACAATAATCCTCAAAGTAACATCTTTCATGTGCAATGTCGCATGAAGAGTTTATAGGCCTACAAATTTTAGCTCGGTCGATGCGTGCCAGCAGTGTTGTTTCCTACTAATGGCATCTCTGCATGAAATCAGATCGGAATCCGTTTTCCGATTTTGGCAAGGAAGCACTCTCTGAAAATGCTATGTTTTTCATGTTATTACTTATGAATACATAAATATATATATGTTGAAAAACGAATGTTTCATACCAGATCTTGGGAGTTTATCCTTCGAAAAATTGAAACAGTTTGAAATTGCAAGTAAATTTGACATTATCATTAGATTCCAGGCCTCATCCACGAATCGAAAACTGCAGTAGTATCTGCAGATTAGAATTAAACATAAAGGTTGACCAAACAGTCATCTATATTAAGTGTAGAAAATGGGAGTTTTTGAAAGTGCTCTCATTTCACAATTGCTTATTCCAGTGGCGTTTTTTTTTTTTTAACCAAACATTATCAATAGCAGAATTGTTGCGACTTTTTACTTTTGATTTTTCGCCATACTCAGTTTTTTTGCACATTCCAAGATCACCCAGTCATAGCAAGTTAGGTGTTATTTTAACGATAATTAATCAGGCCTTCTCATGATGCCATATTTAATGATATGCCAGGATAATAGATATATGCTACATCAAACTTTTATTGCAGGACTTATAGCAAACTGACGATGTGGGACAATTACGACACTCACGTGAACAATTGTGATTGTTCATGGCACTGCAGTGCTGTGACTAATTTTGCCACATTCTTTTCTGCCCTCGAGGGGAACAGTGAATTCGTTAACTTTCTGGAGGAATATATAACCAACCATGATAATGGGAACACAAAAACTGGATTGTGTTAAAACAGACTGCGAAAAACAAGAACCCACTCATTAGAGTCAGTAAATAATTTTTGGCATTTCTAAAGATTACTGTCGCTTGTTCTTTGTCTTTCCCTGTCTGTCATCTCCCTTCCGTCAGTTTGATAGTTTCATCTTCTGTTATTTAGAGTTACACTAATTATGCAGAAGGAAGGAAATGCTTATGGAGCTTTTTGAAATTATGGGCATCCGGTTACCATGTTAACCATGCACAATATCATAACTTACAATGAATCCCAATGTATTGCTGACATCTCTAGCAACATGTACATATATAGTTCTATGCAGTTTTGATGAATTCTTTATGAAATAAATGCAAAAACTGTGATAATTTTGTCATTTTCAGTGCCCCAATAGCGACAAGCGTCACCGACCCTAGTTTTAATTTCTAGCCGTTTTTACTTCGTCTTTATTTCTCTGAGTTGCAGCTTGTGTATTGTGGAGAGCCCGCTGTAATTGCGCTAAGCCGAGTGAGTGCACATTCCAAGTGATTGCGATTCGGGCGTCACAATCACTGGGTATGCGCTCTCACTCGGCTAGCTTCAACTCGGAGATATAAAGACGAAATAAAAACGGCTAGAAACTACACTACACCGACCACAGCTTTGGCGTGAAAAGTTAGTTTGCAGGCAAAACCCCTTGTTTGTCGAAGAAAAAGTATGTGTGCGCTAAGACTACTAGACGAAGCACTGGCACTGGCGCCTGGCTAGTGGTGCGTGTAATAGTCTCGGTGTGCGCAGACTCTATTACGTTTGTTCCAACAAATAATGATGAAAAGTGGCCAGTAAAATTCTACTGACACCACAATCACATACTACCTGGGGATGTTCATGGAGGTCCCATCTACCACCCTGTCTGGTCAAACCTTTTCTGCGGGGTGGGTTGAACGAACTCCTTAATTAAGCCCCTTACAGGAATTAGCGCCTTGACTATCATCAACACTACATAATATGCAGAGACGCAAAGCAAAATGTGTCATTAAAAACAACAAATATCATGTAAGTAATTGATAACAAAGTGATTTTATTTAAACATTTGTGTGGTATGTTTCGAAATAGCGCGCTTTTTTCTGACTTGGGAAGTACAAAAAAATATATATATATCCAGCTTGGATTTTTATCGGGCTGATGTGAAAACGCCTAATACTCCACTTGCAGAAAGATTGTAACTGCAAATGTGATGTAAAAAAAAAAAAAAATCAGCTTAAGCTACAAATTAACGGTTTTTTTATATGCTATGGTATTACAAAAGTGACTGAGAATAAGAAGTATATCTATGATACAATCATTGTTAACCCAACGTGAAGCTGTCAAGCCTACATCAACCTTTGCTTTTATGATACGTATAATATGTGCAGCATTGGCGAGCGTGATAAGCGATAATTACTGTGCACGCAACGCCTATAAAGGAAATGTGCCTAATAAGGCGGGAATTCAGAATGTTACGGCTGTATAACAGACGCGAAAGCAGTCTTTGATGCTCTGCAACATTACGACCATGTGCGTAATTTGAGGGTTTTTAGTACACGCAAAGAAGACGATCTCAAAAGACGACTATCGTTCATTAACTTCATTGACTTTTTCTACCGATGCTGTCTTTTGAACCCCCGCCTACAATAGGTTCTCAGGTTCTATTTAGGTATAATTGGTACTTGCTAAACGCATCCTCTTTAGTTTCCATTGACAATGACATGGGGGGAGAATGGAATGATGAACGCCCTCGCTAAAAGACGCTTCTCGTAAGACGCATTGCGTGCCCGCTTACAATAGGTTCTCAGGTTCTGTTTAGGTATTGGTACTTGCTAAACGCATCCTCTTTAGTTTCCATTGACAACAACATGGGAGGAGAATGGAAGCGATCAACGCCCTCGCTAAAAGGCGCTTCTCGTAAGACGTATTGCGTGCCTTTTTTCTTTCTACTGTTTCCTATTGTTTGTGAGTTAAAAACTTGCAGCAAACCACAACGCAGCCGACACACAACGCGTACCGACTCATTCATGCGGCGGCAGCGGCACGGACACAAACGCGCCGAAGTTTACATTCGGGCTGCCGTAGTGGTCAGAACGTTAATGATAGACCTGTCCTGCGATTGGTTAATTATCTTACATACCCAAGCTATCGCCTTATACGGTAGTGCGTGCGATGGAGCGTAAACGTCGTCGCTAAGCAGGACTGATGTATTGTCTCGTCCCGTGAAAGAAACAGGTAGTGAGCTTGAACATAGCCTGAACTTTGAGAGCGATTTTCTCCGTTATTTAGAAAATGGACTGACATCATAAATGTAGTTAATATTCGTCTTTATGATCTATAGGGATGTCGAAATGAGTTGTATTACATATCAGTGTAAAGCTTAGAGTCTGTAGAATTCACATATAGGCATAACTACGATTTCATTTTTTGCTACTTTTGACTCATTCCGACGGAGCGCATCACATTTGGGAATAATACAAATGAAGAAAATAGAACGTGCCTCAAATATATTCGCGAAATTAAAGCCATCGGCATGTGAGATAAAGCAATCACACCCTTCAACTCTCTGCCGTTCGTACAGGTCTGTAGTTCCTCTTTCTTAGGTTCGTCGTCATATTTTAAATTAACGCTCCCTAAATGCCGTACTGCCCCCCCCCCCAAGGAAAAACGCAGTATCTAACATTGTTGGCGATTTTCACTTTTTTGCATAAATAATATAGTCAGTGGGCAATCCTTCTTCATATGACATATTCAGATTTTTGAAAAAATGTTTGGAAAGCTACTTTTCCGTAACTGCCAAACGCAGTATCTACACTTAACTTGCACTTTCCCCAAGGAAAAACGCAGTATCTACATGATGAATATTTCCCCAAGGAAAAACGCAGTATCTACAAAGCTAGTCTTAATTACCAGACACTGTTATTTATATATGTCAATACTTTGCCGGTTGTTCTGTAATTTGAACGTAAATTACTTTCTTTAGATATACTTGCTCAATAATAAGACATAATGTTCAAAATATCTAACCGAAACAATACTGATTAGTAAATATTTTGATGAGATCGTGATCCTAATATGTGACCGTGCACCTCAAAACGAACATAAAGTCGCACACACTGATTTTGCGTGAGGACTGAAAATATGTGAAATGGGTCAACCTAGCCGAACTTGACTTTTTCATATTTTCTGAAAGAGCGGGTCTTCTTTTACATTATGCTAAAATTTGGTATCATAAAACGGGCAGGAATGTGTGTTTTTTAGCAGTTTATCTCGAACATTTTTGGTAGAATAGTGTGATTAGGTGTGTCTTTAGAATCCCTTATTCATTTCTGAAAAACCTTGTCCACACTCTTCACTTTCAACTCTAATAACTTTTGAAAGGATAGTGCTACTGCTTTGTAAGTTTGCATTAAGTATGGACAGAATGTTTTAATGAGGCATGCTTAATTTCAGTTTAATCTGATAATCCCTTCATTGTTGTTACTCTGGTGGTTTACTTCCTGTTTTTTGTCCCATTCATCGCACAGCCAGCACGGTTTGGTAAAGATTAAGCGCTTGAATAGACATTGTACTTCAGAGCCTCTTTTCTCAGTTCACACTTTTCCTGAGTTTGTGCTTTCTTTCCAATATTTAGATAGGTTAAGAGAGTCCATTTGATTTGAGTTATACATCATTTTAAAGCTTAAAGTCTGCTCTTTTAGAATATGGTCTCAACTAAAAATTCATGTCTGGCGACTTTTTGTTTGTTTTGAGGTGCAGGGTCACATATAAAACACAGTGTGTGATTAAGACTAACCGAGTGCACATTAAACAATACAGCACAACACTGACAGCTTGCATATTAGCTGCACTGAGCATGCAGTCAGCACAGGGCCCGGCCGGCTAGTCAGCATACAGTGTGAGTGTGTACTTGTCTTGGATTAAAACAAAATGTTGTCGCGGGGAAAATTACTCGTGAGCCTGGCCCTCAAGAAAAATTTATCTGCAGATAATGAGTAAGCATACTTGCCAACATTTTGAAATCCTGAAGAGGTAGATTTTGCGAGGGAGCGAAGCGACCAAGCCCGAGCGCGCTTGCGCGCGAGGGGGGGGGGGGGGGAGGGTGTGGGGGGTGTCCCCCCTGCCACGGTGTGGACTTTTTTTTTTTGTTTTTCAATATCAAAATATGAGATTTGGTGCATGCTATAACCTTTTTAAAGGGTTCTTGGTATTCATAAAAAAAAAAAAAACATATAATCCATGTAAATCTATGAACTATTTTGTAGACTATATGCATATGAAAATAAAATCAGACATGCTGGTAAATAATTTTTGTAGGCTAAGCATATGTGAAAAAGTAATCAAACATATTGGCAAATAATTTATCCCCTTATAGTGTATTTTCTATTGTGGAGCTAGTTTGATGAATAAGACATAATGTTGCCCTCACCAAATCTAAATTTATTAGCAGATGACCTGGCTGTGAGATTCCTGTACGTGGCAGATTTTGCTCTCTTCTGCAGTGTTTGGGAGGGTTACCATTCGTAGCATTCACTCTTGCAGAACGTGAGCTCCCAAAACATTACTATTACGCGTGGTTCTAGCTACACGTACACGTGTACAGTAAGTCTTGCACGCACGTAGATAAATTATATTTATGATAGAGACTAGTGCGCCACTGCAGTGTGCAAACATGTGTGCATATTAGACGGCTGAATACGGCGTTTTTGAGGAACGAGTTCCTTGAAATTATTATTAGTATTCTAATTACTAGCTTATTTTAGGGAATCAACGCACAATGAAGGGGAAATATGACTTCCATTTCATTTCATGGTAGGTTTGCTACAAAATCGGTAGATCAGAAGAGAAAATCGGTAGCCGGTCAAAACCTCTAAAAATCGGTAGTCTACCGCCCAAAGCGGTAGAGTTGGCAAGTATGAGTAAGTAATTCAAAACTATTTAAATATTGAAAGAATAAAGCTGATCATTTGTCACACGAAGCGAGGTAAACACAAAGGCATGTTTGTCACACGAAGCGAGGTAACGTTAGAGTTCTAAACACAAATGCATGTTTACCTCGCTTCGTGTGATTAACGATCAGCTTTTCTTTCATATTCTACCTTGATGATGAACATCTTCCGTACTATTTCAATATTAACTTGTTGTGAAGTAACTTTGATAGGCCTAGACCCTTGTCAAAATTCCTCAGGCTCCAAATCTGAAAGTTTCGTCGAAAGGCAATAGACCTAGATCTATTTGTGTTGTATCGGATAAACGTCGCGTTATACTAACGTGTTAGACCCTATATTCAGATCTAAGTCCAAGTCTAAGACTTGTCTAGACAGTAACGTTTGAGTCTTGCGTCTCTTTTCTAACGTTAGACTTAACGTTAATCAGAACTTTCAGGGTCCGTATTCCGAAAGTCTAAAGAAAGATGTAGTGTAGGACTAGAATAGGCCTACTATAGGGCAGGCCTGTTTATGAAACTAAGAAAGCAGTCTAAGACTAAAACTTAACCACTCAGAATCCTATTCTTAAGTCTAACACCGCTAGTGAAGTGTCAAGGTTCAATTATCGACTCCATACCATACTGTCTTATAATTACATAGACAGCGATCTAGTTGAAAATAGATTATGTGAAAAATAGGTAGGGGCCTACCCATGACGGTAAATGGACAAAATAGAGACGTTAAGAATAATTTGTATTTTAATTCTTATCGGATTTAGACAGTGTCTAGACCCTAGTGAGACTGGGTTGCGTAAAATGCATGCATGATTCCATGCTGCATGCTACAACTTAGCGTTACAAATAAAAAAGTTACATTACAAATTTACATGACATAACAAACTTAGGTTCAATCCAGAAGGAATAGGCCTAGAGAGCGGATGTCACTTCGATCTAGACCGGTTCTAGATTTATTTTTTCTAATTACAGAGTCCTGTCTCGTGTAGGGCTTAGACTAAACCTTCTGCAGTTCTAACGTTAGGCTATTTTTTTTTTCTGTGAGTATCGTGCATAGCCTGAGGCTGTAGACTCGTGTAGCCTGCTACGTAGCCAGCCTAGAATAAACGATATAAACGATATAGATCGATCTAGGTCCAGACATCCGATTTAGATTTATTTTGGTCTAGACAGACTCTAGCCTAGACTGTACAGATCTAGATCTAGTATTCTAGATGCTCATAGCGGCTAGGCCATGTAGCATCGCATTACAGCCCTGGCATGAAGCTTCATATTTATAAACGCGTAACGTTGCATCAAGATCGGTCTGGGAATGTAAGCAAAACGTTCCAAGAACGATCTGTTATTTGTTAATGCTATTGTTATGAAGCCTGCTCTGCAATCAGGGCATAAATGGGGGATGGAGGATGCATCCCCCAGGGCCAGAGGTTGAGGATGGTGCATCATGAATACTTGTACAATGATGTATACATGCATACATAATTATGGCAGAAGATTAATCCTAGTCATTCCGCTGTAGATACTGCGTTTTTCCTTGGGGAAATTCGTTCCATTGTAGATACTGCGTTTTTCCTTGGGGAAATCAGTCAATTGCATGGGGTTTCCCCCAAAGTATCTACATTTTCATTAATAACTTAAAAACAAAACAAAAACACAAAATGATATTTTCCAGGAAAATTGGTAGCTAGATAGACTAAAATTCCACAATGAAGGAATTTTTCAAAAGAGTATATTTTCCAGGGGCTTTGGCAAAAACATAAAATGGTGAATATCTCGGTTGTTGAGAAATGGAGCTGGATGTAGATACTGCGTTTTTCCTTGGGGGGGGGGGGGCAGCGTATTGGTAGAAAATTGAAATAATTTCACATAGTAAAGATTGTCGATAATTATGCAAATGAACAAAGGCAGAAGGTATGAAGAAAGTGTGTGGGGATGTCTTATACGCTCCCTACGTACAGATTTATATAGTGCAGCCAACTCATTCGCGAGATTGGTGTTAGTATTAGTCATGTTTCATGACCGAGGCAATGGCAGATTCTCGTCGCTCTCAAAACAGAGGGAGGTGGTTTGCTGTGAGAGACATGTTTTTCAATAACATAAAGCCTATATATGACCCTGCACCACAAAACCAACAAAAAGTCGCCAGACAGTGATTTTCAGTAAGGGCAGATTCTGAAAGAGTAGACTCTGAACTTTAAAAGGATGTATAACTCCATTCAAATAGACTCCCCTAACCTATCTAAATACTGGAAAGAGCGCACGCATTCTACAACGTTCTGGAAATGGTGAATAGACATGTAGAAATATAATTATTATGCGGTAAGATTATTTCTTCAATTTTGTAAAGGATGATAATGAAGGTAAATATTTCTCATTTAACCAACGTTCATGATCCCAGCTTTAAAACCTTTATAATTACGCCCAGATCATAAAACTACAACGTCATTAATGATAGGTTTGTCGAACGCCATTGTACACATAAGCAGATGAATTCGAAATTAATCTATGAGCATAACAGGTCCGAACCCTCTAAAAAAACGAAGTGATGTAAAAGAAGAGGCATGTATATATATATATATATATATATATATATATATACTACTGCATAACAGAATATGCTTTCACCATATCCTGAAACAAGATTCCTGGGGTTGTTTCATAAAGCTATTCGTAAAGTTACGAACGACTTACGAGCGACTGGTGATCAGTTCTTGTGTTGAATAAGAAAATTTTTGATAAGTATGCACATCAGGACTGATCACCAGTCTCGTAAGTTGTTCGTAACTTTACGAACGGCTTTATGAAACAGGGCCCAGGTATTGTTTTCACGAACGATAATGATAACAAACAACAACAAGTTATCTCGGGATCATGTAGTACAAGATTACTGTTACTATTTTTTGATGCATATGGGATAAAAACCAAGTGGATCTTCTCTTTTTTACAGCTCGTGCGATTTTAAATCTTCAAAGAATTCCCAGATCATCAATATCTGTAAAGCTCTTGATAGTGAAGTCTTGAAAGTGTTGTTACATTGTGAAAATATTTGAATAAGCGTGGGGTGATGTTCTCTGCAAAAAAACGTTGTGCTCATGGGGGGGGGGGGGACCCCTAACAAATCAATTTTCAATTCAATTTTTATTTTCCACTCATGGGGTGGAACATTCTCGTCAGTAAAAGGCTGGGTTTCAGAGGGGTCAACAACAGTGTTTGATTGCAGTAGGCTGAGGATTATTTTCCAATGCATTACTATCATTAACAAGTTACTTCAATACCTAACGAACGTGCTTTGTTTTCAGGCAATCAGTACCCTTTCCAATGACGAAAATAGACTAATTATTGCACCGTTCGAGGCACTGCAGTCCGGTGATCAATGTAGCCACATTCTTTTCTGTGCTTTTTGTAAACGGTGAATATTCGTTAACATTCTGATGAAGTAAATGACCAATCACTAATTTATGAATACACATAATATGTGTTAAAAAAACAGACTACGAGTGACCAGAACCCAGTCAATTGAGTCAGTAATCTAATTTGTGCATTTTTCAAGATAAGTGTCGCTCGTTATTCGTCTTCCCCCGTCTGTCGTCTCCCTTCCTTCTGTTTGACAGTTCAATCTTCTTTTCTTGAGAGTTAAGACGAATTACGGTAGTCGGCAAACTCTGACATATTATCCATACCAGTGTATACAGCAAGAGCAAGGACGTTTACATAAAAAGAAAGATTAAGTCAATGGAGGACGATGGGTATAAAGCGTATTCATTGTACAGTGCACTCCCGTTATAACGAACACGGTTATAACGAAATTCCGGTTACAACGAAATAAAATTTAGGGCCGCAACATTATCAACTCTATGTATTTTTATTGTTTATTCATTCGGTTATAACGAAATTTCGTTATAACGAAAGAAAACTGCCGGTCCCGAGGACTTCGTTATAACGGGAGTCCACTGTATTGTCAAAATACCATGAAGTAACCCTGTCATCGAAAACACTGCATACATGCGATGTTCACTCTTCCCGCACATTATTCCAATTCTAAGAAGCATTTAACTAACGAATATTTTTTGCTTTTCTGTTTTTGCTTTTACTTGAGGTCTCTCTTGAATGACCGTACAAATAATAATATTCAGATTTTACATAATGTGATCAAAAGTCTTAAGAGTGACGAGAAAAAAAAATGAATCAAATAAGAATCATAAGCATGGAAAATATGAATTATGCATACTTCTTGTTGATTATACCTTACATGATGATGCTGAGTCAGCGGCTGTTGAGAAGAACTTTTCAGGCCAGAAATCGCATGTCAGACTGAATATCCAAAGGCGTGGCAATATACACACCCATCGGGCCAAGTCTCCTCCCATCGAGGAGTGATATTTACAATTTTTGTCACTGCTCTGAAAATGCAACGTCAGATAGGAAATCTGTACAAACGCAGAGAAATAAAGCAAAACAAGTCATCAGAAATAACAATATCATGTAAATAAGAAATAGCAGAGTAGTTTTAATTAAACATATGTGTGCAATGCAAAAGAAGAAGATAGAACGCGCCTTCCATATTTGTGAAATTAAAGCCATCGGTATATGAGATAAACCAATCACTCCCTTCAACTCCCTGCCGTTCGTCGTTCATAAATCTTGTGAGAGTTCCTTTTCTTAGGCTCGTAGTCATGTTTTGAATTAAAGTTACTTAAAAGCCGCATTGGCAGAGAATGTGAGTAAGTTTAGATAGTTAAATGCGTTCCATCATATGCCAATCAACAAAAGCAGAAGGTACGAACAAAGTTTGTGTATATATGAATACAACAATACCGCTGTAAGATTAATCCTACAATTTTGTTAAGAATTAATGGAGGTAAATATTGTTCATTTAACCAAAGTTCATTATCCCAATATTCAAACCTTTTAATTGCGTCAAGATCATAAATCCACAATGTCATTTATGAAAGGTTTGTCGAACCCCATCGGTCACATAAGCAGATGAATTTGAAAGTGTTCTATGACCATATCAGCTCCGAACCCCTAACCAACAAAAAAAGAAATGATGAAATGAAATATAACACAAACTACGTCATGACAAAATAATACGTTTTGTGGGTTTTTTTTTTTCTTGTGTTTTGTTTTTGTTTACATATCCTGAGACATAATTTCTGGGGGTGTTTTATAAACTGTTCGTAAAGTTACGAACGACTAGCGAGCGACTGGTGATCAGTTCTTGTGCTTTAATTTCTGATAGGTACAGCACATCAGAAGATACCACCAGTCGCTCGTAAGTTTTTCGTAACTTTACGAACAGCTTTATGAAACAGGGCCAAGGTACTGTTTTCACATACGATAACAATAACAAACAAAAACTATTTTTCTCGGGGTCATGTTGTACAAGATTGCTGTTACTATTTGGGATGCATACGGGATAAAAACCAACGGACCTTTTTTTTTTTCGCAGCTCGTGTGATTTTAAATCTTCAAAGGATTCCGTGATTGTCAAGGCCTGTAATGCTTTTAATAGTGAAGTTCTGATAGTGTTGTTACATTGTGAAAACTATGTGTCGATATACCGTTTGTCATAAATGACGTGTACATAATCATATTTGATGTAACGGAATTAAGCAGAATAAATAAAATCAAATCAAAATATTTGAAGAACCGTAGGGGATTAACAAATTTTCTACGCGAAGAGCGTTGTGCTCATGGGGTGAGGGGAACCATAACAGTGTTTGATTGCAGTAAGCTGAGGATTATTTGTCAATGAATTACTATCACCAACAAGTCTAATGACACAAGTCATGATTCAATTCAATACCTATCGAGCGTGCTTTATTCTCAGGCAGTGAGTACACTTTGCAATGACAAAAATAGACGAATTATTGAATCGTTCGAGGCACTGCAGTCCGGTGATTAATGTAGCCACATTTTTCTGTGCTTTTTGTAAACGGTGAATATTCGTTAACATTCTGATGAAGTAAATGACCAATCACTTATTTATGAATACACATAATTTGTGTAAAAAAAAGCAGACTACGACTGACCAGAACCCAGTCAATTGAGTCAGTAATCTTATTTGTGCATTTCTCAAGATTATTGTCGATTGTTATTCGTCTTTCCCCGTCTGTCGTCTTCCCTTCCTTCTGTTTGACAGTTTCATCTTCTTTTCTTGAGAGTTAAGACGAATTACGGTAGTCGACAAACTCTGACATATTATCCATACCAGTGAATACAGCAAGAGCAAGGACGTTTACATAAAAAGAAAGATTAAGTCAATGGAGGACGATGGGTATAAAGTATATTAATTGTATTGTCAAAATACCATGAAGTAACCCTGTCATCGAAAACACTGCATACATGCGATGTTCACTCTTCCCGCACATTATTCCAATTCTAAGAAGCATTTAACTATCGAATATTTTTTGCTTTTCTGTTTGCTTTTACTTGAGGTCTATCTTGAATGACCGTACAAATAATAATATTCAGATTTTACATAATGTGATCAAAAGTCTAAAAGAGTGACGAGAAAAAAAAATGAATCAAATACGGATCATAGGCATGGAAAATATAAATTATGCATACTTCTTGTGTATCATACCTGACATGATGATGCTAAGTAAGCGGCTGTTGAGAAGAACTTTTCAGGCCAGAAATCGCATGTCAGATTGAATATCCAAATGCTTGGCAATGTACACACCCATAGGGCCGAGTCTTCTCCCATCGAGGAGTGATATTTACAATCTTTGCCACTGCTCTGAAAATGCAACGTCAGGTGGCCAATCTGTAGAAACGAGGAGAAATAAAGCAAAACATGTCATCAGAAACACCAATACCATGTAAATAAGGAATAACAAAGAAGTTTTATTTCAACATATGGATGCAATACAAATGAAACAAAATAGAAAGCGCCTTCCATCCATGAGCATATGAGATAAAACAATCACTCTCTTCAACTCTCTTCCGTTTGTAGTTTATGAATTTTGTGACTGTTAATTTTGTTAGTCTCGTAGTCATATTTTGAATTAAGGCTACTTAAAAGCCGCATTGTCAGAGAATTCAAATTAGTTTAGATAGTTAATTACTCTCCATCATATGCCAATCAACAAGAGCGTGCACAAGGTACAAACAAAGTCTGTGAAAATATGAATACATTGTACAACAATAATACTGCATGATTATTCTCAAAATCTCGTTAAGCATTAATGAAGGTAAATAGTGCTCATTTAACCAAATTTCATGATCCCAATGTTCAAACCTTTTTAATTGCGCCCAGATCATAAATCCACAATGTCATTAATGAAAGGTTTGTCGAATCTCATCGACATGAATCATAATTCCTGGGGTTGTTTCATAAAGTTGTTCGTTAAGTTACGAGCGACTAGCGAGCGACTGGTGATCAGTTCTTGTGCTGAATTATGTAAATTCTGATAGGTATAGCACATCAAAGGATACCACCAGTCGCTCGTAAGTTTTTCGTAACTTTACGAACAGCTCTATGAAACATGGCCCAGGTACTGTTTTCACATACGATAATAATAACAAACAAAAACAAGTTTTCTCGGGATCATGTAGTACGAATAGCTGTCACTATTTTTGGATACATATGGGATAAAAACCAAGCGGGCCTTCTTTTTTTTTTTGCAGCTCGTGTGATTTTAAATCTTCAAAGGATTCCGTGATCGTCAAGGCCAGAAATGCTTTCAATAGTGAAGTTCTGATAGTGTTGTTACATTGTGAAAACTATGTGTCGATAAATTGTTTGTCATAAATGTCGTGTACAAAATCATATTTGATGTAACGGAATTAAGCAGAATAAATAAAATCAAATCAAAATATTTGAAGAACCGTAGGAGATTAACAAATTTTCTACGCGAAGAGCGTTGTGCTCATGGGGTGAGGGGAACCATAACAGTGTTTGATTGCAGTAAGCTGAGGATTATTTGTCAATGAATTACTATCACCAACAAGTCTAATGACACAAGTCATGATTCAATTCAATACCTATCGAGCGTGCTTTATTCTCAGGCAGTCAGTACACTTTGCAATGACAAAAATAGACGAATTATTGAATCGTTCGAGGCACTGCAGTCCGGTGATTAATGTAGCCACATTCTTTTCTGTGCTTTTGGTAAACGGTGAATATTCGTTTACATTCTGATGAAGTAAATGACCAATCACTTATTTATGAATACACATAATTTGTGTTAAAAAAAAGCAGACTACGAGTGACCATAACCCTGTCAATTGAGTCTATAATCTAATTTGTGCATTTCTCAAGATTATTGTCGCTTGTTATTCGTCTTTCCCCGTCTGTCGACTCCCTTGCTTCTCGTTGACAGTTTCATCTTCTTTTCTTGAGAGTTAAGACGAATTACGGTAGTCGGCAAACTCTGACATATTATCCATACCAGTGTATACAGCAAGAGCAAGGACGTTTACATAAAAAGAAAGATTAAGTCAATGGAGGACGATGGGTATAAAGTATATTAATTGTATTGTCAAAATACCATGAAGTAACCATGACATCGAAAACAGTGCATACATGCGATGTTCACTCTTCACGCACATTATTCCAATTCTAAGAAGCATTTCACTAACGAATATTTTTTGCTTTTCTGTTTGCTTTTACTTGAAGTCTATCTTGAATGACCGTACAAAGAATATTCTGATTGTAAATATTGTGAGAAAAAGCCTTAAGAGTAGTGAGAAAAAAAAATGAATCAAATACGGATCATAGGCATGGAAAATTTAAATTATGCATGCTTCTTGTGTATCATACCTGACATGATGATGCTAAGTAAGCGGCTGTTGAGAAGAACTTTTCAGGCCAGAAATCGCATGTCAGATTGAAGCTGAAAAGGCGTGGCAATGTACACACCCATCGGGCCATGTCTCCTCCCATCGAGGAGTGATATTTACAGTCTTTGTCACTGCTCTGAAAATGCAACGTCAGATTCCCAATCTGTAGAAACACAGAAAAATAAAGCAAAATATGTCATCAGAATCAACAATATCATGTAAATAAGGAATAACAAAGAAGTTTTATTTCAACATATGGATGCAATACAAATGAAACAAAATAGAACGCGCCTTCCATCCATCGGCATATGAGATAAAACAATCACTCTCTTCAACTCTCTGCCGTTTGTAGTTTATAAATTTTGTGACTGTTAATTGTGTTAGTCTCGTATAAAGTCATATTTTGAATCAAGGCTACTTAAAAGCCGCATTGTCAGAGAATTCAAATTAGTTTAGATAATTAATTACTCTCCATCATATGCCAATCAACAAGAGCAGAAGGTACGAACAAAGTCTGTGAAAATATAACTACATTGTACAACAAAAATACTGCATGATTATTCTCAAAATCTCGTTAAGCATTAATGAAGGTAAATATTGCGCATTTAACCAAATTTCATGATCCCAATGTTCAAACCTTTTAATTTCGCCCAGATCATAAATCCACAATGTCATTAATGAAAGGTTTGTCGAATCTCATCGACATGAACCATAATTCCTGGGGTTGTTTCATAAAGTTGTTCGTTAAGTTACGAACGACTAGTGAGCGACTGGTGATCAGTTCTTGTGCTGAATTATGTAAATTCTGATAGGTATAGCACATCAGAAGATACCACCAGTCGCTCGTAAGTTTTTCGTAACTTTACGAACAGCTCTATGAAACAGGACCCAGGTACTGCTTTCACATACGATAATAAGAACAACAAACAAAAACAAGTTTTCTCGGGATCATGTAGTACGAATTGCTGTCACTATTTTTGGATACATACTATGGGATAAAAACCAAGCGGGCCTTCTTTTTTTCGCAGCTCGTGTGATTTTAAATCTTCAAAGGATTCCGTGATTCCGTGATTAACAAATCTTCTACGTAAAGTGCGTTGTGCTCATGGGGTGAGGGCAACCATAACAGTGTTTGATTGCAGTAAGCTGAGGATTATTTGTCAATGAATTACTATCACCAACAAGTCTAATGACACAAGTCATGATTCAATTCAATACCTATCGAGCGTGCTTTATTCTCAGGCACTCAGTACACTTTGCAATGACAAAAATAGACGAATTATTGAATCGTTCGAGGCACTGCAGTCCGGTGATTAATGTAGCCACATTCTTTTCTGTGCTTTTTGTAAACGGTGAATATTCGTTAACATTCTGATGAAGTAAATGACCAATCACTTATTTATGAATACACATAATTTGTGTAAAAAAAAAAAAAAGCAGATTACGAGTGACCAGAACCCAGTCAATTGAGTCAGGAATCTAATTTGTGCATTTCTCAAGATTACTGTCGCTTGTTATTCGTCTTTCTCCGTCTGTCGTGTCCCTTCCTTCTATTTGACAGTTTCATCTTCTTTTCTTGAGAGTTAAGACGAATTACGGTAGTCGGCAAACTCTGACATATTATCCATACCAGTGTATACAGCATGAGGAAGGACGTTTACATAAAAAGAAAGATTAAGTCAATGGAGGACGATGGGTATAAAGTATATTAATTGTATTGTCAAAATACCATGAAGTAACCATGACATCGAAAACAGTGCATACATGCGATGTTCACTCTTCACGCACATTATTCCAATTCTAAGAAGCATTTAACTAACGAATATTTTTTGCTTTTCTGTTTGCTTTTACTTGAAGTCTATCTTGAATGACCGTACAAAGAATATTCTGATTGTAAATATTGTGAGAAAAAGCCTTAAGAGTAGTGAGAAAAAAAAATGAATCAAATACGGATCATAGGCATGGAAAATTTAAATTATGCATGCTTCTTGTGTATCATACCTGACATGATGATGCTAAGTAAGCGGCTGTTGAGAAGAACTTTTCAGGCCAGAAATCGCATGTCAGATTGAATGTCGAGAGGCTTGGGAATATACACACCCATCGCGCCAAGTCTCCTCCCATCGAGGAGTGATATTTACAATCTTTTTCACTGCTCTGAAAATGCAACGTCAGATAGGAAATCTGTAGAAACGCAGAGAAATAAAGCAAAACATGTCATCAGAAATAACAATGTCATGTAAATAAGGAATAACAAAGTAGTTTTATTTAAACATATGGCTGCAATACAAATGAAGAAGATAGAACGCGCCTTCCATATTCGTAAAATTTAAGCCATCGGTATATGAGATAAAGCAATCACTCCCTTTAACTTTTTGCCGTTCGTCGTTCATAAATCTTGTGAGAGTTCCTTTTCTTAGGCTCGTAATCATGTTTTGAATTAAAGCTATTTAAAAGCCGCATTGGCAGAGAATGTGAATACGTTTAGATAGTTAAATGCGTTCCATCATATGCCAATCAACAAAAGCAGAAGGTACGAACAAAGTTTGTGTAAATATGAATACAACAATACCGCTGTAAGATTATTCCTACAATTTTGTTAAGAAAATAATGGAGGTAAATATTGTTCATTTAACCAAAGTTCATGATCCCAATATTCAAACCTTTTAATTGCGTCAAGATCATAAATCCACAATGTCATTTATGAAAGGTTTGTCGAACCCCATCGGTCATATGAGCAGATGAATTCGAAATTGTTCTATGACCATATCAGCTCCGAACCCCTAACCAACAAAAAAAAACGAAATGATGAAATGAAATATAACACAAACAACGTCATGACAAAAAATACGTGTTTTTTTTTTTTGTGTGTTTTGTTTTGTTTTTGTCTACATATCCT
The DNA here is from genome assembly GCF_964275005.1 of Diadema setosum. Lineage (NCBI taxonomy): Eukaryota > Metazoa > Echinodermata > Echinoidea > Diadematoida > Diadematidae > Diadema > Diadema setosum. Next base: position 938,535 of record NC_092701.1, read on the forward strand.
GAGACATAATTTCTGGGGGTGTTTCATAAACTATTCATAAAGTTACGAAGGACTAGCGAGCGACTGGTGATCAGTTCTTGTGCTGAATTATTTAAAATTTGATAGGTATAGCACATCAGAAGATATCACCAGTCGCTCGTAAGTTTTTTGAAACTTTACGAACAGCTCTATGAAACAGGGCCCAGGTACTGCTTTCACATACGATAATAATAACAAACAAAAACAAGTTTTCTCGGGATCATGTTGTACGAATTGCTGTCACTATTTTTGGATACATATGGGATGAAAACCAACGGGCCTTCTTTTTTTTTTTTCGTAGCTCGTGTGATTTTAAATCTTCAAAGGATTCCGTGATCGTCAAAAGCCTGTAATGCTTTCAATAGTGAAGTTCTGATAGTGTTGCTACATTGTGAAAACTATGTGTTGATAAACCGTTTGTCATAAATATCGTGTACATAATCATATTTGATGTGACGGAATTATGCAGAAATAAATCAAATCAAATCAAAGTATTTGAATAACCGTGGGGATTAACAAATTTTCTACGTAAAGTGCGTTGTGCTCATGGGGTGAGGGCAACCATAACAGTGTTTGATTGCAGTAAGCTGAGGATTATTTGTCAATGAATTACTATCACCAACAAGTCTAATGACACAAGTCATGATTCAATTCAATACCTATCGAGCGTGCTTTATTCTCAGGCACTCAGTACACTTTGCAATGACAAAAATAGACGAATTATTGAATCGTTCGAGGCACTGCAGTCCGGTGATTAATGTAGCCACATTCTTTTCTGTGCTTTTTGTAAACGGTGAATATTCGTTAACATTCTGATGAAGTAAATGACCAATCACTTATTTATGAATACACATAATTTGTGTAAAAAAAAAAAGCAGATTACGAGTGACCAGAACCCAGTCAATTGAGTCAGGAATCTAATTTGTGCATTTCTCAAGATTACTGTCGCTTGTTATTCGTCTTTCTCCGTCTGTCGTGTCCCTTCCTTCTGTTTGACAGTTTCATCTTCTTTTCTTGAGAGTTAAGACGAATTACGGTAGTCGGCAAACTCTGACATATTATCCATGCCAGTGTATACAGCAAGAGCAAGGACGTTTACATAAAAAGAAAGATTAAATCAATGGAGGACGATGGGTATAAAGTATATTAATTGTATTGTCAAAATACCATGAAGTAACCCTGTCATCGAAAACACTGCATACATGCGATGTTCACTCTTCCCGCACATTATTCCAATTCTAAGAAGCATTTAACTAACGAATATTTTTTGCTTTTCTGTTTGCTTTTACTTGAGGTCTCTCTTGAATGACCGTACAAATAATAATATTCAGATTTTACATAATGTGATCAAAAGTCTTAAGAGTGACGAGAAAAAGAAATGAATCAAATAAGAATCATAAGCATGGACAATATGAATTATGCATACTTCTTGTTGATTATACCTTACATGATGATGCTGAGTCAGCGGCTGTTGAGAAGAACTTTTCAGGCCAGAAATCGCATGTCAGACTGAATGTCAAAAGGTCTGGCAATGTACACACCCATCGGGCCAAGTCTCCTCCCATCGAGGAGTGATATTTACAATCTTTGTCACTGCTCAGAAAATGCAACGTCAGATTTTTAATCTGAGGAATCGCAGAGAAAAAAAAGAAGCAAAATATGTCATTAGAAACAACAACAGCATGTAAATAAAGCATAAAAAGTAGTTTCATTTAAGCATATGGGTGCAATACAAATGAAAACGATAGAACGCGTTTTCAATTTTCATGAAATTAGAGCTATCGGTATACATGAGATAAAGCAAAACTTCCTTCAACTCTCTGACGTTCGTAGTTCATAAATTTTGTGAGAGTTTTTTTTTTTTTTTTTTGAATTAACGCTACTTAAAAGCCGCATTGGCAGATAATTCAAATACGTTTAGATAGTTAAATACTGTCCACCATATGCCAATCAACAAAAGCAGAAGGTAGGAACAAAGTATGTGTACATATAAATAAAACAATAATGTTGTAAGATTATTCCTATAATCTTGTTAAAGATTTCAATGGAGGTAAATATGGCTCATTTATGCAAAGTTCATGATCCCAATGTTCAAACCTTTTTAATTGCGCCCAGATCATAAATCCACAATGTCATAAATGAAAGGTTTATCGAACCCCATCGGTCACATAAGCTGAATAAAGTACTCGAAATTGTTCTATGAGCATATAAGATCTGAGCCTCTAACAAACAGAAAACCAAATGATGAAATGATATACGTTGCATAAAAGGGCATGAAAAAGAAAACGATCTTTTTTTTCTTTTTTTTTTTCCATATCCAGAAACATGATTGCAGGGGGTGTTTCATAAAGCTTTTCGTAAAGTTACGAACCACCAGCGAGCGAATGGTGATCAGTTCTTGTGCTGAATTATGTTAATTATTTTTTATAAGTATAGCACATAAGCATATACCACTAGTCGCTCGTAAGTTGTTCGCTACTTTACGGACAGCTGTATGAGACAGGGCTTTAAGGGCTTTAAGTTGTCTTGAAAACCATGATGCAAATCTCTCGTTTGAAGAGGCTACACCCCAGGAAATAATGCCAGTGCATATCTTGGCAATCAATGACTTAAAGTCAAAGATATAAAACACCTGTTTCTTGACCCTGGCCTAATCTAAGCATCAGTCATCGCCACAGCGCCACAGGAGGGGGGGGGAGGGGCACCGCGAGAGGAGGAGATTGTTTTGGTTTTGGCATGGGCCATGTAGCTCCATGGTGCGTGTGTGTGTGTGTGTACGTGTGTGTGTGTGAGTGTAGACATTCAGCGTATGCAGACAGAGCATGCCTGTACTGTAGTGACCGGAACTATTGTCATTCCATTTTGCTCTCCCCTTCTCCCTCCCCCATCTCTCCCCCCTCTCCCTCCCTCTCTCTCTGTCTCGCTCTCCCTCTCTCTCTCTCTCTCTCTCCCTCTCTCTCTCTCTTTCTCAATGATCCAGTCAGCAGGCTGATTGTAACCAGGGAGGTAGTCTCACCTCCCCGTTGTAACTCACTGCCAAATAGCACATTGTCAGCACCGGCAAACTGGCAATGCTCTCCTTCTTATTCCTGTATTTTCGTTATTAACGGGTCGATTTTTTTCGTTCGAAATGTAAAATGGATGACCATAGAATTTCTCAATAGAATATAAAATTGAAAACTTTAGAAAGGATAGAGAAAACTGAGTTCACTTTGAATGGTCTGCCACAGGCAGATATCCTTATCATGCTCTTACGTAATACGACAGCTGCTTTCTCAACGATCCAGTCAGCAGGCTGATTGTAACCAGGGAGTAGTCTCACCTCCCCGTTGTAACTCACTGCCAAATAGCACCGGCAAACTGGCAATGCTCTCCTTCTTATTCCTGTATTTTCGTTATTTATGGGTCAATTTTTTTCGTTCGAAATGTAAAATGGATGACCATAGAATTTCTCAATAGAATATAAAATTGAAAACTTTAAAAAGGATAGAGAAAATTGAGTTCACTTTGAATGGTCTGCCACAGGCAGATATCCTTATCATGCTCTTACGTAATACGACAGCTGCTGGAGTCATCAAACCCTGGCTTGGCCTCCAGGTTTGTCACGCCTGAGCAGAAAGTTTATTTGCAATGGACAAGTACTTCGACTCCCAACTCCCAAACGACAAATATACGCACCCCACTTTGAGTAAACCCAGTAGGGGACTCGCCTCAAACGAGGAATTGACGGCATGACTATGGGTTTAGTGACAACTTAACGCCCTCGTTTTTCTCAACCGACGATGAGGTGAAACCCTCTCATCGTAAACACTGCATATATGCGATGTTCACTCTATACTTCCGCTACATTATTCAAACTCAAACAAGCAATTTCCTATCGAATATTTTAGCTGTTCTGTTTGCTTTTTCTTGAGGTCCCTCTTGAATGACCGTACAAATAATATTTTGCTTTTGCATAATGTGATCAAAAGTCTAAAGAGTGACGAGAAAAAAAAAGGAAGCAAATAAGGATCATAAATAGGCATGGAAAATATATATCATGCATACTTTTTGTTGATTATACCTGATATGATGATGCAGAGTCAGCGGCTGTTGAGAAGAACTTTTCAGGCCACAAATCGCATGTCAGATTGAATGTCCAAAGGTATGGCAATGTACACACCCATCGGGCCAAGTCTCCTCCCATCGAGGCGTGATATTCAGAATCCTTGTCACTGCTCTGAAAATGCAACGTCAGATTGCGAATCTGTACAAACGCAGAGAAATAAAGCAAAACATGTCATCAGAAGTAACAATATCATGTAAATAAGGAATAACTAAGTAGTTTTATTTAAACAATAGTCATATGGATGCAATACAAATGAAGAAGATAGGACGCGCCTTCCATATTCATGAAATTAAAGGCATCGGTATATGAGATAAACCAATCAATCCCTTCAACTCTCTACCGTTCGTCGTTCATAATCTTGTGAGAGTTCCTTTTCTTAGGCTCGTAGTCATGTTTTGAATTAAAGCTACTTAAAAGCCGCATTGGGTGAGAATGTGAATAAGTTTAGATAGTTAAATGTGTTTCATCATATGCCAATCAACAAAAGCAGGAGGTACGAACAAAGTTTGTGTATATATGAATACAACAATACCGCTGTAAGATTATTCCTACAATTTTGTTAAGAAATAATGGAGATAAATATTGTTCATTTAGCGAAAGTTTATGATCCCAATATTCAAACCTTTTACTTGCGTCAAGATCATAAATTCACAATGTCATTTATGAAAGGTTTGTCGAAGGTTTTTTTTTTTTTTTTTTATATATCCTGAGACATAATTTCTGGGGGTGTTTCATAAACTGTTCATAAAGTTACGAACGACTAGCGAGCGACTGGTGATCAGTTCTTGTGCTGTAATTTCTGATAGGTATAGCACATCAGAAGATGCCACCAGTCGCTCGTAAGTCTATGAATTATAGATGCTTCTTGTTGATTATACCTGACGTGATGATGCTGAGTCAGCGGCTGTTGAGAAGAACTTTTCAGGCCAGAAATCGCAGGTCAGATTGAATGTCCGAAGGCGTGGCAATGTACACACCCATCGGGCCAAGTCTCCTCCCATCGAGGAGTGATATTCAGAATCCTTGTCACTGCTCTGAAAATGCAACGTCAGCTCGGAAATCTGTAGAAGCGCAGAGAAATAAAGCAAAACATGTCCTCAGAAATAACAACATCATGTAAACAAGGAATAACAAAGTATTTTTTAAACATATGGGTGCAATACAAATGAAGAAAATAGAGCGCGCCTTCCATATTCTTGAAATTAAAGCCATCGGTATATAAGTTAAAGCAATCACTCCCTTTAACTCTCTGACGGTCGTGGTTCATAAATTGTGTAAGAGTTCCTTTGCTTACCTCGTAGTATTTTTTTTTTTTTGATTAACGCTACTTAAAAGCCACATTGGCAGAGAATTCAAATACGTTTAGATAGTTAAATACTGGACATCATATGCCAAACAACTAAAGCAGAAGGTATGAAGTCTGTGTTAATATAGATACAACAATAATGCTGTAAGATTATTCCCACAATTTCGTTAAGGATTAATGAAGGTATATATTGCCTCTTTAACCAACGTTCATGATCCCAATATTCAAACCTTTTCAATTGCGCCCAGATCATGTAAGACCGTATTCTGAAAGAGCAGACTTTAAGCTTTAAAATGATGTATAACTCTAAATATCTAAATCTAAATATTGGAAAGAAAGCACAAACTCAGGAAAAGTGTGAACTGAGAATAGAGGCTCTGAAGTACAGTGTCTATTCAAGCGCTTAATATTCACCAAACCGCGCTGGCTGTGCGATGAATGGGACAAAAAACAGGAAGTTAACTACCAGAGTAACAACAATGAAGGGATTATCAGACAAGGAAAAGTAGAAATTAGGCGGTGCGCAATATATGTCCCCGCCGGAAGTAGCAGTTTGTATCAAAATATACAATAAAGTTCAAAAATCAAGACCAAAGGTCAAAGAAGTCAAAGGTCAAAATTCGGTGTAGAAGTTTTGAAGCCCTCACCTGGTGCCATCACATAAAGCAAACGGAATCGAAATCGGGTTAGAAATGGTGAAGGAGTAGCATTTTGTAGCAAAATGTACAATACAGGTCAAAAATCCAATATTTGGGCCCAGTGAACAAATGTTTTTTTTTTTCGCGAAAATTGTTCGGGTACGTGGAAGGTGATATGCGTAACGTTGACGAGTTGGATAATCATGGACTGTATAATTTCTTGTAAACATTTGGGAAAATACGTCCATCGTCAACACCACGTCATTCTCACCCTAATACCCCTTTTACAGATATTTTCTGTTCGGTTTCATTTTTGGTTTGACCTATGCTATCCCAGGGATTATCATGATTTCAAGAATTCTCATTTTACTATCAGAGGTTTTCCCAATAAATGGGAAAAAAATCCCGGACACCAAAAAGGCATCACAGGTAGAGAATATGAATTATGTATAGGCTCTTCTTCCTGATGATGTCACCTCACATGATGACGTCATTCTCACCCAATACCCCTAAGAGTTAACAGTCATTTTTTCCCCCACTTTTCTTTTCGGTTTCATTTTTGGTCTGACCTATGTTTTCCCAGGGATTATGATGATTTCAAGTATGATCGTTCTACTATCAGAGGCTTTCCCAATATTAATAATGGGAAAAAATCCCGGACACCGAAAATACATCACACGTAGAAAATATAAATTATGTATAGGCTCTTCTTTCTGATGATGTTACCTCACATGATGATGCTGAGTCAACGGCTGTTGAGAAGAACTTTTCAGGCCAGAAGTCGCATGTCAGAGTGAAGCTCGATAGACTTGACAATGTACACACCCATCGGGCCAATTCTCCTCCCATTGAGGAGTGGTATCTAAAATCTCTGTCACTGCTTTGAAAATGCAATTTCAGATCGTCAGTCTGTAGAAACGCACAGAAATGAAGTAAAACATGGCATTAAAAACAATATCACAGAGAATAACAGAATAATACAAATTCAACATATGAGATGAACGCTATCGTCGTTCTTTCGTCCATAATTCTTTTTTTTTTTAAGAGAGAGAGGGAGAGAGAAAAAAGTTTTCATTTCATATTTTGTTTTTGTTTTGTTTTTGTTTTTTGTTTTGTTTTTGTGTTTGTTTGTTTGTTTGTTTGTTTTTTTTTGGGGGGGAGGGGGGTTGTAGTCGTACGATGAGAAAACCTGACCTGAAAGACATGCCGGCAGATGTTTGACAGAAATCTAAATAGTGGAATATTATCCAAATTGTATGGTGATAAGCAAGAAGAAAGCGAAACGCCCTCTAATGTGAATTTTCTGAAATCTTTCCCTACGTACAGACTTAATGTAGACAACTTGTAACAAATAATAGGTTTACGTAGAAATATTTGTAGAACGACTAGGAAAACAGCATATCTCTGTCACTCTCAAGTCAATCCAACAATGTTATTAATGATTGGTGTTTTCAACCCCTATTATAATGTTATTAGAAATGATTCGGTGAGCTCCGACCACCACCTACAAAGAACATACATATTGATATGCGAAATTTAAAAAAAGTAATAGTAAAAAGAAGCATATTGAAAGCGGTGCAGTTTTGGGTTGTCCATACTTTTTCCATTTGCCGAAATGACCATACACATTACATTAACTGTATTTATCATATTAATACCAGAGGTAACTTATGTAGAAGCGAAAGCAACAGATATCTGACAGGTTGGTACCATACTATCGGTCTTTCCACCCTGGAACTCAAAGTAGCAGCATTTGACCCGAAAGTTCCGTAGGGAATTCGTTCCAATATTTTGGCCCAGTGAACATAATGTTGTTGTTTTTTCGCGAAAATTGTTCGGGTACGTGAAAGGTGATATGCGTAAGGTTGACGAGTTGGATAATCCCCCGGTAAATCATGAACTGTATAATTTCTTGTAAACATTTGGGAAAATACGTCCATCGTCAACACCACGTCATTCTCACCCTAATACCCCTTTTATAGTCATTTTTTTTTTCACTTTTCTGTTCGGTTTCATTTTTGGTTTGACCTATGTTATCCCAAGGATTATCATGATTTCAAGAATGCTTATTCTTCTATCGGAGGTTTTCCCAATAAATGGGAAAAAAAAATCCCGGACACCAAAAAGGCATCACATGTAGAAAATATAAATTATGTATAGGCTCTTCTTCCTGATGATGTCACCTTACATGATGACGTCATTCTCACCCTAATACCCCTTTAACAGCCATTTTCCCCCCCACTTTTCTGTTCGGTTTCATTTTTGGTCTGACCTATGTTTTCCCAGGGATTATTATGATTTCAAGTATGACTGTTCTACAATGAGATGCTTTCCCAATATTAATAATGGGAAAAAATCCCGGACACCGAAAATACATCACATGTAGAAAATATAAATTATGTATAGGCTCTTCTTTCTGATGATGTTACCTCACATGATGATGCTGAGTCAACGGCTGTTGAGAAGAACTTTTCAGGCCAGCTTTTTTTTTGGGGGGGGGGAGGGGGGTTGAAGTCGTACGTTGATTAAACCTTACCTGAAAGACATGCCGGCAGAGGTTTGACAGAAATCTAAATAGTGGAATATTATCCAAATTGTGTGGTGATAAGCAAGAACAAAACGAAACGCCCTCCAATATGAATTTTCTGAAATCTTTTCCTACGTACAGACTTCATGTAGCCACCTTGTAACAATTGATAGGTCTACGTAGAAATGTTTTTAGAACTATGAGGGAAACATCATACCTCTGTCACTCTCAAGTTAATCCAACAATGTTATTGATGATTACTCTTTTCAACCCCTATTATTATGTTATCACAAATGATTCGGTGAGCTCCGACCACCCCCTACAAATAACATACATATTGATATGTGAAATTTAACAAAAAAGGAATAGAAAAAACAAGCATATTAAAAGTAGTGCAGATTTGGATTGTCCGTACTTTTTTTCCATTTGCCGAAATGACCATACACATTACATTTATGATATTAATACCGAAGGTAACTTATAAAGAAACAAAAGCAATGGATATCTGACAGGTCGGTACCATAGAATCAGTCTTTCCACCCTGGAACTCAAAGTAGCAACATTTCACCCGGAAGCTTGTAAGACGTGGCATACTGGAAATCCATTTGGTCAAGTCTCCTTCCATTGAGGAATGACACTGAGAATCTTCAATTGACAAGTTCAGGTTCTGAATCTATTAAAAAGAATAATGATAAAGTGACGTATTGAGAGGAAATACAGATTAGATACTGACATCACAAATTCAGGATCTCATTGTAAAATTAAAAAAAAAATAGATGTTCGTCACAATACAGTTTTCACAATCGAGATGTAATAACCGAAGATTCATGTTGAAATATGCCTTCACGTTGTTGTTGGTTTTTTTTTGTCACAGATATGTTAAATCATTTCTAAAAAAAAGAAAATTGGTAAATCCAAATATAATAATTATCTTCCAGGGTGTCTATCCATTACAAAAAGAAAAAGATAGCCATGTTGTGAAGAAGTCATGACGTTCATATCTATTATTGTAATGGTTCAAAGCACTACAGTGTGGTTATTGATTTTGCCACGCTCTTTTCCCAAAAGTATTCTAACATGTCTATTCGTCAAGTTTCTGTTAAAGTATGTGACCAGTCACTAGTGAAAGAATACAAGAAAGTAGTTTGAATTTAAACGCAAAATACGAGGGAACAGAACCCAGTGGTTAATCAGTCAGCTCGTTAAGTTCGGTGCAAAACAAGTGTAGTTTTTTGTAGCCCCCTCCCAAAAATTCATAATCAATTCAAACAAAATGCGATGTAACGCGGGTTTGTGCTGCAACATTGACCATTTTGTGGAATATTTTCCTGTCAATGTATTTTACAGCTGGATATTTTTTCTAGTTGGTTGATCTAAATGTCCACTCCTTTTTTATTTCTTTTTTTTTAAGTATAGGTGCATACCGTTTAATGTTTTGTGTAAATGAAAACAAGGCTGCTTTGACATTTTTGAGATTAATGAAGAAGGATCTCATGCACACTTTATCTGATTTTTTTTTTTTTACAAATACACACACAAATGCAATTAAAGATCCTGAATAGTTCAGGGGTGAGGGAGGGCAACTGACGGGGTAATATCCTAGCAACTCTTCTTTTCCATCTCTCATGTCTTCCTTTTCCATTATCTGGACAACCTACACAATTAATTAGTCTAAAGGTGGACCTGGGCCTTCTTTGCCTAGTGTCGGTCTCGTGAGCCTTTTAAGAGTAGTGTCGGGCTTGTTGAATTTGTTTGCGTAGTGTCGGATCGTGACATTTTTGTGCGTAGTGTCGTTCTCATGGGCATGCACGTACCTGCGTATTGAATCTCTAACGTTTCCCATGCAAACCATTCTTTGCTTTGAATTGTCTGGAATGGAATGATTTACTGTTGTCGAGATCTTCAACATACAGCGGCTCCGTATCAATAAGTATTATGAGCTTACATCATCCACCTTCATAATTGTTATTCTTCAGCACTCGGAAATCATATTTATCATTTATGATGATGACCTAAATAATAGCCATTAAATTAATGTCTTATTCTTTGTTTTCTTGCATCTCCTCCTCTATACTATCCACACATACCGACCTAATCTATCAAAAAACTGTGCACCATATCTGTGACTTTAACTCTAATAAATTCCAAAGTTCCCCATCCTCTTTCAATTTACCTTCCCCCACTGGGTTCTTATCATTTGATTTCGACTCTTCACACTCTGGTGATTTTTCTTCCAAATATTCACAACAGTGTACATCTGATTGTTTTATGTTAAACCTAAAAATGCAAAATAGTATATGTGGAGAAGGTGGCTACCCCCTCCCACACCCACCCTTTCCACCTGACAACTTCCTTGCATCAATAAGTAGGCCTACACATGGCATGCCGTCAATCCCTCGTTTGAGGCGAGTCCCCAACCCCAGTTACCCAAAGTGGGGTGCGTATATTTGTCGTTTGGGAGTTGGGAGTCGATGTACTTGTCCATTGCAAATAAACTTTCTGCTCAGGCGTGACAAACCTGGAGGCCAAGCCAGGGTTTGATGACTCCAGCAGCTGGCGTATTACGTAAGAGCATGATAAGGATATCTGCCTGTGGCAGACCATTCAAAGTGAACTCAATTTTCTCTATCCTTTCTAAAGTTTTCAATTTTATATTCTACTGAGAAATTCTATGGTCATCCATTTTACATTTCGAACGAAAAAAATCGACCCGTAAATAACGAAAATACAGGAATAAGAAGGAGAGCATTGCCAGTTTGCCGGTGCTGACAATGTGCTATTTGGCAGTGAGTTACAACGGGGAGGTGAGACTACCTCCCTGGTTACAATCAGCCTGCTGACTGGATCATTTGAGAAAGAGAGAGAGAGGGAGAGAGAGGGGATGTCTCTGGACACGAACCACAGTTTCGTCTTTCAATTATCTGTGAATGTCTATTTTCTAACTCTTTTTCATAAAAAACCCCAACAATTCGCCAAAGAGGTGCACCAGTTCTGGTCTCAAATTTGCAAAATCTTCCTTGTGTGAGAGGGGGATCCTCCTCTTCCAGACCCCCCACCCCCACACTTGGTTGCTCCACTCCCTCGCACAGTCATTCCAACTCCTAGTGTCCCTCCCAAATCGTGAAACGGATCGACTCCCCTGCCCTTCTCATAGAATGAACGGGAAAAGGGATTTCCAGCGGTTTGTCTACATTATTTTTTTTTTTTTTTTGTAGAGTATACCCTGAAATCAGTTATGATTTAGAGGTCCCTTTTCATTTCTTGAAAATTCCTTGCTAACTCTTCACTTTCAGCTCTAATGACTTTTGAAGGATGATGGTATTGAGTTGGTACTGAAAGTTGGCATCATGGGTAGAATGTGTTTATAGATTGTGCTCAACTTCAGCTTAATCCGATAATCTTCCCATTGTTGTTGCTCCGGTTGTTTACGATCTGTTTTTTTTTTTTTTTTTTTCACCCCTTCATCGCACAGCCACCACTGTTCGGTATAAAAAGATTAAAGGGAAGCAGTCCTGAGATTTTCACTGTACTGATAATCAAGAAGAGTAAAAAGTATAACCTTTCACCAATTTATACGCGTGGACATCAAAAATTGTCTCCGTACGCGATTTTTAAAAAACAATTCCTGCAAGCGATTGTGTAAGAGCCTGCCAAAAGGCGCAACGTCATTGATGCCCTACTCTCAAGTTGACAGCCTTGCCTCAGAAAACCAATCTAAATGTTCAAAATGATCATATCTGATTTTTTCATAAAATGTGACAATATGTGGTTTTATTATTTCAAACAAAATATTTCAAGCTTATTTATATATACAATTAATATAAAAATAAATAGTAAACATGTATTTATGAATAACTAGGTATGACGAGCAGAACACCGCTGGAAAGAGTTGTGCATCGATGACGTATGACTCTCCGCCAAGACTTGCTCATTTGCAGAGTCACACTTTTTTAATCGAAATGTACGAGCTTATTTGGTGATTTGAAAGTTTGTTTTTGATGAAAGTAGTTCATTGGAGGTACCAACAACACATATTTTTTTTTTTATTTCGTGAGGACTGCGTCCCTTTAAGCACTTGAATATACCCTGTCCTTTCAAGGAGGTACTAGGCACAACCTATTTTCTCGGTTCACATTTTCCAGAGTGGTGCTTTCTTTAAAATATTTAGATGTGTTATGTGAGTCAATCTGAATTGTGTTATGCATCATTTTTAAACTTAGAGCCTGCTCTTTCAGCACGTTAAGGAGCTGCCCTTAACTAAAAATCTATATCTTTTTATCTATTTTTTTGTTCCTTTTGTGATGCAGGGACTCATATAGTAACAAGTTTGAGTTATCTTAATCACTTATGGAATCCTGTTCAATAGGAAACTAGAATTACTATTTACAAATATCAGGAACACTTGAGCTGCATAGAATACCTTTATAAATGAAGCTATTGCATAAAGGTCTTACCTTGTTCTTTAAAATATTTAGATGTGTTATGTGAGTCAATCTGAATTGTGTTATGCATCATTTTTAAGCTTAGAGCCTGCTCTTTCAGCACATTAAGGAGCTGCCCTTAACTAAAAATCTATATCTTTTTATCTATTTTTTTTTTGTCCCTTTTGTGATGCAGGGACTCATATAGTAACAAGTTTGAGTTATCTTAATCACTTATGGAATCCTGTTCAATAGGAAACTAGAATTACTATTTACAAATATCAGGAACACTTGAGCTGCATAGAATACCTTTATAAATGAAGCTATTGCATAAAGGTCTTACCTTGCAATTGGAACCACTTGCGCCGAGGATTTTGAAGAAATCCATGTGAAATTGTGAGTGGATTATCGTAAGGTGCTTCAACACACGGCTTGAACAGATACTCTTCGCCAATTCATGCGACGTAGTTCTTCCACAGGTCATATCTTGAATGGACAGTGATTGCTGATGGGAATAAATAGAAATTGTTGCAAAATAAAAATTGATTATACACCAAACCTTTTTGCAAAAGATGATATGCAGTTGCTTTGGAGTCGAAGCAATAAATAACTAAATGGAAGACGTAACACACTGAATAAATTTCGATATTCACATTTCGCTATCTAGCTAGCTAGCTAATATTAGAAATAGCTTCATTAACTTGCGAACGTATTGCAAAATACACGGATGAATGTCACTTTGAAAGTGTTTGAAATACATTGTATTGTCATCAGGATACGAATTTTTTTTTTTTTCAATGATGCTTCACTCGATACATAGCAGTCACGCCTATTTTCAAATGTGTGCGTATTTATTTGTGTTGTTTTGGGGCAGATTTTATCTATTCAATTTAATTTGATTCAAATTAGATTGTACTTCCAAAGGCACATTTTTGTTGATATAAGTTCAAGGAGAAAAAAAAGTTCAATGTATTCCAAAATATATGGAATCAATGTTCCAAATGATTATGTCATTAGCAAAGAGAGGCCCATGTGAAAGACAAGTTTGTAAAAACATGGGCCACTAAAAACTAGAACTTGTAATGCTAAAAAGAGGGCAAAAGCACTAGGCTCAAAACGCTCACTGTCAACAAGGAGAAAGGACAAGCAACAAAAGAAAATGGGAAGGGAGGTTAGAGTAAGAAAGGACGGAAAAACAATGAAGGAAGGAAGAAAAGAAGGACTAGTAATGGGTAGCAGGGGTCCTCAGGGCAAGCAGGGCTATTACCAGACACTATGTAATAAACATCAAAATAATTGTGCAAATGAGATTAAATCTTTGTAGGCCTACTTCAAGTGTTATCTAAGAACCAAACATAACTCTCCTTAATATTCTCTTGAATATATCAAGACTTGGTACGAGTTTTAAATCACCAAACTTGGTAGAAAGCTTTGTCCTGTATAAATTAAAATAGAGAAGATGATTGGATAGACCATATTCAGCTACGCTAAGCTGGTTTTCTATGGGTTCCAGTTGGATGTGAGGTGGGACCACCTCACCGGGTTAAACACCCTGCTCTTTGCGATGAATGAATGAAGCGGGATCTTTTACGTGTATGAGTTGTGACTCTCTCATACACTGGACTCCATTTCATGTCCTATCCGAGGGACAGAGTGTTTTGCCTCTTGCTGGAGGGGACGGTATGATTACACACAGCATTGCTAAGTCCAGACTCGGGTTTGAACCGACTGTGCCAACTCACCAAAATAATAAAAGGTAAATTAAATTAATTGAATTTTCTTAATTGTTGGAAACATTATGATTATTGACATTTTCAAGAAAAACACATCATCAAATATATAGGCTCTTTATTTCTAAATTGAAACATAAACTGTCGTAATTGATATAAATATAAATCGTTATTTTTCAAAATATAACCATTCGAGAAAAAAAAAGTCGCCAATGTGGACACATGGTTGTAAGTGATATGTAATTCTCAAAACCTTCTTTTTGTAACAAATACGATTTTTCAATCGAATGCTGGGGAGTATTTCCCCAAGCAAGATAAAGACGTTTGGGAGTGAAAAAAGATTGAGTAAAAAGTATGAGTAGGGAAAAAAAATACTTCAACTTATTGATATACTAATATTGCAGGATATGATCCTACAACAATAATTAACATGATGATTTCTAGATAACTTACTGTCAACATTGACACCAACAAATTCAATGGATTAAACCACTCCTGGGGGGGGGGGGGTGCCATCTAACATAACATTGCCTGGGAGCGTTTCATGTAAATGACTAAAAGGCATAAACTTAATCTTTTGCAAATTGAGAAATAATTTGCTCGTTTCCGTTTGTCAACTCTCCTTTGATAGTTTATAAAGGAATTTTGTTCAGATGAGGAAATTTAAGACTGCGATATAAATTAAGTAAAGTATGAATGGGGAAGAAAAACCCCAACTTATAGATTATAATAACATTCGAGGATACCATCATACAACAATAATTAACATGATATTTTCAAAATAAATATACTGTCAACATAATCATCAAAGAATTCAGTGGACTAAACCTCTCCGAAGGGATGCCATCCAATATAACATTGCCGGGAAGCGTTTCAAGTGAATAACTAAAAGGCATAAACTTTTTTTTTTTTTTCAAATTGAGGGATAATTTGCCAGTATCCATTTGTCACCTCTCCTTTAATAGTTTGTTAAAAAATGTCGGGGTCTCCTGGAATAACCAAAAAAAAAAGAAAGAAAGATTGGAGTCTTCGCCAAATAGGATTAAAAAGAGCGTAGCAGAAGATGTATGAAAATCATTGATATATCTAACCACTTTGGCCCAAGTATGCCTTATATAGATATGTTATCCGTCTGCTTATACCCGCCCGCCTACAGATCAATTTGTAATTTTCTCTGTAACTACAATGTGTGAGATTCAACGGATGGAAACGTTTTATATCGCAGCAATTCACCTTGTGGCTTGTGTTGGTAAAACTATTCTCCTGAAAGCGGTACATTTTTCATAAAAAATACCTGTTTTTATTGATGCATCTTCTTTTTTCGAATCCTATCTTGTTGTTATAGACGATTTCATTATTTTCTTTGAGTTTATACTACTTCAACACCTTTGCAGATGACTACTCCCCCTCTATATCATGTAATGCAGGCGTGCACTGGGACATTGACCATTTTCTGAATTATTTTCCTGTGAACTTCACTTCAAAGATGGGTGTTTTTCTAGGCTATTGATCTGAATGTCCACATTTTATTTCTTTTTAAGTAGGTGTAGTCGATTTGTGTTTTGTTGTATGGGAAATGAGGGTGCTTGGGCATTTTCTAACTTAATGCGGAAATATCTTATGCAGACTTTAACTAAATTGTATTTATTCTTTTTCTGAACACTCACACACGCAAACACAATCAAAGATATCGAACAGTTCAAAGGGGTAAGGGAGGGAAACTGAGGGGGTAACACCCTGGCAACTTTCCTTTTCCATTTCATATCTTCCTTACGCCATTATATGGAACGCAACTATACAATAACATTGGTCTATTTGTGGCGCTTTTTACCCTGTCGGCCTCGTTGGCCTTCTTTGTCTAGTGTCGGTCTCGTTTAGCCTCTTTTGCCTTGCGTCGGTCTCGTGAGCTTTATTTACGTAGTGTCGGTTCCGTGAGCCTTTTAAAGCGTAGTGTCGGTCTCGTGGGCTTGTTGGCTTAGTGTTGGTCTCGTGAGCCTTTTGTGCGTAGTGTCAAACTCATGGGCTGTACAACTCGTGGGCTTATTTTACTTGATGTGGAACTTGTGGGCTTCATTTACTTGGTGTTGAACTCGCGGGCTGTATAACTAGCGGGCTGTATGACCTAGTGAGTTGTATGACTCGTGGGTGTCGATCTCGAGGCGTGCATCCTTGTCGACAGAGAAAAATTGAGTCATCCCAGTAGACCGACACCCACGAGTCATACAGCCACGAGTTCGACATTAAAAACAGGCCCATGAGTCATACCGCTCACGAGTCATACAGTCCATGAGTTCGACAATACGCAAATTAAGCCCGTGAGACCGACACTAAGTGAAACAGCCCACGAGTTCTACAGATACAACACGGCGCGTAATGTGTCAGTCTCGAGGGCCTCGTTGGCTTAGTGTCGAACTGATGGGCTGTATGACTCGTGAGGTGTATAACTCATGGGCTGTATGACTTGTGAGCTGTATGACTCTTGGTCTGTATGACTCGTGGGTGTCAGTATCGTGACGTGCACCCAGAAAATTGTTGCTTGTCGGTTAGGTAACTTCATTTCGTTTTCATTTTCATTTTATTTCAACATGGTAATAAAAAGGAAACTTGCTCAGCCATCGGCTGTTAATCTGCAAGTCCGTGCATTTATACAATATAACAGAATGAAAACAGAGATTCAGTAACAGCACATAACAATTATTGAATTAAGAACAAAAAAGGGAGAAAAAATCACAAAGAAAGAGAAAAGTATCGCAACAGCACATGAAAAATACAGACATTGACAAGAGATTGACATAAAACAAATGTCATTAGTCATCGCGTAACATAAAGTGAAACGTTATGATAATTGATATGATGTAATATGATATACAATGAAATGGATATCAAACTACAACCGCTGATGTTTCAAATGAAACGTAAAACGTCATAATCTTTATATCATCTTGGAGACCATTCAACACTCTACATCCCCTGTATTGCAAACTCATACTTTTAAGATTAGTTGAAAATCTACAAAACTCAAATTTTAACATATTGCTTCTGAAAAAAAAAAAAATATTTGAATATTTAAATGAAAACAACTCACACAGACTTTAGGGGTAAACCCAAATGAACAATTTTATGCATTGCATGTAATATTCTGTGTTTTTTGTCGTATTTCAAGGGTAGAAATGCTTAATAACAATTGATCATTTATGTCAATTATTATGTTGAACACCTTCAATTGACTTTCAGAACTTCTGAATTACATTAAGGCCTTGTAGAGCCCACTGATGTCAAAACAACCACTAATGTCATAACACGTCGACGACAAATGTCAAAACAACCACTAATGTCATAACACGTCGACGACAAATGTCAAAACAACCACTAATGTCAAAACACGTCGACGACAAATGTCAAAACAACCACTAATGTCATAACACGTCGACGACAAATGTCAAAATCGGATCAACCACTAATGTCATAACAAGTCGACGACAAATGTCAAAATTTCCATTTTTACTGCAAATGTCATAACACGTCGACGACAAATGTCAAAATTTCCAAATTTTCTGCAAAATGTCATGTTGCGTCACGGGGGTGGATCGAGGAATTCCATAAAGGGGGGGGGGGCGCCTTTACAAAATCAAAGGCTGGCGTGACCCTCGCGCATTCCCCCATTTTCTTCTTTTTATTTCTGTTGTGTTGACAAAATAAAGAGAGGGGGCACTAAAGGGGGATGCGCCCCCTCTAAATCCGCGATTGCGTCAATCACAAATATCAATATTGGATTAATCACAAATGTCATAACACGTCGACCACAAATGTCATAACGCGACATAGGGGCGGATCTCTGCATTTCGTGAAAAAAAAAGGGGGGCTTTACAAATTCAAAGGCTGGCGCGACCCCCTTTTCTTATTTTTGTTTCTGTTGGTTTAACCTAATATAGTGAGGGTGCACGAGAGGGGGAAGCGCCCCCTCTCGATCCATCATTGCGTCAACCACTATTATGGAAAAACTCATTGCTTGCATTACATGGGCAGATCCAGGAATTTTGTAAAGGGGAGGCGTCTTTACAAAGTCAAAGGCTGACGCGAACTTCCCACCTCCCCATTTTCTTCTTTTTATTTTTGTTGTGTTGACGAAGAGAGGGGCACTAAAGGGGGATGCGCCCCCTCTCAATCCACGATTGCTTCAACCACAAGTAAAAATCGGGGATTAACCACAAATGCAATAACACGTCGACCACAAAAATTTAATGTCATAACGCGTCACAGGGGGGAGGGGGAGGATCCAGGAATTTTGTAAAGGGGGGGGGGGCGCCTTTACAAAATCAAATGCTGGCGCGGCACTCCCCCCCCCCCCATTTCTTATTTTTGTTTCTGTTGTTTTAACCTAATAATTACAGTGAGGGTGCACCAGAGGGGGATGCGCCCCCTCTCGACCCATCATTGCCCCAACCACAAATATCAAAACTCATTGCTTGCATTACGGAGGCGGATCCAGGAATTTCGTAAAAGGGAGGCGGCTTTACAAAATTAAAGGCTACCGCATCCCTCCTCCATATTTTTTTCTTTTTATCTATGTTGTTTTAACAAAAAAATAAAGAAAAGAAAAGAAAAGGGGCACCGGAGGGGAAATCGCCCCCTCTTGATCCATCATTGCGTCAAGCACAAATGACCAAACTCAATGCTTGCATTACAGGGGCGGATCCAGGAATTTCGTAAAGGGGAGGCGTCTTTACAAAGTAAAAGTCTTGTGCGACCCTTCCCCTCCCCTATTTTCTTCTTTTTATTTCTGTTGTGTTGACGAAATAAAGAGAATGGGCACTAATGGGGGATGCGCCCCCTCTCAATCCGCGATTGCGTCCACCGCAAATGTCAAAATCGGGGATTAACCATAAATGTCATAACGCGTCAACCACAGATGTCAAAATGTTCAAACTCATAACGCGTCACAGGGCTGGATCCAGGAATTCCGTAAAAGGGGGGGGGGGGCGCCTTAAAAAAAAAAAAAATCAAAGGCTGGCGTGACCCCCCCCCCCATTTTCTTATCTTTATTTCTGTTGTTTTAACATACTATAGTGAGGGGGAACAAGGGGGGAAGCGCCCCCTCTCGATCCATGATTGCGTCAACCACAAATATCAAAACTCATTGCTTGCCTTACGGGGGCGGATCCAGGAATTCCGTAAAAGGGAGGCGGCTTTACAAAATAAAAGGTTGGCACGACCTTCGCCCCCCCCCCCCCGCCATTTTCTTATTTCTATGTTTTTATGTGTGTGAGGATGAAGTCGGACTCTAAGGACTCAGTGAGAGAGTGAAGGAGGCATGACTGCTTTGCTCTGGAGTCAAAACGCAAGTGTGCTTTATTCATTGTTCTCCAGTATATCAATCCAACACATGTACATTTGATGTATCACTGTACACTATATCTACAAAACATGACCCGGTGACTTTCCGGTGTTGTTTACAATATATTGCTGATATGGTGTGATGAGGTGATGATAAATGACGGGGAGAGCGGAAAGGAAGTGGGAACAGAAAGCAGCTGTCGGCGTATCAAAGATCATGATGAGAGAAAGAAACCAGAGAACGATAAGAACTTGACAGTGGAAGGGTGGCGGTGAGATGGCTGACTATGGAATGAATGAAACATGCTATTTACAGCTACACCATAGATAGTCACAATATGTCTCGTGCAGACACAATACTTATTTTTATTTCTGTTGTATTGAAAAAAGATAAAGAGAAGGGGCACTAAAGGGGGATGCACCCCCTCTAAATCCGCGATTGCGTCAACCACAAATATCAATATTGGATTAACCACAAATGTCATAACACGTCAAAGGGGCGGATCCACGAATTCCGTGAAGGGGGGAGGGGAGGGCGCCTGTTCAAAATCAAAGGCTGGCGCGACCCCTCTTTTCTTATTCTGTCTATGTTGGTTTAACATGATATAGTGAAGGTGCACGAGAGGGGAAGCGCCCCCTCTCGATCCATCACTGCTTCAACCACATATGGAAAAACTCATTGCTTGCATTACAGGGGCGGATCCAGAAATTTTGTAAAGGGGAGGCGTCTTTACAAAGTCAAAGCTGGCGCGACCTTCCCCCTATCCATCTTCTTCTTTTTTTTTTATTTCTGTTGTATTGACCAAATAAAGAGATGGGCATTAAAGGGGAATGCGCGTCCTCTCAATCCACGATTGCGTCAACCACAAGTCAAAATCTGGGATTGACCACAAATGTCATAACACATAAAACTTATTTTTATTATGTTGTTTTAACATAATATAGTGAGGGGGCGCCAGAGGGGGAAGCGCCCACTCTCGTTCCATGATTACGTCAACCACAAAAATCAAAACTCATTGCTTTCATTACAGGGGCGGATCCAGGAATTCCGTAAAGGGGAGTCATCTTTACAAAATCAAAGGCTGGCGAGACCCCACCCCATTATCCTATATTTATTTCTGTTGCGTTAACAAAACATAGGGAGGGGCACCAGAGGGGGATACGTCCCCTCTCGATCCGCGTTTGAGCCAACCGCAAATGTCAAAATTGGATTAACCACAAATGTCGTAAGACGTCGACCACAAAATGTCGAAATTTCCAAACGTACTGCAAATGTCATGACGCGTCACAAGGGTGGATCCAGGAGTTTCGTAAAGGGGAGCCACCTTCACAAAATTAGAACTGCCGCACCCTTTTTTCTTTCTTTTTATTTCTGTTGTTTAAAAAAAAAAATGAAAGAAGGCAGCAAAGAGGAATGCGCCCCCTCTCGATCCGCGATTGCACTATAGAGGCGGGTCCAGGAATTCCGTAAAGGGGAGACGCCTTAAAAAAATCAAATGCTTGCGCAAGCCACCTCTCCTTTTTTTTTTCTTTCGTGTTTACAAAAAAAAAAAAAAAAAAAAAAGAGAGACGGGGAGGGTGTATACTGTCCCCCCCCCCCCTCCCTCGATCCGCGACTGCGTCAACCACAAGTTTTTGGCAAATCTCATTGTTTGCATCGCATGGGGCGGAACCAGAATTCCGTAAAGGGGAGGCCCCTTTACAAAATTAAAGATATCCGCACCCCCATTCTTTTCTTTTTCTTTTTTTTAACGTTTATACAAAAGAAATAAAAAGAACGATAAGATGGAGGGGATTGCGTAAGCCTTTCATTTTCAAGAGACGTCTCCCCTTTGCGCTTTAAGGAATTTTTGGACACGCCTCCGTAATGCAAGCAATGAGTTTTGACATTTTGTGGTTGACGCGATCGCGGATCGAGAGGGGGCGCATCCCCCTCTGGTACCCCCTCTCTATTTTTTGCTGTTGTTAAAACAGTAGAAATAAAAAAAAAAAAAATAGGGGTGCGGCATAACGCATTACAGGGGCGGATCAAGGAGTTTCGTAAAGGGGAGGCGTCTTTACAAAAGTAGAACTGCTTCATTGTTTTCATTACAGGGTGGATCCAGGAATTCCGTAAAAGGTAAGCGCCTTTACAAAATTAAAGACTTCCATCCCCCCCCCCGCCCTCATTTTATTTATTTATTTTTGGTTTAAAAAAGGGGGACACCAGAGATGTATCAGTCCCCTCCCAATCCATGATTGCGTCAACCACAAATGTCAAAACTCATTGCTTGCATTAAGGGCGGATCCAGGGATTCAGTAAACGGGAGGCGCCTTTACAAAATAATTATAAGGGCTGCTGCACCCCCCCCCATATTTCATTGTTATTGTTTTAAAAAAAGAGAGGTGGCACCAGAGGGGGATGCACCTCCTTCTCGATCCGCGATTGGGTTAAACACAAATGTCAACACTCATTGTTTACATTAGAGGGGCGGTCCAAATTCCGTAGAGAGAAGCGTTTATTAAATCAAAAAGTTGCGCAAACTGCCTCGCCTTTTTTTCATTTGATTTTTTTTTTTTTTTTTGTGCGTTAACAAAAATAGAGACGGGGAAGGGGTACCGTGTCCCCCTCTAGATCCGCGACTGCGTCAACCACAAGTTAATGGCAAAACCCACTGTTTGCATTACAGGGGGCGGAACCAGGAATTCCGTAAATTGGAGGCTCCTTTACAAAATTAAAGACTGCTGTTTTAACTGTCGTTTAAACAAAAGAAATATAAAGATATTAATAAGGGGGAAGGGGATTGCGCCAACCTTTCATTTTGAGAAGACGTCTCCCTTTTACGCTTTACGGAATTCCTGGACCCGTTCCTGTAATGCAAACAATGCTGCATTTCTGTTGTTGTTAAAACAACAGAAATGAAAAATAGGGGGTGCGGCAGGTTTTAAATTTGTAAAGGCCCCTCCCCTTTCTGGATCCGCCCCTGTAATGCAAGCAATGAGTTTTGACATTTTGTGGTTGACGCAATCGCGGATCGAGACGGGGGCATCCCCCCTCTGATGCCCCCTCTTTTTTTTTTTCATTAAAACAACATATGATAAAAAGATGGGGTGATGCGTCAGGCTTTAGTTATACAAAAGTGCACCCCTTCCCCTTTACGGAATTCCTGGACCCTTCCCTGTAATGGAAGCAATGAGTTTGGTCATTTGTGGTTGACGCAATCATGGATCGAGAGGGGGCGCATCCCCATGGTGCCCCCTCTATATACTTTGTTGAAACAAGAGAAAATGAAAAGAAGAAAATGGGGTGGTGTCGCGTGGGCCTTTGATTTTGTAAAGGCGCCTACCCTTCACGGAATTCCTGGATACGCCCCTGTAATGTAAGCAATGGGTTTGGTCATTTGTGGTTGACGCAATCATGGATAGAGAGGGGGCGCATCCCCCATCGTGCCCGAAAAGAAGAAAATGAGGTGGTGTCGCGCGAGCCTTTGATTTTGTAAAGGCGCCTCCCCTTCACGGAATTCCTGGATATGCCCCTGTAATGCAAGCAATGGGTTTGATCATTTTTGATCGACGCAATCATGGATCATAAGGGGCGCATCCCCCATGGTGCCCCCTCTCTATCTTTTGTTAAAACAAGAGAAAATGAAAAGTAGAAAAAGGGGCGGTGTCGCGCAAGCCTTTGATTTTGTAAAGGCGCCTCCCCTTCACGGAATTCCTGGATACGCCCCTGCATTGCAAGCAATGAGTTTTTCCATTTGTGGTTGACGCAATGATGGATCGAGAGGGGGCGGTTTCCCCTCTGGTGCACCCTCAGGGTCTAGGAACACTACCCCCTGGAAAACCACCCTCCGGATAACTACCACCCGGATAATTACCCCCCAGTAAAATTCCCCCTTACGGCAACTACCCCCCGGACAACTACCCTCCAAGGGCAATTACCCTCCAGGGTAATTACCCCCTAGGACAACTACCCCCCGGACAACTACCCTCCTAGGGCAATCACCCCCAGGGCAATTCCCCCTTAGGAAAACTACCCCCTGGATAACTACCCCCCCCCCGATAACTACCCCCTGGATAACTACCCCCCGGAGAATTACCCCCTGGGTAACTACCCCCGGAGAACTACCCTCTGGATAACTACCCCCCGGAGTACTACCCCCTGGGTAACTACCCCCCGGAGAACTACCCCCTGGGTAACTACCCCCGGATAACTACCCCCCGGATAACTAACCCCCGGATAATTACCCCTCGGATAGTTACCCCCGGATAATTACCCCCGGATAATTACCCTCCGGATAACTACCCCCAGATAATTACCACCAGGATAACTATCCCCAGGTTAACTACCCCCTCCTCCGATAACTAGACCCCAGATAACCTCCACCCGATAACTACCCCCTCCGATAACTTCCCATGGATGATTACCCTGGATAAGTAGGCCATCAACTCCCCCTCCCCTAGGTAACTATCAAAAGGAAAATCACCCACAGGACAGTGCACCATGTCAATTACCCCCTGGATAACTACCTCCCGGGTCATTGCCCCCCCCCCCCAACTCTTACTTTTAATAAAAAGAATATTATCACTACAGGAAACGAAGTTCTTTGTATCATTTGCCAGGAATCACGGAGATGACATACTTATACTTCATCTTATGAAAACAACATATTAAGGATATACGATTTGTATCGTTTGCATTTAGGACGATTTATGTACAAGCTTAATTTGTCCCTTCTGTATTTTGACTCTATGTTCATCGAAAACAAAACTATCTCTGCATATCCTACCCGGTAATCCAGTAAATGTCAATGTCTTTAACCAAAACTATATTCGCTAAATCTGTATTTTCTTTTACTATTCCGAAATTTCGGATTTCTCTTGATAGTAGTATAAAAGAAGTTTTAAGTTTGAATGCCTTTACCATTGAACTAAAGACATTTTGAAGAAATGTTACACTTCACTTTTTGCAATATTTTTTTAAAACCACAATCGTCTATCGTTTACCACAACTCCATGTAACACTTCGTTTTTTGGAGGAGCTTATATCTCATGCCTCACGTGCATTGGTTTTGACCCATCATCTGCCTCTTCCCTCTCGCTTTTCTCTGTCCATGTTCTATGAAGGTAGTCTATTCCTGTCATTCATTACTCACCTTTCTTCTTTTTCTCATTACAAGTGATTTATCTCATGTGTGTTTATGTGCAGTGCACTCCCGTTATGACGAAATGCTCAGGACCGGCAGTTGTTGTTGTTGTTTTTTTCGTTTTAACGAAATTTCGTTATAACTGAACAAATATGATATGTGTTGTCACACATGTGTAGAAAATGACGGTGTAGGATTTGGTTACAGTTCGCTATTCCAAAGGTTCTTTTCTTACTTAAGTACGTTACTCCGAAGGCTCCTTATTCCGAAGTTTCGCCATTCCCGGGATTCCGATGGTTTGTTTATCTGAAGGTTCGCATTTCCGAAGAATCATTATTCCGAAAGTTCATAATTTAGATTGAAATAATACAACATTGTATATTGTTCATTTTCCGAAGGTTCGTTGATCTGAAAATGAAATGAGGTTCGTCATTCTGAAGGTTAATTATAAATCCAAGAAAAAAAAAAAAAATGAGAAAGATTCACTTTTCAGAAAGTCCGTTGTTCCGAAGACTTTTTCATCCGAAAATGAAATAAGGTTCGTTATTCCGACGAAAGTTTGTTAATGAAAAAAAAAAAATGAGAAAGGTTAGTTATTTCGAAGATTTTTTTTTTTTTCAGACGATTATAAGGATAACAATTCTTAAGTTTTGTTAGTGTACTCACCTTTTTCCACCATGGACTAACGATTCTTTTTAAAATGTTCCGATTAATCGATTAATGAACGTTTTGAATTCCTGTCATTTTCGGACTAACGAACCGTATAAGAATAAGAATAAGAACCATATTTTAGTATCGGATTAACGTACCTTTGGAATAACGCCAAAATGTGCTTAATATTTCATTTCCGAACTATTACGGACATTTAGTTGTATCAGAATCTGTGTGTTTTGTATCAAAGGACTTCGGAACAATGAAACAAACCTTATCTGAATTCAGATTATTGTATTACAATAACGCAAGTTCCCCTCGGAAACTGCGTGATACACGGAGTGAACATACATTGTACAATAATGTGAAGCGTTCGCTCATGCATGCAGAGACGCTATAAAAATGCTTGTTCCGCTACGCATTTTCGAATGCGATCCGCATTTCGTTGTAACGGAGCACATTTCTTTTGTTTTTCTTTGTCAGTGGCGCTCAAAATAGACTTCGTGATAACGAAAATTTTGTTATAACCGTCTTCGTTATAAGCGAATTTTGTACCACAGACTTTTAATGGTGATAATTTTGGGACCAGAAGTTTTGCTTCGTTATAACGAAATTTCGTTATAACTGTGTTCGTTGTACCGGGAGTACACTGTATCTTTATTTGTGTACTTCTCTGTCTTAATTTTCTTTCTTCGCATTGTTTCATCAATTTTGTAACTGTTTTACTATTATACCGTTAATGCTCTTTTCAGAATTGCCCTACTGCATCATTGGGCATTAACAACTAGTATATCAAGGATGCGGGAAGAGATTGTCACATCTTTGGTATGATCACCGCAGAGCATTACCTCCCTTGACAATTACTCCTTATCAAAATTAGGCTCCAAATAATCACCCCTCTTGCAATAACTCCCTCCCCAGAAAATTACGTCTCTCATTGCCATTTTCGAACAACGTTTGCTATTTGAATTGAAAAAAACAACAACATTTTTTCATATCGTCTGGTTTCGAGACCTTTCTTTAGGTTTTTAACATCTTTTGGGTGAGATAATTAGAAACCCCTTACGAAACATTAAAGAGCATGTTATTCCAAGAAGGATTCAAGTTTTTGTGAAAAAAAAAAATGTCTTAAAATGGCCGGGATAAAACAGAGCAGCCGTAATGTAAAAAGGATTCTGTCAACTACATTGACAACTCTCTAGATCTATTCAAAAAGAGGGTGCAGGACGAAAGACTTCGTTAACAGCTAGGGGTGTTTTGTAAAAAAAAAAAAAAAAAAAATACCGTTAAACTCGTAATATTTTACTCTTTCTAATCAGACTAGCTTATATTTGAACTGGATTTCCCCTTAAAGTGTCGAGAACATTTTATTTGAAAACTAGCACAATTCTGCTTGTATGTAAAATAAGCTTTAATTTTACTCAAATGACAGATTAGGGCACCGTTTGATAAAAGTTGCCAGTTATGACATCTTGTTAGTCTCTAATAATTTCAATAAAACCATGGGTTCTGCTTGATTGATAAGCTCGAGTTGTTACCATGGACCTGCTTTGATCGACCTACAACGATTGGTAATTGTTTGGAATTGAAAGCTTGTCAGGACTGATAACTTTCATAAAACCGTGCCCGGATCCTATCAGAAACTATGGCTTTATATCGAAGGGTCCCTGACTAATGTTAAGGGAATATGAATTGAAGTGAAATCAACTCTCCTTTTCTTATGTTTATCGTCTAATGTGTTATAATGGTAGAAAATGACAAGCCAAAAGAGTAAATGATGACAGTGTAAGAGAAAGGTGCATTGATGTAGGGCCTACATGAGCTTAGTCTTCTGATATGGTGTTATGAAGTTATGGAAAAATTACAACGAGTGTATGGTAACTTTCGAGGGGGAGGGTTGTCCAGTGGGTAAGTATCAGGAGGGGGCGGGGGTGGGGTTCGGGGTATGGCTATGGGGGGGGGGGAGGTATCTCGGGGTGGTAATCCGGGTGGTAGTTATCCTGGGGGTAGTTATCGGGGGGGGGGTAGTTTTCCGGGTGGTAGTTATCCTGGGGGTAGTTCTCCGGGGGGTAGTTATCCAGGGGGTAGTTATCCGGGAGGTAGTTAACTGGGGGTAGTTCTCCGGGGGTAGTTATCCAGGGGGTAGGTATCCGGGGGGGTAGTTATCGGGGGGGGGGGTAGTTATCCGGGGGGGGGGGTAGTCATCCAGGGGGTAGTTACCCAGGGGGTAGTTATCCGGGGGGTAGATGTCCTAGGGGTAATTGCCCTTGGGGGTAGTTGCTCTAGGAGGGTAGATGACCGGGTGGTAGTTGTCCTAGGGGGTAATGGCCCTGGAGGGTTATTGCCCTAGGAGGGTAGTTGTCCGGGGGGTAGTTGCCCTAGGGAGGAATAGACCTGGGGGGTAATTATCCGGGTGGTAGTTATCCGGAGGGTAGTTGCCCAGGAGGTAAGTGCCCGGATACGGAGGTGGCGACCCTTTTTATATAATACCTACAGATTAGCATGACTAGTATGATATTTACCTCGAAATCAAACCTGAAACTCAGCTCATTTAAAAGAACGATTTAAAGATATATATCTTTTTCGGAAACATTTTTTTTTTCTAAATAATAGATAACCCACTGGGAAGAGTGAAATTGGCCGCTCAAGATTCAAGATTCAAGATTCAAATTTATTTTCACTTCCATCAAATAAACAATGAAAAAAAAAATACAATGCATATGTACAAGATATTTGTAATAATTGCAGAATGTAATTTAACAAAGTACATATGAAAGTGAGTAGCAGATGAAAAAAAAACAACAACCCGCAATTACATCTTTGTTCATACATATAAAGCGTATAATATAGATAATAGAGGCTCCATTAATAACCAAAGCTTTTACGATATGGGACCCTCAGAAAATATACAAGACAGCAATACAAAACAAAATAAAACAAACCGATGTCAACTGACATGAAATCAAAATAATTGGGGAGGGAAAAAGAAAGAAAAAAGAATCAAAAATTAAAAAAGAAAAGAAAAAGAAAAACTACAGCACGTGTTTTTCTTTTGTAATTAAAATAATTGATCTAAAAGTGTTTTATAGGTATTTCCCCAGGCGAGAATATCGTAATTCAAATATGGCAATACTAAGGATGAATATAATGTAAGCAGTGACGATGAAGGAAAACAAAATTTAATCATATTAATCAAACCAATAATACGTGAAATAATTTTACATATACCGTCAATATGGAATTTCCATGAAAGCTTATTATCAACTGTTATTCCAAGAAATTTTACATGGGAAACATTTTCGAGTGGAGTACCTTCTAAAACAACGTCAACAGGTAATGCCTCGGTAGAAGTGCTAAAAAGTATATAATTATTTTGTTATTTGAAGATTAAGATATAACTTTCTAGCTTTTATCCACTGGGCAACATTTTCTTACTCTGAATTTATTGTATTTATTGTATTCATTGTATTTATTGTATTAACAAGTGTAAGAGGATTATTGTGCAAAAAAAACAAAAACAAAAAATGAGTCATCTGCAAAGAGTCATCTCAAAGAGAGTAAAAGAAAGAACGCTGTTTATTGCCTATATTATTTCCCGTTTTGTACATTGGTACAACTTTCGTAGTCCTCATATTACTAGGCACCACACCATACCTTACGACAAATTGGTGTGAAAAGAATGATGTTCGGGTTGGATACACTTAAAATTCATGAAAGTGCTTATCGGAGGGAAGTACACTCTAAACGAGATTAATGCATAAAGAATAACAATAATCATTCAACGTTTCTGGTAGTCGAGAGGGAGCTTCTCTGTCCATACATTATTAAATCTAATTTTTGAAATTTTACTATTTTTATATTTTGTTACTAGTTTTTTTTTTTCTCAAAATAACATTGTTCAAAGAGGTGTGAGTCGCTTCTACTACGTATGTAGTTTATAAATTGATCACATACAGGGAACTACAGAAGAACGTGTTAATCATTGCTGTACCCACCAACGCATGAGCTATATGGGAACGGGCAGTGATGTAGGACAGATTTGTCCAACATAAAAGTGAATCCTCTGACTGATTAGGCTTCTTTTCAAAACTTCAGTTTTCCATGCATTGTAATTCATTTTGAGAACTACCGTGTTAGTTGACGCACGGATGGAAGCATGCATGCACATTTGACAAGTAAGTGGTGGGCTAAATGTGATATCCGTCGGTGAAGATAAACGTAAAGCTAGCGAGAGCATGGTAGTATACGATTGGAATGGCAAAATTAGTGGGGGCGTGTAATGACATAAAGAAGTAATGACATAAAGAAAAAAAAAACTTGGGCTTAGAGGTAACACATATGCCTGCTAACAAGGTGAATTTTTCGAGCAAAATTTGGGAGTCTAGAGGCGAATGTTCTTGTATTTTTTGTAATACGGGAGAATGGATTCTCTGGAAACGTGTGGTGGGCATGGTTTCTGTGAGTTACGTTCTTCCAGTAGTTGCTTATTTCAACTTACTTGTCGTTGTACGTGTGGGACTGTGTTTCATTTGAATAAAAAAAAAAAGAGAGTCTCTGGCAAACTACGGACCTGAATGTGCCACGATTCTGGATTCCCGTCAAAGTTCGCGCAACATCGACATTTACGGCATACTAAAAGAGGGGATGCTCCTCTTTTGTGGAACTCCATAATATTTGCAACTTGTATTGTGCATTGTGTACACTACATACACCGAAAAGGAATGTTTTAACTAGCCAAACTAGCGCGTGTGTCGTCTCTTAGTGCAAGTATCTATAGGCGTACGGATAACACAAACAGGATGACGTGCAATGTGCACTATCACATGTGGCGAAATGTCCGCCTGCGAAGTATGCGCCGTTATTTTCAGATTTTTGATTTTTTTTTTTTTTTTGAGATTTGAAACTAATCTTTTTTTCGTTGTACCCTATTTCAGGATTGTTTGGGAATGATTGGGAAACTACTCGTTATAAGAATTATTGCGGGGAAAAAAAGGTAAAATATCCCCTATTTCAAGAAAATTTCTGGGATTTTTGCCGAGAACTGAGAACCCAAAAAATACAATTTTCCCGACAATTGGGGACTTGCACGCCGTACCAATGACCACCTGAGTAGGGGGCGACCTTGGTCATGTCAGTACACTGTCTTGCCTGCCAGTGTCGACTTTTTAGAATATAATGGAATTAATACAAGAGTCCGAAGAGTAAGCGTTTGTGCAATATTACGCGGTAACTAATGTAATCAAATTCATATCATACTGTACGTAAAGAGATCCAGTAACAGGCATTCCATTAGCCTGTTTCTGATGACGAAAAACATTATACAGATCTATTGTACAATGAACTTTAAGAATATTGATGGTTGATAACGGTGAACCCCTCCCCGTTAGCAGGAGCACCACTTCCAAAACAGAGCTTACATTTCCCACATTTCCCAGAAATTTTAGTAGCAAAAAAGAATGTTTCATTTCACTTGCCAAATGTGTGAGCATAACATCAAGAGGGCTAAGTACTGACCTGAATAGGTCCAAATTTCGCTCACCATGACCCTCAAACCCCATATTCTTGAAGTTGAGTGCAATTATTTCAAATATGCTTGGTCATTGACGACTTTGAGTGACAGAAGGGACGGAAATGTTAGGCATGGACGAATTTGAATGACTACTGACGAACACCGGAATCGATCTGATTTTAGTCGAGTGTAAAGCATACTCTTTCCTTATCTCCTCTTGAAATGTAGATATTTTCACACGTAAAAAAAAACAGCAAAACAACTCTTGTCAATCTTTTTTTTACAATTCTCCTTATAAATCTTATACGCGATAGCAATGAAAACAACACATTGGATGACATCTTTGTATACAACCACATTTCTCTTAGTCTTGCGACTGCACAATGAGGGAAAATTATTAGTATCTTGACGAAATGATCTACAACTCGATAATTAAGTGAAATTTTCAGTCTGTTCATTAGAAAACGCTATTAAATGAAGAGTTGACGATGTGCACCTAATCAACAGTAAAAGACATGCAGACACAATCAGAATTACATTACCCTTTTAAAACTATTTGTGGCTATTGGAATCAAGTTGTATCACTCACCACTTCGTCACAGTGCACCATGAACGCAACTCCTAAGTTTGTATGCTCTGACGAGTTAGGTGATAAAGTATATTCTTGCCATCGTTCTCCCACTGCTTTGGTCACCTCCTTAGTATGACATTCAAACGCAACGTCAATGCATATATCCTGGTTACCTTTCTCTATCAAGCCGTGAATGATATCAAGGCCAAGTTTGTTTTCTAATGCTGAGGCGAAGAAGAGTAGGTAACAGAACTCCTGAGATCGAGAAAGCAGTTTGTCCTTTAGATGGTCGTACTTTGGACGATCATTGGTGAATAGTCTCTTGATATATACCCCTGCAGTGTATTCCTGGAACAATTTGTGTGGAAACGAAACCTTTGACTCGACAAAAGACGAAGTGTTGACATTTTGCCGGCGCTCCCTACCGATTACTTTTTCTTCTCTTGTTAAAACTCCGACCATTAAACATATTTGCATGGCATCCCCACACTCTCCGAATTGTTCTTCAAGAAATGAAAAGTTTCTGTCCAATAAACCGTTGAGCGCTATCTCACTTACGTCTTGAATTGCCCTACCAGCTTCCCTTACTTTTTCAACAACGTCCTGCTTTTTCAAATTTTCACACGATTTTGATGCGTAGTGTTCTTTCAGAAAAGAGATCATTGCTCCAAAAATCTCCGAGAAAGTTTGCATTTTCATCATTTCTCGTCGTCTATCTTCACTGAATTCCTCCCACATAAGGCAAAGCATAGCACAGTAAATTGGAAACGGAGCCATGTTCGACCGGATGACACCATTTTCCTCAGTAAAGCTGATCAAGCTTTCAGCAAGAGCGTCCTTCATTCTAATCGAGAAGTACCTCCTCATATATGTCGATAAGTCCTCCTTCTTAAATCCTTCAACGTTAATAAAGCTGTAAGCGTCAGCAAGACTCTTGGTGAGTGTGAATTCATTTGTCCTCCATGGCCTTGAGGTCACAATTACCTTGCAAGAGTCATACTGTTCCGATACAAGAATGCGAATGACGTCACTGCTGCTTCCGTATTCAAGGTTCCCGCTGAACTCGTCAAATCCATCAAACAAAATAAGAACGTTATGTAGATTTTTTGAAATGTAGTCGTCTATTAGCTCTGGTGTTGCTGCATTTGAATCAGAGAGATATCTTTCCACAATACTACCAATACTTTTGTTGACATCAATAACATCTCGAAGAGGAACTAGAATAACCATATCAAGATCCTGGAGAATTTTTCCTTGGCACCAGTCCCAGGCAATCTTAGCGCAAAGAGTTGTTTTGCCAACACCTCCGTCACCCTTAATTAGAAGGCGCTTTGAAAGATTTGCATTTTCCTCGTTGGTAAAAAGGTCCTCGTATGATAATGGTGTTTTCTGATTGCTACTTAGGTCGATCAGACTCAGATTGGTAAAGATATCATCCAAGTTTACACGTTCCATGAAGTTGAGTGGATCAACAGTGACCTTGCGTCGCGTCTTACTGTAATACGCCTTCAGCTCCCTTTTGCACTGTTCTACTTGTTTCTTTGTCAACGCCGAATGTGAAAGTGATCCTTGTATGAGAAGAAAAAGGACAAACAAAAGTACGTCATATCATAAAGTTAATAAAGGTTCATCCACTCTATGCTCTCAATTACTTATAACGACAAAATGATCGCTTCATTATTTTATATGAAATGAAAAAAGGAGACGTTGGTAAAGCGTCATTGATTTCAATATCAGTTGCTCGGCAAATATCTCAAGCCAGTTACTGATTCGCGAAACCACAAAATGTTACAACAATTGATTTCACATTCGTTATCGCAAATTCGGAGGAATGACAGAAAGAGAAGTTGATTTGAATGGAAGGCAGGGTCATTCTTTTTTCATAAAAGATAACAGAAAATAAGCTCTTTGAATTTCATGAAGCTTAGAAAAAGAAAATATATGAATATATACAAATAATTATGTGTGACCCTGCACTACAAAACCAACAAAAAGTCGCCAGACAAGGATTTCTAGTTAAGGGCAGATTCCGAAAGAGCTGCCTCTAAGCTTTACAATCATGTATAACTCAATTCAGAGTACTGTAACTCCCCTAATCTATCTAACTACTGGAAAGGAAGCACACACTCTAGATAAGTGTGAACTGAGAAAAGAGGCTCTGAAGTACAAAGTCTACTATTTTTCAAGCGTCTAATCTTCACCAAACTGTGCTGGCTGCGCGATAAAAGGGACAAATCACAGGATGTAAACCACCGGAGCAAAATCAGTGAAGAGATTATCAGATTAGAATGAAATTAAAAAGAAATGCTCTATTAACACATTCTGTCCATGATTCGTACCAATTGTCAAATCAGTAGCCTTAGCTTTTCAAAAGTTATTAGACTTGAAAGTGAAGAGTGTGCTAGGGATTTCAAGAAATGAACAGGGGGGGGGGCTCTAAAACATACCTAATCATTTTACTCTCCCCCTCCCCCAAGTTTGTAGAAAATATGAAAAATTCGAAATGGTCTCGGTTGACCACTTTCACATTTTTTGAGCCCTCACGTAAAGTCAAGGGGTGCGAATCTTTGTTTGTTTTGTGGTGCACGGTCACATAACAGACTTCTGGTCATTTTGAAACTCAAGCTTGATCCAAGGAAACATATACCGATATTTTCATAATGAGGGGAAAGATGTGAATGACTCTACATGACACGAAAGAACAGAAAGGGGAAATAACCCTATCATTTTAACTCCTTCTTTCCCAGATTCTAAAGATTTCGCTACAGACTGTAATAATTGGTAATAGCCACTTTTGTGTGGCGTTAGGGAAACTTTGTTACTTATCAAGCTGTTTTGATCTGCCTCATCCTAATACAACTTTACAAGAGACTTCGGAACTATCATACCTTGGAGTAAAAGAGTGTGTCTTGAAATTTGAAATATAGAATTCAATCATGCGCTGACCCAACCAAGAATATTGTTTGCAAGTTGAAATGAATTTAATAGGGGGGAATACACTACTACCCTTTCCAGGAAATAAAGCAGCAACACACAGACACACACACAGACAGACAGACACACACACACACACACACACACACAGAACTAATACAACTGTTCTCGAATCGTGATTGGAATATATATTTTTTTTTTAAATTACAATCTATAGATGATTATGGAATTAACAACTACAAGAATAACAATTTGCACTGGTTGTTTCCGGAAATTCTAAAGCCAACTTCCCTTTTTTATCCAAAAATAACATTACAAAATTAGAACAATTGTGTTGAA
This sequence comes from Diadema setosum, assembly GCF_964275005.1. Taxonomy (NCBI): domain Eukaryota; kingdom Metazoa; phylum Echinodermata; class Echinoidea; order Diadematoida; family Diadematidae; genus Diadema; species Diadema setosum. The sequence continues at coordinate 973,747 of NC_092701.1, forward strand.
GTATATCATACCCATCATCAATCCTTCCACGTCAGATCGCTGTGTTGTGTTTAGTATCCAGCAGGGATTCCAGCTACATCCTATGAGACATAACAACACCAACAACGACGACATCAACAGAAATCAAAACCCAATAGCCCAAATTCACGAATTCATGTGGTACAAATAAAACCATGATAAAGTGTCGCATGGAATAGTTGAAGAGTTTGTTCGCAAAAACCGATAAGTCCATACTTGCCAAATGGAGATATTTGCGATTAAAGGTCAAGAAAAATAAAGAGAATAATAAGAAATTTTTGCTTCTTTCCACCATAACTTCAAAATGTGCCTTTATATGTAGTGACAAATGTATCATTTAAAAGGTATTATTTTGTACTTTATGACAAAGACCGTACTTCAATATCTTAAAAAATGGATGTTGCGACACGGATTGTCGCCCCTACACGGATTGTCGCCTCCTGCTCGGGGCGACAATCCGTAACGGGCGCTGGCGGCACGGATTGTCGCCCCCTACACGGATTGTCGCCTGGCGACAATCCGTGACGCTTGTGCAGTTCCCAGTTTTTGACCTCGAAGGCGACAATCCGTGTTGGCAAAAAAATTGTTGCGACACGGATTGTCGCCCCGTCACGGATTGTCGCCCCGGGCTCGGGGTGGTTCCTCCGGTGTTAAGCTTTGGTGGGATGGGTATGACTGGTAAGTTATGCGTATGTGTGTGTGTGTGTGTGTGTGTGGGTGTGTGTGTGCGTGTGTGTGTGTGTGTGTGTGTGTGTTGTGAGCTGCATGATATGTGATGTGTATGATTTGTTATGCGTGTGTGTGTCTGTGTGTGTGTGTGTGTGTGTGTATGTGTGTGTGTTTGGAGTATAATAATACAATATGTAGAAACTGTGCATGTGTGGTGGTCATAGTGGTAGTGGTTTGTTTGTCTGTGTGTATACGTGTGCCTGTATGCTTACGTGTGTATGTGGAATATAGCGGCGCTACTGTGGCAATACAAACGCCTTCAGAGTGTATGAGCACGTGTTTAAAAAATTCACACCAGCCTTGATCTAAAAATAGTATGGGTGTGTGAACCAATATCAGCGGTGAGGCAGGCTAGGCGAGAGAGAGACCGAGAGAAAATACATACGAGGGAGGTACCCTCCCCAAATGTTATTTGTCTTTGTTCATTTTTCACTGCAGTCATTTTCTTCCATCAGTCTTATAAACTAGAACGTCCATACCACTATTCTTTGTCCCAGAATAGGTTTGGCATGCTTTTTGCATGAGCGAATAATTTCCACACGCCGTAAAAAATTTATCAATCGTTTGTTGATTTTAGCACAAACGAACTGCCATTGCACACCGCTAATACATACGTAATACAAACAAACACCAACAAACACTCAAACAAATCTTCATAATGCAAATAAACCAACTCAACACTTTTTTCCTTGATATTCATTGATTTCATTCAAATCATTCATAAATCGACTCATTCTGGGTGTAACATGAAAAAAAAAAGTTACAAATGGCAATTTGAAACAGAAACAAATCCATTTGTCAATTTATACCACAAATAATCTCACTTCAACATAGATAACTCGATTATAGACCAACCCTACTAACAATTTCTTAACGAGAAAGTTTTGACATGTATAGGGCCCTACCAAACCTATATTCCTTGAATATATTGGTTTGGATCATGTAACACCTTCTTACTTACAAGGGCATATTATACATAAAAAAACACACAAATATATTACACAAATCTAGAATGAAATCAGTCATAAAAAACCCGACCACCCCCTCCCCTCCCAAACCGAAACAAATCTAGGGCCTACATCTATCCTAAATATTAAATCCTACCAACATCTGTCATACCATTTATAACTATCCTTCTTCAAATCCAATCCCCAACCCACCAACCCCTGATTAAACAAAACCTAAATCATCCCACACCCACATTCACCAACCCAAATACACACATACACACACACACACACACACACACGAAGGTTCGTTATTCCGAGGTTTCGTTTTTTTCCGAGGCTTCATTTTAATATCCGAAACACACAATTCCCTATACCTAGAGGTTCGTTGATCCAAAAATGAAATTCGGAATAACGAACCTTCGGAATAATGAGCCTTCGCACGAATGAGCCTTCGGACGAATGAGCCTTCAGAGTAACAAACTTTTGCAATAACGAAATGTAACCCCCTTCCCACATACCGACGCACACCCGAACCGATACCACATTCCTTCCTGATGAAACGATTTCCCAATATTGATAAATAAGACATAATGGACCGTATGCAGAAAAGCAGCATCTGCCCGCACGCAAGCTCCACTCCGAATTCATATACAAATCTGCCAAACAAACTCATCAAATTCAAAGCTGCTGATAGAATCAATATCAACGTTTATGCCAGCAACAGCTTACTAGTTATCCCTCCCCACGGGCAGCTAAAAAACACATACCCAAAAAACTGACATAATAAACACATTCTTCCATCACACACACACACACACACACACACACACGCACAAACGGACACTAAATTATCATGTGCACGCGTACATACACACTTCCTTGAAACCTCACCATGACTTTTTACGTGGCATGTTTGCATGGATGTAGCCATGTAAGTTATGTGTTAGTATTTCAATGATTATGTCCAGAACGATATTACCCAGCAAAATGTGCTTCGAGGGCGGGCGACAATCCGTGTAGGGGGCGACAATCCATGCCGCCAACGCCCTACACGGATTGTCGCCCCGAGCAGGAGGCGACAATCCGTGTAGGGGCGACAATCCGTGTCGCAACAATGGACTTATCGGTTTTAGCGAACAAACTCTTCATTTTGTTACGAGATCAGTCAATCCGTCGATGAAATTATTATTTTGTAACGGAATGACAACATAAATTATGCGGTCGTTCAATCAAAATCACAATATCTAAGTCGATTGCTGAGTGGGTACAGTATTTATGATGCTACACCTCCATGATACAGAACTGATTGGCTAGCATTAAGTGTACTGAAAAGTGCGGATACCAATAACAACAGGGAGGTTATACAATATTATCAACACACTAGTTTCAGTGGGTCTTAAAGAGATCGTGTTTTAGTTGAGACCTAGATTCAAGTTTTTTTTCTAACAACGTTTTATAAGAAAATGAGAAATATCTTATAAAATATGAATAAGCATTTGTGACCGGCGACAACGGTTTCAGGCAAAAGTCGGGAATTTTGAAAATTAATTTTTTCACTGAATCACATTGCCCATTTCCTAAGCTTTGCATTGATATAAAACACTTGTATTCTTCGGCACCATAAGTTGGCATAGAAAGAGAAATATAATGCGCTTTTAAAATTGTTAGCCTGACAAAATTGCGAGAAAACAGGCTTTGAAGCTTCACCTCTTTCTCAAAGACAATGTCCGAGCGGCGATGCGAGGGGAGAATCACCCATCCGTACGATGGTGCCAATCGATGTTAAGCTCCGCCTCTAGCAACCACATCGCTTTCTGATTGGCTCACGGAGAGAGTCAAATTTCCCGGGCACCTTCCACAGAGCTCAGCGTATGGAGCCGAAAAACAATGCGTTTCGCTCGCGGGGTTTGTTTACCAGTACGTCTTTCAAGATGGCGAATACGATAATTGCACGTGTGGTGTACATGTACATGTCCATGTGTATGGTGCACGCATTACGCAATGGCATCCACACGCCATGACCGTGTGCATGTAACAGGAGCGGTGGCGAATCCACACATTTACAAATCGCGTTTTCAGTTGTTGATTTGTCTTCATCATTGGTGACCCTTTTGAAGGCAGAAAATTGCTAGTGCTGGCAAGGGTCACGCTTCCTGTTTGTTTTGCTTTTACAAGACATGCATAATAATATGTTGCTTTTTTCGAAACACGACTCGTTAGTTTGGTGCGATCTTGACGTGTAGTATTTAAATATAATTGGTCATAGTATTATGCGACCGCTCCTTTCCTCTCATCTACCTTCAATTGAGTCAGTCTGCTGTCATAATTTTTACCACATGTACAAGTACACAAAATTTGAAAATATTTAGTTTTCTTTTCACACGATTATGTCATGGTACATGATTTTTGTTTCACTTTTCTTGTCGAACATTGCGGTAGAATAGTTTGGATAGAAAGCCAAACGAAGAGCACTCACTACAGAGCGAGCGTATATAAACCACTATAGCAAGAACAATGGAGCATGTAATCGTTCACGCGTGGACAAGCATTCCCCAAACGCTGCAACTGGTGTCTCCGAAAGCCGAATTATGTAAATGTATGCGACGCACCAGCCAATCGCATGCGAGACCCTGCGCCGTAGCAACGCTGGGGATATTGGCGCGGCGTTCGAAAGAAGCTTGAAACTGACGAGTGCGATCCTACATAGGGTGCTTAAAATTCCATTTTCGATAGGAAAAACTTTAGTGTAGATGTAGAAAAAAAAATTTAGTGTAGATGTAGAAAACATATTAAAGATTCGATTTCTGCAAAAAACCTAAATCGACAAAAATAATGGTCAAAATCTTTGTACCCCGCCTAGGAGGGAATTTGCTCTTGCGACTTTTGCCTGAAACCGTTGTCGTGGGTCACATTTAATTCCAAGAGGGATTCAACGTTTTTTAAATGAAAATTGGTTTTGAAATGGCTGAGTATCCAAAAACATTGCAATCCTAATATAAGTTTGGACCCACCTTTTATCAGGATCGCTTTGTTTTACTTTGTTGTACTCTGTTTGAGGATGTCTCAGCTATTCCAAAACTGATTTCTATCTGATAGATTTTGAATTCCGCTTAGAATGGTGTGCTCTATACTATTTTTTTTAATCAATTTCATCAGTGGTTTCTTGGTTTCTCGCAAAAAGTTAAAAGCCCAATTTTCATCTCTACCAATACAATATATCATGCCTTTAACTCTTTGTGTGCCACGTTTGCACGTCTGACTCGGTCGACGGCGTGCCAATTTTGCACATTCTGCTCAAACCCACAAACCCGCCCAAACCGATCAATAAATCGCCAAATGCTGCAGTACAATGAAAGCGTTTCTCGAGATTCTACTCCTGGCACATGTAGCTTGCATTTTATGTGATGATTGGCTATCAAGTGGTGTTCCCAATTGGATTTGTGAGTACATTTTAGGTTTCAGGCAGTGTTTTGTGTGCAAAAGTCATGCCTCTATACAATAATGTACCTACTGGTCATTTAAAAGAAGAACGGTCATAGATTTGTCATACAATTTACATCAAAGGAAAGATTGGCATTTTCTCTACGCCTTTGCTCATTACATGACCAGGGGAACTGTAATCTATTGAACTAACGCAGATTTGAAAAGCAGAATGTTTTCCCAAAGCATGACTACGTTGCTGTCTCAGAATGATGTGGCAAACAAGGGGGTTAACACCATGGCACATAAAGAGTTAATCTAACGCAGGTCAAGTGTTATTCACTTCAATTTTATTAGATTGGTCACTTATTCTGTCAATTTCCACACCTTTTCGCGGTAGGTATTCAGGATGATATTTATGCAGAAAGATTCCACCAAGAAGAAATAGGATGACGAGGGCGACAGGTACACCAATTGCTAGACCGATGACAAGACCCGAATTACCATGTTTTTCTGAAATTAGAAATAAATGTACGTATACATGTTATTTCAAACACCTTTTGTCCGTTAGAATTAGAAGGCATTAAAATTTCACATCCTTTACATTGGAGTGTAGCGCCAAAGAAGTATTCGATTGTATGGATCCAATCGTCATACGTATTTTGGCAGTTTATTCAGGGAAGCACTATGACAAGGAGTGAGCTCACTCTTTATCTCACTTTGTGAAAGTAATCCCTACGTATTTGTCTGCAATATTGAAATAGATACTTCCATGATTCCGTGCCTAAACAAATGTTTACTCAAAATTACACTATTAGATTGATCTTCCCCACAACAAATGCGAATAAAAATTTGTGTTACAACACTCTTAAAACATCCGAGTCAGAACTGACCCGGAACTGATGGGTCCGTTGGGGTCATACACCGTTCCGGGTCAAAACTGACTTGGAATTTGGTTATGAAGACCCCAAATGGGGTCACCCTGACCCAATTCATGACTCTGAATGGGTCATTATGTGACCCCATTCCTTGTCATTTCTGACCCGGAACGGTGTATGACCCCAACGGACCCAGTTCCGGGTCAGTTCTGACTCGGATGTTTTAAGAGTGAGGAATTATTTCTAGTACTTTTAAAGTCATTTTATGCTCTGACTTTTCATCAATGCCAAACTCTATATTCATGATCACGATTTCATAAGGAAACACAAAATATTGGTAACGTTTCACCCAACCTGATGGAGACAGGACGGTAACTTGTGCAGTCGAGATTCCATTCAGAGGGTCACCAGTAGCCACGCATATAAAGGTTTCTTCTGTCCCGCGTTGCACTAAAACAGTGATTATCTCAAACCTCTCGTATGTATCGTCAGATAGTATGGTCTGGTACGAAACTGTCGAGTTAAGTATCTCCCCCGTCTCCTTAGACCATAACATTGAAATGTTAGGCTTGAATCCACTGACGACACACGTTAGGTTTACGGAAGGAGTGTTGGAGGGAGTTTGATATGTGCACAGGCTTGTATTGGATTGGCTGTTATCGACGCATTCATCGATTACATGTTCAGATGCCATCGCTATGAACATAATGAATGATATTGAAACGATATGATTTTGTTATCTTTATACTAAATCTAACACCTACACTAAAGACCGAAATGTAACAAATGTAACAAACAAAGATGAATCATATGCGTGACAAAACTAGATAGAGCAGTGTGAACAATGTTTAGCGATCGTCATAGCTACCCAGCTTTGAATAAATTTCCTTCAGTCTGCTTGTCATAATCATACTCTGCTGCAGTCCCACATGTCTTGCAAGAGGTGAAAATGGTATTGAGGTTAAAGGGATGATATTGCGGTTAAAGAGATGGTATAGTTCTTGCTGATATCAGGATTAAGATCTTGTTGTTTAAAGCAGGTCTAAACATTAAGCTCACTCTCTCTCGCTCTATTTACAGCTGTCAGGGAGATTGGTCCCCCGAACATCAGTGAACTCTTTATTCCTCGTGACGCTAGTTACAATACACGTTCTGGACATTCTCAGCTGAAGCTTCTTAGACCCAAAACCAATTATTGTAAGCGTAAGTTCGCATAATTATAGATTCACTAAATTGTGGAACAAGATTGAAAGTTTGGTAACTCCATCCATGTCATTTGAGTTATTTAAGGGATATGTAAATACACTGACAGAAAATTTTGTATTACTTCATTCCTATGTTTGATTCATTGTATTTGTATCATAAATATATGACTGTTCCGTTGTTTAACTGATTTGTTATCTTATTATTTTGTTTTATTTTTTATTCACATTAATTTAGTATCTTGCTTTTTGGAAGTTTGTTTTCTGTAATTTTGTACTCTTTGCGTGACTTTCACTTATTGTTGTTTGATGTACTTTTAAATCTTTATGCATGTAATAATGTGCAGTATATTATGTCTTTTTATTTATGTTAAGGTTTGTAATGGAATCATCAATTTCTTTTATCTAATTTAATATATTACTGCTATCATTAGTTGTTACACCTTTGTTACACGTAATTTACTTTTGAATCTAAGCCAAATGTATATGTCTTGTATCGTTCTATATGCATTGTCGTAAATGCATGATTTTTTTTTTTTTTTTGCATTTTACCATTATTTATGTATGTATGTGGATCCCCATGGAAACCAGCACTGCTGATCAGGATGTTCCACCCCATGAAGTGGCAATAAATTCAGTCAATCAATCAATCAATCTTAATTAAAAATATTAAATATTAACTAGCATGTAAATTATAAGAGGAATTAAATTTTTGAATTGCTGAGCCGAGAACATAGCAAAATAAAGTCATCCTCACAAAAGGCGTGTCACAACTAGAATTTAAATTCCTTTTAATTATTGTATCCTCTTTAAAATTTCATCTCCCAAAAAGTAAAAAAAAAAAAAAAATGAATCCTGATCTCACGCAGAACTGTAGCATCCCTTTAACAGCCTTGTACTCTTTATTGGACATCGAACTGACAAAATCCTGAATCTGGTTTTCTCGACCTACACCCGACACATGGCGTGCGATTGTTCTCTTCGATGTAACATGATATTGTGTGTGTGTGTTGCAGTTATCACTATGATGTAGAATAAATTGCTGGCAAAGAAAATATGTACTTAGTGTCATTCTTATGTATTGAATTTCGTTTCTGCTTTGAGGACTGCATCAGTCATTCATGCCCTCCATTGTCGATCGAGAGGACAGAAAAACGAGACAGCAAACATGAAGCACATTTGCGTTTTCCCTAAAGAACATCACCTACTCCGCATGAGACGAAAGTTCTATCATTGGTTCATGAAATTTACACACCGATCACCTCTTTCTCTGACCAGCTCCCTTCCATTAGGAAAATATTTACCAACCTTAATTCCGAATAGGGAATTTCCACAGTAAGCAGTGCATAACTGATTTTCACTTAAATCATTTCACTGCCCAGATGTCTAGCCTAAATACTCACAATTCATTGTTCAGACGGAAAAGAGTGAGATGGTTTTGGGAGGGGAGGTCGAGGGTATCTTTGTTGAAATTTAATCAGTAGTGTAGCCCGTCTATATGTCAAAAATTCGACCTTGATTTTTTCCGAGAAAATGGGAAAAAATGAGTGTAATAAATATAAAAATAGTATCGCTATGTATTTTATTGAAAATCAGGTCACGTACTTTGGAGAGGTCAGAGAGCTTATAGTAATAATGTAGCCTTGAAAATAGGGAGGAGCGGGCAAATCAGACAGTGAGAAAGATAAAATTATGAATGTATCGATAAATCTATAGTATTGATGCTGAGTTGATAAAAAATTTGTTTTGACGGGATAAAGCCCGTAGAGCTGCTGGAGGAACGAGAGCAATGTGATGAAGAAATGTGCGGGTACGAAGTGTACACTGATGAGCGCCGGACATATCAGACAGTGACCGACGGTCATAGCAGACAGAGAGTGAAACAGTATATCATGACTGGACGAAGTCTAAGCGAGTGAAACAGTATCGTCTACTGTAAAATGTGAGGGTAAGAAGGGTACTCTGATGACGGACGGGCATATCAGACAGCGAGTGAATACAGAATATGACTGTCACGATAAACACGTAGTATGGAGGCAGAGTTAATAAACATTTGTTTTGAAAAGCAATAACTGTGAGGGTACGAAGTGTACTCTGATGAGGTCAGAAAACTGAGAGTAAAAATATGACATTGAAGAGGACGTAATGGTACAATAGGAGAGAAAGGAGATGTTTGATAGAAGAGTGAGCGAAAAATACTCCGATGAGGTCAGAAAACCGATAGTAAAAATATGTCCTCGAAGAGGAAGGAGTTGTCTGATAGAAGAGGGCTAATCAATATGCAAGAGTGAGCGAAAAGTGCACTGCTGAGGTCAGAAAACTTATGGTAAAAATATAACCTCGAAGCTGTTAAAAATAGAGGAAAACAATGCAAAATAAGCCGATTGTGATGAGCTCTGATACATTTATAAAGAGTGAACATGAACAACATCGATCATTCTACAGGTAAAATCAGTATTGCGATCTTTGTCTTGAACGTGTAGCAGTTTGAGTTAACTGAGAAAATGGCCTCTTACAGTTATTCTGATGCCAGTGCCTATGTGAATGATGAGGGTGATGTTGTTGGTGTTTCCAAGGGACGAAATGAGGACGGTGACAGTTCGGCATCAATGGTGAGTACATTATCGTGTTTTTTTTTTTCGATGGATATGTCTAACATAGATGATTTTAGAAAAGTTGATTGTCACAAAATTAAAATACAAATTAAGTATAGTTTATCACGTCTATCACTTAATTACAGTGTCGTAGGGACATACTGCATTATTATGAATCTACGTTTCCGTTCTTTTTTAGTTATTTGTATTCGTTTCATTACCGTTATTTTTTCATTATGTTTTTTTTTTTTTTTGTAGAATTCCTCCACGAGTTGATATGCTGGAAAGTCAACGACGTCACCATTTACTTTCGAGGAAGGAGCCATTCCCTTTCACTTGGGTTCAAAACGCTTTGTTGTAGTGAAAATTTATCAAGGCACTGTCTACGTGAACATTCGCGATTATTATCAAAATCATCTTGGCAAGAAGTGCGCGGCTTTGAGGGGTATTAACTTCACTGTGGAGCAGTGGGAAAAGATGCGCGATGAAATGTCTACGATTTCGCGTACGATTAACCAGTTGCAAAAAGAGGCCAAAGAGCAACAACTACAACAACAGAAGAAGAAGAGGGAGAACAGCAACTCCCATCCATATTCTCGCAGCACTTCTTGGCAAGGTCCCAATTATTATCATTAATGGTCTAACAGAACTCGAGCTTCTATTTTTACCCACCCCCTATAGAATGAATATCCGCTATCACTGCTGCTACTGCGAATAATAATAATAACAGTAATAATAATTTTTTTCGATAGGTCAAAGCTGAACTTACCCACCACAAGGAAATGAGAAGCATAAAACCATTGCCCGCTGCCAAACACGTGTCGGTAGATGAGATTCGGGAGATGGTGACATCGAAGAGGGCCAGTGAGACGAGCGGAAAGGACGAGAAGGAGATGGGGACAGATCAGGACGGTGAGAAAAGGAGGGAGAGATCAAACCTGACTGATATTCCCAGCGATATCCACTGCATCACCCGTACGACCTATGCCGGACCTTTCATCACAGCCAACAAAGTGATCATGAAAAAGATCAACGAACTTGTACTGGAGAAATGCTACGGTTGTCAAACGAATCATCCTAGTCAGAAACACCATGAGTGTCTTTGGTAAGACTGGGAAGCGAAGATAGACACATACATGGATTCAGCAATATCGCAACTGACGGAGTCGGAGTTCATAGAGAACTTGGACGCCATGTACGACATGGACAATTTGTGGGAGGATGAACGTTTGATAGTCCTGTGCGAGGCTGTGGAGTTTTATCACTTTTACTTGCGTACACCAGAGGTGGTGGAAGAACTATCGCAATACATAAAGTTACACTGCTAGTCACTTTTGGCACGAGTGTATGATAATGTTACATTATCGCGATGTACTATGCATTGAATAACAACAATAATTCAATTGCTTATCTGATCTGTCAATAACGCATTAAAATTGAAGCCGAGCAATCCAATTGGGATCGAATATGAAGAAGAACTACAGTCTCGACGTGTCATACTGTTAGTATTTTCTCGTCACATTAAAGGTTGAAAGAAAGAAAGAGAGAGAGGGAGAGAGAGAGAGAGAGAGAGAGGAGGGGAGGTAGAGAATGAGATTTTGTGGTTCCTTAGAAATTGCACTGATATATACAATATACATTGAATATATATATATATATATATATATATATATATATATATGTTTGTATGTACGAGTGTACAGTGTGATACGTTCAACTAACTATGCAAAAGAAATCTTGTGTGAGACCCTATTACACACACACACACACACACACACACACACAAATAATGGTTGATAGAGAGAGAGAGAGAGAGAGAGAAAGGAGGGGAGGTAGAGAATGAGTTTTCATGGCTCGTTAGAAATTGTACTGATACATATTGCTTACATGTACGAGTGTTCAGTGTGATTTAACTAATATATATATATATATATATATATATATACACATATATATACACATATATATTGCTTGCATGTACGAGTGTTCAGTGTGATACATTTAACTAATAATCCAAAAGGGTTCTGGTGTGCGATCCTATTACACACACACACACTCACACACAACCCTGAAAAATTGTAAAGTACGATAGCCCAGGGACATCGCCCTTTGCTTCTTCGAAATACAAAGTTCAAACGTCTCAGAGTGCACAAACAAGTTTTAAAAATAAGGGTATTACAGTAAGGTGACCGGCGGATGTCTCTTTGTCTTTCTTGAAAAACACAGCCCTCAAAAAAATTGTAAAGTACGATAGCCCATGGACCTCGCCCTTTGCTTCTTCGAAATACAAAGTTCAAACGTCTCAGAGTGAACAAACAAGTTTTAAAAATAAGTGTACTATAGTAAGATGATCGGCGAATGTCTCCTTTTCCTTCCATTAAAAAAAAACATCCTAAAAAAAAAGCTTACGCAATAGGATGTAAGAAGCTAGTACCATAATCATTGTACATATCGCCCCTTGCTCTGACCAGTATTAACATAATTTTGCGAGAAATGGAGTACAACCTTTCAACAAAAAAAAAATGGACAACAATCAAACCAGTGACGGAGCTCGTCGCTCCACCACCATCACCACCGCCACCGCCACCGCCGCCACCACCTTCACCTCAGCAGGGGAGAAAAACCCACCCCCCCCCCCAAAAAAAAAAAAAAATAAAAAAAAAAATGATCCAGGCCATATCCCCGAGGGGACTATGGCTTTTTCCCTCCTTTCCAGTGTTAATATTCCGGCACTGGAAGGACTAGCCAGGAATGGGGATGGGGACATCATCATCCCCTTAGAGCTCCTCATGACAATTCAGATCCCAGATGAGGAGGACTACATTTGGTAACTCTTCTTCATCACACACCACGTGAGTATACCCTTACCTTTGTTTTTTCCTATTTTTGTGCCTTGCATGTTCACTCGAATATAAATTGACAGTTCGCGGTCTGACGTATCATCATTATCATTCTAGCAGCATGGATTCCAATACATTTAACGAGAGACTGACAATATGCAATTCGCTTGACGATTTGAATGCATTGTTAATGGAATATGAACAATAACAGGGTAAGTGTCATACGTTCATTCATCCCTACAAGAAGGGTATGGTTTCTTGCGTGTTTGTGTCTGTGTCTTTGTGTTTTGTCAGCCATTCTCTATTTTTTTTTTCTTATCTTTATTTTTTTTCCTTCTTTTTTACCTTCACATATAGACCAACGTCTGCCACCAACACCACCACCACCATCACCATCACAACTCACATCACCCCTAGCGACCGAAGCCGGCCCCCGGAACAGCCAAACACATTTTCCACCGCTTTCCACCCAACCACCACTACCTGACATCTCCGCTGCTTCTGCCCAGCAAGGCGGCACCAACACCACCGCGGAGGAGGAGGAAAAGGAGGAGGAGGAGCACGAAGAGCAACAGCAGGAGGAGAAGGAGGAGGAGGAGGAGGAAGCAGATACACCCAGCACTTCTCACGAGTCGCCATCTCCCTCATACTTTCTTCGACGAGTGAGTCAAAGAACCAATAAGAAATTTAAAGCCAATGTTGTTGATTACACCGTCTCTTTTCCTACCCATAACGAACTGACGCCACTGATAGATGCCTTGCCGCGTGCCAGTAGTTTGTTTCAACGTATAGTAGATGATATGATAAGAGATGCTAGTGATGACGACATGATTCGACTCGTTTTTAATACTCCCAAGTTAGACAAGCCCGTAAGTCTTCCTTTTGTGAGAAAAGATCAACTAAGTCACGATGTGTTCATGCAAAAGTTAGAGGCAACCTTACAGTCCCACGAAGAAATAACCTTGGACGAAACGGTAGCTTTCAACGTGATACATATGGAAATGCCAGTAGGTGGTAAGAGGAATAGGAGAAAATGTTCAGATTACGATGAATTACTGAAAACCATGCGATGTGTGTTGCGCATTAATAATACTGACAATGATAGAATGTGTTATGCAAGAGCGATCGTGACCATGATAACCAAAATTGAAAATCACCCCCAAAAGCGATCTATTCAACTCGGTACTAGCTTACAGAGACAAATGGCTAGACAGTTGCACGAAGCTGCTGGTATACCCATCGAACAGTTGTGTGGTATTCCTGAAATTAAACGTTTCGAACAAACTCCCATGATGACCAATTACAGAGTAGTGGTTGTTTCCAGAAGAGCCTGTAACTACATCACCTATATTGGTCCCGAAGATAGAGATCATACGATTTTTCTTCTGCAGACAGACAATCACTATGATTTAATCACCTCCATGAAAGCCTTTTTGAACAAAAGCTACTATTGCGAGAAGTGTATGAAAGGCTACGATCACAGGCGCGAACACTCTTGCCAACGCATTTGCAAATTGTGTTACGGTTCGACTTGTCCCGCAGTTAGCCGAGCGGACGAATATGTAGAATGTCACAAATGTAATCGTAGATTGAAGAACGCTACTTGTTTGAGAAATCATGTCGAAAATAAAGTGTGCGAGACCATGTACAGGTGCGTGACGTGTGACAGAAATGTCAGCGTGGAACTCTTAAAAAAACACAAGCGCGAGCATGACTGTAGCAAGAAATTTTGCAAACACTGTCAAGGCTTTTTTCCGTTCAATCATCAGTGTTATGTCTCACCCGAACCCCTCGAGAAAAATAAACAAAAAAGTTATATTTTTTTTTTTTTGATTTCGAGTGCACTCAAGAGAGCGGGATACACGTGCCCAATTACTGCGTGGCCCAAATTACCTGTTTTGAATGTCGTGACCAAGCTATCGATACTCCTTGTACGCATTGTGGAGAAAAGAGACAATTCATTTTCAAAGGACCCACGACTGGCGATGATTTTTGTAAATGGTTGATAGACGAGCATTCCAACGTCATAGCAGTGGCCCACAATATGAAAGGGTATGATGGGATGTTTGTTCTTGATTATCTCTATCGCAATTGCATCATTCCCAAGATGATTTTGAGCGGTGCAAAGATCATGAGCATTGATATCTCCTTGAATGACATCAAGATCATCGACTCCCTCAATTTCTTACCAATGCCTCTGGCGACCATGCCCAAAACTTTCGGTATTGAAGAATTGCAAAAGGGATACTTTCCTCACTTTTTTAACCCGACCAAAAACCAGGCGTACACGGGTCCCCTACCCGATGTCAAATATTATGGTCCCGACTGTATGTCTTGCGCCAAAAGGCAAGAATTTTTGAAATGGTACGAGAGCGAGAAATCCAAGAACAAGGGATTTATCATGGCAGAACAATTACATGCATATTGCGTCAGCGATGTCGACATCCTGCGCAAATGTTGTATGCGCTTTCAGGACCTATTTTTTCAAGCTACCAACGGTGTCATCCCCTTTGAGAAAAGCATCACCATTTCCTCGGCCTGCCACTTTGTGTACAGGAGAAATTTTCTCAACGAGAATACCATTGCTGTTCTTCCCCCTAAAGGCTATAATCTCCGTTACAAGCACTCTAAAGTCTCAATAGAATGGCTAACTTACATGAGTGAGAAAGAGAATGCATACATACGTCATGCGAGGAATGAAGGGGAGGTAACGGTAGGTAGATACAGGGTAGATGGTTTTTGCGAAAGCAACAAAACTATCTATGAGTTCTACGGGTGCAAATATCATGGATGTCCCAAGTGTTACCAATTTGATACGCCTAGTCCAGATTATGAAGATAGGATTATGGGTGAATTATTTCTAGACACTCTGGCTAGAGAAGCGTACATTGTACAAATTATGAAGGAGTATCAAGTGGTCACCATGTGGGAATGCGATTGGCAGAGAATGAAAGACGAAAATCAGGTACCGCCCTACATCAAAACACTGTCCGGTATCGATGACTATGTACCACTTGACCCAAGAGAGGCTTTCACGGGAGGTAGAAGCAATGCTACTTGTACGATTGCAACGAACACGAAAAAAATCAAGTATGTGGACTTCACCTCTCTATATCCATGGGTTAATAAGTATGGTGTATATACCCCTTAGGACATCCCGAGGTAATTTCGAGCAATTTCAAACCTGTTTCCAACTATTTTGGTCTTATCCGATGTAAAATACTACCTCCAACTGACCTCTTTCATCCTGTTCTACCTAGTAAGATCAATGGTAAATTAATGTTTCCATTGTGTAGAACGTGCGCTGGAGATTACAATCAGCAAACCTGCCAACATTCTGACGAAGAGAGGATGTTACACGGTACTTGGGTTTCTATCGAACTGAATGAAGCCATAAGAAAGGGTTATGAAGTTAGCTCGATCGAATCTGTCTGGCATTTCCCCCGTAGAACGCAATATCAGAAATGCGAGGAGGAGGAGGAGGAGGGAGAAGAAGAAAGAGAGGTTTGGGTTGGGAAGCAATGCGATGAATCAAAAACTGGTTTATTCAGGTATTACGTAGATCAATTTTTGAAAATTAAACAGGAGTCCTCGGGGTGGCCAGATTGGTGTAAGTCAGAAGCCGATCGAGATAAATATATCGCGGATTATCTTCGTCACGAAGGTATAGCGTTAGATAAAGAAAACATCAAGAGAAATGAAGGCATGCGTGCGCTGGCGAAATTACAATTATGTTCATTTTGGGGTAGGTGGGGTATGAGAAATAACTTGACCAAAATAGAGATAACTCAGGATCCTGCAGTATTATACGAGTTTCTCACAGCGGGTGACAAGCAAATATTAGATTTAAACTTCGTTTCTGACGAATTGGTAGAAATAAGATGGCAAGTGGCGGAGGAATTTGAGGAACTATCTAAACAATCTAATGTGGTCATAGCTGCCTTCGCTTCCGCTCAGGCCAGGCTTAAGTTGTTTCATATCTTAGATCGTCTAGGAGATAGGGTGCTCTATTATGACACGGATAGCATCATTTATGTCGAA
Source organism: Diadema setosum (assembly GCF_964275005.1). Taxonomy (NCBI): domain Eukaryota; kingdom Metazoa; phylum Echinodermata; class Echinoidea; order Diadematoida; family Diadematidae; genus Diadema; species Diadema setosum. The sequence goes on from NC_092701.1 coordinate 990,419, forward strand.
AGAGGTCATATTCCCGACGAATGGTCGCCTCCCTTGGGAGATTACCTCGGTGATCTTACTGATGAATTGGATGGTCGTTATATTGTGACTTTTGTGGCAGGGGGCCAAAATCTTACGCTTATCAATTGAACGATGGTAGTACTGTGTGCAAAATCAGAGGGATCACTCTAAATTACAAAAATTCCCAAGTCCTGAATTACGATGTCTTGAATCGCATGGTGAAAAAATTGAATACCAAAGAAACTTACAAAGTAACGGTCACCGATAATCATCACATCACGAGAGATATCAAAAGACAGCGCATTTTGTCTAAACCACTCAGCAAAGACTACCGCATTGTTTACAAGAGAGTCATTCAAGATAACCTGTTTACCGTGCCATACGGATGGGTTCCCCACGAATAATATAAATCATACCTCTTAACAACAAGAAAGGCCATTTCGGCGTATGCCTCTCAAGAATGATGAACGTGTCTGATTCTCGCGCACGGGTGAACGAGGGGGAGGAGGAGGTAATAGGGGAAGTGGAGTATCCGGTAGAACTCACGGAACGTGACATTTTGACAGTGAAGCGAAATATGCCTTGGAAATCAGTTTTTCTATCTGCTTTCCTAACCCTTCTTTTTGTAGTCACCTTTAGTTTAACTTATCATTCGGAAGAAAAAATCTTAAAACTCCTCCAAAATGGTGTAATTCCAGATACTGACCTCTTTAAGCCTTTACGTTAATTCTTTTTCAACGCATCGAGCATTTTGGTTTAGCTATTAAGACGCAACACTAAATAATGTCCATCTCATCAGAGTATAAAATAGACTGCGATGACACTAAACCGAGTTAGTTCAGACGCGATTTCTCGAAAGAAGAGGGGAAAAAAAACACTGTCATCGTCTTGTCGTTAAAATTCATTCATCCATTTACCTGCATAGTGGCAGGACCCACGGGGAGTGGTAAGACAGTATTTGTCCGGAAAATTCTAAACTCTCACCGCGAGATGATCGATCCGCCTTCAGAAAAGATAATATGTGACCCTGCACCTCAAAACAAACAAAACGTCGCCAGACATGAATTTTCAGTTAAGACCATATTCTGAAAGAGCAGACTTTAAGCTTTAAAATGATGCATAACTCAAAGCAAATGGACTCTCCTAACCTATCTAAATATTGGAAAGAAAGCACAAACTCAGGAAAAATGTGAACTGAGAAAAGAGGCTCTGAAGTACAGTGCCTATTCAAGCGCTTAATCTTTACCAAACCGTGCTGGATGTGCGATGAATGGGACAAAAAACAGGAAGTAAACCACCAGAGTAACAAGAATGAAAGGATTATCCGATTAAACTGAAATTAAGCATGCCTTATTAACACATTCTGTCCATAATTAATGCCAACTTTCAAAGCAGTAGCACTATCCTTTCAAAAGTTATTAGAGTTAAAAGTGAAGAGTGTGGACAAGGTTTTTAGGAAATGAAAAAGGGATTCCAAAGACACACCTAATCACACTCTTCTACCAAAATTGTTCGAGATAAACTGTTCAAAAAACACACTTTCCTGCCCGTTTTATGATACCAAATTTTAGCATAATGTAAAAGAAGACCCGCTCTTTCAGGAAATATGAAAAAGTCAAGTTCGGCTAGGTTGACCCATTTCACTTATTTTCAGTCCTCACGCAAAATCAGTGTGTGCGACTTTATGTTCGTTTTGAGGTGCACGGTCACATATGGTGTTACGGGGTTTATCAAAAAGCTTACGAAGAGATGATGCGAGAAATGCCTTTTGTACAGTTAATAGAAGGCATACCGAGCAATCTGGACGAGCTGATAGATCCAACATTTTGTAATCTTATTATCATAGATGATTTAATGTCGGAATGCGGTAATGACGCGCGAATCACCAATTTGTTCACTCGCGGTTCTCATCATCGCAACCTCTCCGTCATATTCATAGTACAAAATCCTTTTCACCAGGCCAAAGAACTCAGAACCATCAGTTTAAACAGTCATTATCTGATTGTGTTTAAGAACCCCAGAGATAAATTGCAAATTGCTCATCTAGGTAAACAACTATACCCGGGGCGTGGCAAATACTTGCAAGAAGCGTACCAAGATGCCACTCGTTATCCTTATGGATATTTGTTGATTGATCTAAAGCCCGAAACGCAGGAAGAGTATAGATTACGTAGTAAGATATTTCCTCCCGATTTGACCGTTGTGTACGTTTGTAAAACGTAAGATCAGAGAATTATTCTCTTTTGTGCATCACGATAATACGTGGTGGTTGATAGTGACTGGCAGGTAGCCATAAAATAGACGTTTGTAGCATTTTTGCGTCACTCTTTCAATATGTCTCGCAGATTAAAGAACCACTTGCCGGAGCTGCAAGTCTTGAATAAATGTAATTCTAAACAGAGAAAGGTTCTTTTAGAATACGCCAACAAACATCTCATTTTATGTCTATCCGAATGTTGCGCAAACTGCTTAAAAGGTAACGTTCAATTAACTAAGAGTCAGAAGAAGGCATTATCGCGGCACAAGAAAGAGCTGCGCTTCGTAGGTAACAAACGCAATGATTATAAAGCTCGAAAATCAATGTTAGTCCAGAGAGGAGGCTTTCTCACATCTCTGCTGGGACCTATTTTGTCAATGTTATTAAAATGATGTATTTTCTAATCAAAGTGATACTAATAGATTAAGTTTAAGGTGTCGAACGAGTGTATGATTGTCAGAATCGATTCTCTTTGTCAAACTTGTTGGTACTTGTCATGGCTAATAGTAGTAGTAGTAGTATGCAAAACACCAAGAAAATGGTATTGGTGCCTCACGATTTTGCTAGTTCTTTGCAAAAAGTATCTCCACAGCGTGAAACACCCACGGGTAAAGCTCTGTCTATGTTGGACGAGTCTATTCGTGATGTGCTAGAAAATCACGCCTTATCGGATAGAGAAAAATTGCAAAGATACAATGACATCTTGTATAGATACTTGCAATTGCAAAAGCAAAACAGTCGGAAGAAGCCGATCGAAGTGCTCTTAGGAGAGCGACACGCAGATACCCATGATCCGACATCTACAAAAGCACAGTCCGACAAATTGTCTGACCATCAATACGCTACCTTGAAGGAGGATGTGTGAAAGATTTTACCCCCCTCGGTAAAACATCGAGGGAGTTTGTTATTAGATCATTTACTGCAAAAGAAAGACAGCACCGACTGGCTGAATACAAATAGAGAGTTGATCGTTGGTGATTCCATTGTACCAGGCTCAAATGTAGTAGATCTAATATACGATGTCATGAGGGTACGCAATACGCACGAACCAGCGGGTTGGAAAGAATTTCTTAAAATTCTGATCAATACCAATACGCCCGAATCACTTATTGTCAATACGGCACGACGCAACGCAATGCACGATATGAAAATTAAAGGGTTCATACCTACGTCTGTAGACAAGAGGGTTACTAAGGAAGGGTCTAAGAGCGCAAGCTCAATGATAATGATGACTACACGTGCAAAGAAAAAAAAGAAGAGAACTCTACCTTTCAAGTGGGAAAGTCTCTGAATTATTGTGACCTAATGCATTGAGATTTGAGAGAAATGTGTTTATGATAATGAATAGTATAGTATTTTTCTTGACGATAAATGTCTAAGCTAATGTTACTGAATACGTTGATACATCAAGACAATTGTTGAATGTGTATTGTGTTATATCATTTTTATATTATCTTTCTCGTCTTAACCCTACTGTGTCTCGGTAGAATAAGAGGAAACGAATGGCCATGGTAGGTCACACATATTGATACCATACATGTATCGCAACGTTTTTATGCTCCTTCGCCGTGTATTGTTAGGTGTAATGTTTTGCTATAGGATAGATTACAATTGATGCCTTACATGCATCGAAACGATTTAACGAGAGTACAACGGTACCTATTGACTTTTATGACACTTGTGTACGATCGTCAAGTTTTTATGTGAAGACGACTGATTTCTTTTTTTTTTCTTCAGCCTACCCGATGGTACTGTGAAATGACGTTGGCAATGATTATCATAATCATACTTTATGCATTCACTGTATGTTACAATACATAACGAACTTCTACGTAAGACGTGTACACGTGAATTCAAGCAACATGAAGACAAATGTATATGAATTGTAAACGCTTCATTTATTTATTGAGACCACAATCGTGTATTATAGTCAAACATGTACAGACAATAAATCTACCATGTACAGCGTATAGAACTTTGCAACTGTATCATTCTTGTCCGAGTCTATGCTACACATTCTATAATCTTATAGACTAAGCTGGAATAATTCCCACAACCGAGGTTTTGCATGTTTGCGTGTGTGTGTGTGTGTGTGTGTTAGTGTGTGTTGATTAATACGGTTAGACTAATACATTATAAACGTGTAGCTTATGTGAAGTTGTGTGTGCGTGTGTGTGTGTGTGTGCTGATTTGGTTAGGTTAATACATTATAGCGTACAAAAATGTACATTTACTATATATATATATATATATATATATATATATATAATATATTAATTTTAACATGCAACACCATAAACTCTATAAGATAAAAAATAACTATACAAATAGTCTTCAGGTTATAACATTCACGCCGTAATTCTTAATAATATCAACTATCAAAGAGACAGAGCTATACATCATACATTTTGAGCATACAATATCTACGCCTGACTTTATGGCACCTATGTACATAAGAATCTTAGTAATATAATCAGAAGATACATAGCGTAATATACCTACGTGTGTGTGTGTGTGTGTGTGTGTGTATTTGAGATTTTATTTTCTTGACAAGACAGTACGATTTATATTCTACGAATATACTTCTTACTGATACCTTCATATCAGACAATGACATTATTCTACACGCGTGTGTCATTGCTAACAGAATGCAAGTTACTATATCACGGACAGTTAAATAGGATCAAGTCACGTCACGACAGTAATCATTACAGTGTACAAGACGACACAGGGAGAGAGAGAGAGAGAGAGAGAGAGAGCTATATCTTATACGTACAAACTACGAACATATGAACAGCATCGCGGTACTTATGAGGGTACCAAAGACAACACGCTTCGACAGGTTGTTATGTAACAGTATAGTCAGACACCTAATTACTACGGCATGCTTCGACGTACCACGTTAGAACCAGCATATCTTTCATAGCATAGCATCTATTTCAACATCCACGACTTTGCTATTTGATTGTACAGAAAATTCGCATCTACCAGTGGTGGCGGAGAGTGTAAATGATTGTTGATGTAATGGTACACTCTCTGATCATTCTGCCCCCGTGTGCGAGAATTAAATTCAGACAAAATGCTACTCATCGAATCACCTCTGGCTCTACGTATAAGATAATAAAGACAGTACTGCCCGCACACTGTAGACCAGCTGGATTGTAGCGATTTTCTATTGTACGTCCACACATCGGCATTGGCATTCAAAAACTTGGTAAAGTAGGGCGAACATAAAGTAGGGTGTCTACCATATGAATCAAAAAATTCACCACGCCCTCTACTGTCGATGTAAATAGCAATCCAATGAGAACCTATTTCTCTGTGACCATCTACATTCGCAATCAATGACACGGTTTTTTTTTTTTTTTTTCTCAGCCTCTCTTCTTCTTTTTCTTCCATTCCTTCTTCTTCTCGTTGCTAAAACTGGTAATTTATCGGCGGGAAATACACCAACAAAAGTCCCGTTTAGTTTTGGTTCTTTCTGAACAACTCCCAAGAGTTCACGCGTGTTCATCTCGACAGATATCTAATTACCATAGTCGAGAGTGACATTACGATTACGATCAACTTCTAAGATAGATTCAAATTCGGAATAAACGACGACATTCACAGTTTCGGACAGGGGAGAAGCGAAAGTCAATTCCAGTCGAACTGATCCGGAAGTCTTGGGTTGAAAGTAATCGTCGGTCGACAGATCTGGGGTCAAATCAAAGGCGTAGAGGGCGTATCCCTGGCGTATCCCTTTCCGTAGTCGTCTCTAGTGATATGATTTCCCTTGTCGTGAAACATACTATTGGTACCAGAAAACAGAGTCTGATAGGCCAAGATGTAATTGGGGGAAGATCCAGTAAACTGAGGACGGAGCGGTTTCCACGGTACTTGTTCTGAATTAGCATACAACGCTATGTAATTCAGGTCATAATGATGAAAATTTAAGGGATTTCTGGCGTAAGATCCATTGTAAGCCGTGTTACTGACACAACCAATCACCATTCGCTTGGGAATCTGTCCTATAACCAGGCTCTCTCGGGTAAAAGACAACTGTCCTTTGGGAATAGAAAAAGACGTTGTCACGACTCGTCTGATGGGATACTTTGCCGTTTCCGTTTCCAATGTTTTAGCGTGCAGTAGCGATGTGGTCGGGCTCAATTTCACGCGTCTTACCAAGAGACTGGCTTCGGTGATTTTGACTTTGTAGCTTGCTTCAGGGGTAGACGACATGAGACTAAATGCGTTCTTGCTGCGATGAAGTTTGAATTTAATGTCCACCCCTCCCATAATCAACCGATCTTGGAACGATGCATCCACGTGTAGCCTTCCTACCATGTCTACCGTTTTAGACAATTTGGTAAACTCATGGCGTTTATTCAGCCCTTCGTTGGTATTACTCGAGGCCAGAGGGTCATTGATTTCCATATATCCCGCCGTGTCTTTGTAAAACAAGGACGAAGTTAGCTGCGACAATTTTGCATCACGACCGTAGGTGAGAAGATTTTCGAACATAGCTCTATAAGGATAGGTGTTCGTGGAAGGGGTGATGAGTGTATCGTTGAACATCACATCTACCTCGCTGAAGAGCGAATGTAGAAAAAGATTGACTGGTGCTACAGAGGATTCATCGGTGAGGGCGGTACCATCCGCATTAACAACTTTCGCCTTGAGATGTAGCAGCGTTTGAGAAAGATCGGTATACTCTTCCGGCGAACTTTGCAGATGAATTGTATGGGCGTGGCATCGGCTATGCTCGTCACAGGGAAGAACTCGACCCATTTTCCTTGCTCTATGGTCGTCTGAGTCGGGGGGATGCTGAACAGGTCAATTTCAGATTTAGAACAGTCGCACGATAACTTGTGTAGCTTTTCCATTATGCCCTCAACTTTAGCTCTCACTCTCTGTCTTCGGTTAAAAATAGCAATAGAGTGATCAGGACCGATCAAAAATATCGTTGCTTCTTTTCACCGGTCGAGAGCCAGTGTAAATGAATGCCTTCTTCTTACGTCTGGTCTTTTTATTCACTTTCTTGTCATTCTTCTTCTTCGTCTTTCTTTTCACAGGAGGTGCGTTCATACTCTCGACCAATCGACGTTTATTTTTTTTTTTCGCTTGTGCGGCTGAAGCAATTTTCAAACTTTTTCCCGCCATGACATCTTGAGCTACATTAACACCTGTTTGCAACGCTCTTTTCCCCAAGTACTTTGTACCAGCTTTCAGGAGTGGTACGACCGATTTCCAGATACCTTTAAGCATACTTCCCAGCCCATATCCCCGTTGCACTCTCGCCCCTCGAAAATAGGGCAGAGATCCACTCCCATACTGGGGATGAGACCACACTTGTTCTCGATGGGGCGGCATTACACCGTTAATGTAGATAACGACAAGCTCTAAAATGGAGTTTAATTACCAACTTTCCGGACTGAAATGGCACTTTTTCCCCAAAGTCACTTCTTATATCAACTTGTATAGTGTCTATGTATTTTGATTTTACGGGCAGATAGTGAGGGGTTTGGTAAGTAAACGTGACGATCTCACCGGCCCTTCTGTGGGGAACGGGAACAATTCTCAGGAGAGGGGCACTGATGTCACCCACGGGCTGATTGCAAATCACGTCCGTATACAGACAAAGTGTATTGATCCCTCCATTCACGTTCGGAGAAAAAGGCGCCTGTGCGTGACCGCGAATGATGCCGCGGGGAAAACCCAACAGGTAACCTAATCCCTCACTTAACTGTATGGCGCTGACTTGATCGAAATCAAAAATAACTTTGCCCGAGCTCGAATCGCGTTGTACAGTGAAGTTGTTACGAAATCGTTCAGGTAGAGCAGCTGTCACTGCCTCGCATATACTACCTATATCTTTGTAATGTCCTTCAGGTATAACACAATGACTGACCACCTCTTCGGACAGTAGAAATTGAAATGTGTTGTTCGTAATATTCACGTTATACCAAGAATAGGGATAAATTATTTCCACCAATGCCACCTCCCACTGCGCGTGAAATATGAGCGGCGCGGCCAATTTAGTCTTAAAACTGGTGACTGTATTATCCGGAAAATAATCGAGCGAACTATTACTGGGTAGAGTCACGTAAAATTGTTCCTCGCCTTCCATACTGATTCTTTCGTCAAAACGATGCCCTCCCTCAATTGCGATAGGTTTTATCGATGTTATCTACCCAAGCATTAAACGTCTCTGGATAGCCTAGAAATTTCACGAAATATTCAGTTTTACCCCCTCGCTTTCGCCGTCTCAGTATCTTTTCCACCCTATACATGTCTGCCTTGTCCTTACGCACCCTCTGCAATTCAGGTTCGTAAAATGTACCTTTCAATTGTTCGTTATTATCATCGGTTAAATGATAGACAGGTAAATCACGATGTTTACGACCAGACACTGTGTACACTTCCTCTGTCCAGTTGGGGAGGTACCCCTTTTCAAAAGCTCGTTTCATCTTACTGATGCGTACTCTTTCACCTTTTTCGTAGCGAGGTCTGTTTTGTTTACGTAATGCCCATGATTGATCACCATACAATCGCTGCCGGATGAAACCTTCATTTTTCTTGGTGACGAGCACAGGTTTTGTTTTGATCGAACGGTGCTGGGCATTATTGTAGGCTCGGAGGAGTTTCGGGAGTATGCGGGTATACTTCAACGTGTTGGAGTGAGTAAAATATTTCCACATCTTTTCTTTCAACGTTCTGTTAAAACGTTCGACGACACTAGCCTTGGTTTCGTTTTCAGTTGTAAAATCTCAATGTCTTTCTCTTTCAAGAAGGTTTGAAATATTCTGTTGGTAAATTCAGTGCCTTTGTCCGTTTGAATCTTTAGCGGAGACATCTGCGTATTTGTTTCCTACTTAAGCGATATCGGCCATCTTCTCGCACGAACTTGTACAATTCTTCTACCCCGCCAAAACTGGCTTCGTGTTCTGGATTGAAATAAATGTCATTCAGATATCGATTCATGTTCTCTCGTGTCACTCTCAACGTGTCAGTGCGAGCACGTCCACAATACCTATATACTCCCACAAAAACAAATGTTTATCAACTCTGCCTCAATACTACGTATTTATCGTGACAGTCATATTCTGTATTCAGTCGCTGTCTGATATGTCCCATCGGTCATCAGAGTACACTTCTTACCCTCACATTTCACAGTAGACGATACTGTTTCACTCGCTTAGACTTCGTCCAGTCATGATATACTGTTTCACTGGCTGTCTGCTATGACCGTCGGTCACTGTCTGATATTTCCGGCGCTCATCAGTGCACACTTCGTACCCGCACATTTCTTCATCACATTGCTCTCGTTCCTCCAGCAGCTCTACGGGCTTTATCCCGTCAAAACAAATTTTTTATCAACTCAGCATCAATACTATAGATTTATCGATATATTCATAATTTCATTTTTCTCACTGTCTGATTTGCCCGCTCCTCCCTATTTTCAAGGCTACATTATTACTATAAGCTCTCTGACCTCTCCAAAGTACGTGACTTGATTTTCAACAAAATACATAGCGATACTATTTTTATATTTATTACACTCATTTTTCCCATTTTCTCGGAAAAATCAAGGTCGAATTTTTGACATATAGACGGGCTACACTACTTTAATCGGTAAGCATCAGATCACGGTTCTAATTTTTGGTTTAAATCTTTCATTTGAATACCTGAATATGGACCCAAGTTTTTTAGTAAAAAAAGAAATCATTTGATAATTTCCTAATGTTTTTAGTTTAGTCAGTTAGTGGAATGGTATCTATACAAACTTAAATGTACGACATTAATTTGACTGATTAGCAATCTTTGCGTGAGTTCGTAAAGAGTTTCCAAACACGTTAACCAAATTTGGACTTGTTGTTTTTATATTCAGGTATTCTTTTTAAAACTACTTCTCTTGAATACCAATGCCTCTGCAAAGAATGTTATAATAACAATACATTACTTACAGTCAACAGTCAAGAAAGTGGAATTCCTTAAGGCATCAACATTCGTCAGCAACACATCACAGTGATAGAGACCCTCATCAACAACCTTCAAGCTGGTGACGACGAGGCTGAAGTTCCTGTCGATGTCGAACCGTCCCTCCCTGCTCTCAAAGTTTCCGTCGAAGAAAGCAGCCTTGATCGTCGGCGGTTGCTGATCCAAGTCGCTCTCTTTGGCCCAGTACACAGCGGAAGGCTCCTCCGGAATGACACATGGCAGTCGGATGTCCTCCCCTTTCCATCCCCGGCCGTTGGGCGCAGTGCCTATCACTGAGGCTGGATAGCATTTATTGAAAGTGTGAGTAAAGAACGCGTGTCACCGCAAATGAATGGATAATGTATATTCTTCAATAGTTATTCCATTCATTTTACCTTGTAATCTGAGCGAAGTGGCAATGGCAGATAATTGCAATCACTGGAAGCCGAGATTATGTTACGAAACACTACGTCGAGTGCTTATCTGAAAACTTTATACTTATCTCCTATACACATTGTAGTCTTCTCTTGTCTATATTCATAAATCATAATGTTAGAAGTAAAAAAAAAAATATATTAATGACGGAAAACGCGTGAAAAGAATAAAAAAGTTACCCTCTTCTTACCAGGGTGATCACAACATATATCATAATTACAAATGAAACTTTGTATCACAATAACAAGTTCAGCAATGATGTAATGGACAAAAACACTGTGTCTGCAGGTATTTCTGCCAGACTGGTACCAAGTCAAACATCAGGGAATGGAATCGCTGCACCCTCATTGATATAAACATAACGTTCCGACTGAAAGGTGTTGTTGATGTGTGTGTGTGTGTGTGTGTGTGTGTGTGTGTGAATGTGTGTTTTATTTAGCCTTTATGAGTATCCAGACTCAGGCTTAAGTATACTACTTGCTTTGGTTGTGGTCAGTATTGCTTAAAATCTGGAAGGACATGAAATAGGTCCTAGCTTGAAGTTGCGCTAAATTGAGCATTTAAATTCGAATAACTTCATGTCCGAGGCATCCTAAGGGATGGTTCCTGGAAAGGCGTGATGGGAGAAAACACCAAATGTTCATGTTAGGACGAAAAATAAATCGAGAAATTTCGAAATGTTATAGATTCGGGGATGAAATTTATGCTATTGATCATTTTGCCATCTTACCTCTTTTCTTGTTAAAAGTGCACAGAGCTTATTAATTATAAAATCAGAGGTTTCCTGTTGGCCCTCTACCTAAACTTTACTCGAATACCTATAAGTACAACTTTAGATAGTTTGATGTAATATAAGAGACAGCAGTGAAAAAAAAAAAACCCTCAAAATTGGTGATTGCAACTCCTTGTTTTCCTAGGTTGGCCTTTGCAGACTTAGAATACAATGTGCCGCGAAATACCTTAATCATTCAAGTAATTATAGTACCCTAATATACTACATCGAGGAAATATCACCATGTTTGAGTGTGGAGGATGAATTTAGCCCTCTTTTTCATGAAGTCTGCTTGGTTCAACTTCCACCCACTCACTTCTCTGTTGATAATAACTGGTTGAGACTACCGTGAATAATATTACCTGCACGTGAAGCGTTTTCAACTTTTCAAGTTTTCAGCTTTGCATCACATTTTAAAATCTTTTCATCACATTGTTTGCAAACCTACCATTACAGGTGATTTTGTTACGCAACTTTCAAATAAATAACTGTTGCTCAGTTTTATAGAAAAAAAAAGGGGGCTAAGAGGCGTGCAACCTGAAAGAGTTGGTGAAGAAGTAACAGTGAATATCCGCTGATAACAGCCGTGTCGTAAGCCTGAATGGAAAACAAACTGCGACATAAGGCCAGCGACACAGATTTGAAATGCCTTCAAAACATATAACACACTCATCATTAACGATGCTTGTATCCCTAATGCAAAGAACACAGTGCCCCATAGTGTTTTCACAGTGTGTTCACAGTGTGTTCATAATTTGTAGCCGACTATGTGAAAACGGTACGAATTTAACAGTGTGAAAATGATTTCACACTGTGGTGTGGTTTTCACGGAGTGTTCATAATAGTAATGCTTTGTTTCACCTCTTGAATTGATGACTCGCATTGTGCTCACACTATTAAAACGCTCGACTTCGCGGCTATAAGCATGCAGGCTGCAGCACGATCGTCGAGGCTATAAGCATGGTGATCTGAATAATCGTGTATGACAGTAAGCTTCTAGAGAATGCCCAACTTTGGTCCAAACCGTGACAAAAACGGGAGCGCAAGGAATAAGATAAAACGTTACGATGGCAACGCAGTTTCCACACATTCGAAACATGATGCCTGTTTCCCCCTTTTTCCAAAGAGCAATATGTGCCACCAAATGGCATGAGTATCCCTACAAAACAGTATGACAGTAAGCTTCTAGAGAATGCCCAGCCTTCGTCCAAACCCGGAAAAAACCGAAAGCGCAAGGAATGAGATGAAACGTTACTATGGCAACGCAGTTTCCACACATTCGAAACATGATGCCTGTTTCCCCCTTGTTCCAAAGAGCAGTATGTGCCACCAAATGGCATGAGTATCCCTACAAAACATTAGGAAGTAGTTTGTTCCAAGTATTTTGTCCTCGTTTATTTTCATGATATTTGGTTACCAAAGCAACACAGTTTCGAACTCATTGAAAAAAAAAAAAAATCTTCACCACCACGCCAATGTATGTGTACCAACGTTCGTGAGCATTTTGCTTGAAACAATAAAGAAATTCTGCGATCCACAATATTTTCAAGATTTATTGCCATAGTTTGCTGTTAACAAGTTACCGTAACGTGTCGTTCCCATAACACATTTCGAAATATGACTTGCATATTTTCATCCCTTCACTAATATCTGTGTGCCAAGCTTCGTAAGCATTTGTGACCCGCTACAACAAAATGGTCCTAAAGTCGCGCACGGTCGAAGCTGTGAAAATCGAGGTTGAAGTCAGAGCATCAAAATTGGTCAAAACTCACGATTTTCTGAATTTTGAAGCAAAATGACGAAAGGAAAGACCAAAAAATAGCGTTTACTTGGCCATGTTTTTTTTTTTTTTGGCATTTTAACGAAGCAGAAACTGGTTCGAACATTTGGATCGAGCGCCACACATAGGCTCCGCCCCTAACAACGACCAGAGTGATCTCATTGGTCAGTTTGCTGCTTGCCGCTTACCGAAGCGTGAAGCTCGCACACTACCCAGTCGACTGGTGCGTGCTGGCGGGGTTCGCTATGCCCAACCGCTTCTCCTGGCATCCTGGTCACTGATTGATCGGTGAGGAGACCGCCGACGCTGTGTTTGAATGAGCATTTCGGGGGTTGCTAGGGCTTACCTTCCATTGTCCGGAGGTGAATACTGACTTGCGTGTCCCTTGATCGTGATTGCGTCGCAAGGAGAACTTTTCGGGCGCTTTTCTAGAAACAGTGATTTCTCAGACGTCTCGACATGCTCTCTTTTAAACATCGATATCTCCGCAGCCGATTATTTTTATAAGATGTGTTATATATCAATTGAAAGCAGAAAAATTAGGGAATTGTATCATGTAATTTTCAAATAGTCAACCTCGCCTGACTTTAGGATCATTTTGTTGTAGCGGGTCACATTTTACTTGAAAATTTTTCTCGATAATTCGCCGTACAGTATGCTGTTACTATGGCAACGCAGTTTATAAGCCACCAAAGAATGTGACTTGCACATTAACGAAAAGCCAAAGTGTCCGCAAAATTTTAGGATCATTGCTCGAAAGATGCGGAAGTACCATTCCGTGATTTATGGCCAAAATATGCCGTCACCATGGCAGTGTAGTTTCCAATATAATTCCTTCATGAGCATTGATAAAAAAGTGAGAAGACTTGCAACGCCCCGATTTTATACCACGAGAGGTAGACATATCGGCTTTTGCAACAAAACGAGAAATGAATTTATCGGTCCAGCAAAACACATAGAAAAGTAAAACATTTCAAATTCTCTTCTTTGTGTAGGTTTCTGAAAACAAAACATTCTATTTCGTAGGTAACCGACATTCATATATGTGACCCTGCATCTGAAAACAAACAAAAAGTCGCCAGACATGGATTTTTAGTTAAAAGCGGATTCTGAAAAAGCAGACTCTAAGCTTTAAAATGATGTATAACTCAATTCAAATGGACACTCCTAACCTATCTAAATATTGGAAAGAAAGGACACACTCTGGAAAGTGTGAACTGAGAAAACTGGCTCTGAAGTACAAGGTGTATTTAAGTGCTTAATATTTAATCTATGCTAGCTGTGGGATGAATTGAACAAAAAACAGGATGTTTTACCACGGGAGCAACAACAATGAAGGAATTATTAAATTAAGCTGAGATTAAACATGCTTCATTAGCACATTCTGTACATGATTAATGCCAACTTTCAAGGCAGTAGCATTATTCTCTATAAAGTTATTGGAATTGAAAGTGAAGTGTATGGCTAGGGGTTTTAAGTAAATGGGAAGAGGGTTCTATATAAAGAAACAACTAATCACACTATTCCACTAAAAGTGTTTGAGAAAAACTGCTGAAAACACAAGTTCCTGTTCGTTTTATGATCCCAAACTTTATATGATATATAAAAAGACTTGCTCATTCAGAAAATATGAAAAACTTAAGATAGGTTAGGTTAACCCATTTCAACTACCTGTATTTTCAGTCTTCACACAAAATCACTGTGTGCGACTTTTTGTTCATTTTGTGGTGCACGGTCACATATGATGTCTACATCATTCGCGCTCTACGCCAATAGAGTGTAACGAAAATTCGTAGTTTAAAAGAATAGAAAACGGACTTATCGGTTTTTGTGAGCAAATTCTTCGAAACGTTTCCATTGCATAAACCCGTTAACGTTCTGTCGAACTGATAAAAACACCTGTTCTTACCGACGAGAAAACATTCCGACATTCATAATTATGCATTTATCAGGACTCCAGCTATACTGGGTGTCCTCAAAAAAGCGGAACGGTGGATTTTGAGTGCCTTGCGTTCTAAAAGTGATATATTTTTTGTATCATTAGAAAGAACATCTTCCGCAAAAGACCATGATACCAAAATCATTAAATTTGGTTCAGTACTTTTTATTCTACGCCAATTTCTGTAAGTGCAGACATTTTCTATTTTTGTGCGACTTATGAGATAACAATTTTGGTGCGACACGCGTTCCATAAGGTGAATTATGTACATGTAAGTTGATTGGAGACATGGAAGAGCGTGAAATGTTTTGCTCATTCAGTGTCTTGTAGTGCCTCAATGTATTATGTCATTCACATATACATTTTGTGTCATAGTATTTCATTTCAACAGGACACAGACATCCGAGCATCATAATGCATAAATAATATAAACGTATTACAAACTGTATGTGCAAATACATTAAAGCATAGAATAGAGACACAACTACTGATTAGAAGAAACAAAACAGAGCAAAAGTAGAAACAGCTATTATTTATACAAATAGAAAAAAAAGAACTCTACTAAGATTTACTCATATCGGGTAGACGAGAAAGGGAGTATGAAATCATTATGATGTTAAACACAAATCTAATCTCCTTTTATAACCGCTAAGGGTTGGTTGTTGTTTATAATGCATGTTGACAATGTATTCCATATTTTTGGACCTTGATAATTAAATTTCCTTTGCCTTAAGCTGGTTTTGACTTATGGTTCTAACCCTAATATCAATTTTTTATTTCTTAGATTGTAATAAAATGATTTCAAGTCAAACATCTCACATATATTCATAGCGGTTAAATCATTATCGACTTTATACATTATGTACAAATTACATGTATGTTGTTCAAATTTATGAAGTTCTTCCGTCGAGATGTTTTCATTGCAACTGATTGAAAAATTGCCCTACATCGACGTAAATAAGCACTGAATGATCAGGAGGTCGTGGGTTCGAATCCTGCTCGAGTATGTACGTCCATGATTTTTATCATGGCTACTACTAAAACACTGATAAATTCAGTGCTTATTTACGTCGATGTAGGGCAATTTGTCAATCAGTTGCAATGAAAACATCTCGACGGAAGAACTTCATAAATTTGAATAACAAAGCAGTACCCGCTGCATGCTATAAGGATTAGAACCAACACTTGCTGTCGGGCGAAAGCTCGGTGGTCTAATGGAGATGACGCCTGTTCGGTGATCAGGAGGTCGTGGGTTCGAATCCTGCTCGAATATGTACGCCCATGATTTTTATCATGGCTACTACTAAAACACTGATCAATTCAGTGCTTATTTACGTCGATGTAGGGCAATTTGTCAATCAGTTGCAATACATGTATGTTGTTTCCTCTCATCTCAGGTGTCGGATTTGTAAGTACGAATCAGCTGAATATCTCAAATTCACCCGCAACAATTTTTTTCTAGAGAATGATTTTGGAGACCTTGAAGACGTTGAATATAACTTTGATTTATATTTGACCATACAACATCTCAATAATCAAGATTACTTTGAATGACTGCTAGATATAGACCTAATTGCCGTTTCGACTGATATAAAAATGTCTCATTCTTGTTAACACTTAAAAGTTTTAAACAAAACTTTTTTTCAAAAATACTTTTGATGATATTGCCAGAATCGACTGACTGATCAATATACACTTCAAGATATTTACAATAGGGAACTTGCGTATTACCTCCGTCATGAGAGAAGGTAATGTTTTGATCGGCGTTGGTTTGATTGGTTGTTTGTCCGTGTGCAAAATAACTCAAAAAGTGGTGAACGGATTTCAATGAAACCTACAGAAACGGTTAGGTATGACACTTGAAATAGAATATCAAATTTTCGTAGTGATCTGGATTTTTTTTAAGGTTATATTAAGTGTTTTCGATACTTTGACAGGTAGGTTCAATGAGCTTGGGAGTTCAAGCTGCGCATTTTTTTAGGTTTACGTACACGCAAAACGTGTGTTCTCTTCACTAGTAACCGTCAAAAGGTGATCAAGCGCGCCGCCCAACTGGAAGTTGATGACGTACCAAGAAGGCTTATAATTGAGAAATCGGGCGATTTTAAGCAATCATACGTATAGGAGAAAATCAGTAATCTCTGCGGAAGAACAAAATCCGGAATAGAAAAACAGATTAATGAGCCGCTTGGCGGACGGCCGTGATAAGGCAAAGGAACGTAACTCAAAATTTGGGCATTTTGAGTTATGAGCATATGGCTCCAAGATAAAATGCGCTCTCTTTAATGGTGAATGTCTCAATTTTCAAATGTTTACCATTTCAGAGATAAAAAGCGTATCTTACACACCTTTTTCACAACTTTGCCGTTTCCAGCTAGGTAAAACAACGTAACCTGAGATACGTATAGAAATGATATAGAAAGCATGTTCGCTGTTACGGCAAATGAACGTATCTTTACATACACTGTTTTTTCATGGTGGTTTCTCAAGAAAAAAGAAGGTAATTGCGACGCCAAAAGAACGTATGTCATCATACAGCGCTTTGCTGTATAAAATCAGAGCCATGCGCGCTACAGTCAGCACGGCAAAACAACGTATCAGCATTGTGGCCATCGCAACACACGCTACACTGCATAACTCTATGTGTAAGACCTACGGGTACGTGCAGCAGATCCATTTCAGCCGCGGCATGCAGTGAGTGTAGTGCCGCCGCTGCTGCCGGGCCGCTTGCGACTACAGCTGCAGCAGTGCTGCAGCAGAGTAAGTGTTGACTGGCAGGCAATCTTCGCTGTAGTGTGAACCATGAAGTCATGCCAATTGTTCTATTTTGCAGTCATGGAATAGATATTCTCCTGACCAGTTAATGCTACCACAAAGAAAATCAGCGGTAACACCGGTAAGTTTTATTTTGTTTTTGTCAGGTCTAAGTTTGATCTAGCCCGACCAGACGCCATGCGAAGTACGGCGATTGGGCTGTACAGAGTAGACGACAGTACGCTTTGCTTGTAGGGTCCAGTACTTTCGATAATAGTTTTCACTAAGATTTAAGAAAACGATGAGTAAAAAAAATTAACAAAAGACACAGCAAGCTATGAAAATAAAGAGCAAACTTAGATCTAAGAGTATGACAGCCTTTCCTGTCGGTGGGTTTTGGCAAAACTTGGCTCATTGCTGTGGTTGTGGTTCTACTAATAAGGACTACTGTAAATGTAGGATACTTCTACTACTAGTGGTCTAGTAGATCAAGTAGTGACTCTCAAAAGAAATTTACCTATGCGCAAATAAATTATGTGGACCCCAATATACTGTATGATAATCGACATCATTCGACTTGACGTCTTCTGCCTCAAATTCAGTTTTCGTTTAAAAGTCTAAAAAAGTAACAGCTTTATAGTAAACAGTAGACTCGACTTCAAGCTAACAACAATAAGGCTTGATACTGATGAATTCTATTTAGTCTTCAGCGGCAACATGAACTGTTGGCAGACGATATGTTCTAATAATGACATTAACATCATTACTTTGGCAAGAAAAGTAGGGACAAAAAATAATGTTTGGTTTACATCTTTGATTAAACACAAGTAGTCTTAGATCTTGTTTGTTTTTTTCTTGAAAGGATGAAGAATGTGATTGTGGTGTTTTCATACATACAGGAATTTACCCACTTAAAATTAGCCTAAAAAAATAAAGTAATATTGAATGGTACTCTGTACCTGCTAACTATGGAGGCCTGATTTCTTTATTTTTTATTCTTTGTGCAATTTTAGTCACCTGTACACATTCTTTAAAACATTTATTTTTTTTTTCATTTCGATACAATATAATGCATTGTAGCCATGGTAGATCCTATACATGCTATACGTTCCACCCCCTCCCCCCTCTTTAAAAATGTTGAGGGGGCAAAAGCTCATGGAATTCAAATATTTATTCTTAAGTTAGGTGGTTTTAAATACAATGGAAAGTTCAAATATTCAGACCCAATCGTCTACCTTAGATGATATTAACATTCGTGTTGAAATACATAATTGCTTGTCTCTCTTTTCAGTGTTCACACCAACCGCCAGCCTAGACCAGCACAGAAAAGGAATGCAGTGTATCAGGTACAATAAAAGGTACAAGTTGAATAATCACCTATTAATTCATACCAAAAAAAAAAGTAGTAGAAGGGGGCAGAAATGAATCCCACCTTTGTCTTATCACTGGCGACACAAGCCGGCATTTGGTAAAATTATGAAGAAAAAAAAAAATGAAAGAAGGCAGAATCCATGATGATGACTCTCTGATGACTTGAGAATACCACATTTCACAGTTCATTCCTTAGCGATAAAAGATACAATAATGTTAAATGAAAACTGATGAAATAGTCACCATATTCTCTCTCAAAAACAAGCACACAGTCTTGTGCATCCTCAAGGGGGTATCTGTATGATGTTGAATAATAGATATTCTGAGTGTATTTCAATATTTGAACAGTTTGTTTGCAAAAAAACAACAACGATAAGTCCATATTTGCCAAATGTAGATATTTGCGATTAAAGGTCAAGAAAAAGAAAGAGAAATTGTTTGCTTCTTTTGACCATGACTTAAAAAGTGTTCCTATTTATGGACTGACCAGTATATCATTTAAAAGATACCTTATGAGAGAGACTGAACTTCAAAGTCTTCAAAAATGGACTTATCGATTTTTGCGAACAAACTCTTTATAAATACTCATTCTCATATTTTTGTTTGTTTTTATTTTTTTTTTTGGGGGGGTGGGGTCTGTGAGAGAGGATTTGTTACACACAACCATGTCTAATGAAGAAATTAATCACATAATATAACTAAAGCAGAGTTGAAATTCACTAGCTGTCTTTTATGGAAAATACAGAGTGCCTTATTTTATTTTGTGTTAATTATTCTCTTCCGTTTCTTTTACATTCTCCTGCAGTGGTCTACCGAGCAGTTCGACAGCAGAGAAAAGAGCAACTATACAAATTTCAGAACAGCTGTGCACGCCCGTCAGAATCTCATGAAAGATGGAGTGGATTGTGCACTAGATCAGTCAACTCTAAAAGAAAAATAATCGGATTGTTTATATAGGATCAAGTAAATCTTTCACAGTTAAATTAAGAACTCGCAAAACTCAACTGTGAAGTGTTAATGACTGTTCTCACGTTATGAAGGCCCAAGAAAGTTTTTTTTTCTTAATATCAATATGAAACTAAAGATTCTATTTCGAAAAAAAAAAGAAAATATGATGAGGGCTTATTGCCCTTTGGAATGATGATTATCAACTTTAGGTAAAATTATCACTTGTTCATATCAAATGTTGTTGTAAATGCTTGCCCTCAAAATCAATATCATGTCGATTGAAACTTGTCAACATATTTCAGAAAACCAGGAAAATAGTAACCTTATATCCTGCATAATTTTGATTTATTTTGAGCCTA
This sequence comes from Diadema setosum, assembly GCF_964275005.1. NCBI lineage: Eukaryota > Metazoa > Echinodermata > Echinoidea > Diadematoida > Diadematidae > Diadema > Diadema setosum. The sequence continues at coordinate 1,010,993 of NC_092701.1, forward strand.
ATCCCTCCGGGAATTCTCAGACAACGCAGATGTATTGCAGCACAGCAAATTACTGTTGTGATAACACGTTTATTAAAATGTTTATAAAGTGAATACTGTTGCAAATTTTCCCTTCCTTTCAGCTGCCTAATGATTGTTCTTTACCCAAGTATTTACTTCTTACTACACTTGATCTTCAACAACAGTAAGGATTGAAAATGCTTTGTGTGCTATTTATAATTTGTAATTTGTAGATGTTCTGATCTTCCAAGGTAAAAAATGATGCGAAGGTCGGATACGGTAATAGTATAACTAATCTCTAGAAAAAACAAAACAAAAAACAGTTATGTTCTGTTCTATTGAAATTGAAAATTTTGTAAGCTACTTTACTCGGGAAGTAAGTTACATTTTTTTTCTTCTATTTCTTATTCACCATCATGATAATGTTTAGCTACTGCTGATTTGCTTTCAATGTGATAAAAGCATAATGGCATATCAAATTCTATCTTAAATTGTAAGAAGGAAGCGTAAATATCTATTTCATATTTTTAAGACTTACAAATAATCGAATGATTTCTGTAATGCTGTTGTCTTTGATAAACAGATGTACACACTTTTTTTTTCATATAAACCTTTCAGAAGATGAAAATTAGTCTCTGCATCTACGTTTCTGTCATGTTTATCTCAAAGTTATTTTACTGAGAGAATGTTTACACCTCTGCCAAGTCTGAGGTGTGTGTGTGCGTGTGTGTGTGTGTGTGTGTGTGTGTTTGAGTGGTCAAGTTACACCTAAAACATTAAAAACTGGATTCATAATTACCTGATAAATCATTGTTATTATTGTTGTTGTTCAAAGAATTGAGGGATATTATCATTAGAAGTGTTAACCTTACGGATACAATTCATGCAATCAACCAAACATTAACAACTTATAACGATAAACAAAGTACACAATATTATTCTTTTTGTTAAAATCCTTTCATCTCAATGGAAATCGTTAGATAAATCAAAGAAAAGATAGAAATCAAAATAGGAGTCTCAATATCAACACACTATATGCGTGTATGTGTCTTTAAAACAAAGTGTATGTACAGATGTCTATACAATTCTTTCTTTTATACCCATTTTATTTTATTTTATTTTGCCAGTTCTCATACAGTCATAATAATTGCCACTCATGCATTTTCATACTAAAGATTATACATATTTCAAGTTCACATGGCATAAAACGTGTAATGAAATCCATTTTACAGACTTTACCCAAACACGTACTTTAGTGGTCAATATTAAACCAAAACCATGTTTTTGTTAAAACATGAATGATAAACCAAATATAATTGTGTTCTCAATGAAAAATCTTACATCAAGAGATGAATAACAAACACTTAAAGATAATAAAAAAGAATGGACATCGCAATAAACAATAAACTGCATATGCAAATGAAGTATGTGATTATTGTAAAATCAAAATTTACGGTTATTGGTGGATAACAACTAATTACATTTTAGTACATACTCGGTAATGTTTCAGAAAAAAATGAAAATATTCCATTGCATCGATAATTTTGCACGCTACTGTGCTTTATTATTCTTAATATATGTTTAAGAACATATAACGGGACTTTTATCATCCAGTTAACAAAATTGTCAAAGTAAATAAATGATAGAGATTGTTGCCATTGAGTCGGGATACGTCATTCTGCCTAATTACATTGATGAAAGGTTTGAGGCGCAGATATTTGTAAGTCAAGATACGTTCTTTTGGCATACTGAAGTTGCTTCGCGGGAAAATGCTTACGCGCCGTAAGTCAGGATACGTTCTTTTGCCTAATTGATACGTTGCCGCGTGAGGATTCTCGCACAACGTAAGTCAGGATACGCTCTTTTGGCAAACTAGAATTACTCATCAGCACAGTGTTGTGATTCGGTAAAATGCTGTATCTATTCTAAACATGGCAATTACTCTAAAACGGGAAGTCCTATTTAACTGAAATTTTCCCGAGATATTCTTTAGTAATGCCTAAAAAACTTCGCCGCTTCAAAAGTGATTTGCTTTTGTGACGGAAAAATGGGAACCAATTGAATTTTCAAACTCGTTTTTCTCAGAACATGATATTCTGAGTTACGTTGTTTTGCCTTATTACGGCCGCGGAGTTCTGCGCTCTCGGAACGCTTCTCTAGTTTATTGTTTGCACTCACATTCAGATTCACTTGTTTAGCCTTTTTCTTACAATCTACCAGCATATACTCACAATTCTCCAAATTAAGGACTAATCGATTACTGTCAAAATAGCCAATTTGCAATACTGGCTATAATCATGTTCTTTATCTGGTCGAATAAATTGATACATGCACCACGGCATTATATAGGTAATTGTTGTATTCGATAATTATATCATCCTTTTTTGGTACTTTTTGCATGCGTCTTCTTTTTTTATATATGAGCTTAACATATCTAGGATCCACATTAAAGTTAAAGAGAAAGAGAGACATTTCCAATCAGCGCATGAAGTTGCCAAATGCAACATCATCTTTATAGGCCTATATGAACACACTCTATTTTTAAAAGCGCGTGCGTGAGCCCCCACGTAAACGTACATGTTGTCGGGGAAAAATTCAATAAACACATTGAAGAATTAGCACGAATTCATAAAAAAAAAAAATGGCAATGAAATTAAATGAGGGCGTGGGAAAGTATATTTATGTCTGTTGGGGGGGGGGGGGACAAGACGATGCGGTATGGAAAGAGTAACCACAAAGCACTACCAAGGGGTATACAACGTGACTTCAAAACGAAAGTAGATTAACTTTCTGTAGGCTTCAATGACCTCAAAGCGAAGCATTAAAATTATGGAAACCTTTCTAGGACAATTACCTCATCGACGACTACCAAACCCTTTCTCTGACATTAATCCCAGCATCTTACAAGGGGATTCATGATCCTAAAAAAGTAGAATTGACCCTTGTATTGCCGTATATACCTATTTACTTATTGATAATTTGTTGAGTATATTTGTATTTTGATGGTAAGATTTTGATAATGAAAGATTTGTCTTCATTTCAGTTAGGGCAATTCATGCATATAACTGTATGACAATAACTACCTCCCGTCTATATTTAATTTGATATTCGATCCTTACTTGTCATATCATTCAATATCCAACTAGACAATAAGGTGAATTTCACTTGACTCTGCTAAGAACTATTAAAGCTAACTCAGTGGCGAGTTTTTGCACAGGTCGAAGATTCTACACGGCCCTTAGTCCTGACATTAAAAAGTCAACCTTTATTAAAGATTGAAAGTATGCATGCTGAAGTCTTAACAAAAACAGAGAGAAACTATAGTAAAATTGTTTTTTTTTCTGAGGGATGTAGGTCCTATTTTGTAAGCACGATGTCATTTATCATTCTTATTCTGCGTCTGAATAAAGCATTCCAAATGATATCCTATGCTGATTTCCTGCGAACTAGCTCACTGTTATACAAAGTACGTGCCTTCAAGGAGTATAGATAATAAGTTCCGCGGCCAGCAGGTCACTGCGCCACTTCCTCGGTCGCTTCATACGGTATTCTGTCCTGCCATGGCTCATCGTCTATGTTGGCTTTGGCCTCAAACCGATGTAGTTTTATCTGTCTCATGTTTTTTTTTTTTTTCTCTCTAGATTTGGTTTTCCTTTTTCCACCTTTTATTTCACTTGTCTTTTGTTTCTCTCTTCCCTCTTTTCCTGCACTTTGTTTTTCTCTTCCTTATGAGGTATCCACATATTGTTTTGAGTGGGTACCTCATTTTTTTTCCACAGAATGTATTGATATATTTGTATGAATCATAGCTCATTTTGTAATGATCACAGACATGAACATGTTATTCCCTGCTACGTGTGTATCAATGTCAAACTTTTGAATTATTGTGTGTGCATTCTGTTGAAAATGTGAAAATAAAGTTAGAATTGAATAGAGTTGGTATACAGCTGGGGAGGGTGCATACCTATAATGTTCAAAGGGATGGTTGTCAACATTTTGTTTTAATGTGTTAAGAGTGCATTATTACCTCGAATCGTTGCGTGTATTTGTCAAGGGTATTACCATTTACCCTGCTTTCCAAAAGAGGTATGTTATCGTGAATTTCTCTTTTAATGTGCATGGAAATTGAGTGGAAAATTATAACTATGTATGATTTTTCTTGCATTTTCTTTATATCTCGCGTTTTGCGGATAGCCTTCATACACAAAATGGCAGCCTACCATTTGAACGGTTGTAGGAACCATACGCTCTAGAATTTTTGCTTTAAAAAGCTATAGTCTTTTGACGTACTAAAAAAAAAAAAAAAAAAAAAAAAAAAAAAAAAAAAAAAAAAAAAAAAAAAAACAGAATCTTAAGTACGCGGCTGAAAAAAAAAGCGAAGTCTGAGTTTTGACGTTATATCATGCCCACGCAATGATACGCTACGCCAGTCTGACAGACAATCCTTTGAGGGTGGGCCCAAAAGAATTTATACCCCCAGACACTTCCTCTTCCCAAGAATAACGTGTGCCATCTACATGTCAGCGAATAACATGTGTATGAATGCGTATGCTTTTGCAATAACTATTGACTCCAATCGAGATTCTTCGGCTGTGTCTGTATACTTAACATAGACATAAGTTATCAAAAATGTAAACAACACTTTCTAATACGGAGATTCTCTAAAATAGTGGATGCGCTGTGGCATAGTGGATAAGGCTCCCGACTCCCAATCGGAGGACCCGAGTTCGATTTCTTTATGATTTCTCACAAAGGCAGGCACACCGTAAAGGACCTTGTGCAGTGCAAATGCAAGTTGATTTATGTTGATCTCAATATCGTCGACGACGATTAAGTGGCCAAACAAGCATAGCAATCATACGAGCAATATTTCTTTTTTTCTGATATTTTCTGTAAGAAAAAAAAATCAAAACCAAGATTTAGTCTATATCGTTATAATTATGTCAATAACTACGAAAGTAATATTATGATTTACAGAATACATTTCAATGCACCATTCTTCAAAAAACAAAAAACAAATATGACATACATTTGCCCATACTTATTGCTAATGAAATTTTCGAAGGACATTCGTATAGAAATGTTCAAGTTATGCTCAGTTTAAATGTATAATAGTAAGACATTTTTTCAAAGTATATGACACGTGTTTTATTCTTTTTATCAAAATTCATTGTATCAAAAATCAACAAAAGATAGCATAACAATGTTGCATTGCACGCATGTGGTCCCAGATGGTTTGAATACATGTTGTACGATGGTCTTTTCTGGGGCAGTGCCTTACACTCTCATACTATGTTATCATTTGCTGACTTTCTCAATTTACATAAAATATACAAACCCTGTATCCGACACATTTCACGGCAACAATTCAGTTTCATGTTTCACTGTTTTTTTTTTCCAATTCCATTCTCTTGCAAAATTGTCATCTAAACTACGAGAGAATTAAGACACTCTCCAGAAAGTCTCCAATTAAATAGAAAGTGAGGATCAAACTGATACTAACTTCATGATTATACACGCACTTGTCTCATCTGTTAACATCCGGATTGTTAGGCTATTCCTATAGGACAACGAAAAGGACATCGAGTTTATGTAATGAGTAGGGATTTTTTCGCAAGTCAAGCACCCTGTCAGATGAAGTGCTGAATTGATGAATTTTCATGCTCCAAATGCAGCATAATCTCATGCTCATGCAGTTATACTATTTTCAAGATATTCATGTTGGCTTTCGTTTAAAGCATACCTTTCAGTGACATCATTTTAGAGTCCCGACAAAGACCAACAAATGGATTGAGGTTCATAGATTTGAAGTTACACTTACCTTCTGCAGCAGTGCCAGAAAATACAGAAGCAGTCCATGTTAGTAGCAGAAGGAGGGCGTATCTTCTCTCCATCATAATTAGTCTACGGCTGACACTTTCCAGTTAGAATAAAGTCAATGTTCGTTTTGATCGTGTTGACCGACAGGCTTGTCAAATATTCATTGTAATCGCAGTTTTAAGCAAAATGAAACCGTCGAGAACACCCAGGCAATGTAGCTTATCAAGACAGAAGGGATTCGTATGTAGAAACACAATAAATAAAGCAAGGGGAATGCAGACGCACCCATTTGCTCTTTTGTGACTGTTCCGTTATGGCGCTACCCACACAAAGTGGCGTATATAATAACGTTCACATTGTTATTTTACGGGAGACTGCATCCGATATTTCATATTCAGCAGAGACGTTGAAATGCCACTGGTACAAAATGATGTTGTATGTTATGTGTATGCGCTGTTTGTCATGTTCATCAAGTAGCGTGATGTGTGCGTGGCGGGAATCGGTGTCTGAAAGTTTGGAGCGGGCTAATTTCCTTGTGCAATGCTGTGTATAACGTAGCGTCCCAGTGAACGTCGGAAGCTATGTCATTCTCATAGAGTGGAATATGCCACGAGGAATCGTCGTTATGCTTGGAGCGGTTAATTATTTCCCTGAGATTAAAACGGTTGTTGATGTGATAAGTCATTTGTCTAAACAATAAGGACGAAGTGGGTATCCCCCGCGTCCTCCCCATTTCAAAGTGTGGAGGAAGGCTCTTCCGCCCTACTTATAAGAACTCAACTTGCTCCACTATACAACCAGTCAACTGAATGTAATACTCATTGGTTTCCAGAAGTACCTGGAAGGGGACTGTAGAGCCCACTAATGTCAAAATCGACCACATATGTCAAAACAACCACTAATGTCATAACACGTCGACGACAAATGTCATAACAACCATTAATGTCATAACACGTCTACGACAAATGTCATAACAAGCACTAATGTCATAACACGTCGACGACAAATGCCATAATGACCACTAATGTCACAACACGTCGACGACAAATGTCAAAATCGGATTACTATGACCACTAATGTCATAACACGTCGACGACAAATGTCAAAATTTCCGTTTTTACTGCAAATGTCATAACACGTCGACGACAAATGTCAAAATGGGATGAACCACTAATGTCATAACACGTCGACGACAATTGTCAAAATTTCCAAATTAACTGCAAATGTCATAACGCGTCACAGGGACGGATCCAGGAATTCCGTAAGGGGGAGTCGCCTTTACAAAATCAAAGGCTGGCGAGACCCTCCTCCCCCCCCCCCCCAAAAAAAAAAAAAAAAAGAAAAAAAAACTCTTATCTCATTCCGCAATTGCGTCAACACGCAAATGTCAAAATTGTATTAACCACAAATGTCAAAATTTCCAAACGTTCTGCAAATGTCACAGGAGTTTCGTAAAGGGGAGGCGCCTTTACAAAATTAGAACTGCTGCACCCCACCCCCAATTTTGTTTCCATTTTTTTCTATTGTTTTAAGTAAAGGAAAAAAAAAAAGAGACGGAGCACCAGAGGGGGATGCACCCCCTTCTCGATTCGCGATTGCGTCACCCACAAATGTCAAAAATCATTGCTTGCATTATAGGGGCGGATACAGGTATTCCGTAAAAGGGAGGCACCTTTACAAAATTAAAGCTGCCGCAACCCTACCCCATTTTTTTCTTTTTATTTCGGTTGTTAAAAAATAAAAAATAATACATAGGTGGCACTAGAGGGGGGTGCCCCCCCCCCCCCCCGGTCTGAGATTGCGTCTACCAGAAGTTAATGTCATTACAGGAGCGCATCTAGGAATTCAGTAAAGGGGAGGCGCCTTTACAAAATAATTATTAGGGCTGCCGCACCCCTCCCCATTTTTTGTTTTCATTTTTATTGTTTTGATTAAAAAAGGTTAGGGAGCATCAAATTGGGATGTACCCTCTTCTCGATCCGCGGTTGCGTCAAGCACAAATGTTAAAACTCATTGTCTGCTTTACAGGGGCGGATCCAGGAATTCCCCAAAGGGGAACTACTGATTTAAAGGGGATTTACTAAATCAAAGGCTGGCGAGACTCCCCCCCCCCCATTTCCTTATTCTTATTTCTGTTGCGTTAAGAAAATATAGAGAGGGGGCACCAGAGAGGGATGCGCCCCCTCTCGATCCGAGATTGCGTCAACCGCAAATGTCAAAATTGGATTAACCACAAATGTCATAAGACGTCGACCACTAGTTAATGTCAAAATTTCCAAACGTACTGCAAAAGTTATAACGCGTCACAGGGGCGGATCCAGGACTTTTGTAAAGGGGAGGCGCCTTTACAAAATTAAAACTGCCGCACCCCCACCCCCATTTTTATTTTTTCCATTGTTTTAAGTAAAAAAAAACAAACAAAACAAAACAAAAAAAAAAAAAAAAAAAAAAAAAAAACAGACGGAGCACCAGAGGGAGATGCGCCCCCTTCTCGATCCGCGATTGTGTCACCCACAAATGTCAAAAATCATTGCTTACATTATAGGGGCGTATCCAGGAATTCCGTAAAGGGGAGGCGTCTTTGAAAAATTAAAGCTGCCGCAACCCTACCTCATTTTTTCTTTTTATTTCTGTTGTTTTAACGACAACAAAAATAGATAGGGGGCACTAGAGGGGGGTGCGCCCCCCCCCCCTAGTGCCCCCATCGATCTGAGATTGCGTCAATCAGAAGTTAATGTCAAAACCCATCGTTTGCATTACAGGGGCGGATCCAGGAATTCCGTAATAGGGAGGCACCTTTACAAAATAAAAGCTTACACCCCACCCCATTTTTCTTTTTATTTCTGTTGTTTTAAAAAATATGAAAGGAGGCACCAGAGAGGGATGCGCCCCCTCTCGATCCGCAATTGCGTCACCCACAAATGCCAAAACTCATTGCTTGCATTATAGGAGCGGGTCCAGGAATTCCGTAAAGGGGAGACGCCTTTATAAAATCAAAGGCTTGTGAAACCGCCTCGCCCTTTTTTTCATTTAATTTCTTTTGTGTTAACAAAAATTGAGACGGGGAGAGGGAACCGCGCCCCCCTTTCGATCCTCGACTGCGTCAACCACAAGTTAATGGCAAAACCCATTGTTTGCATTGCAGGGGGCGGAACCAGGAATTCTGTAAAAGGGAGGCCCCTTTACAAAATTAAAGACTGCCGTACCCCCATTTTTTTTTCTTTATTTTTTTTCCCGTTTAAACAAAAGAAAGACGTCTACCCTTTACGCTTTACGGAATTCCTGGACCCCCTGTAAGGCAAGCAATGAGTTTTTACATTTGTGGTTGACGCAAATGCCGATCGAGAGGGTCGCACCCCCCTCTGGTGCCCCCTTTCTATTTTGTTGTTGTTGTTAAAACAACAGAAATGAAAATAAGGGGGTGCGGCAGGTTTTAATTTTGTAAAGGCGCCTCCCCTTTACGGAATTCCTGGATACGCCCCCTGTAAGGCAAACAATGAGTTTTGATATTTGTAGTTGACGAAATCGTGGATCGAGAAGGGGGCACATCCCCCTTTGGTGCCCCCTCTTTTTTAAAATCAAAACAATGAAAATAAAAACGAAAATTGGGGGGGGGGAGGTGCGGCAGCCCTCTAGTGCCCCCTATTTTTTTTTTCCTTTTGTTAAAACAGCAGAAATACAAAGAAAAAATGGGGTACGGTTGCGGCAGCTTTAATTTTGTAAAGGCTCTTCCCCTTTACGGAATACCTGTATCCGCCCCTATAATGGAAGCAATGAGTTTTGACATTTGTGGTTGACGCAATCGCGGATCGAGATGGGGCGCATCCCTCTCTGGTGCCTCCTTTCAATTTCTTTTTAAACAACAGAAATAAAAAACAAAACAAAAAATAGGGGTGCGGCAGTTCTAATTTTGTAAAGGCGCCTCCCCTTTACAAAACTCCTGGATCCGCCCCTGTGACGCGTTATGACATTTGCAGTACGTTTGGAAATTTTGACATTTGTGGTCGACGTCTTATGACATTTGTGGTTAATACAATTTTTGACATTTGCGGTTGACGTAATCGCGGATCGGGAGGGGGCGTATCCCCCTCTGGTGTCCCCTCTCTATATTTTGAATAACGCAACAGAAATAAGAATTAGAAAATGGAGGGGGGGGGGGGTTCGTCAGCCTTTGATTTTTTAAAGGCGACTCCTCTTTACGGAATTCCTGGATCTGCCCCTCTAAGGCAAGCAATGAGTTTTGACATTTGTGGTTGACGAAATCGCTCATGGATAAGGGGGCACATCCCCCTTTGGTGCCCCTCTCTTTTTTTTTTTAATTAAAACAATAAAAATAAAAACAAATAAATAGGATGAGGTGCGGCAACCTTAATAACTATTTTGTAAAGGCACCTCCCCTTTACTGAATTCCTGGATCCGCCCCTGGAATGCAAACGATTGGTTTTGACATTAAAGGACAAGTTCACCTTCATAAACATAATGATTGAGAAAATGCAACAATATTAGTAGAACACATCAGTGAAAGTTTGAGGAAAATTGGATAATCGATGCAAAAGTTATGAATTTTTAAATTTTTTTTGTGTTGGAACCGCTGGATGAGGAGACTACTACAGTTTGTGAGTCATATGCGTACAACAGTATAAAGAAAATATAAAAGAAAATTCAACATATTTTCACTTTTTTCGCATAATAAAAGAGCAATTGACTTGCCTCTTTCTAAAGGCAGGGGGAATAATATTACCCATAACATTTATCGGTAACGAGTCTGGGGAATGTGTACTTTTTTCAAAAGATGGAATTTTGTGAAATTCTCTTTATATTTTCCTTATATTGTTGTACGCATGTGACATCTAAGTTATTCATACACTGCAGTAGTCTTCTCATCCAGCGGGTACTGCACAAAAACTTCAAAAATTCATAACTTTTGAACGGATTGTCTGATTTTCCTCAAACTTTCAATGATGTGTTCTACTAATATTGCTACATTCTCTCAATCCTTATGTTTATGAAGGTGAACTTGTCCTTTAACTTGTGGTTGACGCAATCTCACATGGAAGGGGGGGGGGCGCACCCCCTCTAGTGCCCATATCTATTTTTTTTTTCGTTAAAACAGCAGAAATAAAAAGAAAAAAATGGGGTAGGGTTGCGGCAGCCTTAGTTTTGTAAAAGCGCCTCCCCTTTACGAAACTCCTGGATCCGCCCCTGTGACACGTTATTACATTTGCAGTACGGTTGGAAAATTTGACATTTGTAGTAGACGTGTAAGGCAAACAATGAGTTTTGATATTTGTAGTTGACGCAATCGTGGATCGAGAAGGGGGCACATCCCCCTTTGGTGCCCCCTCTTTTTTTTTAAATCAAAACAATTAGAATAAAAACGAAAATTGGGGGGGGGGGTGCGGCAGCCCTAATAATTACTTTGTAAAGACTCCTCCCCTTTACGGAATTCCTGGATCCACTCCTGGAATGCAAACGATGGGTTTTGGTATTAACTTCTGGTTGACGCAATCACAGATCGGGGGGGGGGGGGGCGCACCCCTCTAGTGCCCCCTATCTATTTTTTTTTTTTTTTTTTTTACAGCAGAAAAAAACAAAGTGGGGTACGGTTGCGGCAGCTTTAATTTTGTAAAGGCGCTTCCCCTTTACGGAATACCTGTATCCGCCCCTATAATGGAAGCAATGAGTTTTGACATTTGTGGTTGACACAATCGCGGATCGAGAAGGGGGCGCATCCCCCTCTGGTGCTCCGTCTCTTTTTTTTTTTCTTTACTTAAAACAATAGAAAGAATGAAAAAATGGGGGTGGGGTGCGGCAGTTTTAATTTTGTAAAGGCACCTCCCCTTTACGAAACTCCTGGATCCGCCCCTGTGGCGCGTTATGACATTTGCAGTACGTTTGGAAATTTGGACATTTGTGGTCGACGTCTTGTGACATTTGTGGTTAATACAATTTTGAAATTTGCGTGTTGACGCAATCGCGGATTGAGAGGGGGCGCATCCCCCTCTGGTGCCCCTTCCCTATATTTTGTTAACGCAACAGGAATGAAAACAAGAAAATGGGGGGGGGGAGGGGGTCTCGCCAGGCTTTCATTTAGTAAAGACGACTCCCCTTTACGGAATTCCTGGATGCGCCCGTGTGACGCGTTATGACATCTGCAGTAAATTTTAACATTTTGACATTTGTCGTCGACGTATTATGACATTTGCAGTAAAAACGGAAATTTTGACATTTGTCGTCGACGTGTTCTGACATTAGTGCTTAATCCGATTTTGACGTTTGTCGTCGACGTGTTATGACATTAGTGGTTGTTATCACATTTGTCGTCGACGTGTTATGACATTAGTGGTTGTTATGACATTTGTCGTCGACGTGTTATGACATTAGTGGTTGTTTTGACATTAGTGGTCGATTTTGACATTAGTGGGCTCTACAGGAACTCAAAACCGTGAAGAGATAGACATGAGTTGCGGCACAAAGTGTCCCTAGCGGCACAGGGCGACAATTTGTGCAGGGAGGGACGGCACAGATTGTTACCTCTGCACAATTTGTTGCCTGGCGAAAAATTGTGCAGCTGGTGCAGTTTCCAATTTCTGACCTCAATGGCGACAGTTTGTGAAATAAGCAAAATGATGGTAGCTGCACAAACTGTCGTCGGTCGTTATCTTCAAGCTGCAGAAGATAATACTACTATCAAGATGTACTACGAATTGTTAGGTGCATGGGATTGGTCTTCCTTTGGTATGCTTGGGGTGGGGTTGGACTTTAACTCTTTATGTGCCACGTTCGCACGTCCGACTCAGTCGACGGCGTGCCAACTTCGCATATTCTGCTCAACAAACAAAGCCGCCAAGACCGATCGATAAACCGCTAATTACTGCTAAGCCCGCGGCACAATGAAAGCGTTTCTCGTGCTTTTGTTCCTCTTATATACGACTTGCATTCTATGTGGTGGTCGACTATCAAGCGATGTTTCCAACTAGATTTGCTCGTACATTCTAAGTTTCTGTCACGGTTTTATGTGCAAAAGTCATGCCTTTACAGTAATGTAGCAACTGGTCATTCAAAAGAAAAGATTGAAAATAGATTCGTCTTATACAATAAGGTTTATATAGTAACTAAGCTTGGCATTCCTCTTTGACTTTGCCTACTATCATGCCCATCTTAACATAAATTTGTTGAAGTTATACAAATCGGAAAAACAGAATTCTTTCTCCAAGCATGACACTACCTTTGTGTCTCAGAATAACGTGGCACACAGGGGGTTTCCACCATGGCACATAAAGAGTTAACTGATAAATGTGAAGTGCGTGTGTGTGTATTGTATGTGTTGTGTATGGTGTGTAGGTGAGTATGTATGTGCGCACAGCTAGGGGTGTGTGTTTGGAGTACGATAATATGTGTGGAGTGTGTATATTTGGTTAACATGGGAACCTTAAAAAAACGTAAAAAGTTGTCATTACCATTGTGTGCATGTATGGTGGTTTGTTTGTCTGTGTTTTGATTGCATGTGTGCAGTGTGTATGGTGTTGTATGCCATGTGCAGTGGTCTTTCTGTGAGGGTGGATGTGTGGTGTGTATGTGTAGGGATTCACATGGCCTGTGGTATGGTGTGATGTTTGGTTGAGTCTTTGTGTTGATGGCGGGGTTCTCTCTTTCTTTCTCTCTCTCTCTCTCCTCTCTCTCTCTCTGTATGCGCGTGTATAATCGATGCGTATATATGTATACATGATGTATGTGCGCATGCATGCATGTATGTGCGCATGTATGCGTTTGCGTCTGTTTGTGTGTTTTGTTTTGTTTTTTCCAACGGACGTGAAGGGAGAGTAAGGGACCACCTGCGACGTTTATCCATCCGTCTTTCGTCCGTCGTCCCAACTTAACGCTACAAAAACCTGAAGAACTCTGTACCCAGGGTTTCAACAAGTTTCAACTAACCTTGGAGGCAAGGGCGCTCATATAAAGTTTTACATTTAACCAAACATGGAGGTCACCTCGAAAATATGATGGAGGGAAAAAAAGGCCAACAACACACAAAGTATGTTTGTTATTTCCATCTAGGACGTAGTAACAAAAAGTGAAGTGAAAGGAAAATAATGAAATAAAAAATCATAAGCATTTAAGGTAAAACAATGTGTTTAAACCCATGATGTATTGTTTACATACATTGCAAACTGGAAAACAATTATGTTGTGAGTATTATTTTCCTAAACCTTTCGTAGGAAAACTTGTCGGCCACGATAACTTATTTGGCGCATTAATGTCGGAATGCACGAACAGTCACCAAATAAGGAGAAAAAAAATGAAATTTACAGTTCATTGTATAAAGTTAAATCAAGCCAAAGAGAATCACACTTTATTGCTAATACACATTGACAAATACTGCTCTACAACGTCATAAGAATTATAACACCAAATGCTGTCATAAATACAGATGTCGTCAACCTTAATTTAATACGGAAATCACAATTGTCGCGGTCGTTCTATTTCTACATTTTCCCATACTTTTATATATAAAGCGAATTGTCTCCTTATAGTTTTTTATGTACATTGTATGTTAGCCTTTGTAACCAATTGATTCTATGGGAATCTTTATTGAAATCAAGTTAAATAACATAGACATCAAGCTTATTAGGAGATAAGAACCTTAACCATGGTTGACTTCGGGGACAATGGCTACACATCAACGCAATTTATAGTTACACTACCACGTAGGTCCTACAATATTTTACAAGTTGAATTGAAAGAAGGGACACGTTTGGTTAGTATCCAACGTAATATACTTACCACCATGCGCAAGCAGACACAATGCGCCTCGCATCAAATGCAACCTCTAAGTTGAGCCAGTTTCTTGTATCAATTTATTACATCCAATAAGGAAGTAAAAAGAAGAAATGGAACCTTGTTTAACCATTTTTGACATAGACACGTACCTACATTTAAAGGTTGCACAAATGCGAACGCATTCTTAATACAATGATACTAAATTTATTGGAAAATAAACATCAGTAAAGCATTCACATAATGATGCCACTTTGCATTCACTAAAATGTTGCACTGTAAAAAAAAAATAGAATAACAGAACACACAGTAGATTTTTTTTTTTTTTATAAGTGGCTATCCCGTAACAAATCAGCTGTATATAATATAATTATATCAGTTCACCTCCTTTGCATCACATCCCCATGCAAAGTCCAAAATTTGATTCAAATAAAGAGGGTTTTTTTTTTCTATCGATCCGTGACACAGTGTACACTATTCAAACGAAAATACATTTCAACATAAAGAACAAAATCCTATACCAACATAACCTGGTTATAAACGGTTCATTGTTGTAAATGCATTCAAAAAAGTAATGCTGCCTATTTACAATGAGTATTTTTGTCATTAACAACTTTGCCCGAGATAACGCATATAATACGCAACAAGAATTGAACATAATTGAGATACACAAGCATGACATGAAAAGCACTCACGCATCTCTCCACGGCTTTGACTACAAAGTCTTCTACTTTTTTTTTCTTTCTTTAGTAACAAAAAGAACATTTTCAGATAGATATCAATGATGCTATATGACCCTTGGGAATCGTGGATCAAATGAGTATAGGTCAAAATAAATGTATGACCTCAGCACAAAGAATTCTTGACTTTGTTATATTTTTAGTGTGCAGTTAGTGTGTAGTTGATCCAAAATCCCACTCCAATCTGGAATATCTCCTCGTTAGATATGACGGAAAAGAGGTGTTACCTTTCCTACAATTAATTCTACGCAACTTCGCTCTATAAGCACGGATCGTTGTAATCAAACTCATCTTAAACGGATTACTTTACGAGGCACGTGCTGAGGGGTAGCATGTACTGACAATCGAGACAGAGACAAAATTCACCTGATCAAAAGCAGTACCTCATTATAATCATGGGGCTTCCGAGTAACATCAAAAACATTAGACAAGAAACGAAATATATCTTCTATGACAAAATAAATACCCTTGGCATCAAATATATTGTAATCTACGAAATAAAGAAAAAAAAATAGCAAAGAGGAATAAATAAGAATAAAGTGCTTTGCATGACACGTGCACGTAAACTGCCTGATTGCTTTCATGAAAATCTTTTACACGAACACAATCTAGACTTAGGCCTATCTGTCTAAGTATCTTCTGTCATGTCCGTCTGTCAGTAAAAATGAAGTACATGGGAAACAACTGTAGGCCTGTTTCGCCAGTAAAGAAAAGGGAAAATGGATTGTGGTGGCCGCAAGGACTACGATTTGTGCAAAGTAAAAGGGAGCAAAGGAGAGTTATTTTGTAGGTGCACACCTGTCTTTCACTTTAATATGACTACATCTTTGCAATAGATAGCGTACGTACAGGGAAGTATAATACTTGACTACAATGTTCTTTTAAAATATGAGATAAAAAGGCGAAGACGCACCAACACACATACTTTCATTTACTTATAGCATGGAAGTATGGAAGTATGGAAAAGAAATGAAATGAAATTTACAATATAAAACCACTAAGATACATTCAAACATTCCTCGATATCCAAATATTGTCTTTTTTTTGTACCTTTACCCGTTGACGCCGAGTCCCGAGTATACCCGGGCAAGTGTCTGAAATGCGTGTTGTAGCAAAATAAAACCGTCCTCGTTGTCGTGTTTTACTCTATCACACATTTTTGATATTTTTCGCATGCTGCTTTCTTACGAGTCAATGTTATATCAGATTTAAACACATATTCTGATTTCTTGAGATTCACATTTGTACACATGTTTAGGCAGTAAAAGCACAGTGACATGAACAATTTAATATCGCATCCACATTCATAACGATGAATCCGTTAAACGAATCTGTTATAGTATACACAGAAAAAGCGAGTTGCCTTTACATGTGGAAATTTCCGATCATCCCTTCGTATCTTATATAACGATAAAATAGAACGGAAAAAAACTCTCCCACACAGACACCGCATAACATTGACTGGGCTAAATGACAAATAATACCCAGGAATTATCGCATGTACATGATATCATATCAGCATGACTATTATCCGAATTGAATACATGTGCAAAGTCTGTTTGAAGACAAATTCACAGCAGAAGGATAGACCACCCTTTCTGTAACAGCGTGAGTCATGCTTATTTGTGTAATATTGAGAATTTCTCTCTGCATATCAAGAATCAAATTGTTGCTTAAATTCAGTTTTTGCAAGGTGTGTCAGATGTTTGTCCATATAATGGTCCATCGCTGAGAGTAATATTGCAGTAAGCGTTTCAACTTTCAACTTTATTTTCACCTCCATCAAAATGAATAAAGAAATTATGTACATTGCATATACACGGGATATTTGTGATACAGAACAAAATTTGAAAAGGTACATAAGAACATTATGAAAATGAAAAGTAGATGCGATTACATCTTTGTTAAATACATAAAGCGCATAATACAAGTCAACTAAGGATGAGGATGGAAGTGGAGGGTCCCACTAAGAAGCAAAGCTTGTACGATATGGGACCCTCAGAAAATACACAAAACATCAATATTATAAAACACAATAAACGAACCGATGTCAACTGACATCAAAATGATTGGGAAGAGAAAAAGAGAGAAAAGGAAAGGAAAAAAGAGGGAAAAAAAGAGAGGGAAAAAAAGGAAAAAAAAAGAGGGAACTACAGCATGTGCCATCGTGGACGCAAGCAATCTAGATTTCATAATGTAAAATAAGTGATAAAATACAAGCTTGATTGAATGTAATGCAAAACATTTTTTTATACGTAGTTATGTTGGTAAGAATGCAGGAGAAAGAGAAAAACACATCGTTATATTTAGAACATAGACAGGGACATACTTAGGAGGACTTATGTAAAAAAGAATGATAACTTGACTGAGCTGATAAAGGGAAACTAACTCTGTTGGATGTTGTAAAATTTCAATAAAAATGATTTTAATTTATTCTTGAAGGAATTCAGAGATTGAGCTGTTGTAATGTTACTGGGAAGTGAATTCCCAAGCGTTGTACATCCCAACTATATAAAAGTGTTGAATAGTGTTGAATACTTTACATTAAAGTGTTGAATACTTTACATTCAAAGGAGAAAGATGAGCCAGGAATAATGATAGAGTTTATGAATTGTTTTGAAGGAAAAAAGTTCACATCCTCTACTCATGGAAGAAATTCTTTAGAGTTTCGGTGGAAGACTATCCAAAAAGGGCTCACTAATGACAATATCGTTCATGTTCGACTGCATTTTCATTTCAGAACATTTATATCTTACTGGTAAAGTATTACCGATAGTAAAAAACAAGACAAAATCAGTGATATTGATATTCATAACATGTTTACAAATCTTAACAGTAGAAAACAGTCGTTATACGTGTAATCAATATCATTTCTATGAGGCACCACTTACAAATACAAATGTCAATGAGCAGTGCGCTCAATTGCAGAAAAAAAAATGACAGAAAAAATGTGAAGTTCTTTTTTGTGTGTGTGCATTTTCACGTATATTCCTGGTTCAATGTCTCTCTTCCCGCGCCTTTGTGATCTCGCTTACCAATGTTTCCTCTCTTGCTTCTCCTCTACCTCTTCCAAATTCTTTTTATTTTGTTCTTGTTTCGCATTACTCAGTCGTCGGTCCTGGTTTATCAGTGTCGGCATATTGTTTGTGACGTTCCAGGTCTTCTGACCTGATTTCGTTCTCTTACTTGTCTCTGCCATGGATATCAATGGTGCATGTCATCTTAATACCTCCCTAGCTGGTCCTGGTGAGAAAGTACTTCTGCAAACATTTCCATCTTTGCTCTTTCCAAGTTATTTAGAAGCTGATAAATTTCCATGCCAAGTACCATTGTCTGTTACTCGTCTTTCCTGGTACTCTTGGTAGTTGCTTTTGCTGCGTCTCTGTTTGAGAGTGAGAAGCAATGATAAGAATGGTGAACAATACCACTAAAAACATCATGATCATGATCTTGTAAGATACAGGTTGCTATTGTCGATATAAAGGAAGACCTCTCTCTTAATGTTATGCTTGATATATTGTGTATCTGCGTATCGCACATATCGTGTATTTGAAGGGAAAATGTATTTCACTTTAGAAATGTTTATAGGCTTTCATACGGCCCATGTGATTGTTTTTTCTATCAGGAGCTACTTTCACTTAGAAATAGAATGCCTTTTCAAGATCCTTTTGCACATGACTGAGTGAATCAAACCTTAAGTTTTAATTGTTATTTCCAATGGTTCTATATCTAACTGTCATCTCATTTCAATTACTTTTTAATAGGTTTCGATTATCTTATTTTACAAGTTATTATTTCTCTTTATCTGCCACTTTCGCACATCCGACTCAGGCGACGGCGTGCGAACTTCGCATATTCCGCTCAAACGCAGAAACCCGCCGAAACCGATCGATAAATCGCGAACTGCTGCAGTAAAATGAAGAATGTATGTTTCTCGCGAATTCGTTCCTCTCACATATAGCTTGAATTTGATGTCGTGATTGACTAACAAGTACATTTTTTTCTATCACTATTTTGTGTGCAAAAGTCACACCTTTACAATAATTTAGCTACTATAATCATTTCAAAGAACAAGGATCACAGATTTGTTGTATAATTTACATCAAAGAAAAGCTTGGCATCTTTTCTTCAACTTTACACTAGTTATGTCCAACTTAACAGATATAAATAAAAGTAACACATATTTGAAATACAGAATGTTTTCTCAACGCAAGACAACATTTGTGTCTCAGAAAAATGTGGCACACAGGGTTTCCACCATAGCATATAATATATATATATATATATATATATATATATATAGTATGTTTATATCATATCTGTACATTCATAAATATACTGCACAATTATATACATGTATATGTATATATACATATACATATAGATGATATATACCCTATGTGACCGTGCACCACAAAATGAACAAAAGGTCGGACACACACTGATTTTGTGTGAGGATTTAAAATAGGTGAAATGGGTCAACCGATCTGATGTTGACCTTATCTTATTTTCTGAAAGTGCAAGTCTTCCTCTACATTATGCTAAAATTTGGGATCACAAAACAGGCAGGAAAGTGTGCTTTCTAGCCGTTTTTTCTGGAGCATTATTTGGCAAAATTGTGTGATTGAGTGTGCCTTTAGAGTCCCGTTTTCATTTCTTAAAAACCTTGTACACACTCTTCACTTTCAAATCCAATAACTTTTGAAAGGATGGCGCTACTGCTTTGAAAGTTGGCATTGATTAAGAACAAAATAGGGTAATAAAGCATGATCAATTTCAATTCAATCTGATAATCCCTTCATTGTCGTTACTCCGGTGGTTTACATCCTGTTTTTTGTCCCATTCATTGCGCACCCAGCACGGCTTGGTAAAGATGAAGCGCTTGAATACACACTGTACTTCAGAGCCTCTTTTCTCAGTTCACACTTTTCTAGAGTGTGTACCTTCTTTCCAACATTTAGATAGGTTAGGAGAGTCCATTTGATTTGAGTTATACATCATTTTAAAGCTAAATGTCTGCTCTTTCAAAATATGCTCTTATCTGAAATTTAATGTCTGGCCACTTTTTGTTTGTTTTGTGGTGTAGGGTCACATAATACGATACAATTGTGGGTTTTGAGCTGGAAAGTCACAATTACTGTAGTTACGTGTATGTATTGAATTCCTGAAACGGCTTGAACGAAACGTGAAAATTAAATACATGGTCACTGATAACAACCATTATCATTTCCAATATTTTCCGTAGCAGTAGCACACAACGTCACTCTAATTCAAACCTACACAAATACGTGCAACAACAAAATTCAGCCCCATTACAGAAATTTATAGTTGGTTTGGGAAGTTAACCGTTATATATTATTATTTATTATATTATTATATCCTTAACATCAAGATCTTGAAACACGTTGTGGAATTCACCATAACTGTGAATTTTAACAGAAAGCACTCCTCTATACTCCGTATATAAGTGATATGCACTGTAGTGTATAATAGTGTGAAGCAAGAGCATACTATGTCTCATGGGCGTAAATCCCGGGGGGGATGGGGGGGATATATCCCCCCCTGAAATGGAGGAGGGGGGGATGGCCTGTACAATCATCCCCCCCTGAATTTTGAGGGGAAAAAATGGAGGAAGCAGAAATGTGATTGTATCAATTTTGGCATATTGCATGACGTTTGTACGCCGGCCTTCAGACAGGTAACAGAGCTGAACAGTATTCTATCTTGTAGGAAAATGTATAATTTTCTCAAGCGCTCGCTCGCTTCGCTCGCTCGCGAAGAAAGTAACATCGACATACACTGTAAGGTATGGTTCAGGCGTTGACAACGTCAAATAGTATAGGTCTACATGTAAACATGCTATGACGCGAGTAACTGGGGACCATCTGCAAAATATGTACGAAAACATACAAACAAACAATAACAACAACTTTATCGCCATACAAAGAATCCCCTCCTTTTCCTGAATCATTCCTGAGAAACGACAGTGACTGATGACTCAGTCAGGATACATCTATGGGCATACCAAGGGAAGATCAGGGACGTCGAATCTATGGGGGGCAAAGGGGCATTTGCCCCGCCCCAAAGGAAGTGTTTAGACAGACAAATCATTTATCCCCCAAGCAATTCCCGAGATGAGAACAAATCTCGAACTTTCTTAATGGAAAATTGTCCAAATATCGCCAGAACTATGCACCAGATCGTTGTATTGCAATCATGAACATGCGAAAGGTCCGCTATACAGGATAAGGGATAAACTTTGTACACTTTTGACATAGACGTATATTCCCTAATTTATCAAAGAGTGTGCAGCAGATCTTTCACTTAACAAAAGCAACCTAATATGTATAGAGGCGTCGATGGGGGGGGGGGGGAGGGATGGTTCTCAAATAAAAGTGGGACAATCAAAAGCGAAAAATATAGCTACAAACGGCAGTTTTTGGAGTGTAAAATGTTAAAATATTAAAGCTCGCTCGCTCCGCTCGCTCGCATTTAACCGCTATGCCATTCTCCTGATGTTGCTGCCAGTGATTGACAGCAGGTGCTCCCGGTGCGCCCCCCTTAATTTCCAAAGCGAAAATATAGCTACAAACGGCAGTTTTTAGGACTGGAAAATGTCAAAATTTTCAAGCTCACTCGCTTCGCTCGCTAGCATTTAATCAGTATGCCATTCTCCTGATGTTGCTGCCAGTAATTGCCGGCAGTTGTGCCCGGTGTGCCCCCTTAATTTCCAAAGAGAAAAATACAGCCACAAACGGCAGTCTTTGGACTGTAAAATGTCAAAATTTTGAAGCTCGCTCGCTCCGCTCGCTCTCATTTAACCGCTATGCCATTCTCCTGATGTTGCTGCCAGTAATTGCCGGCAGTTGCACTCGGTGTGCCCCCTAAATTTCCAAAGCGAAAAAGTATAGCTACAAACGGCAGTTTTTAGACTGTAAAATGTCAAAATTTTCAAGCTCGCTCGCTCGCTCCGCTCGCTCGCATTTAATCGCTATGCCATTCTCCTGATGTTGCTACAAACGGCAGTTTGGGGACTGTAAAATGTCAAATTTTTGAAGCTCGCTCGCTTCGCTCGCTCGCATTTAATCATTATGCAATTCCTCTGATGTTGCTGCCAGTAATTGCCGGCAGTTGTGCCCGGTGTGCCCCCTTAATTTCCAAAGCGAGAAAATACAGCCACAAACGGCAGTCTTTGGACTGTAAAATGTCACAATTTTCAAGCTTGCTCGCTCCGCTCGCTCGCATCTAACCACTATGCCATTCTCCTGATGTTGCTGCCAGTGATTGTGAGCAGGTGCGCCCCCTTAATTTCCAAAGCGAAAAATATAGCTACAAACGGCAGTTTGGGGACTGTAAAATGTCAAATTTTTGAAGCTCGCTCGCTTCGCTCGCTCGCATTTAATTATTATTCCATTCTCCTGATGTTGCTGCCAGTAATTGCCAGCAGTTTTTGCCCGGTGCACCCCCTTAATTTCCAAAGCGAAAAAATACAGCCACAAACGACAGTTTTGGGACTGGAAAATGTCAAAATTTTCAAGCTCATTCGCTTCGCTCGATCGCATTTAATCATTATGCCATTCTCCTGATGTTGCTGCCAGTAATTGCCAGCAGTTTTCGCCCGGTGCGCCCCCCCCCTTAATTTCCAAAGCGAAAAAATACTAGTACAGTCACAAAGGACATGTGGGACTGTAAAATATCAAAATTTTCAAGCTCACTCGCTTCGCTCGCTAGCATTTAATCGTTATGCCATTCTGATTTTGCTGCCCGATTGCCGGCAGTTGCGCCCGGTGTGCCCCCATAATTTCCAAAGCGAAAAAATACAGCCACAAACGGCAGTGTTTGGACTGTAAAATGTCAAAATTTTCAAGCTCGCTCGCCCCGCTCGCTCGCATTTAACTGGTATGCCATTCTCCTGATGTTGCTGCCAGTAATTGCCAGCAGTAGCGAGTTGCGCCTGATGCGGCCCCCCTTAATTTCCAAAGCGAAAAAGTATAGCTACAAACGGCAGTTTTTAGACTGTAAAATGTTAAAATTTTCATGCTCGCTCGCTCCGCTCGCTCACATTTAATCACTATGCCATTCTCCTGATGTTGCTGCCAGTGATTGACAGCAGTTGCGCCTGGTGTGCCCCCCTTAATTTCCAAAGCGAAGAATATAGCTACAAACGGCAGTCTTTGGACTGAAAAATGTCAAAATTTTCAACGCAAAGAGATTTCACCGTAGGAGGGGGAAACCCCCCTACCATACCCTCCCCCCTCGCTTGATTCGTTCCCTCACATAACCGCTCCTCCTAAGATCAAATCCTGTCTACGCCGATGATAGGCCCCATTATTTAGTAGGCCTTCACAGTGATGTCGCACAGCAAGAGCTGAAATACCACGATTTTGTCATTCAATAATGTATTGTGAATATTTCATTTTCGTATTGTTTTTTTAAAGAAAAGAAAACAAAATTTTCACCACAAGTGAGCACCAGATCGCTGAATTTCAGGTCTGAAAATGCAAAATCTTCCTCGTGTGGGAGAGGGATACCCCCCCCCCCCCCCATACACACCCTTCCCCCGTTCGGTCGTTCCGCTCCCTCTCACAGATATTTAAAAAAAAAAAAAATGTTTTCATACTTTTAAGGTCTGATTTTCCGCCGAAAGTCGTCTGACAAGCAAAAAAAAAAAAAAAAAAAGCAACAAGAACAAAAAGTCTTTATGTTGTTGCTGCCACTTTTCTCCCACTTTATATTTCATGCAAAAGAGTGGGGCATCCGATCCCTGTAAAGTGTGTGTGTGGGGGGGGGGGGGGGTAAAGGGGGGCACAAAGCTTCTCCCCCCCCCCCCAAAAAAAAAAAAAAAAAAAAAAAGGCTGCGCCGGTCCGGTTATGGGCTTGTAATCGTGGTGATGGTGACCATCCCCCCCACTCCTCAGTATGGATTTACGCCGTTGCTATGTCTTCAAAAAGGGTTTATAATTGATCGCCACAAAGGATGACTTGCTATTAAAGAATGACAGTTTTTGCATGAAACATATACCCCGAATAATGACGATATTCCGAGGATCTTTGTTTTCTCATCTCTTTCGCACTCCTTTAAAATACGAGACACGAAGGTGATTGTTAAGGGCAGTTTTTGATGACCGAAAACCAAGGGGGGGGGGGATTTCATAAAGCCTTTTGGTAGGATATTTTTATGACAAACGGCTAGAAGCTACCAATATACTTGCATTAGACTTGCTGAGGGCAAATATGTCCGACAAATTGGTCGGAAAAAAAAAAAAAAAACGCTTTATGAAATGTCCCCTCCCCCAGAACACGGTTGAGGTGTGGAGTTTGATATATTCACCAAAAGAGATCGTGATCAGAGTTATCAATACTGGAAGCATTAGGATGAACCAGCACTTCTGTTTTCTCTCTTCTCCCCTGGTATGGTATAACCGGTCATTTTAATTTTGGTACAAAGGTGTGCGCGAAGAAATACTTCTCGTCCATTTAAACATGTTAAACCCATGGACAAACACGTCGAATATCGGCGGTCGATGTCAAAAAGTAATAGTGTCATTCTTTGGTTTTGGATATCATCTAAGATTATCCTGTTGGTTCTGATTTTTGTTAGGGAGAAAAACATTTTTAAATCTTAAAAGTCCCGTACATTTGGATAAAAACGTGGATGACTACATTAAATTGGATTCTTCCAAATAATGCATTATAACGAATCTGACAATTTTTCTAAGTGACGGTGGTCAATTAGAGAAAGGGAAAATAAAACAACTTTGATAAACGGAATAGCGTAAAAAGGTACAAGCCGAGACTGGTAAATTATATATATATATATATATATATATATATATATATATATATATATATATAATATATATGACGTGCATCACAAAACCAAGAAAAAGTCACATCCTTGGATTTTCCCCTGATGACTCAAAAGAGGTGAAATAGTTCAACCAAGTCAATATTGAGTTTACATTTACTATGGACAGAATGTTATAACAGAGCATGCTCAGTTCCAGCTTAATCTGAAATTCCTCCATTGTTGTTGCTACGATGGTTTATATCCTCTGTTTTGTCCCATTCATCGCACAGACAGCACGGCTTGGTAAAGATTAAGCTCTGGAATAGACCGTATAGGCCTACTTAGGAGCCTTATGCCTTTTTTTCTCAGTTCACACTTTTCCATGGTGTGTGTGTTTTTTTTTTCCAAAATTTAGATAGGTTAAGAGAGTCCGTATGAATTGAGTAATATACAGTATCATTAAAAGCTTAGAGTCTGCTCTTTCGGAATCTGTCTAAAAAATCATGTTTTTGTGGTGCAGGGTATTTATATATATATATATATATATATATATACACACACAATCAAGCCATCATGTTTAAAGTACTGCAAACGATGATTAGTATATTTTGAAGGTATGGTACACGAACTGAACCTATTTTCTAGTTTTGAACCACACCCAACACGTTTCTGTCGATGAAATGATCATTTAGATTGCATTTTTATGTTGAGGTAATTGATTAATTTCTGCAAAGGTAATACAGTGTAGGCCTATTTCAGAAGATTTATGTTTTATCACATCACAATTATCATATGGCACTGTATGACAGTGTACATATTATATTATGGCACATTATGCCCCTTTATAGATAAATGTTGTAATGTCTTTTCCTTGTAGATCATGATAAAGGAAATGACAGGCCGAAAGCGTGATCAAAGAGAAAAGTAGAGAGCAGCGCCCGCCTCATATGCGCTTTAGACCGTATTACAATCATAGTCATGCCGTCATCCAAATATATGAGACATTACAATTTCTCTCCCGTTCTAATAATCTGTTGAATGGAAAAATATGTCATCGAAAATGCGTGAAATTTGTTCACGGTGTTTAGTTTATTCAATTACAGTATGTACATTGTTTACAACCGAGGGTTAAATTTTTTTTTTACTTTCCTATTGTTTCTAACTGGCTATCCAATAAAACATTCTATTTAATCTTCAGGATATGATACACGACGAACGAAATACAATCTTCTCAATAATGTAAAAACATTAATAGACATAACTCAGTCTGATTAAGACTACATTTCACAATTGATAAGATAACATCAAAGCACAAAGAACATTTACCTGTGTGCCTTCCTTCCTTGATAGTCAGCGAGCAACTCTCTTAACGGTTTCCGCCGATAGTTATGCCCTCTTCCTGTAGCATAATGAACAAAAACACAATAGATCTTTTAAGTTTCCCGTAGCAATTTAAACCAATTTTTATTTTGCTCTTAATGATTTTTTTTTAAATCAACAAATAAAGCAACACAGTTTAGCAATTATACTTTGCGTTCATGCTAATAAGAAATGATAAATCAAATTTACTGAAATAAAGCAAATAAATCGGTAAAAATACCTATATATTTCGAAACATATTCTCCTAGTTTAACACAGGCTTCAATGGATTATGGACGAATGACAGGAAGCCAACTCCATGTGATTATGATGTCAAGGTGTGTGAGATTTAACATAGATTTCCTAGCGTTTTATAAAAGTTTCGTTATAGCTGAGCTGTAAAGTATATAATGAAGCGATCATAGATTATGAATTGGGGACCTTATTTGTCTTTCGTTGTAATGAAAATTCCGGCATAAACTT
This sequence comes from Diadema setosum, assembly GCF_964275005.1. Classification (NCBI taxonomy): domain Eukaryota; kingdom Metazoa; phylum Echinodermata; class Echinoidea; order Diadematoida; family Diadematidae; genus Diadema; species Diadema setosum. Next base: position 1,037,963 of record NC_092701.1, read on the forward strand.
GTTCGACGTAGTTAAGTACACCAGCTACACTACTATTTCAGACAATAACATGGAACTACTATCAAATTGCATCTACCTGAACAGACGGATCTCGAAAAAAAAAAATAATAATCTTGTGTAATAAATGTTAATGTTTGCTAAAAGGTTACTCAGTACGCAGTCAGTCCGCAGCGTGAGCGAAACGCACGTATTTAATCAAGTCGTATGCACGGCTGAGCGGTGCTTGCATACGTAATGAGCAGATACATGGTCATGAACAAATCCGTGTAGAACGAGTATTTCTCGTCAGTTTTCGACACTTTTAGTATCGACTGAAAGAGAAAACATAAGCAAATATGCTCATGATCAAAATAAACGGAAAAGAAGAATAAAGAATATCAAAATCCCTCTCGAAGTTCGGTATTGTATTCAAAAATATTCCTTCACGTTTGACGCCAAAAAATTAACCTGAAATCTTTCATGCCCCTCTAAAATATGGTGAAGACTATGTCCGCTAAGGTATATAGTATCACAATAAGGGCACGTTTTCCCTCTTCATTTCAATACGGGTCAGGAACTAGCAAAATTCAGAGACATGTCTAGCGTCGAGTTTAAAAAGATTATCCTCGCATTCGCACCGGAATTCCGGGTCTGTGATTGGTAGAAATCTGTCGCAAGACGCGGCGTGTCGCATTGCGTAGTATCCATTGGCTGCTGACTCAATGTTGTGAGTTTTAAATGTTAGGTTCCAGATTGTGATCGAATTTTCACTCTCTGTACAAAACTTGAACTTTACACAGGAACCAATGATGTGTATGTGAGTGTGCACTTACAATGACCCTGAACAATGGACCTGGCTGCCACCTGTCCCGAGCTCTGCTGCCAGGCACATGAATGCTTAATCAATTATTCATGTGGATTGCCCCGAGCACTGCTAGTCTGAATTCTTGACACAGGGTGAAATGCATGCACATGAAAGAAGTAAGCACATGTTTCCATGTGCTTGCACACACCACATTTCAGAATGAACAAAGACTAGCTGCGATAGTGGAATTCCTCATGAAACATTCCAATCCTTGCCATTGTCCACGACCATTGTCTGGGTATCAACAACACATTCCACGCGTGTTCATTCACTACCCCACTTCCAGTAAGAAAACATAATATTATTTGCCTTGTTTTCAACAGGAAAATTCACAACCTTAAAAATGGTGCCCTTCTTCGTTTTTTAATTGATCATACTCGCTCAAGTTTCACGATTGTGAAATCGAAGAAATTACGGAGATCTATTTTCAATACCAGTCAGGAACTAGCAAAACATCAAACTATGATCTAAAAGCTTCTTGAACATTGGCAAAATAATCGTTTACTTTGATGCTAAAATTGACTACTATATTGACATCAAAAATAGGGAAATTAGGTATCAAATTAATGAGCATAATCAGCTCTATAACATACCTAATCATCCTGGGTAAAACAATGCACTGCGAAAGCTATGAAAGCTGTTGTTGCGACCTCTGCAAAAACTCTCGCAAAGTATCGCGAAATCTCGTCAGTCTCAAGGGCACAAACTGCGTAAACGTGATTCTGAATAAAATTGTCGTTCGTGCCTCATTATCGCACACGCTGCGGACTGACTGTACGTACATTATTCATCGATAAACACAATATACTATGTCTAATACTTGCTTTATTGCGTGTGTCATGTGAGTCCATAGTCGCGAAAAATATGTCAGGTAGGTTCTGGAAGTTGAGATCGGCACGTTTGAGAAGAGGCAGACGACAAAGAAATTCAGCCAGGTTTGCTGATGCTGCTGGCATTGATTCCCAACTTTGGTGTGACAGCATTTTAAGCTCGCGGATCTGCATGCAAAAGGAGAAAAATAACAACAAACACGTAGATGTCTGAGGATGTGAATCTTTTAAGATCAATATCAAATAATCTAAAATGCTTGTCTAAAAGAAATACATATAAGAGTTAATGATATCAAAATATAACAGTCTAGTGCCGGGTGTATGGAAGTTCTTACTCTCCTGTTTTTGGTTTCTTTTCATTGTACAATTCAACGATTGTTCAATATTTGTTTTAAATCAAAAGGGGAATAGGAACCAAAGAGAAAAAAACAGCGAATTAAAGTTGATATTTGTTTTTTTTTAACCAAGGATAAACAAACAAAGTCGTAATTTAATATACAATGGTTGTGGAGTCAAATATTTTGCCACATTATATTTTTTCCAGTATCATCCCATATTGTAATTGTTATTCAATTGGCCGTCTATTTGCATGTAAGGTACTTATAACAAAGACTAAAGGACTATCTGAACGATACATCAGAAGTCGACTCAATCCTTCTCGTAGTTTCAATGAATTCGGTACATGTACCTGCAATTCCCAGCATTATGGCAGTTCGTCAAATTAGGGCAGAAAGTCCTTTCCGTAACCAATTTAAGAATACTTCGCGACATGCGTAATTTTTATACAGACTCAAACCCAAATAATTTCTGTAACTACATGCTCCCAACTTGTCCACGTCGAACTTCATTTAAAAACAAAAGAAAAACCAACACGGCAACAACAACGAAAAAACGCAAAAAATGAATGTCAAATTCGTCAAACAACAAGACAGGAAAAAAAAGACACATTTCTTATAACGTTGGTCGTGCGAAACGTGCATCCCAAATGGTAACCTTCCACGAGAAACATACTTTCGTTACATTTTGGGGTATCGAATTTAATATAATGATATTCACAAATCCTTCAGCGCAATTGTTAACTTGTAAGATAAGTAAGATCCCATTTTCTCCTCATCCAAAGGCCCGCCTAATCAGATAAAGATGATACGCTAGTAACATCATATCTAAAAATTGTCCCTTTTCTCCCTCTGAGTGCCCCGTTCTCTTGATGAAATTAAAAAAAAAAGTGATGTTCTCATTCCGCTGATGGTCTCGCTTTCTTTGTGATGAGTACCTCTTTTCTTCTGTGAGCAATGTCATTTCTCCAATTAAAACCCCCTTCCTATTTTCTAGGTGTCCTTCCCTTTCAATTAATATTCCCTGCCACTCTCACTGATAAATACAATTTTCATCACGTATTCTCTAATAATTACAATTGCCATTTCTCTATGTATCATTTTCTTCACTGAAAGGGCTCCTGGTTACATTAATAAATTTTGTTCGCTCCTTTACAAGTGACTTATTGTTTGATGTTTAGAGAATAAGGTTAACTGCTTTCTTGCATTATCCATAGCTAATCAATTTTGTTAAGATGAATGTTAACATACGTCATATGACTGTGCTAAAATGAAAAAAAAAATAACGATGATACATTGCACATGCGAATCCCTGTTGCGATAAAGTTTTGCAGTATGTGTTTTTTCATTTAAAAAAGATATTGATCACGGAAGCAGCAAAAAAAAACAAACAAACAAACAAACAAACTGAGCAGAAATACATATAATATCTTAGTGGAAAGAAATGAGCGAACAACCATCGCGATTCCAACCCGAGACCTATGGATTTCTAGCCCGTTGATCTTACGATTGAGCTATAGAAAGCCCTTAATTCTCATTGCTCAAATGGTCAGAAGCCATAACTGTGTGCATGTGTGTGGCACACACGCAAACGGAAGGAAAGTGACCTAGTTCATTGATCTTTTGTTCTTGCAACTGAATTCATGTTTTTTTTTTTTAGTATGTTTGAATCGTCTTTTGTTTTTTCAGCAGTTGCGATCATAACAAATTTAATTTGTAAAGGGAGACAGAGTGAAGAAACTCGCATCTGAACATTCACCCCTGTGAATTATATCTTTCTTTCCTTCAGCTTTAATAGTTTTTGTTTAGTGTTTATTCATAACTGAGTTCGCGAAATTTTCAAGTCTAATGGAAAATGTTTTTCATGAACAGATGGCCACTCCATATCTTTAGCAATGATAGATTTCAACTACACATTTGAAATAAAAAAAAAAACCTAAAAAGAAGCATGAACTGGCTGCACTTTATGAATTCTCAAGGCTTATTAACATTATTGAGGATTTCAATTCATTCAGCGAATAAAATCATTGCGGTATAATAAAAAAAAAAGGTATTCAGCAATCGAAACAATACACCACGAGCACTACAATTCTATGATTCACTACGTATCACGACGGTACGTAAATTTTCAGCTAAAAACACCCTGGAAAGATCATTTCAGCCTATTGAATTAGCTCTAGTGGGAGATCTTGGCTTAATCTATTCCTGAATAATGGTTGGCTTACCGCTTTTACGAATTAATCCGGAAAAGAAATAAGTTTGTCATGCACAAGTCTCTAAGCTTTCAAAAAACACAGCGCACTTCAATTCAGGGGCTGCTGTGAACATGGCTGTGAACGCAGTGTTGATGCTATCAGCTGTGCGTAAGCGTCCTCATACCACGGCGCGCAACTAGCAGCTGAAATGAACGTCGCCGTAACGTCCTTGTTACGGCACATCTTGGCAAATTTACCAAAATGTGCAGGACATTGACGGCACATTTTGGTAACTTTCTGCTGCTCCACAATCATCACAAAAACAAATTAAAACTGTATTGCAACCTATGACCCAGTATTATGAAGTGCTATGGCAACACAGGGTCTCAATACATTGACATATCTATGCCAGAAAAATGCCCTAACCCCCCCCCCCCCCCACAAAATTACTAGCACTGAACACTTGTGCTGCATTGAACAATTATTGGTCACTTTAAATGAATTCTTACTCGGAATGCTAAATATCCTACCAATGCACTTGACCTATAATTACTTACAACTTTGGGACCCTACCCCCTAAGAGTGATCCTCACCAAGTCTGATTGTCTGAAATCCGCCCACTGGTTCTTAAAAAGATGAAAATATATTCACCCCCCCCCTTCCCGGTCTCCAAGGTTGATAGAGTAGGCATTCCGATAAACAAATTAATTCTTCAGCTGTAAAGATATTCATGTACAACATATCTTACGTGTAATGCCTTTTGGTCTGGAACACAAATTTCTACCTATTTCCCGGGGGGGGGGATCCCGATGGGGGCAATATTATTACCCATCCCCCTATAGATGATCCCCTTAAAAACAAAAAGTGATCGAAAAGTGAGCTAAAAAGTGTATTGTCTACCTTTACTGCAGGAACGTATCACATTAATTCCTTGACCGAGTCAACTCTCAAGTTAATCCATGGATGTTCAGTTAGCATTTTGGTAACAAATTTCGTTTACCAAAATGTGCAATTTACCAAAATGTGCCGTAAAAATCCTGCCTCAGGATGTAGGCGCAGTGGCATTTACATACATCCTTAAAACCTCACCATGACTTTTAACACGGCTTGTTTGCATGGATGTAGCAATGTAAGTTCTGCGTCGGAATATCAATGACTATATCAAAAATGATTACCAAAAAAATGTGCTTCGAGGGCGGGCGACAACTTGTACCGTCAGCCCTGAGCACAAATTGTCGCCAGAAGACAATTTATGCTTGGGCGACAATTTGTGCCGTTAGCTCCACGCACAATTTGACGCCTGTTTCAGGGGGTGACAATTTGTGCCGGGGCGGTAATTTGTCTGAATTTTTCTTCCTTGTTCGTGGTTTAACATATTATGAAACAGGTGTGGTGGTACCTTCGAAAACTGTATTTCCCTAAAGCTACTACAGAAATAGGAACATATCACACTAAAACTGGATAAATTTGCCAAACAATAATCCTCAAAGTAACATCTTTCATGTGCGATGTCGCATGGAGAGTTTATAGGCCTACACATTTTAGCTCTTTTAGGTCGATGCGTGCCAGCAGTGTTGTTTATTACTAATGGCATCTCTGCATGAAATCAGATCCAAATCCGTTTTCTGATTTTGGTAAGGAAGCACTCTCTGAAACTGCTATGTTTGTCATGTTATTACTTATGAATACATAAATTTATATATGTTGAAAAATGAATGTTTCATACCAGATCTTGGGGGTTTATCCTTCGAAAAAATGAAACAGTTTGAAATTGCAAGTAAATTTGCAATACCTCTTTGAAAAATATAATGCGGACAACGCATTTTAAATGAAAGAAATATATTTATTTAGAGGGGTGAAGTTCAGGTGGTGTGAGTTTCTTTAATATGTCTTCCTCTACAAATTACTAAATTCCTCAAAAAACCTTGTATTTCTAATTTGATAGATCATGTTTCTCTTACAACTACATTATTTCATTCAAATTCGACATAAGAAAGCTTGATTAATTTTCTTTGCAACGCCAACTCGCTTGTTTACATAATGTATTCATGGAATGCACAGTAGGAATGCACAGTACGACTGAGTATGAGGAAAGGTCAAATGTTACAGATTGCAAAAAAAGAGCAAACGTGTTATGCCAAACAGTATAATTCCCATTTGCATTGCCGTGTCAGGGAAGGAATGTTCTTGAAAATAATGCACTGTGAGATTATCACTGGATTCCAGGCCTCATCCATGAATTGAAAACTGCAGTAGTATCTGTAGACAGAATAAAGGTTGACCAAGCAGTCATCTATATAAAGGGTAGGAAATGGGAGTTTTTGAAAGTGCTTTCATTTCAGCATTGCGTAATCCAGTGGCGTTTTTCAACCAAACATTTTAATAGCAGAATTGTTGCGACTTTCTGCTTGTGATTTTTCTCCATACTCAGCTATTTTGCACATTCTAAGAACACCTGTCCCAATCATAGCAAGTTAGATGTCATTTTAACGATAATTAATCAGGCCTTCTCATGATGCCATATTCAATGATATGCCAGGATAAGAGATATATGCCACATCATACTTTCATTAAATAACTTATAACAAACGGATATTGTGGGGCAATTATTACACTCATGTGAACAATTGTGATTGTTCAAGGCACTGCAGTGCGGTGACTAATTTTGCCACATTCTTTTCTGCCTTTGAGGTGAACAGTGAATTCGTTTACTTTATAGAGGAATATATGACCAACCACTAATATGGGAATACAAAAGCTGGATTGTGTTAAAACAGATTGCGAGAAACCAGAACCCACTCATTGGAGTCAGTAATTAATTTTTGGCATTTCTAAAGATTACTGTAGCTTGTTCTTTGTCTTTCCTCGTCTGTCGTCTCCCTTCCGTCAGTTTGACAGTTTCATCGTCTTTCATTGAGAGTTAAGACGAATTACGGTACTCGGCAAACATTGACATAATCTATACCAGTGTATACAGCAAGAGCAAGAATATTCATAAAAAAATACAGTTGAGTCTGTGGAGGACGGCGGGTATGAATTATTGACACACCACAGAATGAGATAACACTGTCATCATCAACACTACATAATATGCAGAGACGCAAAGCAAAATATGTCATCAAAAACAACAAAAATCATGTAAGTTATTAATAACAAAGTAGTTTTATTTAAATATATGGGAATAATACAAATAAAGAAAATAGAACGTGCCTCAAATATATTCGCGAAATTAAAGCCATCGGCATATGAGATAAAGCAATCACACCCTTCAACTCTCTGCCATTCGTACAGGTCTGTAGTTCTTAAGTTTTGTGAGAGTTCCTCTTTCTTAGGTTCATCGTCATATTTTAAATTAACGCTCCCTAAATGCCGTATTAGTAGAAAATTGAAATAATTTCACATAGTAAAGATTGTCGATAATTATGCAAATGAACAAAGGCAGAAGGTACGAAGAAAGTCTGTGGGGATGTCTTATACACTCCCTACGTACAGATTTAGTGCAGCCAACTCATTCGCGAGATGGGTGTTAGTATTAGTCATGTTTTATGACCGAGGCAATGCCAGATTCTCGTCGCTCTGAAAACAGAGAGAGGTGGTTTGCTGTGACAGACATGTTTTTCAATAACATAAAGCCTATATATGACCTTGCACCACAAAACCAACAAAAAGCCGCCAGACAGTGATTTTCAGTAAGGGCAGATTCTGAAAGAGTAGACTCTAAACTTTAAAAGGATGTATAACTCCATTCAAATAGACTCCCCTAACCTATCTAAATACTGGAAAGAGCGCATGCATTCTGCAACGTTCTGAAAATGGTGAATAGAGATGTAGAAATAGAATTATAATGCGGTAAGATTATTTCTTCAATTTTGTGAAGGATTATAATGAAGGTAAATATTGTTCATTTAACCAACGTTCATGATCCCAGTTTTAAAACCTTTATAATAACGCCCAGATCATAAATCCACAACGTCATTAATGATAGGTTAATCGAACGCCATTGTACACTAAGCAGATGAATTCGAAATTAATCTATGGGCATAACAGGTCCGAACCCTCTAAAAAAAAAACAACGAAATGATGTAAAAGAATAGGCATGTATATATATATATATATATATATATATATATATATATATATATTACTGCATAACAAACAATATGTTTTCTCCACATTATGAAACAAGATTCCTGGGGTTGTTTCACAAAGCTATTCGTAAAGTTACGAACAACTTACGAGCGTCTGGTGATCAGTTCTTGTGTTGAATAAGAAAATTTTTGATAAGTATAGCACATCAGAACTGATCACCAGTCTCGTAAGTTGTTCGTAACTTTACGAACGGCTTTATGAAACAGGGCCCAGGTATTGTTTTCACGAACGATGATGATAACAAACAACAACAAGTTATCTCGGGATAATGTAGTACAAGATTACTGTTACTATTTTTGGATGCATATGGGATAAAAACCAAGCGGACCTTCTCTTTCTTACAGCTCGTGTGATTTTAAATCTTTAAAGAATTCCGAGATCATCAATATCTGTAAATCTCTTAATAGTGAAGTCTTGAAAGTGTTGTTACATTGTGAAAATATTTGAATAAGCGTGGGGTATTATCTCTACATGTTCTCTGCAAAAAAGCGTTGTGCTCAAGGGGGGGGGGACCCATAACAATTCAATTTTCAATTCAATTTTTATTTTTCACTCATGGGGTGGAACACTCTCGTCAGTAAAATGCTGGTTTTCAGAGGGGTCAACAACAGTGTTTGATTGCAGTAGGCTGAGGATTATTTTTCAATGCATTACTATTGTTAACAAGTTTATTCAATACCTATCGAACGTGCTTTGTTTTCAGGCAATCAGTACACTTTCCAATGACAAAAATAGACGAATTATTGAACCGTTCGAGGCACTCCAGTCCAGTGATTAATGTAGCCATATTCTTTTCTGTGCTTATAGTTAACAGTGAATTTGTAAACATTCTGATGAAGTATATGATCAATCATTAATTTAAGAATACACATTATTTGTATGAGAAAAAAAAACATAAAAAGGAAGGTAAAGTCAGTGGAAGACGGTGGGTATGAAGTATAATAATCATCAACACACCATGATAAAACCCTGTCATCGTAAACACTGTATATATGCGATGCTCACTCTTCCGCTTCATTATTCAAACTCTAACAAGCATTTACCTATCGAATTGCTTTTCTGTTTGCTTTTACTTGAGGTCTATCTTGAATGACCCATACAAATAATATTCAGATTTTACATAAATGTGTTAAAAGTCTTAAGAGTAGCGAGAAAAAATATGATAGAAATACGGATCATAGGCATGGAAAATTTGAATTATGCATACTTCTTGTGGAAAAACAAAAACAAGTTTTCTCGGGATCTTGTAGTACGAATTGCTGTTACTACTTTTGGATACATTATGGGATAAAAACCAAGCGGGCCTTTTATTTTGCAGCTCATGTGATTTTAAACCTTCAAAGGATTCCGTGTTCGTCAAGGCTTGTAATGCTTTCAATAGTGAAGTTCTGATATTGTTGTTACATTGTGAAAACTATGTGTCGATAAACCGTTTGTCATAAATGTCGTGTACATAATCATATTTGATGTAATGGAATTATACAGAAATAAATCAAATCAAATCAAAATATTTGAATAACCGTGACGGATTAACAAATTTTCTACGCAAAGAGCCATGTGCTCATGGGGTGAGGGGAACCATAACAGTGTTTGACTGCAGTAAGCTGAGGATTATTTGTCAATGAATTACTATCACCAACAAGTCTAATGGCACAAGTCATGATTTAATTCAATACCTATCGAGCGTGCTTTATTCTCAGGCAGTCAGTACACTTTGCAATGACAAAAATAGACGAATTATTGAATCGTTCGAGGCACTGCAGTCCGGTGATTAATGTAGCCACATTCTTTTCTGTGCTTTTTGTAAACGGTAAAAACATTCTGATGAAGTAAATGACCAATCACTTATTTATGAATACACATAATTTGTGTAAAAAAAAAAAGCAGACTACGAGTGACCAGAACCCAGTCAATGGAGTCAGGAATCTAATTTGTGCATTTTTATAGATTATTGTCGATTGTTATTCGTCTTTCCCCGTCTGTCGTCTCCCTCCATTCTGTTTGACAGTTTCATCTTCTTTTCTTGAGAGTTTTTACGAATTACGGTAGTCGGCAAACTCTGACATATTATCCATACCAGTGTATACAGCAAGAGCAAGAACGTTTACATAAAAAGAAAGATTAAGTCAATGGAGGACGATGGGTATAAGTATATTCATTGTATTGTCAAAATACCATGAAGTAACCCTGTCATCGTAAGCACTGCATACATGCGATGTTCACTCTTCACGCACATTATTCCAATTCTAACAAACATTTAACTAACGAATATTTTTTGCTTTTCTGTTTGCTTTTACTTGAGGTCTATCTTGAATGACCGTACAAATAATATTCTCATTGTAAATATTGTAATAAAAAGTCTTACGAGTAGCGAGAAAAAAATGAATCAAATACGGATCATAGGCATGGAAAATTTAAATTATTCATACTTCTTGTGGATCATACCTGACATGATGATGCTAAGTAAGCGGCTGTTGAGAAGAACTTTTCAGGCTGGAAATCGCATGTCAGATTGAATGTCCAAAGGCGTGGCAATGTACACAACCATCGGGCCAAGTCTCCTCCCATCGAGGAGTGATGTTTACAGTCTGTGTCACTGCTCTGAAAATGCAACGTCAGATTCCAAATCTGTAGAAACACAGAAAAATAAAGCAAAACATGTCATCAGAAACAACAATATCATGTAAATAAGGAATAACAAAGAAGTTTTATTTCAAGATATGGATGCAATACAAAGGAAACAAAATAGAACGAGCCTTCCATCCATCGGCATATGAGATAAAACAATCACTCTCTTCAACTCTTAGCCGTTTGTAGTTTATACATTTTGTGGCTGTTAATTTTGTTAGTCTCGTCGTCATATTTTGAATTAAGGCCACTTAAAAGCCGCATTGTCAGAGAATTCAAATTAGGTTAGATAGTTAATTACTCTCCATCATCTGCCAATCAACAAGAGCAGACGGTACGAACAAAGTTTGTGAAAATATAAATACATTGTACAGCAATAATACTGTATGATTATTCTCAAAATCTCGTTAAGCATTAATGAAGGTAAAGATTGCTCATTTAACCATTCATGATCCCAATGTTCAAACCTTTTTAATTGCGCCCAGATCATAAATCCACAATGTCATTAATGAAAGGTTTGTCGAATCTCATCGACATGAACCATAATTCCTGGGGTTGTTTCATAAAGTTGTTCGTTAAGTTACGAATGACTAGCGAGCGACTGGTGATCAGTTCTTGTGCTGAATTATGTAAATTCTGATAGGTATAGCACATCAGAAGATACCACTAGTCGCTCGTAAGTTTTTCGTAAATTTGCGAACAGCTCTATGAAACAGGGCCCAGGTACTGCTTTCATATACGATTATAATAACAAACAAAAACAAGTTTTCTCGGGATCATGTAGTACGAATTGCTGTCACTATTTTTGGATACATATGGGATAAAAACCAAGCGGGCCTTCTTTTTTTTCGCAGCTCGTGTGATTTTAAATCTTCAAAGGATTCCGTGATCGTTAAGGCCTGTAATGCTTTCAGTAGTGAAGTTCTGATAGTGTTGTTACATTGTGAAAACTATGTGTCGATAAACTGTTTGTCATAAATGTCGTGTATATACATAACCATATTTGATGTAACGGAATTAAGCAGAAATAAATCAAATCAAATCAAAATATTTGAATAACCGTGGGGGATTAACACATTTTCTACGCAAAGAGCCTTGTGCTCATGGGGTGAGGGGAACCATAACAGTGGTTGATTGCAGTAAGCTGAGGATTATTTGTCAATGAATTACTATCACCAACAAGTCTAATGACACAAGTCATGTTTCAATTCAATACCTATCGAGCGTGCTTTATTCTCAGGCAGTCAGTACACTTTGCAATGACAAAAAAAAAGCGAATTATTGAATCGTTCGAGGCACTGCAGTCCCGTGATTAATGTATGGCCACATTCTTTTCTGTGCTTTTTGTAAAAGGTAAATATTTGTTCCCATTCTGATAAAGTAAATGACCAATCACTTATTTATGAATACACATAATTTGTTGAAAAAGCAGACTACGAGTGACCAGAACCCAGTCAATTGAGTCTGTAATCTAATTTGTGCATTTCTCAAGATTATTGTCGCTTGTTATTCGTCTTTCCCCGTCTATCGTCTCCCTTCCTTCTCTTCGACAGTTTCATCTTCTTTTCTTGAGAGTTAAGACGAATTACGGTAGTCGGCAAACTCTCACATATTATCCATACAATTGTATACAGCAAGAGCAAGAACGTTTACATAAAAAGAAAGATTAAGTCAATGGAGGACGATGGGTATAAAGTATATTCATTGTATTGTCAAAATACCATGAAGTAACCCTGTCATCGAAAACACTGCATACATGCGATGTTCACTCTTTCCGCACATTATTCTAATTCTAACAAGCATTTAACTAACGAATATTTTTTGCTTTTCTGTTTGCTTTTACTTGAGGTCTATCTTGAATGACCGTACAAATAATATTCAGATTTTACATAATGTGATCAAAAGTCTTAAGAGTGACGAGGGAAAAAAATGAATCAAATAAGGATCATAGGCATGGAAAATATGAATTATGCACACTTCTTGTTGATTATACCTGACATGATGATGCTGTGTCAGCGGCTGTTGAAAAGAACTTTTCAGGCCAGAAATCGCATGTCAGACTGAATGTCCGAAGGCGTGGCAATATACACACCCATCGGGCCAAGTCTCCTCCCATCGAGGAGTGATATTTACAATTTTTGTCACTGCTCTGAAAATGCAACGTCAGATTGCAAATCTGTACAAACGCAGAGAAATAAAGCAAAACATGTCATCAGAAATAACGATATCATGTAAATAAGGAATAACAAAGTAGTTTTATTTAAACATATGGGTGCAATACAAATGAAGAAGATAGAACGCGCCTTCCATATTCGTGAAATTAAAGCCATCGGTATATGATATAAACCAATCACTCCCTTCAACTCTCTGCCGTTCGTCGTTTATAATCTTGTGAGAGTTCCTTTTTTTTTAGGCTCGTAGTCATGTTTTGAATTAAAGCTACTTAAAAGCCGCAGTGGGTGAGAATGTGAATAAGTTTAGATAGTTAAATGTGTTAAGAAATAATGGAGGTACATATTGTTCATTTAACCAAAGTTCATGACCCCAATATTCAAACCTTTTAATTGCGTCAAGATCATAAATCCACAATGTCATTTATGAAAGGTTTGTCGAACCCCATCGGTCACATAAGCAGATGAATTCGAAATTGTTCATTCAGCTCCGGAAGATGCTAAAATACATCTCGAATGATTGCTTTTACGTTTGGCATGGTTGAAAGTGAATAGCAGTAATATTCTGCCCCATATGATGCTAAAAAAAGTATTGGATATTTGCTATTACATTTCGAAATGAATAACAGTAATATTCAGCTACGTTTGATGGTAAAATAAACGTCTGATGTCAGCTTCGACGTTCAAAAATGAAAAACAGTAACATTCGGCTCCGTACGATGCATCATAAAATAATATTGTCAGATGATTCATTTCACTTTCGGAAGTGGACAGCAGTAAAATTCGGCTCCGTACGATGATAAAACAAATGTCGTATGTTTGAAATGAATCACGGTAATATTCTGCTTCGTACGATGCAAAAATAAATGACAGATTGTTACTTTTACATTTGGAAATGATTAACGGTATTAATCCGCTCAGTTAGATGCTGAAACAAATAGCGGATGTTTGCTTTCACGTTTTGAAATGGATAAGGATAGCATTCAGCTCCGTAAGATGCTAAAATGAATGTCTGTTGTTTGCTTTTACATTTAAAAATGATTAACGGTAATATTCGGCTCCGTAAGGTGCTAACAGACTAATAAATGCTGGATGATTGCTTTTACAATAAGAAATGAATAACGGTAACTTTCGGTTCTTTACAATGCTAAAACAAATGTCGGATGCTAACAGATGTCGGCAAATGCTCCCACTTTTTCATTTCAAACGTAAGTTTTGACCTCCTAAATTTTTAGGCATCAACTTTTATAATAATCTATACGCCTATTTGCTAAATCTTAAAACACAAAATAAGATGATTGGATTTTCTAATTTTAATTTCGAGTAAATTCGACCACCAAAAATAAAGATTAGTGATACTGGTGGCCCGATAAAAGTTAGTGTGGAGCCCTGTCTATTCTATTCTTTATCATGCTCGGCCTATACTTCCACATCATGTTCCACAATATTTTCATAATCGCATTGCTGAAAGAATAAATGAAACATTACTTCGTGAAAGGCAAAAAAAAAAAAAAGTTAAAAAAGGCATTACGCAGGAGATTGATGTTTGGGCAGTGGACCGTGATTAATGCCAAAGATATAACTGTCAACATCCAACACCTACGCAGGTGCGCCACGACGGTTTAGAATTCTACGCGCGCGGTATGACTATCATGATCAAGAATTAAAACACAGTGGTTAAAGAAAAGAAGATGATGGGCAGAGTGCTATCGTAAGCACTCCATTGGCAAGGGTGCTATGTGCATACCGTGTACGTGTGTAGGTAGGTGTTGGGGATTTTTCTTGTCAGCTGTGTACCGGGTATTTCTTTGGGCGCGCGATTGTTCTGGTCGGGTGTGAAAAGATTTGTGACGTGTCTTCTTCGCTGTCCACGCGCGCTTAATCGGAGATGCTGAGTGATGTTGCAATTCGATTCGAGCTACATGCTGGGAAAAACAATAAGTTAATTAAGATCGGGACAGTAGATTTCACTTCGAGGTAACCGAACTTCGAGTTATTTCTTCGAGCTACGCGAATTTTAATACACGGAAACTCCATAGGAACAATCGGGACTTTCATTTTGCCCCCGAGGTAAGTGATATTCGGCTTATCCGACGTCGAGGTATCCGAAGTTGACTGTATTTATGAATACACATAATTTGTGTTAAAAAAAGCAGACTACGAGTGACCAGAACCCAGTCAATTGAGTCTGTAATCTAATTTGTGCGTCTCTCAAGATTATTGTCGCTTGTTATTCGTCTTTCCCCGTCTGTCGTCTCCCTTCCTTCTCTTTGACAGTTTCATCTCCTTTTCTTGAGAGTTAAGACGAATTACGGTAGTCGGCAAACTCTGACATATTATCCATACCAGTGTATACAGCAAGAGCAAGAACGTTTACATAAAAAGAAAGATTAAGTCAATGGAGGACGATGGGTATAAAGTGTATTCATTGTATTGTCAAAATACCATGAAGTAACCCTGTGATCGAAAACACTGTATACATGCGATGTTCACTCTTCCCGCACATTATTCCAATTCTAACAAGCATTTAACTAACGAATATTTTTTGCTTTTCTGTTTGCTTTTACTTAAGGTCTCTCTTGAAGGACCGTACAAATAATATTCAGATTTTACATAATGTGATCAAAGTCTTAAGAGTGACGAGAAAAAAAAATGAATCAAACAAGGATCGTAGGCATGGAAAATATGAATTATGCACACTTCTTGTTGATTATACCTGACATAATGATGCTGAGTCAGCGGCTGTTGAGAAGAACTTTTCAGGCCAGAAATCGCATGTCAGACTGAATATCCAAAGGCGTGGCAATGTACACACCAATCGGGCCATGTCTCCTCCCATCGAGGAGTGATATTTACAATCTTTGTCACTGCTCAGAACATGCAACGTCAGATTTTTAATCTGAGGAATCGCAGAGAAAAAAAGCAAAATATGTCATTAGAAACAACAACAGCATGTAAATAAAGCATAAAAAGCAGTTTCATTTAAGCATATGGGTGCAATACAAATGAAAACGATAGAACGTGTTTTCAATTTTCATGAAATTAAAGCCATCGGTATACATGAGATAAAGCAAAACTTCCTTCAACTCTCTGACGTTCGTAGTTCATAAATTTTGTGAGTCTTTTTTTTTTTTTTTATCAACGCTACTTAAAAGCCGCATTGGCAGATAATTTAAATACGTTTAGATAGTTAAATACTGTCCACCATATGCCAATCAACAAAAGCAGAAGGTATGAACAAAGTATGTATACATATGAATATAACAATAATGTTGTAAGATTATTCCTATAATTTTGTTAAAGATTGATGGAGGTAAATATGGCTCATTTAAGCAAAGTTCATGATCCCAATGTTCAAACCATTTTAATTGCGCCCAGATCATAAATCCACATTGTCATAATTTTTATTGAAAGGTTTATATTTTCATATCACATCTCGTAGCTCAAGGGCTAAATTGCGTGTAACATAACATAAAATATGTACATACAAATTCAAACATTCAGACAATTACAGAATAAAGCATTTACACGTGTGATAGAAATACTTGGGAAAATATCATAATTACACAAATCAATAAGTTGAGCATTATGCAAGATAAGAACATATTCCGCATTTGAAGAGCTCATTTGCAAAAGGGGTTAGATCCATTTTTGATGAAAATTGAGTTATTAGCATCACTGCACAGAATTTCATTTAAGTTAGTTACAGTGAAAATTTCAAACCCAGACAAACATTTGAATATAAATTGTAGCAAAATTAGATTTTGATTTTCCATACACTTGTATACAAATTCTCACAAACAAAACAGTTTTTCTCTAAAGTACTAAAAGTGGATCTAGCCCCTTTTGCAAATAAACTCCTCATTTGTCAAAACAAACAGAATTACACAAAAAATACTGTGACGACTGATTTGCCTCTACTCCATTAAAACTACAAAACATCATACACAAAACATCAGGTTTACATGACTGATAAATAAAAGGTATCTCGAAATGTGATTGCACAACCCCCAATATAATTAAATCACTGTTTTTACATTTCATAACAAAATTTCATTCTGATGGCTGAGTTATCACATATGACTTATATACCCTACATATAGCACTCTCAACCGACCCTTCCAAAGCCCCGTAACCCACATTCTTCTTTAAACATCATCTAAATAACAACATCAAATTCACAGAAAATTTCGTCTAACTGTCCAAAAGTATGGATACAAATTTCATATTTCTCCATTCAGAATTTGCAGAAATATGGGGAAAAGATAACGTTGTGAGAGTGATTCTCAACGTAAGTATCAATACGGAAGAGATGTGGAGTACAGATACGAGAGGAATAGGGGAGAAGGAGAGATAAAGATAGGAATAACTAGATATGTGTATACAATACATATACAGGTGTACACAATACACACAAATACACAGTCATTTGCATGTACACACGACGAACCTTTGTAAGGGGGGGGGGAGTTAAAAAATAACATATTTATGTTCTACATAACTTTCTCAGTAAAACTGATATCATAAACCGCATCTATTTTTAGTAGATATTGAAAAAAAAAATAGAAAAATAATCGGTAATGAACAGCAACATAATCAGAAAAATAGCCCCATCAAAATAATAACATCAGTGAAAAATTTCGCCTGCCGGAGCAGATGGGAAGGACAAGGCAAACTGGATAAAAAAAGGGTCAATATTTGGACGTTTATGTAATACATGCATATAAAGGTATAATCATACTGTACATACATACACAGTCATATGCATGTACATAAATGGAGACGTTTGTATGGGGATCCAGAATGAAAAAATGACACATTTATATCCTATTTAGCTTTCACAGTAATAAATGCATACATACATATTATCATGGACCGCACACTTTAAAAATTGCAAAGATAAAGAGATACAACAACGTGAAAGGGAAGGTGGCCCCATCAAAATGATAACAGGGTGAATGAAGGCTTTCACCTGATGGTAAAACAGATGGAAAGACCAGGGTAGAATGGGTAAATGAGGGGTCTAGTAAAGATAGAGTAGGAGAAGGAGAGATAAAGAAAGGAATATGTGAATGTGTGTATACACAAATAGGTATACATATACGAACACAGCCATAGATGCATGTACAACCTTACTCAGAAGTCCAATAGGGAAGTGATCGGGAAAGTTGTCCATTAAGAAAATAGCATGATAGAACTCATTTGTACTATGTAATCGGGTAATGATATAAAAATTATGACCTTGATGACATTTTATGAACAAGAAAGAAGTAAAAGGCTGAAGGAGAGAGAGGAAAAAAATAAGGAATGAGTATGAAGGGCGTGTCATCATTCACCACACAGAGACTTATCAGTAATCTTAACCCGGGATAACAATTAAGAAATAATTTACATTAATTTAGAATTCAACAGCCTTGTGAGGTAAGGAATTGCAATATTCTCAAAGCGTTTAGTGCGACATCTTTTTTCCATGTAGCGCTTTGTGTGTCTGAGTTTTCGAGAGGACGCATTCAACACAAACCATTTCTGGAAGTGTACAGAGTTTGCCGATTTCTGCGCAAATTTCAGAGACAACTCCTCGCGTCTCACTTCTAGGCTGGAGATTTGGGCTGTTTCCAGTGCTACCTCGTAGTTGCAGTGCGGTAGAATGGTCCTCAGTGCCCTCTTCTGGACGGGTTCAGGTACACCTGCCTGTGCGACCGAGAGACCTGAGTGCCACACTGGGCACGCGTATTCCAGAAGCGGTCGAATGAACCCAATATACACAGACACAAGATCATCACTAGGCATGTTAAATGATTTCAAAATTCGGAGCATGTGCATGCGACGGTTTGCCCGCGATACCATGGTACGGACATGGCACTCCCACTTGAGATCACTTTGTATCATGACGCCTAGGAGCTTCACAGACGTGACTTCGTTCATTACTTCGTTGCAAAGTGTAAAATCGAAATCTGGGAGGCTTCGTTTCCCGAAGGAAAGCCTCATGACACTGCACTTTTTGGGGTTGAGCCTCACACGATTGTTGTCACACCAATCTTCCAACGAGGTGAGGACATCCTGCATGCGGTTGTATGGGTTGCAACAGCGATCAGGGCACAGTGCGAGCGACATGTCATTCACGTACTTCCATCTGCTGTCAAGATCACCACACAACGCGTCATTGATCAGAGCGAGGAACAATGCAGGACCCAGACGAGTACCCTGTGGGACGCCGGCTGTGACAGGTTGCCATGGTGACAACGCTCCTTGGTATCGGACACGACATCTACGTTTATTGAGAAACTCACAGATCCATCTGATTATCGATGGGGAAAGCTGTAAGTCCACGAGTTTCCTCACCAAGATTGTGTGGTCGACCCGATCAAATGCGCGGCTGAAATCAGTTGACACAACAGTAATCTCTTGGCCGGCGGTCTCCATGTTCCTGTAGAGGAAGTCCATCAGGTCAACCAGGCAATGCGTAGTGGAATGTCCAGCACGTGCTCCGTATTGCTTTGGGTCAAGGGGAGGAGCTAACTCTGACATAACGCGTCTGTAGACGAACAGCTCAAGGATTTTTGCAAAGTGGTTAGTCAGAGAAATAGGGCGTAGTTTGTCCACAGGTGCTGGTGATTGTTCTTTAGGAACTGGGCACACAATTGCATCCTTCCATTGGTGTGGTACGTAGCAGCTTTCGTATGACGAGTTTAGCACTTCCCACAATGGTTCAGCTAGTTCAACGGAAAAAGTCCGAATAATCCGAGCAGGGATATCGTCTGGCCCACCGGATTTGCCAGGTTTTATTCGCCTCAATTCCCTTTCAACATCCCAGGGTTGAACGTGAGGGATCGGCACAGGTGAGGGGAGAAACGCAGGAAGACTGGAGAGATCAAGTTCGGGGATATCGTCAGCGACATTTGCAAAGTGGCAGTTGACGGCATCGGCTATCCCGGCTTTGTCTGAGGATGAGATGCCCGGCACCGTTATGGTAGTCTCCTTCTTCTCTTGGGAGGTCATAACTTTCAGAAATTTGTACCAGTCAGATGGGTTCTCGCGTTTTAGGTTCTGTACGCGATCGCGATAAAACATCACTTTGGCGCTCACGATTTCCCGTTGGACTTTGTTGCGTAATTTTCTCCACTCGTTCTTGTTCTTATGGAAGGCAACTTGTCTCCGCTGAATCAGGGATTTCACACGTGGAGTAATCCATGGCTTGAAATGAAAGGTTTATCGAACCCCATCGGTCACATAAGCTGATGTACTCGAAATTGTTCTATGAGCATACAAGATCTGAGCCTCTAACAAACAGAAAACCAAATGATGAAATGATATACGTTGTATAATACAGAAAAGGGCGTAAAAAAGAAAACGATTTTTTTTTCTTTTTTTTTTCCATATCCAGAAACATGATTGCAGGGGGTGTTTCATAAAGCTTTTCGTAAAGTTACGAACCACCAGCGAGCGGATGGTGATCAGTTCTTGTGCTGAATTATGTTGATTATTTTTTATAAGTATAGCACATAAGAATATACCACTAGTCGCTCGTAAGTTGTTCGCTACTTTACCGACAGCTGTATGAGACAGGGCCCAGGTATTTTTTATATCACATACGATAGTAATAACAAACAACAACAAGTTTTCTCCGGATCATGCAGTAAAAGTTTTCTCTTACTATTTTTGGATACATAAGGATAACAACCAAGCGGATCTTCTTTTTCTTGCAGCAAGTGTAATTTTAAGTCTTTAAAGGATTCCGTGATCATCAAGGCCTGTAAAGCTTATGATATCCAGGGAAGTCCTGGTAGCGTTGTTACATTGAGAAAAATATTTGAATAAACGCTGGCGATTAAAAAATGTTCTACGCAAAGAGCGTTGCGCTCATGGGGTGGGGGAACCATAGCAGTGTTTGATTGCAGTAAGCTGAGGATTATTTGTCAAGGAAATACTACAACCAACAAGTCTAATGACACGATTCATGATTCAATTCTATACCTATCGAACGTGCTTTATTCTCAGGCAGTCAGTACACTTTTCAATGACAAAAATGATTTGAAAAAAAAAAAATCATTGAATTCTTCGAGGCACTGCAGTCCTGTGATTAAAGTAGCCACATATTCTTCTTTTTCTCTGGGCTCATATAGTCAACAGTGAATACGTAACATTCTGAAGTAGATGGCCAATCACTAATCTAAGAACACACGTAATTTGTGTTAAAAAAAAAAAAAAACACAGGCTGCGAATGACCAGAACGTAGTCAATTTAGTAAAAAAATCAAAATTTTGCATTTCTATAGATTATTCTCGCTTGTTATAAGGCTTTTCCCGTCTTTTGTCTCCCTTCCGTCTGGTTGACTGTCTCATCTTCTTTTTTCTTGAGAGTGAAAACGAATTACGGTACTCGGCAAACTTTGAAATATCATTTACACCAGTGTATATCACGAGCAAGCACATCTACATAAAAAGGAAAGTTAAGTCAATGGAGGACGATGGCTATGAAGTATAATAAATCAATACCCCATGACGTCTGGTGAGAATGAGAAGGGCGTTAAGTTGTCTTGAAAACTATGGGTTTAGTGGCAACTTAACGCCCTCATTTTTCTCAACCGACTATTAGGTGAAACCCTGTCATCGTAAACACTGCATTTATGCGATGTTCACTCTTCCGCTAAATTATTCAAACTCTAGCAAGCATTTTCCTATCGAATATTTTAGCTGTTCTGTTTGCTTTTACTTGAAGTCCCTCCTGAATGACCGTGCAAATAACATTTTGCTTTTGCATAATGTGTTCAAAAGTCTCAAGAGTGACTAGAAAAAGAGATATTAATCAAAGAGGATCATAGGCATGGGAAATATAAATCATGCATACGTTTTGTTGACTATACCTGACATGATGATGCTGAGTCAGCGGCTGTTGAGAAAAACTTTTCAGGCCAGAAATCGCATGTCAGACTGAATGTCAGAAGGCTTGGCAATGTACACACCAATCGGGTCAAGTCTCCTCCCATCGAGGAGTGATATTTACAATCTCTGTCACTGCTCTGAAAATGCAACGTCAGATTTACAATCTGAGGAAACGCAGAGAAAAAAAGCAAAATATGTCATTAGAAACAACAACAGCACGTAAATAAGGCAAAACAAAGTACTTTCATTGAAACATATGGGTGCAATACAAATGAAAACGATAGAACGCGTTTTCAATTTTCATGAAATTAAAGTCATCGGTATACATGAGATAAAGCAAAACTTCCTTCAACTCTCTGACGTTCGTAGTTCATGAATTCTGTGAGAGTTTTTTTTTTTTTTTTTTTTTTAATCAACGCTACTTAAAAGCCGCATTGGCAGAACATTTCAATAAGTTTAGATACTTAAATACTGTCTTTCATAGGCCAATCAACAAAAGCAGAAGGTATGAACAAAGTATGTGTACATATAAATACAACAATAATGCTGTAAGATTATTCCTACAATTTTGTTTACGATTAATGGAGGTAAATATGGCTCATTTTAAGCAAAGTTCATGATCCCAATGTTCAAACCTTTTTAATTGCGCCCAGATCATAAATCCACAATGTCATAAATGAAAGGTTTATCGAACCCCATCGGTCACATAAGCAGATGTACTTGAAATTGTTCTATGAGCATATAAGATCTGAGCCTCTAACAAACAGAAAACCAAATGATGAAATGATATACGTTGTATAATACAGACAACGGCATAAAAAAAAGAATACGGTCTTTTTCTTCTTCTTTTTTTTCCATATCCAGAAACATGATTGCAGGGGGTGTTTCATAAAGATTTTCGTAAAGTTACGAACCACCAGCGAGCGAATGGTGATCAGTTCTTGTGCTGAATTATGTTGATTATTTTTTATAAGTATAGCACATAAGAATATACCACTAGTCGCTCGTAAGTTGTTCGCAACTTTGCGGACAGCTGTATGAGACAGGGCCCAGGTATTTCTTTTTTTCACATACGGTAGTAATAATAAACAACAACAAGTTTTCTCCGGATCATGCAGTAAAAGTTTTCTCTTACTATTTTTGGATACATAAGGATACAAACCAAGCGGATCTTCTTTTTCTTGCAGCAAGTGTAATTTTAAGTCTTTAAAGGATTCCGTGATCGTCAAGGCCTGTAAAGCTTATGATATCCAGGGAAGTCCTGGTAGCGTTGTTACATTGTGAAAATATTTGAATAAACGCTGGCGATTAAGAAATGTTCTACGCAAAGAGCGTTGCGCTCATGGGGTGGGGGAACCATAGCAGTGATTGATTGCAGTAAGCTGAGGATTATTTTTCAAGGAAATACTACAACCAACAAGTCTACTGACACGATTCATGATTCAATTCTATACCTATCGAACGTGCTTTATTCTAAGGCAGTCAGTACACTTTTCAATGACAAAAATGGACCTATCATTGAATTCTTCGAGGCACTGCAGTCCTGTGATTAAAGTAGCCACATTTTCTTTTTTTCTGGGCTTATATAGTCAACAGTGAATACGTAACATTCTGAAGTAGATGGCCAATCACTAATCTAAGAACACACATAATTTGTGTTAAAAAAAAAAACAGGCTGCGAATGACCAGAACCTAGTCAATGTAGTAAAAAATCAAAATTTTGCATTTCTATAGATTATTCTCGCTTGTTATAAGGCTTTTCCCGTCTTTTGTCTCCCTTCCGTCTGGTTGACTGTCTCATCTTCTTTTTTCTTGAGAGTGAAAACGAATTACGGTACTCGGCAAACTTTGAAATATCATTTACACCCGTGTATATCACGAGCAAGCACATCTACATAAAAAGGAAAGTTAAGTCAATGGAGGACGATGGCTATGAAGTATAATAAATCAATACACCATGACGTCTGGTGAGAATGAGAAGGGCGTTAAGTTGTCTTGAAAACTATGGGTTTAGTGGCAACTTAACGCCCTCATTTTTCTCAACCGACTATGAGGTGAAACCCTGTCATCGTAAACACTGCATGTATGCGATGTTCACTCTTCCGCTAAATTACTCAAACTCTAGAAAGCATTTTCCTATCGAATATTTTAGCTGTTCTGTTTGCTTTTACTTGAGGTCCCTCTTGAATGACCGTACAAATAACATTTTGATTTTGCATAATTTGATCAAAAGTCTCAAGAGTGACTAGAAAAAGAAATAGTAATCAAATAGGGATCATAGGCATGGGAAATATAAATCATGCATACGTTTTGTTGATTATACCTGACATGATGATGCTGAGTCAGCGGCTGTTGAGAAAAACTTTTCAGGCCAGAAATCGCATATCAGACTGAATGTCCGAAGGCTTGGAAATGTACACATCAATTGGGTCAAGACTCTTCCAATCGAGGAGTGATATTTACAATCTTTGTCACTGCTCTGAAAATGCAACGTCAGATTTTTAATCTGAGGAATCGCAAAGAAAAAAAGCAAAACATGTCATTAGAAACAACAACAGCATGTAAATAAAGCATAAAAAGTAGTTTCATTTAAGCATATGGGTGCAATACAAATGAAAACGATAGAACGCGATTTCAATTTTCATGAAATTAAAGCCATCGGTATACATGAGATAAAGCAAAACTTCCTTCAACTCTCTGACGTTCGTAATTCATGAATTTTGTGAGTTTTTTTTTTTTTTTAATTAACGCTACTTAAAAGCCGCAATGGCAGAACATTTCAATAAAACAAGTTTAGATAGTTAAATACTGTCTTTCATATGCCAATCAACAAAAGCAGGAGGTATGAACAAAGTATGTGTACATATGAATACAACAATGATGCTGTAAGATTATTCCTACAATTTTGCTTACGATTAATGGAGGTAAATATGGCTCATTTTAAGCAAAGTTCATGATCCCAATGTTCAAACCTTTTTAATTGCGCCCAGATCATAAATCCACAATGTCATAAATGAAAGGTTTATCGAGCCCCATCGGTCACATAAGCAGATGTACTCGAAATTGTTCTATGATCATATAAGATCTGAGCCTCTAACAAACAGAAAACCAAATGATGAAATGATATACGTTGTTACGTTGTATAATACAGACAACGGCATAAAAAAGAATATGGTCTTTTTATTCTTCTTTTTTCCATATCCAGAAACATGATTGCAGGGGGTGTTTCATTAAGCTTTTCGTAAAGTTACGGACCACCAGCGAGCGAATGGTGATCAGTTCTTGTGCTGAATTATGTTAATTATTTCTTATAAGTATAGCACATAAAAATATACCACTAGTCGCTCGTAAGTTGTTCGCAACTTTACGGACAGCTGTATGAGACAGGGCCCAGGTATTTTTTATTTCACCACATACGGTAGTAATAACAAACAACAACAAGTTTTCTCCGGATCATGCAGTAAAAGTTAGCTCTTACTATTTTTGGATACAGAAGGATAAAAACCAAGCGGATCTTCTTTTTCTTGCAGCAAGTGTAATTTTAAGTCTTTAAAGGATTCCGTGATCGTCAAGGCCTGTAAAGCTTATGATATCCAGGAAAGTCCTGGTAGCGTTGTTACATTGTGAAAATATTTGAATAACCGCTGGCGATTAAAAAATGTTCTACGCAAAGAGCGTTGCGCTCATGGGGTGGGGGAACCATAGCAGTGTTTGACTGCAGTAAGCTGAGGATTATTTGTCAAGGAAATACTATAACCAACAAGTCTAATGACACGATTCATGATTCCATTCTATACCTATCGAACGTGCTTTATTCTTAGGCAGTCAGTACACTTTTCAATGACAAAAATGGACCTATCATTGAATTTTTCGTGGCACTGCAGTCCTGTGATTAAAGTAGCCACATTTTCTTTTTTTCTGGGCTTATATAGTCAACAGTGAAAATGTAACATTCTGAAGTATATGGCCAATCACTAATCTAAGAATACACATAATTTGTGTAAAAAAAAAAAAAAAAAAACAGGCTGCGAATGACCAGAACCTAGTCAATTTTATAGTAAGAAATCTAATTTTTGCATTTCTATAGATTATTCTCTCTTGTTATAAGGCTTTTCCCGTCTTTTGTCTCCCTTCCGTCTGCTTGACTGTCTCATCTTCTTTTCTTGAGAGTTAAAACGAATTACGGTACTCGGCAAACTTTGAAATATCATTTACACCAGTGTATATCACGAGCAAGCACATCTACATAAAAAGGAAAGTTAAGTCAATGGAGGACGATGGCTATGAAGTATGATAAATCAATACACCATGACGTCTGGTGAGAATGAGAAGGGCGTTAAGTTGTCTTGGTTTAGTGGCAACTTAACGCCCTCATTTTTCTCAACCGACGATGAGGTGAAACCCTGTCATTGTAAACACTGCATATATGCGATGTTCACTCTTCCGCTACATTATTCAAACTCAAACAAGCATTTTCCTATCGAATATTTTAGCTGTTCTGTTTGCTTTTTCTTGTGGTCCCTCTTGAATGACCGTACAAATAACATTTTGCTTTTGCATAATGTGATCAAAAGTCTCAAGAGTGACGAGGGAAAAAAAGGAAGCAAATAAGGATCATAGGCATGGAAAATATATATCATGCATGTACTTCCTGTGCATCCCATATTCATGAAATTAAAGCCATCGGTATATAAGATAAAGCAATCACTCTCTTCAACTCTCTGCCGTTCGTAGTTCATGAATTTTGTGAGAGTTCCTTTTCTTAGGCCCGTGGTCATATTTTGAATTAACGCTACTTAAAAGCCGCATTGGCAGAACATTTCAATAAGTTTAGATAGTTAAATACTGTCTTTCATATGCCAATCAACAAAGCAGAAGTTATGAACAAAGTATGTGTACATAAATACAACAATAATGCTGTAAGATTATTCCTACAATTCTGTTAATGATTAATGGAGGTAAATATTGCTCATTTAACCAAAATTCATGATCCCAGTGTTCAAGATCATAAATCCACATTGTCATTAATGAAAGGCTTGTTGAACCCCATCGGTCTCATAAGCAGATGAGCTCCGATCCCCCCCCCCTGAAATAAAAAAAAAAAACCCGAAACGATGTAATGAAATATAATACATACAACGGCATAACAATAATTTTCCTCATATCCTGAAACATAATTCCTGATGGTGTTTCATAAAGCTTATCGTACCGTTCCGAACGACTAGCGAGCGACTGGTGATCACTTCTTGTACTGAATTATGTAAATTATGATAAGTATAGCACATCAGAACTGATCACCAGTCGCTCGTAAGTTTGTTTGTTTGTTTGTTTGTTTGTTTGTTTGTTTTTTTTCATTTACAAACAGCCTTATGAAACAGGGCCCAGGTACTGTTTTCACATACGATAATCATAACAAACAACGGCAAGTATTCTCCGGATCATGTAGTACAAGATTGCTGTTACTATTTTTGGAGGTATATGTGATAAAAACCAAGCGGACTTTCTTTTTCTATAGTGTGGTTTTAAATCTTCAAAGGATTCCGTGATCGTCAAGGCCTGTAAAGTTTATGATAGTGAAGTTCTGATAGAGTTGTTACATTGTGAATATATTTGAATAACCGTGCGAGAGAGAGAAAACAAAAAAGATGTTCTCCGCAAAGAGCGCTGTACTCATGGGGGGGGGGGGGTCCCATAGCAGGTTTTGATTGCAGTAAGCTGAGGATTATTTGTCAAAGAATTACTATCACCAACAAGTTCAATGACACAAATCGGATCAACGAACCCTTTTTCATTTTGGAATTAACGAACCTCTAGGTATAGGGAATTTGTATGTTTCGGATAAACGAACCTTTGGATTAACGAACCTTCGGAATAGCGAACCTTCGGAATGACGAACAACACCCAGTCGCAGTTATGGTCCGAGTTACACAAAGCACGCATCAAAGAAGTTTTTTAGCGCGCATGCAACATTTTTACCTTTGATCTCGAAATTCTCCGAAACAACTCGTCATCCCGGAAAATCGCGTTAGCCATGTAAGTTTCTCTGTAGACTCTTTCGACATAATATTGCTAGCAAATATGAAATGGTGCCAGACAGGTTCTTAAACCCTTGCCAAAAGTAAGTTGTTTTTTTTTTTTTTTTCAGTTTAAATACTGTCCATCATATGCCAATCAACAAAAGCAGAAGGTACGTATAGATTTATTGTAGCCAACTCATTTGTAAAATAGCAGAAAGATGTTTCATGACCAAGGCAATGCCATATCGTCGCTCTGAAAAAGGCGGTTTTTTGCTATGGTATGTTTTTCACTAACACAATGATGTGACATAATGGGTATATATCGCTCATTTAACCAAAGTTCCTGACCCCAATGTTGAATCAGACGATTAATACGAATGTCTGACCGGAGGCACAAACTGAAGGCGTCACTGCGTTCAACGACGATCTCCACCACCAGTCTTATCATCCAAGCCGAGAGCGATAATTGTGAAGATGACATCATACCAACTTGGCGAACACCTGCTCACAAACAAAAAGAAGCTCAAAGGCACCGAGCGTCTGTGAAGACTTAGCCGACTCCAATCGATCTCTTCTCCATGATGCCTTTCTTGCCAGTAGAACACAGAACAGCAAAGTTGTCTCCGCTTGGTTACCAGCTGGCAGAATCATTGTCGCAGTCGGGACATCACACGGAAAGACAATGCGCAGACGATTCCACAGTAAAGCAGATCTGACAAGGTTGTAACCAACGTGCAGGGCCGGCACAGTGTTATCAAAAGTGTGGGGGCCCACTTCCGGGTTTCATGAGCTAACAAGCAAAAAAAAAAAAAAAAAAGTCCTCAGCTAATCTCTCCTCGGTGCACAAAAAGCCCCCACGGCTGCGCCGCCCCTGACGTGTAATTGTTCTTTTCATAAACATAGCATTCTCAGTTTTATTTTGGGTTTGTGCAAGAAAATGATAACATTACTTCTCATTGTAATTCTTATAATCTATTCTCATCCTCATAATCATTATTGAAATATGATAACCAAACATCATATTACTTGTAAATAGTATACCACTTCTTTTTCTTATGTTCTTCAGTTTGATCAATTCACTTTATATAATGTATGCATGTATGTATATTTTTTCTTTTGTGTGCAAGAGTCTGTTATGTTTTGTAAGCGTACTTTTCTAGGTCTCCATGATATTGACTTTGATACCCTCAATGAATTTCTATCACCACCTGAATCTCAGATATATATATGATTCATTTTAAACAAATTGCACATCTGAGGAGTTAAGTGATTTTATTGAAAATAAATATTCAAATATACAACGAATTATGTGATTACAAGTCAGCTGCGCCGAATTCTCCCTTATCCTGTTCTGATTATGAAGAAGACGACAACAACGATTTTAACACCGATTTTATTTCATCTTTAAACGCAGAGTTTGATATATTTGATGTTTCAGTACATTTTTTTTTCTAACTACCACTTGGAAAATGATATAAATTAGTTAATTTTTCTTATTTCAACCCTACGATCTTTTTGTTTCTCATTTTGATATTATAAATTTGAACAAAAGTTTTGATCAAGCTCTTTTATTTGTTAATTTGTTTAAATGAGCTACAATTCAAACATGATTATTGGCCTCAGTGAAACTTGGCTAAATAAATGTCACCTTCTTCTCAAAACACCATCAAGGGTTGTAAATTGCTAACCAATAATAGGCTGGTAAAAGAGGTGGTCGAGTAGGTTTTTATGTCACACAAACTTTGAATTGCCAGTTGTTATATGAATACAGCATAACCAAAGAATGTGTATCTTTATGGAAGTTATAACTCCAAACAAAGGTAACATTATCCTGGGGGAAATTTTTCGACCTTCACATTCTAACCTTACTGAGTTCATTGGATTACTTCGCAATCTCCTTTCTGATAAATGCTTCGATAATAAGACATGGATTATAATGGGAGACTTTAATATATAAATATCCTTAATTACAACTTGTCAAGATTTTTTTTCAACTCTATGTTGTCAAAATCATTCATCCTTCT
Source organism: Diadema setosum (assembly GCF_964275005.1). Taxonomy (NCBI): domain Eukaryota; kingdom Metazoa; phylum Echinodermata; class Echinoidea; order Diadematoida; family Diadematidae; genus Diadema; species Diadema setosum. The sequence goes on from NC_092701.1 coordinate 1,068,038, forward strand.
TATAAGAAAACCTACTCGAATTTCCTCTACTCTCATCGACAATATATTTCTAAGTAACTTATCTTTTGACGTCACATATGGTATTGAAATTTTTGATCTTTCTAATCTTTTTGCCCGATTTATACCCTCGTACCTAAGTTCTCAACCAGAAAACTCCAACACTTCACCATGGTTTTTGGTTTTAGGGTTGTGGGTTAAGACTGGTCTCCTGTCTACAACTCAGGAAATGTGAACTCATCTTTTGATTTTTTATGAATATTTTGATAGAAATTTTACCTTTCGTAAAACGACCTAAATTCAATTATAAGAAAATACCAAGACAGCCATGGATCACGAAGTCCCTTCTTAGGTTTATTAAAAAAAAAAAAGAAAAAATGATTATTTTGTAGATACCGCAAATTCCCAAATGCTTCTATTAAATCTCGTTATGTTCGTTATCGAAATACGCTGACCTCTACGTTACGTTTAGTTAAGCAACAGTTTTTTACTGTCAGTTTGATAGAAGTAACTCTGACATAAAGAGCACGTAGAAGGAGATCAATTAAGAGCTTTAAAATTCAACACTGAAATGAATTCCGTATATCGTATTCTCAAAGAGGGTCGCCTGATAAACGATCCAGGGGTAATGGCGGATGTATTTATTGACTTTTTGTAAACCTCAGGTCAGACCTTGCCAAGAAAATACCTTGTTCTGGGACACCTTCTCATTCGTTTCTATGGAATAGACCATAGACATGCACTGACTCTGTTTTTTGTTCCCATTATCGAAGAAGAGTTAAAGAAATTGTTCGGAAATTAAAAAAAGGTTATGAAATAAAATGAAATGAAATAACAAGAAAAGTACAAATGATGACGGAATTTCAGTTTTCTTCGAAAAAGAAACATAATCATTGAATAAAAGTTACCCCCTCACTTATATTTTAAATCAATCTTTGTCAACCGGACAAATTCCCGAAAAGATGAAAATTGCTAGAGTCGTTCAAATATTCGAAAAGGGTGCTAAATAATCTGTCAGCAATTACCGTCCGATATCTCTTTTAACTTCAATAGTATTTAAAAAAAAATAGGAAAAGCTTTTCCACGGACGAACTACTAGATTTCTTATTATTATTCTTTCAAATTGTCAGTTTGGATTCAGAAAAAAACATAGCACAATCCACGGTTTGTTAGCTTTCATCGATAAAGTGGCACATGCTTTAGACGACGTTTCCCATACTATCGGCATTTTTCTCGATTTTTAAAAAGCGTTTGATACAATTGACCATGTTATCAATATTGCTTTATAAGTTAAGCCAATACGGCATTCGTGGGAGAACTCTAGAGTGATTTAAAGACTACCTTACTAATAGAAAGCAATATGTTGATTTTAATTGGTATGAGTATCTTTAGAAACAATTTCTTGTGGTGTCCCCCGAGGTTCCATGCTTGGTCCGCTATTATTCATTTTGTATATAAACGATATTCAAAACTCGTCACAGATTCTTTTTTTTTTTCATATGCTTTGCTGATGACACAAATTTATATCTTTCACATCGTAACCCAAACACGCTTGTACATTATGTTAAACTATGAAATGAAACTTGTTCAGTCCTGGATCCACACCAATAAGTTATCACTAAATATTGATAAGACGCATTATATGCTGTTCAGCAACTCTCTGCACTCTGTTCCTGTTCATGTCAAGATTAATGACATTAATTTAAACCAAGTCTATAGTAGTATAGTCGATTGTATTTATATTGATAGAGATCTATCCTTGAAACCCCAAATCAATTATGTAAGTAAAATTTTATCCACAAACACAGGAATTTTAAATCAGCTCAAATATTATTTTCTCATACATATACTACAAATTATACACTCAACAATGATTTCCCCTTACCTCAACTATGGAATTCTCGCATGGGGTAATTCGGCGAGATTTCTTGATGGTTCGCTTTTCATTCTTCAAAAACGCGCTACCAAAATAGTCAATAACGGCGGATATTATTCTTATACAAACGGATTTTTTTCATGAAAATAAGATTTTGAAATTGACTTATTTGTTCGATTATAATCTAGGCATCTTTATGTATAAATATTCCATGAATGATCCTCCCGATGTTTTTCTTCATATATCCCAAAGAAACCACTCAGTTCACAAGTATCCCACCCGCCAACGAGACGATTATCACCTTCCACGTACTCGCACATTGTCAAGAAAACTATTATGTATGCAGGGCCAACACATTGGAACGATCTCCCCCCTCCCCCGAACTCACAGTTTGTTTATCACTATCATCCTTCAAATGCAAATTAAGACAGTACTTATTGACTTACTACATCCTTAAGCTCATTAATTTTTTCCCCTATACTGTTCAGGACTCTCCCACTGTACTGTTCTGCGTGGTTGTTGTCACGTGATAAAATCAGATTTGAACCCAGCTGTTTGCGCTCTCAAATTTTGCCACTGTGTTCAGAATGTTTCCTTCTATAAAGACAACGGGGCGAAAGATACGAAATATGTGATTTTCTAAAATTATTTAAAGCGCATACCATTGCCATTATACATAATTCACATTTGCTATTATTTGCCAAAATGATAACGGCTCATCCGCTTATAACATGTGGCTTATCCGTTCCCCAGAGCTGCATGAGAGAAGAATTTGCAATATCCTTGTATATTTGTATTTTTTGTATATTTTTTCTCTATGTTTCGGTCATTTTGTTGAACACATGCTCCTCATCTCGATCTGTTGCACGAATTTATTTGGGGTTTTAGTAATTTCCTTCATATTTCCTTAGCATCCATTCCCATATTCCAACTTTTATAGATCGACCACAATGCTTTTGTAATATAAAAGCATTGTGGTCGATCTATAAAGGTTGGAATGTTTGCAGTGTGCTATGTTGAGTATCTGAATATAAGAACAACCCAAGTCCATGGAAGACCATTTCGAGTTAACTTAAAAAGACTTCATATCTTTTTTATTTATCCAATAATATTCTATTTAACTGTAATGGGAAGGCAACATTGTGTATTCAAATTAGAACATATATTATTATGACAATTAACATTTACATTAATTGTGGAGAGGCCATTTTGTGTGATGGACTTGGGTCCATATTTTTTTATTTAGTCACTGACAATATTAATGAATCAATTCCATTGAGTTCAACTTGTAAACGCAAGAAAAGTGATAATGTTAAGTGTTCAAAAGATATTCGTAAATTGATAAGGAAAAATTGTAAAATGCATAAATTGTATTCAAACCCGAATGATTATCGTAAAGTATTTTTATAAGAAATATCGAAAAAAAGTGACAAATATGGTAAAATTAGCTAGACAGAAATATCTTGAGAAAAAATAAGCTGACAGTAGTGGGAACAGCAAAAAGACATGGGATGTGATAAATACGGCTTTGAGGAAAAAGTACAATACAAAAACAATAGGTAAATCAATTACGTGTAAAAATAACACAATAGTAAATAGCAAAGAGATTTGTTGAATACATTTTTCTGTTAATATTGGTAATGCTATTTATCTTCCTTTGATGATTCATATGGATATATTATGTTAAAAAAGTTATATCAACCGCATTTTTCAAACCAATTATTTTATAAAAATAGTTGCTTTGTAAACAGTTTTAAAATGATGTAGGTGCTGGATATGATAATATTGATGTTCGAATTGTTAAAAGAGCTATTCATTTGTTACGTTAACCCCTGTTTACATTATTTAATCAGTGTATGGAATGTGGTATTTTTCCAGATAAATTGAAGATAGATATAGTTGTACCAAGTTCTTAAGAGTGGTTCCTCTCATGTAAGTAATGAAACAAGACTAGTATTTCCACTAGGCTTGCTGAAATTCTTACGAAGTGCGGTGTCATTAAGAAAAACTAGTATGGATTTAGTCCAGGGCACTCCACATCTTCTGGATTGGTTGACTTTATTCATAAGGTGATCTGCGCAATAGATAGCGGGAAAAATTTACTTGGCTTATTTTTAGACATCAGCAGAGCATTTGACATGCTTGATCAAAATATTCTATTAGCTAAATTAAGTCAGTATGGATTTTGTGAAGTCACTTTAAAACTTTTTAAAAGTTATTTAAAAGTTATTTCAGCAATTGTAAGCAGTTTGTTTCCATTGGTAAGAATATATCAGATCACACGAACACAAGTTTTGGAGTGCGCCAGGGATCGATCCTAGGGCCCATTTCATTTCTTTTGCCTATCAATGATTTACCGAATGTTTCCAATATTTTACAATGTATAATATTTTTGTCTCATTAATTCTCTGCAATTCTCTGGCAGCCAGTTAAACAAATTATCAATTAACATATCAAAAACTAATATGATATTTACAAAGAGAAAATGTAATATTAACACTGTATTTAATAACATGTGTGGTTCTAAAATCATGCAGACGTATTCACTGAAATTTCTTGGAGTTCAAGTAGATGAAAAATTGAATTGTTCAAATCATACTCATTTTGTTTGTAATAAATTATCAAAAAAAAAAAGATTGGTGTAACGTATGAACTTATTTTTCTCCCTAAGTCTGTTATAATTGTACCTCATTTGAATTACGGAATAACCTTTTCTGGCAATGCTCTTAAAGGTCAAATATCACCTGTACCTCGGTGATAAAAAATACTTTACCATGCTTTACTATTCAGTGATCCGGGTGATCTAACTTTGTGTAGACTTCTATCCGATCTCTAGTCATCCCTAACTCTGATTTTCCTATGCTACGTTATGTACCATGTACACGGGCCGCACGCAAATCAAGCAATGCTTAACCTTTAGCCTTCCATCATTATTCATCGCTGATATGCTTTGTCGTACATTGTAAGGGCAATTAAGAAACTGTATTGCTGTAATTCTATTTAAAAAAAATCGATTGCCTTCCGCCCCTTTGAAAATTCAATCTTCATTTGATAAGATTTATGTTAGGAAAAACGGCAAAAAAAAAAAAACCCTGTACATGATTATGATATCATCAACAATAGGAGAGATAACAAATTCACATAGAACGTACAGGTAAGTCCGGAGAGGACAAAGAGCATGAAGTATCCACACACAATCAAATGAGATAACTCTACAATCGTCAACACCATCTCCATCAATTGTTTTGTCCTCCCCTACATCATTCTCACCCGAATACGCCTTTTGCAGTATTTTTTTCACTTTTTTGTTTGGTTTTATTTTTGTTCTGAACTATGTTATCAAAGGAATTGTATTATGATTTCAAATATTCACTTTTTTCCATCATAGGATTTGCCGATAAATGGAAAAAAAATAGAAATATAAATTATGTATAGGCTATACTTTCTTTTGATTTTACCTGACATGATGAGGCTGAAGCAACGGCTGTTGAGAAGAACTTTTCAGGCCAGAAGTTGCATGTCAGAGTGAAGGTCGAAAGTCTTGGCAATGTACACACCCATCGGGCCAATTCTCCTCCCATTGAGGAGTGGTATTTAAAATCTCTTTCATTGCTTTGAAAATGCAACTTCAGATCGTCAGTCTGTGGAAACGCAGAGAAATGAAGTAAAACATGGCATTAAAAAAAAACAATATCACAAAGAATAACAGAATAATACAAATTCAACATATGAGATTAACGCTGTCGTCGTTCTTTCGGCCAGAGAGAGAGAGAGAGAGAGAGGGAGAGAGAGAAAAAGGTTTTCTTTTCATTTTTTTTGGTTCGTAGTCGTACGTTGAGTAAACCTTACCTGAAAGGCATGCCAGCAGAAGTTTGACGGAAATCTAAATAGTGGAATATCATTCAAATTGTAAGGCGATAAGCAACAACAAACCCAAAGCCCACTAATGTGAATTTTCTGAAATGTTTCCCTATGTACAGACTTAATGTAGCCAACTTGTAACAAATAATAGGTTTTCGGAGAAATGATTTTAGAACTACTAGGGAAACAGCATATCTCTGTCACTCTCAAGTCAATCCAACAATGTTATTGATGATTGCTCTTTTCAACCCCTATTATTATGTAATTACAAATGATTCGGTGAGCCTCGACTACCTCCCACAAAAAACATACATATTGACATGTGAAATTTAAAAAAAAAAGTAATAGTAAAAACAAGCATATTGAAAGTGGTGCAGTTTTGGGTTGTCCGTACTTTTTCCATTTGCCGAAATGACCATACACATTATATTTATGATATCAATACCAGTGGTAACTTATATAGAAACAAAAGCAACAGATATCTGACAGGTTGGTACCATAGTATCGGTGTTTTCACCCTGGAACTCAAAGTAGCAGCATTTCACCCGGAAGCTTGAAAGACGCGGCATACTGGAAATCCATTTGGTCAAGTCTCCTTCCATTGAGGAATGACACTGAGAATCTTCAATTGACAAGTTCAGGTTCTGCATTTATTAAAAAAAAATAACAAAGTGACATATTGAGGGAAAATACAGATTAGACATTGTCATCACGAATTCAGGATCTTATTGTGAAAAAAAAAAAGATATTCGTCACAATACAGTCTTCACAATCGAGATGTAATAACCAAAGATTGAAATACATGTTGAAATATACCTTCACGCTTTTTTCTTGTCACAGATATGTTAACTCATTTCTACAAAAAAAAAAAATAATAAATCCAAATATAATAATTGTCTTCCAGGGTGTCTATGCATTAAAAAAGAAAAATATAGCCATGTTGTGAAGAAATCATGACGTTCATAGCGACTATTGTAATGGTTCAAAGCACTACAGTGTGGTTATTAATTTTGCCACGCTCTTTTCCCAAGTATTCTTACATGTTTATTCGTCAAACTTGTTTTAAAGTATGTGACCAGTCACTAGTGACAAAATACAAGAAAGTAGTTTGAATTTAAATGCAAAATACGAGAGATCAGAACCCAGTGGTTAATGAGTCAGCTCGTTAAGTTCGGCATTTCGAATAACATTTCGAATAACATTTTTCTCGATTCCCGTTCTCTCCCGTCTGCTGTCTCCCGTCCGTCTCTTTGACAGTTCAATATTATTCTCGTGAGAGTTATGGTAAGGAACGCAGCTGCAAACTTTTACATATAATTTCATAAACAATTGGATAAAGAGAGCATTAACATAGAGTGTTTAGTTAAGTCCGAGGAGGACAAAGAGCATGCAGTATCCACACAACATCGACTACATTGTAAGATAACTCTACCATTTCATTTCATTTTCATTTCAATTTATTTTCATATTTCTCACATATATCACAATAAAGTGTATAAATACGAAAACTATACAAAACATAATTTAGATGAGACTTCATCGGAATGTACAGAAGTTTGATCTGGTATAAACACAAAGTCTGTATGCTTGCGAATTAAACTGTGGTCATGATGCGGAAAAAAAAAATATGATGGGGCGTGCGTAAAAGCATTGGCTTGTACAGCCGCAGGGCCCGTGAGTAATCAGATTAGGGGAAGTTTAAAATGCGGATGTTTTTTAAGACCAACTATAAGTGGAGTGAGGAAACCGATTAAAACAAACAAAACAAAAAATCCAAATTGAATATATGCCACTAAATAATACAGAAGGTCACATGTTGCAGCAGTATAACCTACTACTTAGTAAGGACATTGGTAGAACAACAACTGGGGTTGCAAAGATTTAAGGGGTGTGTTGCACAGTATAGAAAATGGCGTAACTGTATGACATAAATACATAAGTAGAAGGTGGAGTGAAAATGAGATTAGTCGTGAATGTAAACAATACCGTGTACTAGGGAAATAAATCTCAGGAGTAACATTCAGCATGGGTCCTAAAACAAAGCATTCCGTGTGACCAAAGTATCCGACAGCTGTCACGCGCGAGAATTTCGATAACCGAGTGGAACAATATAGGTGCATGAAGAGCGCAACAGGCAGACTGATCAAAATAGTGTTCATGGTTAGGATCCCGTCGGACTGCTAATAAGGGATAGACAAGGGGTAACATAAAGAGCAACAAGAACTATACACTATGCATGCCGTAGCTGCTAAGAAGATATTGCTTCAGTTTTCGTTTGAATGAGGTTATAGTGGTACAACTTACAAGTTCCATAGGGAGTTCGTTCAAATATTTGGGCCCAGTGAACATGATGGGTTTTTTTTTCGCGAAAATTGTTCGGGTACGTGGAAGGTGATAGGCGTAACGTTGACGAGTTGGATAATCATGGACTGTATAATTTCTTGTAAACATTTGGGAAAATACGTCCATCGTCAACACCACGTCATTCTCACCCTAATACCCCTTTTACCAGTCTTTTTTTTTTCACTTTTCTGTTCGGTTTCATTTTTGGTTTGACCTATGTTATCCCAGGGATTATCATGATTTCAAGAATTCTCATTTGTCTATCAGAGGTTTTCCCAATAAATGGGAAAAAATCCCGGACTCCGAAAATACATCACAGGTAGAAAATATAAATTATGTATAGGCTCTTCTTCCTGATGATGTTACCTCACATGATGACGTCATTCTCACCCTAATACCCCTTTAACAGTTATTTCCCCCCCCCCCCACTTTTCTGTTTGGTTTCACATTTGGCCTGACCTATGTTTTCCCAGGGATTATTATGATTTCAAGTATGATTGCTCTACTATGAGAGGCTTTCCCAATATTGATAATGGGAAAAAAAATCCCGGACAAAAAAAAAGCATCACATGTAGAAAGTATAAATTATGTATAGGCTCTTCTTTCTGATGATGTTACCTCACATGATGATGCTGAGTCAACGGCTGTTGAGAAGAACTTTTCAGGCCAGAAGTCGCATGTCAGAGTAAAGCTCGAAAGTCTCGGCAATGTACACACCCATCGGGCCAATTCTCCTCCCATAGAGGAGTGGTATTTAAAATCTCTGTCACTGCTTTGAAAATGCAACTTCAGATCGTCAGTCTGTAGAAACGCAGAGAAATGAAGTAAAACATGGCATTAAAAAAAAAAAACAATATCACATAGAATAACAGAATACAAATTTAACATATGAGATTAACGCTATCGTCGTTCTTTCATCCATAATTATTTTCTTTTTCTTTGGAAAGACAGAGAGGGAGAGAGAGAGAATTTTTTTTTTTTTTTTTTTTTTTTTGGGGGGGGGGGGTTCATAGTCGTACGTTGAGTAAACCTTACCTGAAAAGCATACCGGCAGAGGTTTGACAGAAATCTAAATAGTGAAATATTATCCAAATTGTATGGCAATAAGCAAGAACAAAGCCTAAAGCCCTCTAATGTGTATTTTTCTGAATTTTTTCCCTATGTACAGACTTAATGTAGCCAACTTGTATCAAATGATAGGTTTTCGTAGAAATGATTTTAGAACTAGTAGCGAAACACTCTCAAGTCAGTCCAACAATGTTATTGATGATTGCTCTTTTTAACCCCTATTATTACGTAATTACAATTTACAAATAATTTTAAAGGTTTCGATGATCATTATGTTAGCTCCGACCACCTCTTCCTACAAAGAACATACATATCATAATATTATGTGAAATTTTTGGAAAATAAAAGGTAATAGTAAAAACAGCCTTATTGAAAGTGGTTTAGTTTTGGGTTGTCCGTACTTTTTCCTTTTGCCGAAATGACCACATAATGATACACATAACATTAATGATATCAATACCAGATGTAACTTTTATTGAAACAAAAGCAACAGATATCTGATAGGTTGGTACCATTGTAGCGGTCTTTCCACCCTGGAGCTCAAAGTAGCAGCATTTCACCCGAAAGCTTGTAAGACGTGGCATACTTGAAATCCATTTGGTCACGTCTCCTTCCATTGAGGATTGCCACTGAGCATCTTCAAATGACAGCTTCAGATTCTGAATCTATAAAAAGGAATAAATATATAAACGAACTATTTGGGCCGATATATAGCAAAAATAGGTCGGGATGCTCACATCCGACGGAAAGTATGAAAATTTGCATATATGGGTATTTTGGGGCGCTGATTAAAAAAATTGCCGGGTCCAAGAGATCTGGCCACGGCCGCCATCATAAAACAAATTTAAAGAAAAAGTCCACCTTCATATACATAAGGATTGAGAGAATGCAGCAATATTAGTAGAACACATCAGTGAAAGTTTGAGGAAAATTGGACAATCTGTTCAAAAGTTGCGAATATTTTAATTATCTGCGCAGTCACTGCTGGAAGAGAAGACTACTACAGTGTATGATGTCACATGCGTGCAACTATATGAGGAAAATAAAAAGAGAAGCTCACAAAACTTTACTTTTTGAATAAAGTGCACATTTCTTCGACTTGCTACTGATGTATGTTGAGGGTAATATTATTCCCCCTGCCTTCTGAAACAGAGAAGTAGAGTGTTCTTTTGTTATGCGAGAAAAATGGAAATATGTTGAATTTTCGTAGATAGTGATAGTTACAATTGAAGGTATATTTTCCTTTTGTCTTTCAAAATAAGTAAAAAATAGTCACTTAAGTATGCACCTGATCGATACGTTAAAAATTGAAAAAGCTCCCTACCGTGGGAGGCCATGGGGGAGGGGACCCCTCCCACACCCTCGCTTGCGCGCACATTCGCTCGCCGAGATGCCGAGTCACGAAAATCTCACTCATAAAGTTTTTTTTAACTTGGCATCCCTGAGAAATTGTGTCGGACGACTGTTTTACATGTATAGTGAAATGCACATACATAAAAGGTGCGCATCCAACGCCACAATATCTCGAATGTAAACTGCGAAGGTGACCTTGTATGTGTGTGTGTTTTTTTTTTTTTTTTTTTTTTGGGGGGGGGGTTGTGTGTGTGTGTGTGTTTTGTTATTGCTGTTGTTATCTTTTTTTAAATCTTTTTTTAATTACTCAGCATCCAAAGTAATACTAGAAATGTCTTATCTTACTTCATGCTGATGTGAATACACTGTGCTACTTTTTTATCTGGTGTCGGCGAAGTAGCCAACTGTATGAAAGATGAGCTCTTTACCAACAACCCCCCCCCCTTCCCAAAAAAAAAACAAACAAACAAACAAAACAAACAAGAAACAAGCAACAACAATAAACAGCAACATACTTCTTTACTTGTCATTCCAATCTTTACCGATAAACTCTACAGATGAAATGTAATGTTTGATTTGATATCTGTCACACTTCATATTCTTTCTGGAAAGGTGAGGGGAAGTCACCGTCAATAGGATATTCTGCCACGGATAAGTATTAGCTAATATGCCTACCATTCACACTCCTACTCAAACCTACTTTAGACCTACGTGTGTAGAGTATAATGTGGTTCACAACTGGACCATATTAATAAAGTCGCCCACATACTCCTAGCTGTGGGAAAACCAGGAAAGCATTTTTCACTCTCCAAAATGTTAGTGTTATGCATGGGGGAGAAAGTCATGGCGGTTTTGCGTCCCCTTAGACAAGAACAAAAAACATTAAACACACACACAAACAAACAGTCTTTCATCATCACAGTTTGGATTTCAAATTCAAACATCTGTACTAAACCATCAAATGACGGCTCTCAGAAATCTGGAAAGAATTTTAACAGACAGTGTATTTCCAAGGTATACACACAACTGTTAGAATATACGTTCTCATTTGATGTGATCTAATATGGCAGCCTGTTGCTGAAATAAAATACAGTGTATTTGCATACTGTTCACATTTGCGAAGGGAAGTAACATTATTCTGTGTTTCAACACAGCTAGCACATTGACATGTAAAAGGAAAATTGACAATGGTTGTCGTGATATGACATATTTTGTATTTGTCACGTAATAATCTGTCTCATTGTACTGCTGTTTATTATGTAGCTCATGTAAGAAATTGATGTTATCGCAATGGTTACAAAAGAAGTGCAACTTTAAAGACAAAAACTTGCATCAAAATAACCATATAAGGAGATGTTGCGATGCACAGTCAAAGTAAAAGAGCGTGATTTGGAATTGAGTATATGAATATAAGAACGACCCAAGTCCATGGATGACCATTTCAAGTAAACTTAAAAAAACTTCATATTTTTTTTTTATTTGTCCAAAAATATTCTATTTAACTGTGATGGGAAAGCAACATTGTATATACAATTTAGAACATATATCATCATGACAATTAACATTTGCATTAATTGTGGAGAGGCCATTTTGTGTGATGGACTTGGGTCGTTCTTTGATTCATATGGACTGGGTCGTTCTTTGATTCATACACATGATATTCTGCTATAGAGATGAGAGAAGGACGAGAGAGGGCGCTATAATATGAATGTAAGAACGACCCAAGTACTTCATGTGTACATTCATATAAGATTTAACTCATTTATTTCAGGCACTTCCGGTGGTAATTAGGATTTATCATTTATACACAAGATGAGTCCATGCATAAGCTACAATTTCCCATGTCAAACTAAATTTGGCCAAAAATTGGACTTGGGTCGTTCTTATATTCATATACTCAATTAAATGTTTTGGGGATGAGTAAACCCTACATGACGTCAAAATACGAGGAAAGGGTGTCCCTGGTAGTATGCCTCATACTGTCTGGTATGTGAACGTTATTCACGACGTCAAACACAAGTTTCTAGCTAGGTCAAAACAGGACCACTTCAAAGGATTTTGGTTTCCGTGGACAGGAAGTGATGACGTCAAGCAGAGGCTTGACCAATGCAAAATGAGATACTCAGGAAAGTTTTGACAGACAGAAAACTCCATCCAATAAGAAAAGGGGGCAGGACGTTTATGAAAATTTTCTAGGAAGTCACTTCATTTAGTTAATTTTACATTGAGACCTATGGTCCAACAAATGTATAAATATGCAGTGTTTGGGCATAAAATTCAGATGCCATTATTGGCGGAACACTCAGGACCAGGCTACGGTACTTCGAGATTGCGAAGTTAAAGAGTAGCAGAGTGTTATTTGGAATCAGTGTGATTCAGTGATTGTTGCGTTTCGGCTTCGACAACCTGACCGTCCAGCAGAGAATCTAGGAGGATTCGAGTGTAAACACCAACAACTGTTGTAAGTACACGATCATTTAATTGAAGTTGTTTATGCCTTGTAAGTTCCTATGTAATTCCCGATATTGCATTGTATGTATGGTGTTTGTCTGTCAAACCGAATTTTAATCGCATTGTGAAAGAAATAGAGAATTAGAACAACGCTTAGATTTTAATGGGCTAATTAATCACCCCTATTCAACATTGAAAGATAATGATCCATGGTGAAACATTATTATGGAAATTATGTTTGGCTAATCAATGTTCATATGATGGAATATATAATTATATGTTTTGTTGAAGTTATATGAATAGAATCAGGAATGACTAAAAACCACAAATTACAAGGGAGGTATCATGTTATTAAATTAACAGGGTGTTTAGGGTTCCAGAGAGAGAGCCACCGTTTATGGTTCCAGAGAGAGAGCCACCGTTTAGGGTTCCAGCGAGGACCAAGTTTAGGGTTCCAGAGAGAGCCACAGTTTGCGGTTCCAGAGAGGACCAGAAGTAAGGGGAGACGACCCGCTACTTCAGGCAGGGCATCGTCGACAACCTAGAGCAACCAAGCACGGGAGCTTCTAGAATTAACCAACGAGCAGAGCAACCAAGCTCAAGATCAAGTGGAATTGGATATCTGTATTCAAGTTTGTACTATGTTATTATTGTAAACGACCACAATTTGAGACCCGTATAATAAATCTTATTGATTGTTATATTGTAAGAACACTGTGTGATTGGCTACTTATTTCGAGGCACTGTAGTTGCACAAGTCGAAAGAGTTGAATGAGTGAATGGTCTGCTAACAATCTGCTACATTTAGAGAAATTCAACCTTTGACTATAGAAAAGATCCCAGTCGCAGGGAGGACTTTCGTTCCCCACATTCAGAGGAAAGTCCCCTGTGACAATGGTCTGATACTGTGTGAGTAACTATGTAAATCTGAATGGATACGCATGAGGTGTCAAAACAATATAGTAATGGTAATGGATTTTGTGAATGATGAAAGTATAATAATTAACACCAATGTAATTTGCATCTTGGACCTAATTTCTATAAACATAGACATTCTCATCTCTTACAACTGAAAAATAATTCAATTCAGTGCAAATTCCTGGCAGAAATGCATACATCACAACATAAGACAAATCAGTTGCTTACATTTAATCTTTCAAACCTCAGAAAGTATTAGGGCCCACATGTACTTTTGTAAAACAGGAATAATGAAGGAGAGAATAGGATTGAGAGAAGAGAGCAGTACAGAGTTCATGAAATAAAGTGAGCAGGAAAGAGCGGATACTTGGAGGTGGATGAGGCTTGAGATTTACAATGATTTGGACACATACTGTTGTTACAAAGACAAACACAAGAAAATCAGGATAAGCAAAGGAATATATGTACAACAAAAATGGTCACCTCAGTGCTTACATGGTTCAATTTAACATCTAGTCAGATTAACAAAATCATGTAACAAACAGAACAGCAACGTATTAAGCATTTAATGCCATGATCTGATATGAGTTATCTGACATCATGTACTAACTTAATGCAAGCACAGTACAAACTGAGTGCTCAAGATTATACAATACATGTAATGTAATACACGCTACATATATTCGATGCCCTGTCAATATTTATAGACTCGGGTTTCAAGGTAAACTTGCAGCTTTCAAAAATTGTAGTGACATGCATTAGGTACACTATAAAGTGCTTGCTCTACTGCCATTTTTTTTTACTCATTGCCCTGCAGCAGAGTACAATATTGCATCCATATTCCAATGTGAAATACACACATGTAACAGGTACTATGTAGGTTAGTGTGCACAGTAAAAAGGTGGAATTCTATCACATGTTTGAACAGTGTGTTAGTTGCTACTGCTACTGGCAATGCAAGGAAGTCTTGTGTTGTGGGCCTGTATATGCAATCAGATTTCGAGTTTTCCATAGAACTTGTTTCATTACCATGGCAGTACATTAATTACACATTTACCTGCGACATATGCCGAATTCTAGATCGACTGCTAAAAAATCAAGAGAGTTGTTGTAACTTGGGTTGGAAACAGGTGCAAGCATGGTTAACAATAGTGTTGACAGATATTTGGGCCAGGTGAGGTCATTTAGAATTAGTTTCTATGGCAATGTCACAGTTTGGTGCTCTATACATCCCTTGTCAACTTGTACACACTATGTGAGGGCGTGGTGTGTAATAATAGAATTAGCAGCTTATCAAGTCATAGGTGCTTGTCTACATAATCATTTAAGTGAAACTAACTCCTTGAAAAGTGAATACACGTTTCAAAGAAGCACTGATCACTAACAGTATCAATATAAACATAATGTACCTCATCATTCATACTTGGTACAGGTGTATAGTCAAAATGCAACAATATCCGAATGGCAAATGACTTGTGAAAGAACGTGGTCACTGTTATATGAGGAGACCGCAATCAAAGGTCAGTGCCTATTTCCCTATAACATTGTAAATACTTCTCAAACAACTGCTGTTTTATTTATGCAGACTTGATATGGGGAGGGTGCAGACGAATAAATGGTTACATTATGGTTCACTTGGCAAATTTAGAAACTAAGGGATGGATGCCAAAGTTACAAATCCTCCTTGTTTGTACAGGAGTCCCTCTAAAAATGGTCTCACTGCCATGCAATGTGGCCAGTAGTTGAGATTTAGAACGAAGATCAACTTGAAGGCAAGATCAGCTGCAGCCACAATGCTTTGATAAGACTGTGCCCTGTGCTCCACAACTGCAGATACATGTACCTGAAGAGGGTTTAATTTGCTTTCTCCAATAAGAAGGATGAAGTGCTCTGACTGCGGATGTTCTGTGTCGACCACATGTGAGCAGTTTAAACAGTCTTACTTGGAAGAACGAAAAAAGCAAGCATCATTATGAAAACAGTGTAAACATTTTGAAGACATATTGATGAGCATTATGTTACGCTTTTAAACACATGATATATCCAGTAATTTTGTATCATATATTCATTAGCAACTCCAGCAAACTAGGAGCAAAAAAGGTCATGCTTTAAAGCTGAAAATCTTCTATGTACATACAGGAGTGAGTCAAACATGATATCTGGAAACAGGGGGCAAAATTGTTTCAGAAGGGGGAGGGGAGGTAGTACAGGCCTGTTAGAAAGCTACAGATCACAACAAAACAATTTACACCTCTGGCCTTAGTCATGATGCTATTTTTTCATGTTTAGCTTAATTAAAAACCAGAACTATTTTTGCAATAAAGTCAGATCTTTTGGGACCACTCCCCCCCCCCAAAAAAAAAAAATAACAATAATAAATAAATAGATAAGTAGAGTGACAGGCAACTTTACATTCAAAGTTACATATGACTTGCATTTTTCATGTCCTCCGAAACTGATTATATTGGCATGGGCCAATTACTTGACCTTGGCATCTATGGCACACTATGATATACACTAAAATAATGATTGATAGGTCCACGCAGCATACTGTGATATCTATCAAACGTTAGACCTATCTATAGAGGCAGAGTCAATACCTAGAACATAATACCTATTAGGGCCTAGAAACTCTAGACTAGAGTCCAGAACTACGTCTAATGTTAACAGTACTATCACAGAATCAGGCCTCACCTTGTTAGCTGTTGTTGTTGTTGTTGTATTATTATTATTTGAATTTATTTGTCATTTATCATACCCCTACCGCTATTACGGGGCCTAAGCCCTAAGAATATTTATGCCAAATCTTTACTTATAAATTACTTCAATTCCAAAATTTTCCCTGCATCATTTTCATTTTATCAGAAATAATTGAAAGAAATATTGTAAGATACCAAACATATCTAACCAGTAACGGCAGAATGTCTAGTCTACTAAAGCCTTATCATTATAAATAGGTTGACCATGGTAACTTTTCTTTTAATATGAATAGAAGGTCTAGATCTATACAGGTATACAGTCGACCGTACAGAGATATGTGGTCCATTTATGGGAAGCCCTTCCCATCTATGGACCCCATACATTAGTAGGTGTGGGACTAGTAGGACAGTAGGAGTCAGGCTCCTATCAATGGACCTAGTAGTTCTAGATCTACTCTAGACTTCAACTCTTCAGTATCATGTTGGCAGAATACCATAGCATATCAGACATAGATAGGCGTATATGGGACTGTGATATTGATAGACTGCTTTCTTTCGCTGGCGAGTCTGCGTCTATGGCAAAATACGTGGAAAGTTACAATCTGCAATGTAGTCTCTGTAAGAGAGTGACTGCTGTCATGCGTCAAAACAAATTTATGCAAAATCTCGAGATAACCAAACGAGTAACTTACCACTTAACTTTAGCCCGATTTTATCACCAATGGTCTCTAACTCGATATTTTCCTCACTAGTGTTTTTGTGAGCATAATTACGTTTATTGTACAAACGTTGTCTTTTCCAGACCTCGTCGTTCAGCTCTACGATCGACGTATTGTACCTTCGCGAGACTCTTTTCAAGCTAAAGTTTATGACCCCACCCACATTATAACGTCACAAATTATGCTCTATTATGATTGGTCAACAGAAACCTCGCCTCAGCGGCAGACTAGAAAATTCGCTCAGCGGAGCGATTCGAGAAAACCGCTTGCGGTTGCCGCTCTGAAAAGTCGCCGATACCGCTCCAGTGTGAACGGTTGTACATGAACAACACGCGAGGGATTTTTGCGGCACACCGCTGCCACTGCCGCTGCCGCAAAACCGCTCCAGTGTGAACGGCCCTTAAAGGTGTTACGTTGTTTTTGCGAATTAAACAGCGTTCGTACGAAATTCGTAAGAAGACCGTAAGAATCTGTGTCCGATCTACGAATCTGTACGAATTCCAGAATTCGTACGAACAGTAACATTCGCATCGTTCGTACAAAGCTTTGTGACCGTAGCTTTATTCTTTCGTCAGACTTACGGCCATCTTACGAAAGACGGAAGAGCCGTGGTCACAACTCGCCTTACTTGCAAGTGCATGCTGTCTACTTGCAAAAACGTGAACAAAACTTTGGGATCCGTACGTAGTAAGTACCGCCTCAGTACGGATTTTGAAGCACGCAGACACGCCGTAGCACTTTTATGTCACGAGGAACTATCACTGCGTTCGGGCTACGGATTTACCCTAAGTACGGGCAACGTACGTGCCCTCTACAGTAAACGTGCGTACAACGCACTGACTCCGTGCGTCTTCCTGCCGTCACTTGCTCGACGGACAGCGCACGTAGCATTTGCGTGTTGAGCACGTGATAAGTGCGTAGTCCGTGCTTATTCGGCACTTCGTGAGTTCAACTCTTCAACAGAGCACGCAGATCGTGCCGAATAAGCACCTACTTCGCACTTACAACGCAAGTTGTGCGCACTGATTTCTGCAAGGCACGCAAGCCCAGCCGACGGACGAGTGTCATTAATTTTCCTCTCCAAAATGTTGGCAATTAGGTATTCGTACTGTTCTCCTTCACCTAGGGGGCAGAAATTACCTATAAGGATTGTTGCCTTGAAAAAAAAAAATCGCATACACAGAAAGATGATTGTTATATTACATGAAAGAGCTTTCAAAACTCTGTCGAATTGTCATCACGAACTAAAATCCACCTTTCTGCCTTGCAGGCGATGAGTAACGATTATGGTTATTAAAAATATGTTATTTGTGTATTATTATATTTTGCAGAACATAAGAGACAGTCAAAAACTGCTTGAAGAAGATCAATCCTGAATTTTGAGTGGTCAGTGCATGAAGTGACCAGCTTTTTGGAGTTCTGAAAAAATTGTTACATTCAAGAGTTGCACAAGCTTGGTTAAAAGGCATTGGTCATCATTGTTTTGTAGAGCAGGGATAAAGTCAGTTAAGCTAAGATTGAGAATGTGTATATTTTGAAATTAAGCAAGGAAGAAATTACTATGATGGCAGTATTACCTTGAATAAATTGCAAATGTGACGCCTTCAGATTCAGAGAAAATGAAAAAAAAAAACATAACATAGGCCTACATTCATCGTTCCAGCAATATGCTATCAATCTTGCTCAAAATGATTATGCTGGATGGCTGAAATGAACCACTGCCTACCTCTGAAACTGCGTGTAAAGATGGCGGACTTCATAACATCAAATCATAATGCATCTGAAATAACAAACGTATATTCTCAGCTCATCACCAGTGCCAATGTGTTAGGCTGTTTAAACCAAAATAATGTTTAACAATATCATTGTTTACACGATAATAGGTTTATACGTGTACCTGATGGGCCCCATTTCATAAGATAAGTTTGGATGGCTACTCTTGCTGGAATAATAACCTCCAATATGGCAACAGCCAATCAGGAAGCTGGATTCTTGTCGTTACTATGACAATTGCAATTCCAGCAAGAGTTGCTATCATATCGACTTTTTATGAACATAGGACCCAAACGTATTAGCCCTTTCTCTGTCAGTGAGTCATATATTCACACATTTCACATATAAACCTATGGACATGAAATAAATATGGTACACAGAAGCTTAAACTGCCATGTACACGTATGGAGAAGACGTATGGTCATATAAGCCTACCCCAACATCTGACGGAAAAAACAACAACATCGCACTTGCACGCACTTACAACATGCGAGAGAGTAGTGATACTGTTCGTGAGTAGCACGTGTAATTACAGTCTCTGCAAGATAACGTGGCAATCGCACGGAGATTGTACGTTGTAAGCACGTACAACTCACTTACCACGTGCACAACGTACGATACACGTAACCCCTCACGGCCAGGCGTGGCGTGCGGGCCACGTAGTTACACCCTGCGC
Organism: Diadema setosum; assembly: GCF_964275005.1. NCBI lineage: Eukaryota > Metazoa > Echinodermata > Echinoidea > Diadematoida > Diadematidae > Diadema > Diadema setosum. The sequence continues at coordinate 1,087,772 of NC_092701.1, forward strand.
AACCGTGCGAGTGTCGTGCGTCGACGTAGGCCTACTTCCTCCCTGCTATAGTCACTCCCTCCCCACGTTTTCAGAAGAAAAAAAAAAAAAACGTGAATGCCGTGGCCTCCGCCAAAAACGTACGGACGAAAAGCACGCACGGCTAGTTGTGACCAGGGCTTTATAGCAGTATATTTTGATGTCGATTATCATTGAACAATTTACCTATAAAATAGTATTATCCAAATAAACTTCATGTTTTGATATTTACACTGAAAGTCATGAACGCAACCAAGCAAGAGCGAGCGGAGTGAGCGAGGGAGAGGTGGGAGTGGGTTCCCACGATGAGAACGTTAATTTTTTTTTTTTCATTTTGATGTTGTAAATGTTGCAATTTGATGCAGGTTTTTTCCGTGTTTTATCGACTTGTAGCAGTCCCACTTGTTTAATTTCCCTAGGTAGCAGTACATTTGGATGTAAATTGTTAATAAACAATTTGCCTATAGAATGGTATCATTTAGATAGAAACTTCTTGTATTAGTTCTTCCAGTGTTGTCATGAACGCGACCGAGCCAAGCAAGCGGAGCGAACGAGGGTTTAGGGTGTGGGAGGGGGTTGTTTCCTTCTCAGAGTGAAAACTTTTGCATTTTGATGATGTAAATGGCTGAATATTATGAACGCTTTCAGTTGAGCAATCAAAAAGAAAAAAAAAAAAAAAACACGTCCACACGAGGGTGTACATAAGGGGCATTTCTCTTCCCAAACGAAGATGATTTTTTGTATTTTAAGACCTGAAAATCAGCGATCCGGTGCAAATGTTTGGTGCAAAACAAGTGTAGTTTTTTGCAGCCCCCTCCCAAAAATTCATAATCAATTCAAAGAAAATGCGATGTAAAGCGGATTTGTGCTGCAACATTGACAATTTTGTGAAATATTTTCCTGCCAATGTATTTTACAGCTGGATATTTTTTTTCTGGTTGGTTGATCTAAATGTCCATTCCTTTTTTATTTCTTTTTCTAAGTGTAGGTGTATACCGTTTAATGTTTTGTGTAAATGAAAACAAGGCTGCTTTGACATTTTTGAGATTAATGAAGAAGGATCTCACGCACCCTTTATCTGAAATTTGTTTATTTTTCACAAATACACACGCAAATGCAATTAACGATCCTGAATAGTTCAGGGGTGAGGGAGGGCAACTGACGGGGTAATATCCTAGCAACTCTCCTTTTTCATCTCTCATGTCTTCCTTTTCCATTATCTGGACAACCTACACAATTAATTGGTCTAAAGGTGGACTTGGGCCTTCTTTGCCTAGTGTCGGTCTCGTGAGCCTTTTAAGAATAGTGTCGGGCTTGTTGAATTTGTTTGCGTAGTTTCGGATCGTGACATTTTTGTGCGTATAGTGTTGAACTCATGGGCTGTGCAACTCGTGGGTATTTTTTTTTTTTACTTGATGTCGAAATTGTGGGCATTTTTGCTTAGTGCCCAACTCGTGGGCTGTATAACTAGTGGGTTGTATGACTTGTGGGCTGTTTGACTCTTGGGTATCGGTCTCGTGATGTGCACCCATTTTACGTGGTAGCGGGAAAACTACCCTACAGCAAAATGAACTCTTCCAGTCTCCCTCCAAACCGATCAACTTGCAATCAAGTTGCAATTTCATTATTAAGGAATTCCTAATCTTTTTCGTCATTTCAGCGAGTTCATTGGTGATCGTGACGCATGCACGTACCTGCGTATTGAATCTCTAACGTTTCCCATGCAAACCATTCTTTGCTTTGAATTGTCTGGAATGGAATGATTTACTGTTGTCGGGATCTTCAACATACAGCGGCTCCGTTTGAGCTTACATCATCCACCTTTAATTGTTATTCTTCAGCACTCGGAAATCATACTTATCATTTATGATGATGACCTAGATAATAGCCATTACATTAATGTCTTATTCCTTGTTTTCTTGCATCTCCTCTTCTGTACTATCCACACATACCGACGTAATCCATCAAAAACTGTGCACCATATCTGTGACTTTAACTGTAATGAATTCCAAAGTTCCCCGTCCTCTTTCAATTTACCTTCCCCCATTGGGTTCTTATCCTTTGATTTCGACTCTTCTGGGGTTCCGACACTCTGGGGATTATTTTTCCGAATATTCACAACAGTGTACATCTGATTGTTTTATGTTAATCCTAAAAATGCAAAATGGTATTTCTGGAGAAGGTGGCTACCCCCTCCCACACTCTCCATTTCCACCTGACAACTTCCTTGCATCAAAAAGTAGGCCTACACATGGGATGTCGCTCACGCTGGAAACGAACCACAGTTCGTCTTTCAATTATCTGTGAATGTCTATTTTCTGACCCTTTTTAATAAAAAAACCCAACAATTTGCCAAAGAGGTGCATCAGTTCAGGTCTCAAATTTGCAAAATCTCCCTTGTGTGAGAGGGGGATCCTCCTCTTCCAGACCCCCACCCCCACACTTGGTTGCTCCGCTCCCTCGCACAGTTATTCCAACTCCTGGTCTCCCTCCCCAATCGTGAAACGGATCGACGCCCCTGCCCTTCTCATAGAATGAACGGGAAAGGGGATTTCCAGCGGTTTTCCTACATTATTTTTTTTGTAGAGTATACCCTGAAATCAGTTATGATTTAGAGGTCCCTTTTCATTTCTTGAAAATTCCTTGCTAACTCTTCACTTTCAGCTCTAATGACTTTTGAAGGATGATGGTATTGAGTTGGTACTGAAAGTTGGCATCATGGGTAGAATGTGTTAATAGATCGTGCTCAACTTCAGCTTAATCCGATAATCTCCCCATTGTTGTTGCTCCGGTGGTTTACAATCTGTTTTTTGTTTTGTTTTTTGTCCCCCCCCCCCTTCATCGCACAGCCACCACTGTACAGTATAAAAAGATTAAGCGCTTGAATAGACCCTGTTCTTCAAAGCCTATTTTCTCGGTTCACACTTTTCAGAGTGATGCTTTCGTCAAAATATTCAGATGTGTTATGTGAGTCAATCTGAATTGAGTTATACATCATTTTTTAAGCTTATATCTGACTTTTTTTTTTTGTTCCTTTTGTGATGCAGGGACTCATATAGCAACAAGTTTGAGTTATCTTAATCACTTGTAGAATCCTGTTCAAGAACAAGACCCTAGAATTACTATTCACAAATATCATATAAAACTTGAACTTGAGCTGCATAGAATACCTTTACAAATGAAGCTATTGCATAAAGGTCTTACCTCGCAATTTGAATCACTTGCGCCGAGGATTTTGAAGAAATCCATGTGAAATTGTGAGTGGATTATCCTGAGGTGCTTCAACACACGGCTTGAACAGATACTCTCCGCCAGTTCATGCGACGTAGTTCTTCCACAGGTCATATCTTGAATGGACAGTGATTGCTGCCGGGAATAAATAGAAATTGTTGCAAAATAAAAATTGATTATAAACCAAACCTTTTTGCAAAAGATGACATACAGTTGCTTTGGAGTTGAAGCCATGGGCGTAAATCCCGGGGGGATGGGGGGGGGGATATATCCCCCCCCCCCAGAAATGGAGGAGGGGGGGGGGATGGCCTGTACAATCACCCCCCCCCCCCTGAAATTTGAGAAAAAAATGGAGGAAGCAGAAATGTGATTGTATCAATTTTGGCATATTGCATGACGTTCGTACGCCCGCCTTCAGACAGGTAACAGAGCTGAACAGTATTCTATATCTTGTAGGATCGTAAATAATTTTCTCAAGCGCTCGCTCGCTTCGCTCGCTCGCGAAGAAAGTAATATCGACATAAGGTATGGTCCAGACGTTGACAACGTCAAATAGCATACGCTTACGTGTAAACATGCTATGACGCGAGCAACTCGGGACCATCTCCAAATTATGTACGAAAACAAACAGACAATAACAAAAACTATTCCGCCATAATTGAAACCCCCCCCCCTCCATTTCCTGAATCATTCCTGAAACAATGATGACTCTGATACATCTATGGGCATACCCAGGGATGATCAGGGGCGTCGAATCTATCTCGGGGGGGGGGGGGGGAAGGGCATTTGCCCCGCCCCTACGGAAATGTTGGGGGCAGACAAATCATTTGTCCCCCAAGCAATTCCCGAGATGAGGACAAATCTCGAACTTTCTTCATGGAAAATTGTCCAACTACCGCCAGAACTATGCACCGGATCGTTGAATTGCAATAAGAAATATGCAAAAGCTCCGCTACCGGGTTCCTTTCGATAGACTTTGCACACTTTTGAGATTGACGTATTTCATTAAATTTTATCAAAGAGTGTGCAGCAGATCTTTCACTTAAAGTTCCCTCATATGCAGAGGCGTCGATGGAGGGGGAGGGGGATGGGGATGGTTCCCCCATAAAAGTATTGGGGACAAACATATCATTTTGCTCCTCCTCGTAACTCCCGAGATGTGGAAATGTTTTTACTTTTTTGATAGAAAATCATTTAAATGTTTTACCCAAAGATGGCTGAATTTCAATTCTGAAAATAGGGGCACGTGCCCCCCCCCCCCCCCCATCCGCTGGTAACAAAAAAATTACCAAAATGGTAATTCAAGGGTTAGTAAACTACTTTTGAAATCGACATGAAAGGGTGATCATGAAAATAAAGATAAAATTTCTTTTTCTAAAATCTCTTTTAGCCATAATAAATCCCGGGGGGATGGGGGGAATGAATCCCCCCCCCCCGAAATGGAGGAGGGGAGATGGCCTGTACAATCATTCCCCCTGAAATTTTAGGAAAAAAATGGAGGAAGCAGAAATGTGATAGTATCAATTTTGGCATATTGAATGACGTTCGTACGCCAGCCTTCAGACAGGTAACAGAAGTGAACGGTATTCTATCTTGTACATAGGATAATGTATACTTTCTCAAGCGCTCGCTCTGGTCTAGACGTTGACAACGTTTAATAGTGTATAGGCCTACATGTAAACGTGCTATGACGTGAGCAACTCGGGACCATGTACACATTATGTACGAAAACAAACAAACGATAACAAACACTATATCGCCATAAATGATACCCCTCCATTTCCTGAATTATTCCTGAAACAATGACTCTGATGACTCAGTCAGGATACATCTATGGGCATACCCAAGGATGGAATCTATGGGGGGGGGGGGGGAGGAGCAAAGAGGCATTTGCCCCGCCCCTACGGTAGTGTTGGGGCCGACAAATCATTAATATTGTCTTACAACCAATTCCCGAGATGAGGACAAATCTCGAACTGTCTTTATGGAAAATTGTCCAAATACCGCCAGAACTATGCACCAAATCGTTGAATTGCAATCATAAACATGCAAAAGCTCCGCTACTGGATCCCTTTGTACACTTTTGAGATTGACGACTTCCCTAATATATTATTATCCAGTGGCGTAACTACAGGGGGGGGGGGGAGGGAACACGGGGGAGCACGTGCCCCCACCCTCCCCCCCCCCCCCTCTCCCCCATCCACCGGTAAAAAAAAAAAAAAAAAAAAAAAAAAAAAAAAAAAAAAAAAAACTAAATAGTAATTCAGGAGCTAGTAAACTGTTTTTGAAATCGACATGAAAGGGTGATCAAGAAATAAGATATTTTTCTAAGATTTCTTTTAACCATGATTAAACAGGTATATAGTGTGAAACATTGTTCAAAAAGCCCGGAGCCGACAAAAGATTGTGATTCAGCCTGATTCCTGGTTGGCATTCGGAATATAAGCAGGATGTGCGCAGTGTCAAAAGAGTCGCTGCAATGTTGCGCAAAGTCTCGATGTAGAATGTACACCTTTGTACCTTACGCTTCATTATGATATCATTATCACAGCTAGATCATTGATTTTGCGGTGTTGCTTCACATACTAGTCTATATCAAAATGTCTTGCATTGCCAAAAATAAGACTTGACTTGGGCTATTTCCTAACTTTTGCCATCCGGGATGTATATAAAACACACACACAAACAATTAGGGGATGTTCTAAAGTGCAGATTTTGGACATCCTTCCCCAGCTTCGCCGCTTGGTCACTTTGCGACGCCCCCTCGCTGGTCATATACCTCGCCCAATTATGAACATAAACCGACACCCTTGACTACCAGTGGCGGATCCAGGGGGGCGCACCGGGCGCCCCCCCACCCCTCTTAATTTCCAAAGCAAAAAAATATAGCTACAAACGGCAGTTTTTGGACGGTAAAATGTCAAATTTTCAAGCTCGATCGCTCCGCTCGCTCGCATTTAATCGTTATGCCATTCTCCTGATGTTGATGCCAGTAATTGCCAGCAGTTGCGCCCGGTGCGCCCCCCTTAATTTCCAAAGCGAAAAAGTATAGCTACAAACGGCAGTTTTTTTGACTGTAAAATGTCAAAATTTTCAATTTTTTTTTCGCTCCGCTCGCTCGCATTTAATCGCTATGCCATTCTCCTGATGTTCCCGCCAGTATAATTGCCAGCAGTCACGCCCGGTGCGCCCCCCCCCCCTTTAATTCCAAGGCGAAAAGTATAGCTACAAACGGCAGTTTTTGGACTGTACAATGTCACAATTTTCAAGCTCGCTCGCATTTGATTTTAATCGTCATGCCATTCTCCTGATGTTGCTGCCAGTAATTGCCAGCAGTTAGACCCGATGCGTCCCCCCCCCTTTAATTTCGCGCTTCATCACCTGCACACGCACTCACAGGCACCACTCCTGTTTACCAAGTAATTGTATAAAACTGGATTTACACGTACTTTAACATGGCCCATCCGTATTAATGTTCAAGTACTACAATAAAAAATGGTAATTTAACTCTGGCTGTCCGTCTGTTCAAGCACGGCTTATAACGGCGGCCCTCTGCATCATATGTATATATTATATATTGTACTGTGAATCAAGTCATTATTGGCCATATAAACATTTTGTATGTTATTTAACGTTTCATTTGTCTTTATATATACACACACACACACACACATATATATATATATATATATATATATATATATATATATACATATACTATTATTTATAAAGAAGAAAGAGTGAGACAATAATGTACAAATATGGAAGCACACACGGGTGTATTTATTCATTCACTCATTTTCATTTTCATTTCCTAACAATATGCATGCATATTGTACAAACGACGAAATAGTAACAGATTTAGACGTAACACAGTATTGGAATGGTATAATATGTGTACCAGTGTGTGACTGCGTCATGTGCATGCGTCTCTCCTTATACTAAACCCTTTCAGGTACAAGCAAATTTACAAAGCGAAAAATATATAGCTACAAACGGCAGTTTTTGGACTGTAAAATGTCAAATTTTTCAAGCTCGCTCGCTTCGCTCGCTCGCATCTCATCGTTATGCTATTCTCCTGATGTTGCTGCCAGTAATTGTCAGCAGTTGCGCCCGGTGTGCCCCCCTTAATTTCCAAAGCGAAAAAAATATAGCTACAAACGGCAGTTTTGGGACTGTAAAATGTCAAAGTTTTCAAGCTCGCTCGCTTCGCTCGCTCGCATCTAATCGTTATGCAATTCTCCTGATGTTGCTGTCAGTAATTGCCAGCAGTTGCGCCCGGTGCGCCTCTCCCCTCCTTAAATTTCAAAGCGAAAAGATATAGCTACAAACCGCAGTTTTTGGACTGTAAAATGTCAAAATTTTCAAGCTCGCTCTCTCCACTCGTTCTCATTTAATCGTTATGCCATTCTCCTGATGTTGCTGCCAATAATTGCCAGCAGTTGCACCCGATGCGCCACCATTTACAACATCAAAATGCAAAAAGTTCTCACCGTAGGAGGGGGAACATCCCCCTCCCACACCCTCGCCCTCTCCCCCCCCCCCCTCCCTCGCTTGGGTTAGGTCGCGTTCATGATATTCAGTGTAAGAATTAATACAAGACGTTTATTTATATACCATTTTATAGCCAAATTATTAAATGTGACCCTGCACCTCAAAATAAACAAAAAGTCGCCAGACATAAATTTTTAGTTAAGACCATATTCTGAAAGAAAAAAAAAAATGATGTATAACTCAAATCAAATGGACTTTCCTAACCTATCTAAATATTGGAAAGAAAGCACAAACTCAGGAAAAGTGTGAATTGAGAAAAGAGGCTCTGAAGTACAGTGTCTATTGAAGCGCTTAATCTTTACCAAACCGTGCTGGCTGTGCGATGAATGGGACAAAAAACAGGAAGTAAACCACCAGAGTAACAACAATGAAGAGATTATTAGATTAAACTGAAATAAAACATGCCTCATAAACACATTCTGTCCATAATCAATGCCAGCTTTCAAAGCAGTAGCACTATCCTTTCAAAAGTTATTAGAGTTGAAAATGAAGAGTGTGGACAAGGTTTTTCAGAAATGAAAAAAGGAGTCTAAAGACACACCTAATCACACTATTCTACCAAAATTGTTCGAGATAAACTGCTAAAAAAGCACACTTTCCTGCCCGTTTTATGATACCAAATTTTAGCATAATGTAAAAGAAGACCCGCTCTTTCAGAAAATATGAAAAAGTCAAGTTCGGCTAGGTTGACCCATTTCACTTATTTTCAGTCCTCACGCAAAATCAGTAAGTGCGACTTTATGTTCGTTTTGAGGTGCACGGTCACAAATAATAATCGACATCAAAATATATTGCTATATACAGGTGGGACTGTTTCAAGTCGGCAAAACGCGCAAAAACATGCACCGCTCCCTAGCTCCCATAATGATAAAAATACAGTGTTTCCATGAAAATTAGGCTTCTAGGTTTCAGAACGGAACAACGAAAGACTTGAAATCTATGTTTACAATATCAGTTAGTGCAATGCAAACATTTCCACGTACACAATCTGGCCCTCATTTGCATAATATGCAAATTAGCTCCCATAGCGACAAAAATAGCGTTTCCATGAAGACTATGCTACTTGGTGTCACAATGGAACACCGAAAGTATTGAAACTTATGTTTACAATGTCAGTTAGTGAAATGCAAACACTTTTATGTACATAATCTGGACCTCATTTGCATAGTATGCGAATTAGCTCCCATAATGATAAAACTACAGTGTTTCCATGAAAACTACGCTTCTAGGTTTCAGATTGGAACACCGAATTTGTTGAAACCTATGTTTGCAATGTCCGTTAGTGCGATGAAAACATTTCCATGTACACAATCTTGGCCTCATTTGCATGATATGGAATATTCAAATGCTTCAAAGCGCCCGATATGAGCATATTAATAGTGTACAAATATGATATTTCAGTTTCTCTTCACCAAAAACAAACTCTACAGCATTAGTTTAGCATGAATGATATTATGCAAATTAGAGTTTGTTATCAGACAGATAATGATAGCTTATCCCTCAATTACGTAGAGTCAAATTTCGAAATTAAACAAATGTCAACATCTTTAACTTGTCCAATTTTGTAACGAATGAACTCTATTTTGAGGGTGGTTTATTCGAATCTGGATGATTCAGCTCTTGCATCCTTGAGGGTTTTGAGATATTAAAGATGGCCAGTCAACTTTAGGTAACCCTGTGGGTAGTGCCTAAAGTTACCCCTATCGATCATATTATTATCCCCACGACCATTCACAGAACATGCATCAACCAACGCGATTTCCGTTGTTCTAAGCGTACAAGATTTTTTTTTTTAAAAGTCGTTCGGCCGTCTAGCAAAGACTCTTTTATTTCCATGAAATAGAATTTGCACTGACAGCGGAGACATTTTTCTAAAATGTGTATGTCTTTTTGAATAAAAGGTGGTGCACAGTCAAAGCGCCTTGCAGGGAGGTACCCGAATTTATCCCTATACCCTCACGGCCCGGTACAAAGCATAATCATACGCACGTGAATACAGCTATTTAAAGCGAAAAACCCCTATAACGTCCTTTTCGTTTCATTTCCATTAAAATTCAGTGAAAATTATAGAAGAACCATTGTTTCACAATATCTATCAAGTGAAAATACATGTAGTTCACATACGAAGGCAACCACGTGGAGGGTACCCAAAGTTACCCCTTCCAAAGGCAGTCTAAGACATGCAATAATCATGTACCGACGCAAATACATAATTACGTTCTATGGGTGCATACCTTTAAACAGTCCTTCTGGTCCTCTAGCAAAGAAACTTTTATTTAATGAAATTCAATGAGGTTAACAAAGGTAATCTCTGGGGAGGTGTCTCAATTTTCACCTATGCACACGCCCTATATTACAAAATACAGACATTAGCAACCCAAATACAGTTGTTCTAGCGTGAGTGGTTTTAAAGTAGGTCCGGCAATACAGCAAATACACTCTTAAAGGACAAGTTCACCCTCATAAACATAAGGATTGAGAGAATGTAGCAATATTAGGAGAACACGTCATTGAAAGTTTGAGGAAAATCGGACAACCCGTTCAAAAGTTATGAATTTTTGAAGTTTTTGTGTAGTAACCGCTGGATGAGAAGACTACTGCAGTGTATGAATAACTTAGATGTCACATGCGTACAACAATATAAGGAAAATGTAAAGAGAATTTCACAAAATTCCATCTTTTGAAAAAAGTACATATTCCCTTGACTCGTTACCGACATATGTTAGGGGTAATATTATTCCCCCTGCTTTTAGAAAGAGACAAGTCAAGTGCTCTTTTATTATGCGAAAAAAGTGAAAATATGTTGAATTTTCTTTACATTTTATTTATCCTGTTGTACGCATATGTGACACTGCACCTCAAAACAAACAAAAAGTCGCCGGACATGAATTTTTAGTTAAGACCATATTCTGAAAGAGCAGACTTTAAGCTTTAAAATGATGTATAACTCAAATCAAATGGACTCTCCTAACCTATCTAAATATTGGAAAGAAATCACAAACTCAGGAAAAGTGTGAACTGAGAAAAGAGGCTCTGAAGTACGGTGTCTATTCAAGCGCTTAATCTTTACCAAACCGTGCTGGCTGTGCGATGAATGAGACAAAAAACAGGAAGTAAACTACCAGAGTGACAACAATGAAGGGATCATCAGAATAAACTGAAATTTAGCATGCCTCATTAACACATTCTGTCCATAATTAATGCCAAATTTCAAAGCAGTAGCACTATCCTTTCAAAAGTCATTGGAGTTGAAAGTGAAGACTGTGGACAAGGTTTTTCAGAAATGAAAAAGGGATTCTATTAAAAGAAACACCTAATCACACTATTCTACCAAAAATGCTCGAGATAAACTGCTAAAAAACACACTTTCCTGCCCCTTTTATGATACCAAATTTTAGCATAATGTTAAAGAAGACCCACTCTTTCAGAAAATATGAAAAAGTCAAGTTCGGGTAGGTTGACCCATTTCACTTATTTTCAGTCCTCACGCAAAATCAGTGTGTGCGACTTTATGTTCGTTTTGAGGTGCACGGTCACATATGACTCACAAGCTGTAGTAGTCTCCTCATCCAGCGGTTCCAACACAAAAATTTTAAAAATTCATAACTTTTGCATCGATTGTCCAATTTTCCTCAAACTTTCACTGATGTGTTCTACTAATATTGCTGCATTTTCTCAATCCTTATGTTTATGAAGGTGAACTTGTCCTTTAATGACAAGTCACGAAAATGATAGACAAATATTTGCTTGATAAGATCTAAAAAATAAAGAGGGTGCTTATTGAAGGGACTTCCTGTGGTGTGTGCCCCTAAAATGCCCTTTATTCATTTCGCAATAGAGAAAACATATAATATCATAATATAACGTATGATATATATGTTCCAAACGTACATGCTGTCAAAATTCGATCGTGCCTTATAGCAAGGGTACTTTTGTTTCCAAGAAATGCAATGTAATCAATACAGGATACATTGCTTTACAACACTTATATAGTAAAAAGGGGTGCACATTTAAAGCGGCCCCTTGGGAGGCGCCCAAAGCTACCCCCTCAACCCTGCGTCCCCATATGCAATGCGTTATGCCAACGTGAGCACTGTTGTAACGAATGTACTCTAACAGCTACCGCTAATTTGCATTTTATGTGAATCATTTTTTTATGACCAATTCGATTAGGCATCCATCGTGTTCATTGACCTACAAAATATAAGTTTGTACATTTAAATCTTTCAAACTGGATAACGGGAAGCTCTATTAAAGATCTGTCAGTTTTTCTCTCATTACAGGTGCTAATTTGCATATTATGCAAATTTTACTATTTTGCCCCACTGGATTTTTTGGGACTTTTAGTATGGTTTTCAGGAGGCCTCAACGACTTGCACTGCAGTGAAATAACTGTTGCAGTTAGTGGTGGGTTACCCCCTAAAAAGCGCTAGATTGACTGGACTAACGGGAAAACGACGAAGAAAGGAAGAAAAGAAGGACTACTTATGGGTAGCAGGGATCCTCAGTGCAAAAGGTAACAAAAGGTAAATTGAATTAATTGAATTTCCTTAATTGTTGGAAACATTGTGATAATTGGCATTTTCAAGAAAAACACATCATCACAATATATCTAGGCTTTGTTTTTTCTTAAATGAAACATAAATTGACGTAATCGATATAAATATAAATCTTTAACTTTTGAAATATAACCATTCGAAAACAATTCGCTAATGTGGCCACATGGTTGTAAGTGGTATGTAATTCTCAAAACCTATTTTTTGTAGCAAATACGATTTTTCAATCAAATGCTGATGAGCATTTGTTTACCCAAACAAGATAAGCAAATTCAAGAGTGTGATATAGATTAAGTACAGTATGAGTGGAGAAAAAAATACTTCAACTCATTGATATACCAATATTGCAGGATACGATCCTACAACAATAATAAACATGATAACTTCAAGATAGCTTACTGTAAACATAAACACGAAAGAATTCAATGGATAAAACCACTCCTATAAGGGGTGCCATCTCACAAAACATTGCCTGGAAGCGTTTCAAGTGAATTACTAACAGGCATAAACTTAATCTTTTGCAAATTGAGAAATAATTTGCTCGTTTCCGCTTGTCAACTTTCCTTTGATAGTTTGTAAAAGAATTTCGTTCAATTGAGGAAATTTAAGACTGCGATATAAATTAAGTATGAATGCGAAAGAAAAACCTCAACTTATAGATTATACTAATATTCGAGAATACGATCATACAACAATAATTAACATGATATTTTCAAGATAAGTATACTATCAACATAAACACCAAAGAATTCAGTGGACTAAACCTCTCCCAGGGGGTGCCATCTAACGTAACATTGCCTGGAAGCGTTTCAAGTGAATAACTAAAAGGCATTAACTTATTTTTTTTCTACAAATTGAGGGATAATTTGCCAGTATCCTTTCGTCAACTCTCCTTTGATAGTTTGTAAAAGAATGTCGGGGTCTCCTGGAAAAAAAGATAAGAAAGATTGGAGTCTTCGCCAAATAGGATAAAAAGGAGCGTAGCAGAAGATAGATGAAAATCATTGATATATCTAACTACTTGGACCAAAGTACGCCTTATTAGATATCTTATTCGTCTGCTTATACAGTTCAATTTGTAATTTTCTCTGTAACTATAATGTGTGAGATTCAACAGATGAAAACGTTTTTAAATCTCAGCAATTCACCTTGTGGCTTGTGTTGGTAGAATTATTCTCCTCAAAACGGTACATTTTTCATTTAAAAATACCTGTTTTCATTGATGCATCGTCTTTTTCCCAATCCTATCTTGTTGTTATAGACGATTTCATTATTTTTCTGTGAAAGCAGGCGTGCACTGGACATCGACCAATTTCTGAATTATATTCTTGTAAACTTCATTTCATAGATTGGTGTTTTTCTAGGTTGTTGATCTGAACGTCAACATTTTATTTCTTTTAAGTAGGTTTATACCGATTTGTGTTTTGCTGAATGGGAAATGAGGGTGTTTGGACATTTTCAAAGTTAATGCGGAAAGATCTTAGGCAAATTTTAATAAATTTTGTTAATTTTTTCATGAACACTCACACAAGCAAACACAATTAAAGATCTTGAACAGTTCAATGGAGTGAGGGAGGGCAACGAGGGGGTAACACCATAGCAACTTTCTTTTTCCATATCTTCCTTACGTCATTATATGGACACGCTATACAACTAATTCGTCTATTGGTGGCGCTGTTCACCCTGTCGGTCTCGTTGGCCTTCTTTGTCTAGTGTTGGTCTCGTAGGCTACGGTCACAACTCAGAGCGGCGACCGACCGATTTTTAGCCTGCTCGGTCGCTGCTGAAATTTTGGCACCGCTCAGCAGTTTTTGGAGATGCTGAGCAGGCTGTAAAACCCTAGCGATGGCCGAGCAGTGCCCTGTCGATTTCCCGTCGATCACCGATCGATTTTCAGTAACATTTTGGCAGAGTCCAAGCAGTCACCGAGCGATGCCCCATCGGCAACTTGACGATCTCCCACATGCCACCGGCCGATTTTTACGAAATCGCTCGGCGACCGACTGGTGATCGATAGGTCATCTACCGGTGACCCGTAGGCTTACCGACGGCCACCCGCCGGTCTCTGCCGGAAATTTCTCACGAGCTATCAGTGTATAAAAATGTACCTATGTGATTTGTAACGTGTTGACTAATTGATTCAGATAAACTCGAGGCAAAAGATCTAAAAGTTAAATTATCAACTAACAAACCTCAGCTATGTGATACCACAGATAACAAGAAATTAGGAAATAAAACAAAAGGGAAGAACACCCAAGATGGAACAAAGATTAGAATAGATTATATTTTTCCAAAATATCTTGTTTACTTCTATATTTTGCAGTATTTTTCTATTCCTATGTAATTTCATATTTTAATTTTCCCCATCTCTTGTCATTCATTTCTTCGTCAATCGATAGGCCTTTAATGCATGATAAGGTAACAAAGCCATTTTTTACTACGACGACATATCAACACTAACTTTTAGCTTTCATCTCTTTTGCCCCAAAGTGGTTGCCTCTGACTTCCATGTCCCTTATGTTGGTTGCCGAGATGTTGAGATGCTGAGATGTTGGAGGGGTTTCCTTGCCTCTTATCCCTCCCCCTGCTTCTTCCTAATTACGCTAGATTATCATCTCCATCTAGTCCCTGGTTTCCTTCAGTGCTTCTGTCATTTTTATCTTAAAATTCTTAGTGCCTGAATCGTTCGACGGCGACCGCTCGATCTATTCTCTTGGTTTTCTTCTGTGCTGTTGTCATTTTTGTCTCTATCATTTTTGTTCCCTAAATCGCTCGGCAGCGACCGCTCGATTAGGTCAGTGCCTGGGCGGTTCCCGCTCGGACACCGAGCGTATTTTGGGCAGCGAGTGAAAACTGGTCGGTCGCCGCTAAAATTTTAACTCCGCGTTAAAACTTCAGCGGCGACCGACCGATGCCCTAAAATCAGTTGCGCCTGGTCGGTCACTGGTCGGTCACTGGTCGTTGTCCGACCGGTTTTGGCTAAAAACTCGCCGACCGGTCGCCGAGCAGGCTGATTTTGGGGGTTGTTACCGTAGCCTAGCCTCGTTTACCTTGGGTCAGTCTCGTGAGCTTTATTTACGTAGTGTCGGTTCCGTGAGCCGTTTAAGCGTAGTGTCGGTCTCGTGAGCCTTTTATGCGTAGTGTCGAACTCATGGGCTGTACAACTCGTGGGCTTATTTTACTTGATGTCGAACTTGTGGGCTTCATTGACTAAGTGTCGAACTCGTGGGCTGTATAACTAGTGGGCTGTATGACTTAGTGAGTTGTATGACTCGTGGGTGACGATCTCATGGCGTGCATCCTTGTCGACAGTAGTCCAGATACTGGACGATTTTAATCGTCCGCATTCCCCACACTAACACACGCATACACATGCATGCACCCACACAATGCGCCCAACCGCTGATTGCGACACTTCACCAATTGGTACTCTCGAAGAGGGGTGATCTTGTGTAATACAGTGTACATACAGACACCATCAACGTACGTCCGTACATACGCGGGCACACTGCATGTCAGTGTATACATAATGCTACGAATACAGTCCAGGAAGTGGGCTATGTCGACAGATAAAAATGGGGTCATCCCAGTTGACCGACACCCACGAGTCATACAGCCCACGAGTTCGACATTAAAAACAGGTCCATGAGTCATACCGCTCACGAGTCATACAGTCCATGAGTTCGACAATAGGCAAATAAAGCCCATGAGACCGACACTAAGTGAAAACAGCCCACGAGTTCAACAGATAATACGGCGCGTAATGTGTCCGTCTCGTGGGCCTTGTTGGCTTAGTGTCGAACTGATGGGTTGTATGGCTCGTGAGCTGTATAACTCATGGGTTGTATGACTTGTGAGCTGTATGACTCTTGGGTGTCAGTCTCGTGACGTGCACCCACAAAAATTGTTGCTTGTCGGTTAGGTAACTTCATTTCATTTTCATTTTCATTTTATTTCACCACGGTAATAAAAAGGAAACTTGCTCAGCCATCGGCTGTTATTTTTCAAGTCCGTGCATATAACAGAATGAAAACAGAGATACAGTAACAGCATATGTGACCCTGCACGTCAAAACAAACAAAAAGTCGCCAGACATGAATTTTTAGTTAAGACCATATTCTAAAAGAGCAGACTTTAAGCTTTAAAATGATGTATAACTCAAATCAAATGGACTCTCCTAACCTATCTAAATATTGGAAAGAAAGCACAAACTCAGGAAAAGTGTGACCTGAGAAAAGAGGCTCTGAAGTACAGTGTCTATTCAAGCGCTTAATCTTTACCAAACCGTGCTGGCTGTGCGATGAATGGGACAAAAAACAACAAGTAAACCACCAGAGTAACAACAATGAAGGGATTATCAGATTAAACTGAAATTAAGCATGCCTCATTAACACATTAAGTCCATAATTAATGCCAACTTTCAAAGCAGTAGCACTATCCTTTCAAAAGTTATTAGAGTTGAAAGTGAAGAGTGTGGACAAGGTTTTTCCGAAATGAAAAAGGGATTCTAAAGACACACCTAATCACACTATTCTACCAAAAATGTTCGAGATAAACTGCTAAAAAACACACTTTCCTGCCCGTTTTATGATACCAAATTTTAGCATAATGTAAGTGAAGACCCGCTCTTTCAGAAAATATGAAAAAGTCAAGTTCGGCTAGGCTGACCCATTTCACTTATTTTCAGTCCTCGCGCAAAATCAGTGTGTGCGACTTTATGTTCGTTTTGAGGTGCACGGTCACATATAACAATGATTGAAATAAGAATAAAAAAAGAGAAAAAAAATCACAAAGAAAGAGAAAAGCATATCTAGGCCTATATATAACAGCACATGAAAAAAAGACATTGACAAGATATTGACATAAAACAAATTTCAATATTAGTCATCGCGTAACATAAAAGGAAACGTTATGACAATTGATATGATGTTATAATACAATGAAATGGATATCAAACTACAACTGCTGATGTTTCAGTAACATTTCGTAACTAAAAAAGGCCTTGGAGACATCCAGGAATATACCAATTGTATATGAAACAAGGAAAAGTAAAAATTACGCGGTGCGTAACATATGTCCCCGCCGGAAGTAGCATTTAGTGGCAAAATGTACAATATAGGTCTAAATCAAGTTCAAAGGTCAAAGAAGTCAAAGGTCAAAATAATGTGTAGAAGTTTTGAAGCCCTCACCTAGTGCCATCACATAAAGCAAACGGAATCGAAATCGGGTTAGAAATGGCGAAGGAGTAGCATTTTGTAGCCAATGTACAATATAGGTCAAAAATCAAGGTCAAAGGTCAAAGAAGTCTAAGGTCGAAATTCTGTGTAGAAGTTTTGAAGCCCTCCCCTAGTGTCATCACATAAAGCAAATGGAAGTGAAATTGGGTTAGAAATGGCGAAGGAGTAGCATTTTGTAGCAAAATGTACAATACAGGTCAAAAATCAAGGTCAAAGGTCAAAGAAGTCAAAGGTCAAAATTCTGTGTAGAGGTTTTGAAGCCCTCACCTAGTGCCATCACATAAAGCAAACGGAATCGAAATCGGGTTAGAAATGGCGAAGGAGTAGCATTTTGTAGCCAATGTGCAATATAGGTCAAAAACAAGGTCAAAGGTCAAAGAAGTCAAAGGTCAAAATTCTGTGTAGAAGTTTTGAAGCCCTCACCTAGTGCCATCACATAAAGCAAACGGAATCGAAATCGGGTTAGAAATGGCGAAGGAGTAGCATTTTGAAGCAAAATGTACAATATAGGTCAAAGGTCAAGGTCAAAGGTCACAACTAAAATTTTGTGTAGACGTTTCAAAGCTCCCATGTAGTGCTATCATATAAAGCAAACAGAATCAAAACTGGCTCATAAATGACAGAGAAGTAGCAAATTGAACATTTTGATCACACACAGACGCACAGACGGACGGACGGACACACGGACGGACACACGGACACACACACGTACGGAGCCCGTTTCATAGTCCCCTGCTCGAACTCGTTCGGCGGGGACAAAAAACAATCTAATGAGGTTGTGACCTTTTTTATGAATTACAGAAAAGCATGGCTAATATAGGTTTTCCCGGCCAATTTCGCACTTCTGTCAGTCCATTTGATAAAAAGTTCATTCAATTTAGCGAAAATAATCGTCACTGCGCATTCTGTCATTCGAAATTGCAAGTTGGTCGTTCAATTTAGCATTTCGATCAATGAAATCTGCACATGTGCCTTTCGAATTCGTAAAACGAGCATTCAATTTGGCACGTGCTCTTCAGTCATTCAAATTCGCCAACAGTGGCCGAAAGGGGTATTTCAGTCATTCAATTTCGCGTATGGGCAGTCAAATTCCTAACATGTTCATTCAAATTAACGTCATGTTATTTCTTTCTTGAAAAGGTGATAACATGGTTAAACGCGTATTTCTATGTGACTTTTGTTTCATCCACGCACTGTTAAGCAGTAAAAGTACCATTTTTTAAAACCATATATAACTCGAGTTTGTTGTTCTGTAACGCCCCTTTTCTTTCATACATGTTATTTTAGGCCTATTGATGTACCAATACTACAGATTAACTTCATCTTCTTACAGTCATGACAGCACAAGTTAGATACAGGCGTATTTCTCAAGAAGACAGAATAAGACTTATAGGAACATTTGATGATCATAACCTTGACTTCCTAGAACTGGCCGACACACTGGGAATAAAGCACTCAACGGCCAGATAAGTTGTGGCCACATGATGCACTATATCTTCGGACTGGAAGAATCACTAAGCACACTGAAGAAAAAAAAAAACTGTTGCCAAAATCTCTAAATAAGTACGAAAATATGAAATGTAATGACGCTTGCAAAACAATAACTATGTTGACAAAAAAAAAAGAAGAAGAAAGAACCAAGCATTAACATGTGTGCTAAATTGACTGCAAAAGATGTTAAATTGGATGCCCAAAAATGAATTTGAATGAACGAGTGCGGCATGACCGTGATCACGTGACTATATCATTCTAAATTGAATGAACGAATAACGAAATGGTGCTTGTTTTACGAATTTCAATTGAAAAAGTGTTAATTAGAATGAGGCTAAAGGTAATTTGAATGCTCCAAAATGAATCTGAATGAAGAGATCATGAAATTGAACTACCGAACATGTCATCTACGCTAAATTTCGCTAAATTGAATGCAGCAATTAGGAATTGGACTGACAAAAGTGCGAAATTGGCCGGGAAAACCTATATTACATTTACCTCGTAATCAAAACTAAAATCAGCCCATTCAAAATAACGATTTAAAAATATATATCTTTTTCGGAAACATTTTTTTTTTTCTAAATAATAGAGAAACCACTGGGAACAGTGAAATTGGCCGTTCAAGATTCAAGATTCAAGATTCAAATCTATTTTCACTTCAATCAAAAAAAAAGCACAATTTAATAATATACAATGCATATGTAGAGAATATTTGTAATAATTGTAGAATGGGATTTAACAAAGTACATTATGAAAATGAGTAGCAGATGAAAAAAAATGCAATTTTATCTTTGTTTACATAATACACTACATAGAGCGTATAATACAAGTTAACTATTAAGGAAGGGGATGATAATAGAGGCTCCCACTAAGATCCAAAGCTTGTACGATATGGGATCCTCAAAGATACACAAGACAGCAATACAAAACAAAATAAAACCAACCGATGTCAACTGACATGAACTCAAAATAATTGGGAAGGGAAAAAGAAAGGAAAAAGAAAAAAAAAAACTACAGCACGTGTCATTGTTTACGCAAGCAAGCTGGATTCTATGATGTAAAATTAAACAAAAAACAGGATGTTAATCACCAGAGTAACAAAAACGAAGTGACTATCAGATAAAAATGAAATTGGGAGTGCCGTATCAACACATTCTGTTCATAATTGATGCCAACTTTCAAAGCAGTAACGTCATCCTTTCAAAAGTTATTTGAGTTTAAAGTGAGGAGTGTGTTCATGGTTTTTAAGAAATGAAAAGGGGACCCTAAAAACACACCCAATCACACTATTCTACCCAAAAAGTTCAAGATAAACTGCTAAAAAGCACACATTTTATAATCCCAAATTATAACATAATGTAGAAGAAGACTTACTCCTTCAGAAAATATGAAAAAGTCAAGATGGGTTAGGTTGACCCATTTCACCTATTTTCAGTCTCCACACAAAATCAATGTGTGCGACTTTTTCTTCGATTTATGGTGCACGGTCACATGTGATACGGTGTGATTTCTTTTGTAATAAAGGTAATTGATCTAAACGTGTTTTATATGTAGTTCCCCAGGCGAGAATGTCGTAATTCAAATATGGAAGTATTCAAGATGAATGTAATGTAAGCAGGGACGATAAAGGAAAACAAAATTTAAGCTTATTAATCATACAAATATTACTTGAAATAATTTTACATATACCGTCAATATGGAATTTCCATGAAAGCTTATTATCAACTGTTATTCCAAGAAATTTTACATGGGAAACATTTTCGAGTGGAGTACCATCTGAAACAACGTCAACAAGAATGCCTCAGTAGAATTGCTAAAAAGCATGTATTTTGTTATTTGAAGATCAAGAGATATCTTTCTTGCTTTTATCCACTTGGCGACATTTTCTTACTCTGAATTAATTGTATTTATTGTATTTACAAGGTTAAGAGGATTATCGTGCGAAATAAAAAAAAAATGAGTCATCTGCTAAGAGTAATCTGCAAAGAGAGTAAAAGAGAGAATATTATAAATTTTTAGATTTCATTACTACTTTTTTTTCAAAATAACATTGGTCATAGGGGTGTGAGTCGCACCTACTACTGACTACCATAGTTTGTAAATTGATCAATAAACTGCGGAAGAACGCGTTAATCTTTGCTGTACCCACCAAAGCATGAGCTATACATGGGGACGGGCAGTGATTTGTCCAACATAAAAGTGAATCCTCTGACTAATTAGGCTTCTTTTCAAAACTTCAGTTTTCCATGCATTGTAATTCATTTTGAGAACTACCGTGTTAGTTGACGCACGGATGGTCCAAGCATGCATGCACATTTGACAAGTAAGTGGTGGGCTAAATGTCATATCCGTGCAGATAAGCGTAAAGCTAACGAGAACATGGTAGTGTACGATTGGAATGGCAAAATTAGTCGGGGCATGAAATAGCATAAAAGAGTCTTCCTCATAAGGAAAAAACTTGGGCTTAGAGGAAACACATATGCCTGACAAACAAGGCGAATTTCACGAGCAAAATTTGGGAGTTTAGACGCAAATGTTCTTGTATTTTGTTTTATTACTGGAGTCTCTGGAGATGTGTGGTGGTCTGAGCTGGGGTTTACTGGTTTCTGTGATTTACGGTTATCCAGTAGTTGCTTATCTCAACTTACTTGTCGTTGTACGTGTTGGACTGTGTTTCATTTAAATAAAACAAAAAATGAGGCTCTGGCAAACTACTGACCTGAATGTGCCACTATTCTGGATCCCCGTCAAAGTTCGCGCAACATCGACATTTACGTCATTTTAAAAAGGGGGGGGGGGTGCTCCTGTTTTGTGGAGCCCCATATTACTTGCAACTCGTGTTGTGCATTGTGCACAGTACATAATACGGCAAAAAGGAAGGTTTCAACCAGCCAAACTAGCGCTCGTGTCGTCTCTTAGTGCAAGTATCTATAGGCGTACGGATAACACAAGCAGGATGACGTGCAACGTGCACCATCACATATGGCGAAATGTCCTGCAGCAAAGTATGCGCCCTAATTTCAGATTTTTGATTTTTTTTTAAAGAGATTTGAAACTAGTCTCTTTTTTTGTACCCTATATCAGAATTGCTTGGGAATGATTCGGCAACTTTTCCTTATAAAAATTATTGCAGGAGGAAAA
Organism: Diadema setosum; assembly: GCF_964275005.1. NCBI lineage: Eukaryota > Metazoa > Echinodermata > Echinoidea > Diadematoida > Diadematidae > Diadema > Diadema setosum. Next base: position 1,110,000 of record NC_092701.1, read on the forward strand.
AAAAGAAGTAAAAGACCCCCTACTCTCTCTAAAAAAAAAAAAAAAGTGGAAATATTCACTCCGAAAAGAGTGAATACAAAGAAGAGTGAATTTTGAGTGAAATTGGAGTGAATTTTGAGTGAAAATATTCATTTTCACTCGTTTTAGAGTGACCTCAGGGATCACTCCAAAAACTTCGAGTGATCCTTAAGGTCACTCCAAAATGAGTGAAAAGGAACATTTTCACTCAAAATTCACTCCAATTTCACTCTAAATTCACTCTTTTTTGAATTCACTCCTTTAAGAGTGAATATTTGCACTCGATTTTTTAGAGAGTATTTCAAGAAATTTTCTGGGATTTTTCCCGAGAACTGAGAACCCAAAATATACAACTTTCCCGAAAATCGGGAACTTGCAAGCTGTACCGATGACCAGGAGTAGGGGGCGCCCTGGGTCAGGTCAGTATACACTGTCTTGCCTGCCAGTGTCGATTTTGAAGAATATAATGGAATTAATACAAAATACGGCACGATGAAGACGTAAGCGTTTGTGCAATATTACGCTGTACTAATGTAATCAAATTCAAATAAACTGTACATAAAGGGACCTAGCAACAGGCATTCCATTAACATGTTTCTGATGACGAAAAAGATATTTATAGATCTATTGTACAATGAACTTTAAGAATATTAATGGTTGATAACGGTGAACCCCTCCCCGTTAGAAGAAGCACCACTTCCAAAACAGAGCTTACATTTCCCACATTTCCCAGAAATTTTAGTAGAAGAAAAAGAATGTTTCATTTCACTTGCCAAATTAGCATAACATCAAGAAGGCTAAAATTCCGCTCACTATGACCCTCTAACTGATAACCCCGTATTCTTGAAGTTGGGTGCAATAATTTCAAATGTGCTTGCTCATTGACAACTTTGAGTGACAGAAGGAACGGAGATGTCAAGCATGGACGAATTTGAATGACTATTGACGAATACCGGGATCGGTCTGATTTTAGTCGAGTGTAAAGCATACTCTTTCCTTATCTCCTCTTGAAATGTAAATATTTTCACATGTAAAAGAAAAATAATAATAAAAAAAAACTTTGCATTACCATTTAAAAATATTTGTGGCTATTGGAACAAGTTGTATCACTCACCACTTTGTCCCAGTGCACCATGAACGCAACTCCTAAGTTCGTATGCTCTGACGAGTTTGGCGATAATGTGTATTCTTTCCGTAGTTTTTCCACTGCCCTGGCCGCCTCCTCAGTATGACATTCGAATGCAACGTCAATGCATAAATCCTGGTGACCTTCCTCTATCAAGTCATGAATGATATCAAGGCCAAGTTCCTTTTTTAACGCTGAGGCGAAGTAGAGTAGGTAACGGAACTCCTGAGATCGAGGAAGAAGTTTGTACTTCAGATGGTCATACTTTGGACGATCCTTGGAGAATAGATTTGTAATATATACCCCTGCAGTATATTCCTGGAACAATTTGTGTGGAAACAAAACAGTTGACTCAACAATAGATGAAGTGTTTGCATGTTGCCGACGCTCTCTACCGATGACTTTTTTTTCTGTTGTCAAAACTCCGACCATGACGCACGTTTGCATGGCATCACCACACTCTCTGAATTGTTCTTCAGAAAATGAAAAATGTCTGTCCAATAAACCGTTTAGTGCTATTTCACTTACGTCTTGAATTGCCTTACTAGCTTCCTTTAATTTTTCATATAGGTCCTGTTCCTGCAATCTTTCACACGATTTTGATGCGTAGTGTTCTTTCAGAAAAGAGATCATTGCTCCAAAAATCTCCGAGAAAGTTTGCATTTTCATCATTTCTCGTCGCCTCTCTTCACTGAATTCCTCCCACATAAGGCAAAGCATAGCGCAGTAAATTGGAAACGGGGCCATGTTCGACCGGATGACATCATTTTCCTCAATAAAGCTGATCAAGTTTTCAGCAACAGCTCCTTTCTTCCTACTATAGAAGTATTTCCTGATATATGTCGATAAGTCCTCTTTCTTAAATCCTTCGACGTTAATAAAGGTGTAATCATCAGCAAGACTCTTGGTCAGTGTGAATTCATGTATACGCCATGGCCTTGTGGTCACAATGACCTTGCAAGACTTATATTGTTCCGATACAAGAATGCGAATGACGTCACTGCTGCTTCCGTGTTCTAGGTTCCCGCTGAACTCGTCAAACCCATCAAACAACAGGAGAACGTTATGTAGATTTTTTGAAATGTAGTCGTCTAACAGGTTTGGTGTTGTTTCATTTGAATCAGAGAGATATCTTTCCACAATACTACCAATACTTTTGTTGACATCAATAACATCTCGAAGAGGAACTAGAATCACCATATCCAGATCCTGGAGAATTTTTCCCTGGCACCAGTCCCAGGCAATCTTGGCACAAAGTGTTGTTTTGCCAGCACCTCCGTCGCCTTTAATCAGAAGGCGCTTTGAAAGATTTGCATTTCCCTCATTGATCAAAAGGTTCTTGTATGATAATGGCCTTTTCTGATTACTACTTATGTCGATCAGACTGAGATTGGTATAAATATCATCCAAGTTTAAACGTTCCATAAAGTTAAGGGGATCAACAGAGACCTTGCGTCGCGTCTTACGGTAATACGCCTTCAGATCTTCTTTGCATCGTTTCACTTGCTTCTTTGTCATAGCCGGGTTTACTGATCCTTGAATGCAAACAAAAAGGACAGACAAAGGTAAATCATTTAGCCATGTAAGTTAGTTAAGGTTCATCCACCCTATCCTCTCAATTACTTATAATGACCAGAAACAAAATAATTTCGTGACTTTATATGAAATACAAGAAAAATATATCGATAAAGCGTAATTGATTTGTAAATCACATGCTCTGCAAATATCTTAGGCCAGTTACCGTTTCGCGAAACCACAAAAGTTGATTTGAATGGAAGGCACAGTCATTATTCTTTTTATCAAAAGAAAATAACGAAAACGAATATTTTGTTTTTCATGACACTGAGAAAAAAATATGAATATATATATAATATATATATATATATATATATATATATATATATATATATATACACTCAGCAAAAAAAGTAAGTTCCACCCTAACATTTTTGGATATATCTCAAGAAGTATTTTACGGATGTTCATAATTCGAACGGGAATGGATAGGGAATTTCATTACTCATAACATGAATGGCATATCATTGCCACCAGATATCATTATTGGTGTAAAAAAAATCGCATTTTATGTAAAAATGCATGGGAAAAAAGTTGCACTTTAGGCCATAGAGAGCATATTGTATACATTTCCTATGTAAGTTATCAAATGATTTTTTTAAATTGTGTAATTCTCAGGAATTTCTTCAGGTACAATGTGCTTCCCTATTAAACAGATGTTATGCATACTTTTTGAACAATAGGCCTTCTCAATATGAAAATATTGGTAGAAGCCATGTGATTTGTAATTCCAATTCAGGTTGATCACATTAATGTGCCTGTGGGCATTTTGCATCATGCCCTCAAGTTGTAGATCAGTTTGCTGAGGGAAATGGCATCGAACGTATGGAGTGGCCTGCAAGATCCCCTGACTGTAATCCAGTAGAGAATCTTTGGGATATCATTAAGTGGAAAGCGAGCAAGAAGTTGAAAGATGCCACTTCACTGCAAGAATTTCAGCGCATCTTGCAGAGAGCATACACTCTTAGAAAAAAAGGTTCTTTTGAGCACCATTAAATGGTTCTCAGCACTGTCACAATAGCGACACCCTTTTTGGTGCTCATGAGAACCTTTTTTTAAATGGTGCTTGTCGGCACCTTTTGCAAAAGGTGCCCATTAGAACCCTTTTCCCGATGAAATGGTGCTCGTGAGTACCATTTGAAAGGTGCTCATGGGCACCTTTTTGACTAAAGATGGGCACCTTTTTGACTCTTTTCAAAAGGTGCTCATGAGAACCATTTCATTGGAAAAGGTTCTAATGGGCACCAATATTAAAAGGTGCTGACAGGCACCATTTAAAAAGGTTCTCACAGGCTCCAAAAAAGGTGTCGCTATTGTGACAGTGCTGAGAACCATTTAATGGTGCTCAAAAGAACCTTTTTTTTTTCTTAGAATGTAGTATGTGAATTGATGTCTGTGTATTTTTGGTGTGTTTCACACGCAGTGCTGGTAAGTTTCTTCACTGGCACCATTCTTAAAGGTACATTTGTACATATCTGTATTGAAAATGTGCATCACAAACTCATTTGAAATGAAATGAATTGAACTGAATTTCATCTCATCAGTCAAACATACGTACAAAACATACATATTAGCAATACATAAGCATGTCATACATTATCGTTGACACTGGGAAAAAAAAGCAAGGATAACACACCCATGCACACACAGTTTCACATGCATGAATACAAACGTGTACATGAAGATTTTTTTCGCAAAAAACCGATAAGTCCATATTTGCCAAATGGAGATATTTGCGATTAAAGTTCAAGAAAAATAAAGAGAATAATAAGAAAACTTTTGCTTCTTTTGACGATAACTTAAAAAATGTACCTTTATATCATGCAGTGACCAATATATAATTTAAAAGATATTATTTTGTACTTTATGACAGAGACCATACTTCAAAATCTTCAAAAATGGACTTATCGGACTTATTGCAAACAAACTTTCACATGTACATGAAATTCACCATTATCTTTTTCATGAAACATCACTCAATAACTGAAAACCATAGAAATTTGCTCTTTCACAAATTCGCAGAAATGTATTTATTCACCTTAACTTTTACAATCTAAAGGTGAGGTTTGTATTTGTCATGTTATAATCTGTCAAATATTCTTAACAAAATATTTTCATTTGTTCACTAATTCTTTTCCACAATATTTGTCATTTGTGTACCGAGCAGTTCTTGAAACACCATCACACATCTCTGTACAGATGATATGAAATAGCAAGAGGTGCATCAGGCTTTTGAAATACATAACAAAATTTCTAATTCTCTGTGAAATAATTCCTGCATGGATGAGATACAGTAATTGTGTCAGTCTTAAGATAGGCAGAAGTCAAGTACATTACTTACAGTTATTGTAAGTAGTATGAGGAACTTTTTCCACATATTTGCTAGTTTGTTTGGTGTTGTTTTTTTTTTTTTTTTTTTTTTGTTTCTTTTAAAGCATATTTGTCCTAAACAGCAACTACAAAGGGCACGAAAACAATTCCATTGAACAGGACCTTTGGTATTGTCACAGAAAACATACGTTATATTGCTGGTATGATACTTGGGAGAGGATAAGCTTTACACTCCTCCACTTCACTTCACATTTATAACATCGAGTACTTGAATTAACTTATCTTTGTTTGTATACCAGTGACCTTTTTTTTGTTGTTGTTCTGCAATTTGAAAGCACCATAGACAATTCTATACAACTGCAAATACAAGAAGAGTATCAATTCAGGTTAATCATGACCTCTGACAATTTACAGCATGTCCTACGAAAACACATACACACACACACACACACACTCACACACACAAAAGAACACATTGTATTATACATTGTAATGTGAAAGATAATAGGAATCCCAAGGGGAAAAGAGCTAGGATACAGTACCACACCCACACAGTTTCACAAGAATGAATGAACAAACTTCCTCAACCATGATCTAAAATATATAACATTGGGAATCAATAAAAATGTACACTTTTTTAAAAGCAGAGCCATAAATTCATTAGATTAAACTATATAAAATGCAGGCCTAAAGCTGAGGTTTGAATTTGCTGTCCTATAACCTGCCCATGACAATAATATGTTGTTATGGCATTTGTCATTTTGTTCACCAAATTTGGCAACAGTCTTTTAAACACCACCACCACGTATGGTTGAGGGGTCTAGATATCGCGCACGAAAATTTGAAATGCTCTTATAATAGAAGTTATTCCATAATCGTACCTGAATTTCTCAATGAATATCACGAAAATGCAGAAAAATCACCTCCCAGAATCTCCTGATGATACGATGACGGAGAAGTGCGCTGTTGCCGTTTGTATGTCGGACTTTTTTTCCTGCGTTCAATTTCTCGGGGTATGTAAAGATCGCGCAGCTGCCCTCTGTAGTTTCATACGTGAAAGTGTCTGCCCCTCTGCGGCTGTAACGTGCTCCGGCTTTCCTAGAATATTTTTTCACTTGATATTAAATTTGTCCCTGTTAAGCAACAGCAGTTTTACCTAACTTGTGTATATTATTCTTATTATTATTATATGTGTTATTATTATTATTATTATTATTATTATTATTATTATTATCATATGTGTTATTATTATTACTATTATTATTATTGTTATCATTATTACTGTTATCACCACCACCATCATCGATCATCATAATCATCATCATTATCATTTTCATTATTATTATTATCACTTCCACCACCATCATCATTTTATCATTCTTATAATCATTATTTTCATCCTTGATATTTCATAATCGTTAATGATTTTCATTTATAAAGTTTTCTTACAATATTTCTAATCACTTTAACCAATAATATACACGTAACATTAAATGGAAAATAGTAAAATATGAACATAATCCAAATTATATTTTTTGTGTGTGTGTGTGTGTGTTTGTGTGTTTGCTTACCCATTCGTCACCCTCTCATTTTCGTCACCCATTTGTCACACTCTCATCTAATTTGTTTTCTTCAGTATCATTATGGCCCTCCCCTGTCACAAATATATCACAAGTTAGCGCAAGAAATCACAAGCAAATTCAAATTGAAATCACACTTCAACTTCGATAGACTGAAATATTTATTCCTTTGTAATATTATAATCGTTGTGTTAAAATTTGACTTAAAACAACATTTATTAACAGTATTTCAGCGTAGCTGGCAGCATACATTGTTCTTGTGTATGATGACGTCACGTGGTAAACGATCGATCGAACAAATTACGAATTCTATCGACTACGAACGAGACAAGCGAGACGACACGTCTAGGCTACAACATCCTTAGAACAGATTTTAAGGGAAGGTAGGTTTGTACAAGGTAAAAAATTGGAAATTTAGTGGAAAATTTGTTGGAAATCAAAATTTCTTTCCTGCTTCCTTCTCATGTTGAGCGGTAAGTCAGGTATGTTTATTCCATGGGCGTATCGGCAAATTTTGCGCTTAGTCCTACGCGTAATATCGCTTTCTATACGCAGTTACGCTATGCGCGATCATTAGGTCCCTGCGCGAGACCTAGTACCCTTACTATACATCCTGCACATTTTGTATCTCTGCAAAAACAATATAAACTGTTGACAAGAGGTGCATCACTGCTTTGAAATAAATTACATAATCTTCAATTCTCTACACAATACGTAATTCCTGCGTGGGTATAAATGCAATAAGTTTTACCAGTCTAGGTGCAAACTTTAGAAAGTGTGCAGAAATTGACCACACAATAACTGGAGAAGTATAAAGAGCATTTTCCGTTCGTGCTTTTAAAGTTTAAAACTATGAATGACTCCACTTCTCAGATTGGCATCTGGTCTGATCTCATTACGTCTACCCCCCCCCCCCATATACAGTTGATTCACTGGTACATTGTAAGTTGCAAATACTGTATTGGGATCATAACAAAACATATGTGACCCTCCATCACACAAACCAACAAAAAGTCGCCAGACATGAATTTTTGGTTGACGGCAGATTCTGAAAGATCAGCTATAAAATACACTATGTGAAAGTCAATGCAAACGGACTTACCTACCCTATCTACATATTTCTAAAAGGTTTTCTCTGGCAGCATCAGTGTTTTCTCTTTAACTCAGCTCATTCTTGGCTAGCGTAGGTTTCTGGTCGATGCTGTCAACGGGCTATCCGGGCTAAAATTGTCATTCTGATCGATGTATTCTTTTGGGCACCCAGCTCATTCTTTACTATCCCAGGGTTCTGTCTGATGCTGTCAACGGGCTATCACGGGCTGTCATTCTGATCGATGTATTGTCTTAGCAACACAGCTCATTCTCGACTAGCCCAGGGTTCTGGCTGATGCTGTGGATGGGCTATCCCGGGCTCTTATTCTGATCGACGAATTCTTGTGGCCGCCTAGCTCATTCTTGGCTAGTGTTAAGCCTACGGTTCTGGCCGATATTGTCAACGGTCTGTCACGCACAGGCTGTCTCTCTGATCAATGTAGAGTCTACCTTGTTCCCTAACCGCACCAGCGACCCAAACACGTCCATACTGGTTATCGTCCCGGCCGGAGTTACTTGTTCCCTGGTTTCTGTGCATGTTGGTGTGTCCACTTCCCTGACATAGGAATAGACCTACAAGGCGTTAATAAAACAAAGTCATTGCTATAATTCGATAAACAGAACACAGCATTACCTACATGACGTGACTCCTTACTTAGAACAAGCCTGAAAACATACTGAAGAGATTTTAACCTAGGCCTACTGGGTTGTAGACAGACCTCTATTGGCTCTATCAAACGTTAAAGGGATTGTACAGTTATGGTTGAGACCTAATTTCAGGTTTCTAACATTTTTTTTGGTGAGATAATGAGAAACCTCTTTAAAAATGTGGAAGAGCATGTAATTCTATGAGGAATTCAACGTTTATTTGATGAAAATTGGTTTTGAAATGGCTGAGATATCAAAAAAGAGCGATTCTAATAAAGTGTGGGACCCACACTTTATTTTACGATCGCTTTGTTTTACTTTGTTTTTTGATGTTTCAGTCATTCCAAACCCGATCTTCGTCAAATACACTTTGAATTCCTCTTAAAATGGTATGTTCTGTACTATATCATAAATGTTTTCTTGGTATCTCGCAAAAAGTTAAAAACCCAATTCTCATCTCCACCAAAACTGTACTATCCCTTTAACACTAACAAACAACAGTTATAACTTATATAGAACAAATTTCCTTATTACACGTACCGGTATAGGCCTTACCCCGGGGTGCTCCTTGTACACAGTTATATCTTTGCGTTCGGCGTCCTGGCTGTGCTTCGGAGTTTGACTCTACTTTTAATAGGCATAAACGTTACATGCAGGCCTAAATTAAGTAGCGTTAACTTAGCCCGGACCAGTCGCTGTAAAAACGTGACAGCCATGCTCCGCACGGCGTCTGTTCGGGCTAGCCCATTGCTATGCCAAATTTCTAATTGTAAAGTTTTAACGTTCGGCCTAACATGTTATTAATTGTTAGATCTGGATCTACTGTACCTGGTAAACATTACACAAGATAGCTGCTACGATCAAATCAGATCTTACATTATGATCTAACCGTTAAAGGTTATCACTGACACTGTACTGCTACTGACTGAAAACGAAAACTGAGTGATCAATCTAACTTGATTTTGTACCAACGAATGTCATCTAAAAATGAGATAAAACCACATTAAAACTAAAAATCTTACCTATTCTCCTAAATTGTGATGACTGCCATGGCGAAAATGGAATTTACATCAGTGACACGTTTCCAGTCCACTTTGACAAAATTAATGTCTAACGTTACCGGGTGCCGTTCGTGTGATGCATCATACTGTATGTGTCACGTCTACTAGCTATTAGCCGTCTGCTGCTGCATGAGCATGCATGGTATTGCATTGGCACTCTGCCCGCTGTGGGTGGTAGGTTTGCATCATAGGCAGGCGCGCAGGCAGCACAGGGCTACATATAGCCGCGGCGCGTGCCGCGGCGGTTACATACACAAGATTCCCATTTGCGATGGTGCAACAGTGCAGTACTAGTATGTGTGCGTTTACGCGTACGCATATCTGATCGAGCGCTAAAATTGGATGGTGGCAGCTATCAGTTGGCACGCAGCCAAGAGAAGTCATTAGTCTACGATAAAAACAATATGTACTTTTCATTATCACAGCAGTAGAAACAAATACAATATTTTTGTACCAATACCACATTTTTGGTGATTCTTACATCTGGCATTCGAATATACAGCAAGGGGAAAAATGAAAGTGGACCTAAAGATATTGTTTGACCTGCAGCTGCAGGAGTACCACAAATAACACTCGGGGACTGGGTCGCATACTAGCAAATGGTGACGAACGGAACCATTTCGATTGGGAACCATTTAAAGGTGCTCATCGGAACCATTTTGCGAGAACCATCTGATGAGAACCATTTTGGAGTCGACGAGAACCATTTGAGAACCTTTTTTTCTTAGAGTGTAGACCAACATTGAGCGGCGCCAAGTACAAACTTTAGTTAACAGTTTGAGGAGGAGATGGCGGCTGGTCATTGCGGGTGGTGGACATATCAATTATCAAATACTTCACTATATGCTCATGAAAAGAAAGAGATAGAGAAATATGCCATAACCCATGCTTAAATGTTCAGAATCATGAGTGATTGTTTGATTATTTGTGTAAAAGTCATTGCAAATCACTAAAGTGCAACTTTTGTTTCCATGCATTTTGACATAAAATGCATTTTTTCACACCAATAATGATATCTGGTGGCGATGATTTTCCACTCATGTTATGAGTAATAAAATTCTTTATCCATTTCCGTTTGAATTATAAAAATCGGTTGAATACTTTTTGAGATATATCCACAAATGCTAAGGGGGAACAGTTTCTGGTCATTTTTCAAAGTCAAACCTGATCCAAGAAAATAATACAAGAAAATAAACATATTATGTTATACCGATATTTTCATACAAAACGTGGATGACTTTATAAGACACAAAAGAACAGAGAGGGTATAAAAAATGTTATTTTCAACCCACTCTTTCCCAGATTATAAAGTCATTACAGACTGTAATAATTAGTAGGATTCATTGAAACCACTTTTGTGTGGCACTGGGGATACTTTCTCTTTTTTCAAGTGGGTTTGAACTGTGAAATATACATCTAGATCGTAATGCAGCTTTACAAGAAGCTTCAGAACATAATTTATCATACTTTGGAGGAAAAGAGCCTTTAGATTTAAAATGTAGAACTCAAGCATAAGAAGGCCTCCTCCAAGTATACTGAGTTAAGGACGATCTAATGCTGTTTGCTAGATAAAATGAATAGAATAAAATGGAATACACTACCACCCTTTCCAAAAATCAAACAAACAGAAACACACACACACATACAGAAGTAGTACAATTGTTGTCGATTCGTGCATTCAATGATTGACATTTTTTTTTTAATACACTCTATAGATGATTGTGGAATAAACAAGTAAGAGAATAGCAATTTATTGTGGTTGTTACCGGAAATTCTAAAGCCAAATTTCTCCCTTATCTCTGTTTTTATCATGCTTTTAACCAAAAATTAGATTACAAAATAAGAACAATCGTGTTGAAGTATCTCATACCCATCATCAGTCCTTTTACATCATATCGCTGTGTTGTGGGTAGTCTGCAGCAGGGATTCCAGCTACATCCTGTGAGACATAACAACACCAACAACGACGAGAGCATCAATAGAAATCAAAACCCAGTGTGTATGGGCAGGGGCGGATCCAGGAATTTGGATTTTGGGGGCGCAAAGCAACAAGGTGCCACTTCATTAGCTGACAAGCATACAAAATGGGCCTTAGCGCAATTCTCTGGTGTACACTTTAATAAAAACTAATATAGTTAATATATACATCAAAGGGGATGTGCCCTCCCCCCCCCCCCTTCCTTGATCTTCCACTGATGGGCAGACGATATGCACATTGTGTGATAATAACTATGTGCATTCGTTCAATACAAATCACAATATTTAAGTCGATTGTTGTCTCTCGTACTCACGTGCTATAGGTAGTATGTGTCGAGCGTCTCAAAATTTACCACTGTAATGTTAGCGTATGACATTATCAGTTACATTCTATTCTAATGTTACATTTTATGCTTTTCTTATTCACCACCGTAGTGTTAGCGTAATATTAACTGTTACTTTCTATTTGTATGTTACATTTTATGTTTTCCTTATTATAGTTAAATTTATTTCATGATGTGGGTATACTATAATCCTACACGTGTATGATACAGATCTGATTGACTAGCATTTTGTACTGAAAAGGGGCGAATATCAATAACAAAAAGGAGATTATACAGTAATTACAACCCACTCTTTTCAGTTGGTCTTGAAGTGATTGTAAAGTTTTGGTTAAAGGGCAAGGCTAGTAACTGATCAGTGGGAATCAGTGCGTATGCTAAGGGATGATTGTTCCAATTCTTGTGGGATTCATTTAAGAGTACATTATATATATATATCGTTGTGTGAAAATTATTTGCTTCAGAACGGTCTCATATTCAAGTAATGTGCAGCTTAATGCCCCGTCACTGACCAGGCATGCTAACCTGGAAACATTAAACTGCACATTACTTGAATATGAGACCATTCTGAAGCAAATAATTTTCACACGATAAGTATATAATGTACTCTTGAATGAATCCCATATAAGGATTGGGACAATCATCTCCAAGCATTTCCACCGATTCCCACTGATCAGCTACTATCCTTTCCCTTTAAGACCTAAATTCAGGTTTCTAGCATTCTTTAATGAAATAATGAGAAACCTCTGATGAAATATGAACAAGCATGTAATTCTAGGAGGGAAAATTGGTTTTTAAATGACTGAATATCCCGAACAGAGCAATCCTGATAAAAGTTTGGACCAACCTTTTATTAGGATCGCTTTCTTTTATTTTGTTGTACTTTGTTTTTGGACGTCTCAATTATTCCAAAATGTATGTTTATCTAATAAACTTTGAATTCCTCTCAGAATGGTGTGCTCTGTACTATGTTATCAATTTCATTAGTAGTTTCTTGGTACCTCGCAAAAAGCGAAACGTCCAATTCCCATCTCCACCAATACTACACCACCCCTTTAACCTAAGACAGATCAAGTGTTATTCACTTCGATTTTATCAAATTGGTTACCAGGTCCTTCAATTTTCACACCTTTCCGCGGTAGGTATTCTGGATGATGTTTTTGCAGAAAGATTCCACCAAGGAGAAATAGGATGGCTAGGGTGACAGGAACACCAATGGCTAGACCGATGACGAGACCCAAATTACCATCTTTTTCTGAAATTTGAAATAAGTATGCATGTTATTTGAACCATCATTCGTCCATTAGTAGAATTTTAAGGCATTAAAATTTCACATCGTTTATATTGCTGTGTAGCGTCAAAAAAGTACTTGATTGTATGAATCCAACCGTCATACTTATTTAGGCATTTTATTCAGAGAAAGCACCGTAAAAAGGAGTGATCTCACTCTTTATCTCACTTTGTGAAAGTAATTCCTATATATTTGTCTGCAATACTGAAAAGCTACTTAAATGATTGTGCCCCTCAACAAATAGTTTACTCAAAATTACCCATTCAGATTGATTTTCGCCACGACAAAATCGAATAAAAGTGTTTGTCACCAGACTTATTTTGAGTACTTTTACAACCATTTATTTTATGACCATTCATCAATGCCAAACTCTATATTCATTATCACAACTTCATGAAGAAACACAAAATATTGGTAATTTTTTTACCAACCTGGCGGAGTCAGGACGGTGACTTCCGCGGTCGAGATTCCATTCAGAGGGTCACCGGTAGCCGTGCAGATAAAGGTTTCCTCTGTCCCGTGTGGCACTGAAACAGTGACTGTCTCGAACCTCTCGTACGTATTGTCAGAGAGTGTTGTCTGGTGCGAAACTGTCGAGTTAAGTATCTCCCCCATCTCCTCGGACCAAAGCATTGATATGTTAGGCTTGAATCCACTGACGACACACGTTAGGTTAACGGAAGGAGTGATTGAGAGAATTCGGTATGTGCACCGGCTTTGATTCGACTGACTGTCATCGACGCATTCCTCGATTACATGTTTTGACGCCATAGCTTTGAAAATAATGAATAGTATTGAAACGATATGATTTTATCATCTTACTGGTGGATTAGAACTAACACCAAGACACAGAATGTAACAAATGTAAAAAAAAAAAATAAGCGTATGCATGACAGACCTAGGATTACATATAAAGATCTGTTCAATGGTGACCCGCTACAACAAAAGGTTCCCAAAATCGGGGGTAGGACAAGTTTCTGAAAATGACATGACATTTTTTTCGTACATTTCTATTTTATTTGCATGTATAGCACAACTCATAAAAATACTCGGTTGCGGAGATATCAATGATTTTATCAGTGCATATCAAGTGGTTGTTGAAATCAGAGTTTGGAGAAAAACGCCTTCAAAGTTTTTCTTTCGACGCTCTCATGATCAAGGAAGGTATATATATGTATTATTTTCTAATTGGCTGAGCCGAGAACAAAGCAAAATAAAGTCGTACTCAAAAAAGGCGTATCACAAATAAAGTTTCAATTTCTTTTACATGGTGTATCCTCTTTAACATTTTATCTACCAAGAAGTCAAAAACTGAATCGTGATCTTACCCAAAACAATAGCATCCCTTAAACCGCTGTGTAGGCGTATGTATTTTTTCTTTACCTAAACATGGAGTGCGATTGTTCTCTTCGATGTAGCATGTTATATGTCACTATGTTGTAGAATGGATTGCTGGCAAGAAAATGATAATGTATTTCGCATCATCTGTCTATATTGAATTTCGTTTCTGCTTTGAGTACTGCATCAGTCATTCATGCCCTACATTTTCGGTGGAGAGGACAGAAAAAAACCCCAATAAAAATGAAAGACATTTGTATTTTCCCAAAAGAACATCACTTACTCCGGATGAGACGAAAGTTTCACTATTTGTTCATTGAATTAACTCACCAATCATTGTACTATTTGACCTGATCCCTTTCATATCATACCACACAAACGAATTTAGCAACCTGACGTACGAATAGAGAACCACAGTAAATCGTGCATCATTTTTTTTACCCTTAAATTATTTCATTGCCGTTATGTCAAACCCAAATACTCATAAGTTACTGTTCAGACAGGCAAGAGTGAGATTTGTGTGTGTGTGTGTGTGTGTGTGTGTGTTTTGTTTGTCTGATTTTTGGGGGCGTATCTTTTTTTATATATGTTTATCGGCAGGCATTACATGACGGTCGTAACTTTGGGCTTAAATTTTCATTTGAAAACTACTTCCCTTGAACATCAATCCATGCCTCTTCAAAGAGTGTTACAATAACAGTACATTACTTACAGTCAACTGTCAAGAAAGTAGAATTCGTAAAGTCGTCAAGATTCGTCAGCACCACATCACAACGGTAAAGTCCTTCATCTGCAACCTCTAAGTCGGTGATGACGAGGCTAAAGTTCCTGTCGATATCGAACCGTTCCTCCTTGCTCTCGAAGTTACCATCGAGAAATCTAGCCTTGATCGTCCTTTGTTGCGGATCTGTGTCGCTCTCTTTGAGCCAGTAAACAGCGAGAGGCTCCTCCTCGATGTTACATACCAGTCGGATGTCTTCTCCTTTCCATCCCCGGATGTTGGGGTCAGTGCGTACAACTGAGGCTAGATGATTAACATATGTGAGTAAAGAACTCGTGTCATCGTAAACGAATGAATATTGTATCCTATTTAGAAGTTCTTCCAGTCGTTTTACCTAGTAATCTAAAGGGGGCAATGAAGGGGGCAAAGGGGCAATGAAAGAAAATTGCAATCACTGAACGCCGAGATTCTGTTAAAACACACACACACACACACACACACACACACTCGGTCGAGTAATAATCTCAAAAATTTAACCTAATCTGCCATACACATTGTAGTCTTCTCTCATCTATATTCACAGATCATTATGTTAGAAGCATAGAAATAGTAATAACGGCAAATGCGTGAAAAGAATAAAAAAGTTACCCAGCTTTTACCGAAGGTGATCACATAATCATCCTGACAGTTTAGAGCTTTATTACAATAACTAGTTCAGGAAGGATGTAAAGCTGGTTTTATGCCAAACATTAAGAAATGAAATAGCTGTACCCTCATGGATATAAACATTACGTTTCGACTGAAAGGTGTTGTTGTCGTTGTGTAAGTGTGTGTGTGTGTATGTGTGTGTGAGTGTGTGTGTGTGTGTGTATGTGTGTGTGTGTGTGTGTGTTTGTGTATGTGTATTTATCCAGCCTTTATAGGTATTCAGAGTTAGACTAAAGTGTACTCTTTGCTCTGGAAATTATGTTTTAACTCTGGAGGAACATGTAATAGGTCCTAGCAGGAAGTTCCGTTGTATTAAGCATGTAAATTCGAATAACTTCATGGTTCTAGGCATCCTAAGGGAAGGTTCCTGAAAAACACTCAATAATCATGCTAGGACGCAAAATAAATCGAGAAGTTTCGAAATGTTACAGATTCAAGCATGAAACACAGATTCTATTGATTATCTTACCTCTTTTCTTATTAAAAGTGCACAGGGCTTATAGAAATGGTGCTATTTAGTCTCAATTAAATCAAAGGTCTCCCGTTGACCCGCTAACCAGTCTTTACTCCAATACCTGTGATTAGAGCAACTTTAAGTGTAGGTTTTCTCGGCCAATTTGGCACTTTTTTCAGTCCAATTCCTAATTGCTGCATTCAATTTAGCACATTTTAGCCTGGATGGCATGTTCGGTATTTCCATTTTATAATCTTATCATTCAAATTTATTTTGGAGCATTCAAGTTACCTTTAACATTATTCGAATCAGCACTTGTTTCAGTTCAAATTCGTAAGACAAGCACCATTTCGCAAATCGTTCTTTCAATTTAGCATGATATAGTCACGTGATCACGTATACGCTACGCTCGTTCATTCGAATTCATTCTTGGTCATCCAATTTCGCATTTACTGCAGTCAATTTAGCAGACACGATTACGCTTTTACTCCTTTTTTTTTCCATTTTCATTCATCATAGGTATTGTTTGCAAGCATCTTAAAGGGGAAGGCTAGTAACTGATCAGTGGGAATCAGTGGAAATGCTGGGAGATGATTGTTCTAATCCTTATGGGATTCATTCAAGAGTACATTGTATATCTATTGTTGTGTGAAAATGATTTGCTTCAGAACGGTCTCATATTCAAGTAATGTGCAGATTAATGCCCCGTCACTGACCAGGGACGCTAACCTGGAAGCATTAAACTGCACATTACTTGAATATGAGACCATTCTGAAGCAAATAATTTTCACACAACAATAGATATACAATGTACTCTTGAATGAATCCCATAAGGATTGGAACAATCATCTCCCAGCATTTCCACTGATTCCCACTGATCAGTTACTAGCCTTCGCCTTTAACATTTCACATTTTCATATTCATTCTTTATTCTGATATTACCTTTGCAGCAGTACTTTCAAAATATGTGTATGCGTTTATAATGTTCGATAACATTATTTCATTTACAGATACATTAATCTTCACTTTGTTTTGACATTAATGGGGAGGAGGTTTCAATTTAAATCATGTTTATTTCTTTCGTCTACATGTTTCATTACTTTCATTTGGTGAGTGCTATATTGCGTTAATCATCATTAGGAATAAAGTTCTTGGGTCAGCTCTAGCCATCAATATTTGTCAAGGTTATTACCCTCAAATACATCTATAATTCTTTCCCTGTCTTCTTGAGAGATACGCATGTATCTAACTCGTGCTGCCATGACTGGACATAAGAAAGTGAAGTGAATCTATGGTACTGGTGCATGTATAGTTCTGATAACATGTGGATGGATGAAAGAAGAGGGGCGTTACAGAGCAACAAACTTAAGTTATTTACGGTCAAAGATACCTTTACTATAATAGTGTGTGGATGAAACAAAAATTCACATCTTTAAATACGTATAAATCACGGTTCTCACCTTTTCAAAATAGAAATAACATTACGCCAGTGTGAATGAATATGTTTGGAATTTGACTGCCCATTCGCGAAATTGAATGACTGAAATACCATTTTCCGCCAGTGCTGGCGAATTTGAATGACTGAAGAGCACGTGCCAATTCGAATGCCCGTTTTACGAATTCGAAAGGTACATGTGCGAATTTCATTGATCGAAATGCTAAATTGAACGAACAAGTTGCAATTTTGAATGACCGAATGTGCAGTGACGAGAATTTTCGCTAAATTGAATGAACCTTTTATGAAATTGGCCGTAAAAAGCTATAGTTAGATGTAATGTAATAGTGGAAAACTTAACATTTATGATCTCAACTCCCTGTGTGCCTAAGTTAGCTATTTTGCAGACTTGGAATATAGTGTGCCGCGAAATACCCTGGTCATTCGCACCCTAATATACTACACAATGGAAATATCACTATGCTTGAGTGTGTATGATTAATTTAGCCCTTTACTTCATGATGTTTGCTTGAGGTTGTTTTTGTGATTGTGTTTGTATTTGTGTGTGTCTTGTTTCTGTTTTTTGGTTTTTGGTTTTTATGTTTATTTTTTTAATATCTGTTATTGCCTCTTGGAGATACTCTCTTAGTGGATTCTCGCAGGCTACGAATATTGCAATGTCTTGCATGTTGATTCCTTGATGCACAGATATTCCCCACTGTCTTCCCCCTTAACTTACTTAAATGCGTTGTTTGAACGAAGTAGTTATACGACACGACAGACAACAAAATTCCATCATAATTGGAAAATTGACCCATACATTATTTCAAAATCGACTCGCCACCATGGTCCCGTCATTTGAAATTCACTTCCTTCCATCATTCTACATGCACAATTAAAAAAAAAAAAAACACGTTTAAAAAGAAATTGAAAACCTTTTTTCCTCGCTTGGTATTAGTTTCAGTTCACTTCATTCTTTTGATCCAACACCTGTGGCTATTTTTCCTTCCTGTATTAATCGACTTCCTCTAATTAAATCAAGTGATTCCGAAAGTAAAGCCATTGAGTATTTATAAAGGTATTTACGAGTAAATTTTCATTTCAAGTTCACAATTCTCCCTTCCTTTTTCACCCTGTCTATCCTTACCACTTTGTTACGATGGCCTAAGTCAGCATTATGATATGTGTTACGTGTGCAATATGCTTCATCTTAATTTTAATTGTACATGCATTGCAAGAAATTTGATAAGGAAGAGTACTAAAATTATGCTCTCGGTCATACGCTGCGAGCCATGTTGATATCACTAGTTTCTGAAGGCAAACCCGTTTGTGTAGCTATCGACTCCAACCAACAACAACAACAACAACAAATGGGTTAACTTGGACCCACTCATTTCCCTTTTGGTTATAACTGGTCGAGTCTGGTGTGAGGGTTATTACATGCACGTGGAGCGTTTCGTCTCAACTTTGCCGACAATTGTCAAATCTTTTTCATCACAACGTTTGCAAACGTACCATTAAAGGTGACTTTGTTACACAAATAAATAACTGTCGCTCATTTTTAAAGAAAAGGGGACTGAGAGGCATGTAACCTGGAAGAGTTGGTGAAGAAGTAACGGCGAATATCTGCTGATGACAGCCGTGTTGTAAACCTGAATGGAAAACAAACTGCGACATAAGGCTAATACAACCACAGATTTGAAATGCCTTCAAAAAATATTACACACTGATCATACTGATGGTACTTGTTTCCTAACTGACAAGAACACGCTATTGTGTACCAGAGTGTTTTCACAGTGTGTTCAAAGTGTGTTCATATTATAGTCGACTATGTGAAAACGCTCGAATTTAACAGTGCACGATGTGAAGAGATGCAAAACTGAGTTCACACTGTGTTTCTCACACTGTGGGACACTGTGATTTTTCAAGCAGAGTTAACTCACTGTTGTGTGTGGATTGGCGGCTCAGAGAGTCAAGCTTTACCAGAGATATGGAGATGATCACATGAAAAAAAGCTCACACTGAGCAAAAATACGCATGATATCTGTCGTGTGCATTGGGCGCGATGTGAGTGGGTTCCAATAGCTAACCCATAAAACACCGCGCAAAAAAAGAGAGATTCTTACGTCTGGGAAATTTTTCAAAGGGTAAATCTTTAGTTGTTACATTCGTTTTCATACAAATATTTTTCAACAATCAATTAATATTCCGAAACAACCCTTGAGAACTGACTGAACGTATATTAATTTTAGCTTGAAACAAACTTCGGTCTCCCAGAATGGTCGGAGGTTGTATATTATTTTCTAAACGGGGGTGAACCCTGCTAAAATTTCATGAATGCATTTATCTCTTGACAAAATGATGAATCCAATTCCAAAAGTACTCAACAATTAAGAAAGAAAAAAGAAAGCATGAACAATAATAACCTTGAAAAAAAAACTTTTTCAGTTCTTTCATTCGTAGATTATCATTATGATAATTTACAGAAACAAGCCAACTCTACACAAAAATAAATAGATAAATGAGGGAACATATAAAATTGACAGGAATACACTAGCATGCATTACGTATGAAACAAGAGGAGAGTAATTTGAATATTGCATGAAGTCCATTTTCATAGGGAAGCACTTGAAACATTTGAAAAGGTAGGTGAGCTCACAATCTTTTGGAACGAAATGTGTCAACATGAATAGCCACACCGTATAAAACGTCATGATTTTTCTACTCGGTTTGTCGTTTCATTTGAACACGCCATTTAGTGATATCAATGAGTGGGACCAGATAACCCTAAATTTACACGAGTGAAAGTTCAGAAAAATATGATATTAACATAGTCACACTTACAAGCGGATCCACAAAAAACAGAAACGGAAAATGCTATGGCCAGAGCGAGATCGTATATTCTTTTCCATCTTCGATCCATCATAGGCGATCTATAATAAACATTCTATATCATAAAGTGAGTACACGTCCTGTAAGTATGTCCAATAATCACAACGATCACAGTTCCGGAAAGGGATAGTACATCCCATACAATGAACCCTGGAGAGACAAACGGAACTTCTTTAGCAAAAGTATAGCGTAAAAAAAGCAAATGAGCCGCTCCTCAGCTGCGTGCAATCTAGTTTGCCCAAGTCCCTGTGTCTCGAACATTGACGTGGCATATCAAGAAGTACTGTTGACATTTTTATATTGCTGGAGACAAAGGTCATGGTTCCATGAGGTTTACTCTTTTATTGGTAGTGTTTGATAATGCTTTCGAGTTATGCACAGCACGACCCTGATGTTGTTTACTTTGTTCTTGACTAAAGGTCACTTTCAAATGTAAATTTCATTATGGAGCTGGTGTATGCATGCGGTCTACCACAACGTGTGATAAAGTTTCCAACATTAATTTTTTAATGGGTTAAACAGGTTACATTTCAACCTGTCACGATAATGCCATAGATTACTCGGCGAACTAACACTCTCAAATTCATATAACACGCCGCACATGTTACTGCACTGGGATAATGTTCCACCTGAAATTAAATAACGCTTCACAACACTAACCATGCCACCCATGTCAATGAATACTGAATTGGCACTTTCTATGGATAACATGATATTAATGGTTTTATTGATACGCGATTAAATGTGTCTAGAAGGTCTCAATTATTAAACATAGCAATAATTCCAGTTGGCATATATACTGATGGAATGATAAGCTTTATTTATTTTTCATGGACATCAAAATTTTCGTCATCGTATTGAATATGTGACCGTGCACCTCAAAACGAACATTAAGTCGCACACACTGATTTTGCGTGAGGACTGAAAATAAGTAAAATGGGTCAACCCAGCCAAACTTGACTTTTTAATATTTCCTAAAAGAGCGGGTCTTCTTTTACAGTATGCTAAAATTTGATATCATAAAACGGGCAGGAAAGTGTGTGTTTTTAGCAGTTTATCTCGAACATATTTGGTAGAATAGTGTGATTAGGTGTGTCTTTAGAATCCCTTTTTCATTTTTGAAAAACCTTGTCCACACTCTTCACTTTCAACTCTAATAACTCTTGAAAGGATAGTGCTACTGCTTCGAAAGTTGGCATTGATTATGGACAGAATGTGTTAATGAGGCATGCTTAATTTCAGTTTAATCTGATAATCCCTTCATTGTTGTTAGTCTGGTGGTTTACTTCCTGTTTTTTGTCCCATTCATCGCACAGCCAGCAGGGTTTGGTAAAGATTAAGCGCTTGAATAAACACTGTACTTCAGAGCCTCTTTTCTCAGTTCACACTTTTCCTGAGTTTGTGCTTTCTTTCCAATATTTAGATAGGTTAGGAGAGTCCATTTGATTTGAGTTATACATCATTTTAAAGCTTAAAGTCTGCTCTTTCAGAATAGGGTCTTAACTAAAAATTCATGTCTGGCGACTTTTTGTTTGTTTTGAGGTGCAGTGTCACATATGGTCAATGTCAATTTGTTACCGGTGTACCACGTCAATGACTTTTGTATAACACGTAATAAAAAATACATGTGTGACCCTGCACCTCAAAACAAACGAAAAGTCGCCAGACATGAATTTTTAGTTAAGACCATATTCTTAAAGAACAGACTTTAAGCTTTAAAATGATGTATAACTCAAATCAAATGGACTCTCTTAACCGTTCTAAATATTGGAAAGAAAGCACAAACTCAGGAAAAGTGTGAACTGAGGAAAGAGGCTCTGAAGTACAGTGTCTATTCAAGCGCTTAATCTTTACCAAACCGTGCTGGCTGTGCGATGAATGGGACAAAAAAACAGGAAGTAAACCACCAGAGTAACAACAATGAAGGGATTATCAGATTAAACTGAAATTAGGCATGCCTCATTAACACATTCTGTCCATAATTAATGCCAACTTCCAAAGCAGTAGCATTATCCTCTCAAAAGTTATTAGAGTTCAAAGTGAAGAGTGTGGACAAGGTTTTTCAGAAATGAAAAAGGGATTCTAAAGACACACCTAATCACTCTATTCTACCAAAAATGTTCGAGATAAACAGCTAAAAAAAAAAAACTTTCCTGCCCGTTTTATGATACCAAATTTTAGCATAATGTAAAAGAAGACCCGCTCTTTTAGGAAATATGAAAAAGTCAAGTTCGGCTAGGTTGACCCATTTCACTTATTTCCAGTCCTCACGCAAAATCAGTGTGTGCGACTTTATGTTCGTTTTGAGGTGCATGGTCACATATTATGTATTTTTTTTTCATATACGATTTAAAATAACCTAAGATTTAAAGAATCATAATGCCCTTTGTCCTCACTTGCAAGCTCTTATACTGTTATGTTTGAGATACAGTCTCACCAAAGATGGAATGCAAATCATGCAGTGAATGCAGTAAAGCTTTCATGATTCTAGCATCTCTGTTGTTTTCGATAGAGTGAATGATGATTATCATGGGAAGAAAAAAACCCGAAGACATTAGTTATCTTGAAATGCAGGCAAGTAAGATGAGGTACAATCTTACAGAAGTTTTAAGAAAAATATTTCTTTTGTGTTCGTTTGTGTGTGTGCGTTGCTTTTATTCTTGTTTTTTATGCCTCTGTTTTTTGTCTTTTGTCTTTGATTTTGCATACATTTGCATACCAAAACGCCAATATAACCTATATTCATAGAGGGCTATGGTATAAATGGAGTGAAAATTTTAATGTATAGTAAGAACCATGCTCTACCAATGACTTTCTTTAAGATACACCGAAATAAGTTGAAACAAGATGGAAGAAAGACGACGTAGGTCCTCCGGATGCAGTTTTCTGTTCTTCCTTGACAGCATAATTTTTTTTTTTTAATTAGGTCACTGTGTAAATATGAAGAGTGATTGAGATTAGCTGATCCTAACGATTGATATTTCAAATGAGTTGTCCTTTATTCAGCAAGATAGATATCTCAGATTGATATCATTTTAGTACCAGTTTGAAAAAAAAAAAACAGTGTTTTGCCAATTCCAAAGTCGCTCACATGCAAACACTAAAATTGCGTCAAAAATCATTATGCTGATTTATCATGCTGTCTTATCTGCTTCCCCTGATTACATTTGTAAATCATTGACATTGTACAAACAACTCGACTTCAACGATGTTAGGCAGGTGCGCTGTATTTCATGTACCAAAACGTAAACAGTGCTGTTGTCATAGAGCATTATTTTTCTTTATAGCTCTAAACTTGGGAACAATCAGTCCCAAGATACTTCATATTTTCGCAACAGATGTTACAACATAGATATGAGTAAACTTAATTTGATTATTACCTCCTTCATGGGAAGGTTATTTTTTTTTTCGTTACCATTGATTTCTTTATTATTTGTAGTTCTCGCTGTTTAATTGCTACTCTGTTTCTGTGAATAATATTTTGTAATTAATTTCCGACATCAAATGAGTCTGAGCATAGAAAGATTGACCCAATGATTTAAGTCTTCCTTTCGCCCTCGACGGATATGATTTTGTAGTTAATAACAGGCAAATTAGGGCGGGTGGGGGCGTTGCTTTATATGTTTCACAAAAGTATGATTATATAGTTCGTGAAGAGCTCAACTGTATGACTGAAGTTATTGAATCTCTTTTCATTGAAATTACAGTCCCTGGCAGTAGAAGTATAATCATAGGTGTAATGTATAGACCACCCAGTGCGAATATGAAATCATTTTTGGAATATTTTGCGAATCTAATGAAGGATCCAGTTTTTATTCATAAAAAAATGTTTCATAATGGGAGATTTTAATATAGATTTATTGAAACAAAATACAATCTCACAAGATTTTATGGAAATATTTCTATCTGCTTCTTTCTTACCTTTGATATCTAAGCCCACGCGTATAGTTAATGAATCCGCCTCCCTTATTGATAATATTTTTTCCTAATATTCTGCCGTCTCCTGATTCTCTTATATTACTTTCAGATATTACAGATCACTTCCCCATTTCGACTAGTTTCTTTTTAAATGATATCATTGATAATAAATCTAGTTCTTTATTTAGACGAAGAATTACACATGAAAATGTAGCCAGTCTGGGTGCTAGTTTAGACAGGACAGACTGGTCGTCTATTTTTGACTCAAATGATGTGAATTTGTCATTTGAATATTTTATGCATATTTTTACTCAACTCTTGGACATTCATATTCCAAAACGAAGAGAAAAGTCATCCAACTATAAAAAGGTACCCAGGTTACCTTGGATTTCTAAGTCACTTTTGCGTTCAATAAATAGATAGAATAATTTATATTACAAATTCAAAATGAAACCTACTGAGCAATCAAAACTGAAATATACTAGTTATAAAACTACTTTGACGAAAATTATACGTATTGAAAAGAAAAAATATTATACTAAGCAGTTACAATTTTATAAGCATGATATGCAAAATACATGGAAAGTTTTAAAGCAAGCAATGAATATATCAAATAATAAGTCGAATATTATTAAAATTAGATCTGATGATAAAATTCATGAAGATCCTCATTATATTTGTAATATTCTCAATAATCATTTTTCTTCCATTGGGGAAAATCTTGCAAGCAAAATTCCATCTTCAAATAAACATTTTTCTGAATTTTTAGGTCCACCAAATTTAAACTCAATGTTTTTTAGTCCAACATATAGTCAGGAGATAATCAATATTGTTTCTGATTTTCGTTCCAAAAAAAGTGCTGGACACGATGACATCAATAATTTTCTGCTGAAGGGGGTAATATCTTCAATTGCGGATCCTTTATCTCATATATTCAATTTATCTCTTTTTTATGATATTGTTCCTGAAAGTATGAAAATAGCAAAAGTCATCCCTTTGTTTAAAAAAGGTGACAAATTAGATGTTAATAATTATAGACCAATTTCTTTGTTATGTACATTGTCCAAAATTCTTGAAAAAAATTGTTTACAAAAGAACTCTTACTTTTTTGAAATTCAATAATATACTCTCAAATACTCAGTTTGGTTTTAGAGAAAAACATAGCACCTCACATGCATTATTGAGTTTTGTTGAAAAAGTAGCACATGCTATCGACAAATCTTCACATCTCATAGGTTTGTTCCTGGACTTCTCCAAGGCCTTTGACACCATTAATCATGATATTTTACTTAATAAACTGCAACATTACGGAGTCCGTGGGAAGGCCTTGGAGTGGTTCAGGAGCTACCTCTTGAATAGGAAGCAATATGTCTCTTTAAATGGTTGCAATTCACAAATGTTAAATGTTAAATGTGGGGTCCCACAGGGAAGTTTATTAGGTCCGCTTCTGTTTCTTATTTATATGAATGATTTCTGTAAATCATCAGATATTCTTTCTTTCATTCTCTTTGCGGATGATTCAAATTTGTTTTTTTCGCATAATAATCCTTTTACCCTAGTAAAGACATTTAATTTTGAATTAGAAAAAGTTGCTCAATGGATAAAAGCTAATAGATTATCTCTCAATCTTCAAAAAACAAAATATATGCTTTTCAGCAACTCCATTGAGGCACTACCTGCTGATATTATTTTTGATGGCACACCACTGGAAAATGTTTCTTATATCAAATTTCTGGGGATAACAGTTGATAATAAGCTTTCATGGAAATTTCATATTGATAGTATATGTAAGATTATTTCTCGAAACATCGGTATAATCAACAAGATTAAATTTTGTCTTCCTTTGTCGTCCCTGCCTACATTATATTCATCCCTCATATTGCCTTATTTAAATTACGGTATTCTTGTATGGGGAAATACATATCAAACTCTTTTGGATAAATTACTTCTGCTACAAAAGAAGTCACTGCGTATTTTATGTCACACTGCATATTTGTCTCATACTGATCCGTTATTTTTTGAAAATAAAATATTTAGAATTAAAGATTTGTATTTGTTTAATTTAGGACAACTTATGTATAATTACAACAAAAACAATCTTTCATATATATTTGAATCAATGTTTTTAAAAAATCAATCTGTTCATAATTATCCTACAAGGCAATCCAACGAATTTCATTTACCATTTTTTAGGACTTTGCTGGCTCAGCAAACCTTCATCTACGAGGGGCCTAAGTATTGGAACTCACTTCCCAACGACATAATAACAGCACAAACTTTGAATTCTTTTAAGAACAAATTAAAATTCTTTCTGTTGAAATCTTATGATAAACAACCAAATTAGTTTCGGTTTCATTCTCTCAATCAAGTCGTTTGTTAGTTTGTTTGTTTGTTTTTACAAGTATTAAGATATCACACAGAAATCATCTTTTAAGGAAAACAATCTGTCTAACATAAGTTTACCTCAGATATTTATTTTATTGTACCAGTAACAGTGAGTCTATTCTCTTTCTCTTTTTTTCTTATATCCGTTCCTATGCATTCATACCGGCATATGCACCCAATCAATCGCAATTTCAAACCAGGGAGCGTTGTATTGTTTTGTTATTGCATTTTAATCATGAAGTACAGTATGCTTGTGTCCACGATGGCGCGTGTTGTACCATAGTCTCATTTCCCCCTTTTTTGTTCTTTTTTTTTCTTCTTCTTTTTTTCCCCTTCCTAAGTTAATTTCATGTCAGTTGACATTGGTTTCTTTGACTTTGTGTACGTATTTTTTGAGGGTCCCATACCCTACAAACTTTGCTTTTTAAGTGGGACCCTCCATTTCCATTCTAATCTTTGTATTAGGTATATACCTTAGAAACGAAATTCTGTTGTTACTCGTGACCGCTTGTACGTTTTCTTTGAAATTGTTATAAATTTGTTCTGTAAATGTATTGTATATATTTTTTCTGTTTATTCAATGGAAATGGAAATAAAATTGAATTGAATTGAAATGAATTGAATTGAATTGAATTGACCCGTTTGCTAGCAAAAATAGACATCGTTATTACAAGTTGTTCCTTTCCAATTTCATTGCATTTGCACTCGAAGTCAAGAAAAGGCGTTCAAGTTCAAACGATTTTCGTCAACACTCTGCTATCATGGTTCATTTTTAATCTTGTGCTGTCGATTTCATTTCACGTCGGTGATGCCCATCATTCCGAGGGTCAGTTAATCGCAAATGAAATAAGGTTTGTTACTCCGAAAATGCAAACAGAAGAGGTGCACGTAACCAATCTTTGGAATAACGCACCATCGGAATGACGAACCTTCGCAAAATCGAGCCTTATATCATATTCGCATAGACAAACCTTGAGAATAACAACTGTTATTTCATTTTCGATTGAATTGCCGTTAGGAATAACACATTTGATCCTAATTCGTATTGAAGTCTATTTTAAACAATGAAAAGAGAAATTCATTAAATTAAGCGAGGAGAAGTTGTCATTCAGTTTCGCAATTTCAATTTATTCCCTAACAGTATGGATATAACACTTAACGCTTAAGATGGACAATGGCCATAGCCCATAATTTTTATCCCATGTCCATGTCCACATGTCCAGGTCAATGTTTACTATGATGCTATATGACCATAAAGAGCCACAAACGACGTTAGGATGCAAATCATTTACGAGCAGAACTTATTATAGAAAATGTCTGTTGTCGGTGATCATTCAGCTGCCATGAATCTTTTTTGTTGTTGTATGAAACAGTCCTTTGGTAAATATGAAAACTAAGTCAAATAAAGGCAACTCCCATCAGAGACAAGAGTATTTCATGGCTCTATTTTCAGAGGCTCAAATATTTGTTAACATTCGATCATTCTTGCGTGGCAAAATGCCAGTACATGAAATATCATCGTAATGTAATGTATAGGCTTTTCAAAATCTAGAAAATAATTCAAATTTTGGGTCACATCTGGGATTCTGAGGAAGCGACATTTACATGATTTATGCGAAAAAAAGAATGCACGTCAACATAATTGATATGCCATGCTTAACGTTGTTGCATTTATAACTTTGTAAAAAAAAAAGCTTTACTAGTTTACAGCAAGTCAGCAAGGTTAATGATTAATGCTTCATTGTCAATATCGTTTATATTATATAACCACTGAACTTTGATATTCAAACATGGTTATTACATATATTGCTATATTGCGCCAATTGTGTACTTTGTGACCGGCACATGGTTTGAGGAGACATAATCAGTCACGTCTCCTTAGTGTGCACATTAGAACCTTTGTTCTCAACAGAATTTTGAGAATTGTATTGGTGTCCACGTAAGCACAGGAGATGTCACTGTTGTTTTCGGGAGTAGGCGGACTTCGATTCATGATAAAGTTGACTAACACTTCAATGTATATAGAATATTATGTAGATCAGATTTGCATTTCTTATCTTTATTGAACAGTTAGGATAAAACAGCTTCTTCTGAGTAAACCTGTTAACGTTCTGTCTGACGACGGTGTCATAAATTTTAAGGATAAGGAAGGGCAAAGTCACGTATATGATGAAACATGATAAACCGAAAATGAACTGCGCGATCTGTCGAGAAAGAAAATGCGAAATCTTTTTAAAAGTAATGAGGAAAAGTTGTAGTTTTGTTCATCCCGTCCTTCTTTTTTGTATACTGTTTCTTACGTTATATATAACTGATGGGCTTCAGTATGCCTAACTGTGCATGGTTTAATCACTGGCATAGCAATTTGAATCATTATTTTTTAGAAGACCCCACCCATACCCTTACGGACAACATTACTTAGACTGCTTTATAACCGAAAATGTTTATACTGAACTGCCAAGGGATACTTTAACGCAGTGTTAACAGGTGTTAAGTGCATAAAAACAGAAGACCGACATAATTCCAAGAACAGTGTATCCGTAGTACATAATTCTATCTTGCTTATTTCACTCGCTTTTTTTTTTGGGGGGGGGGGTGATTTTTTTTTCCATGCGATAAGATGGCTGGATAGCCCATATTCAGCTGCTCTGGCTGGTCCTTCATTGGTCTACCTGTAAGTGCCGGGGTGCACCTCTTTAACGAGTTATGCATCCTGATCTTTAAAGGGATAGTACAGTTTTGGTTGAGATGAGAA
Organism: Diadema setosum; assembly: GCF_964275005.1. NCBI lineage: Eukaryota > Metazoa > Echinodermata > Echinoidea > Diadematoida > Diadematidae > Diadema > Diadema setosum. The sequence continues at coordinate 1,139,646 of NC_092701.1, forward strand.
ATAGGCTTTCGAATTTTTGCAAGATACCAAGAAAACACAGAGCATACCATTTTAAGAGGAATTCAAAGTTTATTTGATGAAAATCGGGTTTGGAATAACTGAAACATCCAAAAACAAAGTAAAACAAAGCGATCGTTACAAAGTGTGGGTCCCACACTTTATTAGAATCGTTCTTTTTTGGATATCTCAGCCATTTCAAAACCAATTTTTATCAAATAAACGTTGAATTCCTCATAAAATTGCATGCTCTTTCATATATCATATGAGATTTCTCAGTATCTCACCTAAAAATGTTAGAAACCTGAAATTAGGTCTCAACCAGAAATGTACGATCCCTTTAACATAAATGAACGAAGTGACTATAACACACGGGACCTGTATATTTATCAGAGGTGCTGACTGTTTAATATCTTCTAGAGAGGACGGCATTACAACACGCAACATTGCTCGGTAAAACTGGGATTTCGAACCTGAGCTCAAACTCGAGCCTTTCGTATTCAAAGGCATGCAAAAACTCCACCTACTGAGCCTCCCCGCCGCTCATGTGACGAAAAGAGGTGGCGCCCTCTTCCGAAACTTTTCAACATGTCTGTACATTTTTATGTCTCCGCCACGAAATGTCGCCGGAGGCATTATGTTTTCGGGTTGTCCGTCCTTCCGTCCATCCGTCCTTCCGTTCGTCCGTCCGTAATCGATGTCGTGGACAGCGTTACTAAAAATCGTTTGAGGTATCGTAATGAAAGTTAGCATGTGTATGTATGAGTGGGCGAAGTTGTGCCTATCAACTTTTGGGGGCATATCCTCAAGGGCAAAGGTCAAAGTTCAAGGTCAACTTGTCAAAATTTCACTATTTCCCCCATTTCTATGCAATTCTTGAAGGTATTTTCTTCACACTTGGTTTATACATGAACTACCATATGAAGATTCTCTTAAAGACAGAGTTTTGAGTCATGAGGTCAAATTTCAAAGGTCAAAGGTCAAGTGAAAATGTTAAAATGTCATTTTTTCTCCACATCTCGGGAAGTGATTCAAGTTATATTCATGGAACTTAGTATATACGCATGTACTGACTGGCAGCAATTATCTAGGGAATTTGGAGGTTATGAGGTCAAATGTCAAGGTTAACTCTTCAAAATTTGACTTTTTCTCTCGTATTTATGCAACGCTTGAAGGATTTTTCTTGAAACTTAGTGTATAAGACATGTACTAGCTACCCAAAAGAGATTCTTTGAGAAATTACTTGGCAAAAGGTCAGAGGTCAAAGGTCAAGTGAAAGTGCTAAATTTTACTTCTTCCTCCATATTTCAAGAGTGACTGAAGGTTTCATCAAGAAACGTATTACATATTTATGCATGTACTACCTGACAGTGATTCTCTTTGGAATTTTAGGGTCATAGGGTCAAAGGTCAACGGCCAAAGGTGGGATGAAATGGTGAAATTGTACTTTTTCTCCATACATTGAAAATTATTCAATGCATAATCTATAAAAGGGTCAACAGTCAGGTAAAACTCCTCAAATCCCCAAATATACAGGTCAGCACTCTTAGCTATTAATCCAAGTAAATCTAGCTCAAGGAAAGTAAACATTCAGCATATTTGTGAAAACCTGTCATTTTGATATTTTGCTAATTACATGAAACTGTCATCACAGAGTGTCAAGACATTGTACTGTAGACTTACTTGGAGAACCATGTATTACGGCGGAGGCATACCAGTCGCCATAGCGACATTTCTATTTTGATATGCATCTGTTGTATCTCTTCCCAAGACGTGACGTGTATATTCGAAGTACCTAACTCAACATGTGCCAAAAAAGAAACGATATTGGTCTAAACGCAATCTGTGATCCTTGTGTAACACTTTTCGTCGTCCTCTTATACTTTTTTTTTCAATTTTTCAAGACTCAAGACTCAAAACTCAAGTCACCGCTGACTGCATTATTGTATTAAAATTACAATAGCAACCACAACAACAACAATGGGGATGAGGTGCGAGTTTTCTTCGATTTGTCTCCCTCTATAGATGAATTTTGTAAGATCGCGGCTGGTGATCATAGTTGGGCCACTCACTGCAGTCTAACTGATCATTGACATAATTAGCAATTATGTGAATCCATTATGTGCGTGAGTGAGGCATCACTTTGGAACAGCACATACAATGTGCTATAAGGAACATGAAATGCATTTCTTACTGAATCTCTATTTCTCAATAAAGCATTTTAAGCTAGTTTGCACTATCATGATAATATTGCATTAAAAAGCACTCAGGATTTAGTCCAGCCCTGTTGAGTGTAAAATTCTAAAAAAGACCGATGACGATCGAGGTATAATGTTTATGGGTTTGGTGGTACATGGCCCTGTCTTCCCATGTTTTTATGAAAAGCGTGCGTGCCTTCGACTTGTTACCGGTATATTATGTTAAGGATATTCCCCCTACTTTCAAATAGGAATGCGAAGAAAAATTATTAATGGGCAGAGTTTGAGGTACAGATGCCATGCACGAAGCGAACAACAACAACAACAACAACAACAAACCTGACACAAGCACACTTAAGAAACACATACATAATATGAACATTCGCACATGTGCTCATATTATGAGAACACACTTTTTATGTATGACACTCTTCACAATTTCATGTGCAGTTAAAATTGTGAATGTATAATTGTATTGTATTCAAATCATAAAAGGAAATACAGTAAACAAACACATATTTGCAAAGACTGGCATCGTATGTTTTTGTGTATAGTGTTTAGTAGAGGATTACATCCCTCATACGAATGTGTTGAGAGTATAATATATAGGTCAGCGCTACAACTTCCAAACATTTTTCTTATGTTTTTTTTTCTTTTTACTGGTATTCAAATCGTTTTCAAGTCTATAGATCATCACAAAAGACACCCTATTGGTTCATTTTGAATTATACCAAATTTATCTTTCCGTCTTTGTTAGTTTTGTTCTGTCTGTTCTACTCGTTTGTTTAATAAAGTAGCAAATGTTTCATAGATTTCACTTATTTGTGTATTCCATCTGTTACTTTCATTGGGTATTCTGAATTCGACTCTGAAATCAATGTTCGTTTATATTGGACTCTACACAGGGGATCATATTTGTCTCAAGCCTTTGCCTTTCTCTTTGATCTTCCCGTCAGATTTTACACAGTACTTGTTACTGCTGTTATGATTATCAATAAAAATGAACTTAAACAAGTCTCTTTCTTGCTGTATCAAATTAAGCAATTTATTTATTAAGCTTTCTTTTTTCTTCGTTGTTCATATACAAGATTGAGCTGTTTGTGAGAGTCGTTTCCTTTCAGCCGATTTCGTTGTGAGAGTAGCTTCATTCTTTAACCTGCCATGAAAAGTAAGAACAGTGGTAACGTCTTCAAGACATCCGATAATACGTTATAATCTGTGTTTGCCTTGAATAGCAGCGTAGGGGCTAGAGTTAAATTTTTAGAGTCAAATAAATGTGTAAACGTCAAACAACCTTCTTAGATGGGCTTGATGTAAAGGAGGCGTTCCCCATAGGCAACCACAAGTAATCATTTCCTACCATGCTGACATTCCTTAATCAATGTCAATCTGTTTATACGAATAATCTCTTCCCCCGTATTACTTTGGTAACTTTGGCACGACAGAATAAGAAGATTCAAAAGGCGTCATTGAGAGTGAGACCATTAAGGTCCAACAGACCGCGGAGAGTGTCAGGCAGGGCTGTCAAAAGGGTCTCTTTAAAGGAGAATCCAACATAGAGATTTCACTGGCCAAATCATTGAACTGAAGGATATCGAGCAATTGATCCGGAACGAACTAGGCACGGCTCACGCAACCAGTTTGGGGTAGATTGCATTGAAATGCACTTATGAGTGCATCGGAATAATCAATGTACCACAACATTGAGTCGGCAGCTCCCACTCGTCATGGGTCTATAGCCGGGGTGAAACTTGCAGTTGCTTTTATAATCGAAGTATATAGGTGTAGATCCTGCGGCGTACAGTGGCGATGACCCCAAGAAGTTAACAGTGGCGCCAACCACGGACAAGCTGATTCGAGAACCACTCGTACAGAACAGATGATTCGTTTACATGCTTTTCAATCGCGCTTTACGAACGTAGGACTGAAGTAACGGATGATCATAGGTAAATCAGGAGGGAAAACTTTTGTAGATCGCACTGATCCAGAAACGATTCTTCGACCAGCTGAGCGCGGCTCTCGATACAATGGATATTGGGTACAAACACAAAAATCGCGGGCAGGTTGAAACGTCAGCAGGGTACTCGTGTGACCTTGGGGTCATGCGAGCTGCTCTGTTGTTAACCCTCCTTCATCAATGTATGGGATTATCACACGAAGGCCTTCCCGAAGGGAAGTGTTTTACTCCGCCTGTAGATTACGACCAGGTGAGTGTATGGTCTAAACGCAATCTGTGATCCTTGTGTAACACTTTTCGTCGTCCTCTTATACTTTTTTTTTTCAATTTTTCAAGATTCAAGACTCAAAACTCAAGTCACCGCTGACTGCATTATTGTATTAAAATTACAATAGCAACCACAACAACAACAATGGGGATGAGGTGCGAGTTTTCTTCGATTTGTCTCCCTCTACAGATGAATTTTGTAAGATCGCGGCTGGTGATCATAGTTGGGCCACTCACTGCAGTCTAACTGATCATTGACATAATTAGCAATTATGTGAATCCATTATGTGCGTGAGTGAGGCATCACTTTGGAACAGCACATACAATGTGCTATAAGAAACATGAAATGCATTTCTTACTGAATCTCTATTTCTCAATAAAGCATTTTAAGCTAGTTTGCACTATCATGATAATATTGCATTAAAAAGCACTCAGGATTTAGTCCAGCCCTGTTGAGTGTAAAATTCTAAAAAAGACCGATGACGATCGAGGTATAATGTTTATGGGTTTGGTGGTACATGGCCCTGTCTTCCCATGTTTTTATGAAAAGCGTGCGTGCCTTCGACTTGTTACCGGTATATTATGTTAAGGATATTCCCCCTACTTTCAAAAAGGAATGCGAAGAAAAATTATTAATGGGCAGAGTTTGAGGTACAGATGCCATGCACGAAGCGAACAACAACAACAGCAACAACAAAAAACCTGACACAAGCACACTTAAGAAACACATACATAATATGAACATTCGCACATGTGATCATATTATGAGAACACAATTTTATGTATGACACTCTTCACAATTTCATGTGCAGTTAAAATTGTGAATGTATAATTGTATTGTATTCAAATCATAAAAGGAAATACAGTAAACAAACACATATTTGCAAAGACTGGCATCGTATGTTTTTGTGTAAGTGTTTAGTAGAGGATTACATCCCTCATATAAATGTGTTGAGAGTATGATAATATCATACTCTCATATCGTCGGTGTTACCACGAACCGACGCTATTTCGTTTTTGAGCGAAAATGCAATTCTGAGAAAATCGCGTTTAAAGATCTCACAAGTTTTAGACAACGTTTTCAATGACTTTTCCTGTCTTGTGTGTGAAAATTTTGACAGGGTGATGAGAGTGGAAGTTGTTCTTCCTATCCATAGTGTAATTTTAGTGTGAATTCAAAAGAATTACGATATTTCTGTCTTCAAACTCACTGCGTCGGTTCGTAAATCCATCGTTTCTTGCGCGCACCATAGGTTATGTACTTAAGCGCGGGTCTCACGAACCGACGTAAGTTGTATTACGCCGGTTCGTGAGACCCGCGCTGTAGGGCCTGCACAATAGGTAACGTGCAATACGCGTGTATTTACGAACCGTCGCTATTTCATTTTCGTATGTGTTTACATACAAATACTATTAGGGCTATACCTGCTTATCAACAATAACCTTATTAATTGAAATTAATTGTCATGTAATGATTATTGTGATGATTATAATACATTAGGTGATAATTAAGATGATAATATAAGCCAGTTTCTCTTAATTGTTCTAAAAAGCGTGTTGTCCTTGTTTTCATCTTCATTTAGCATTGTTATTAGAGCTGTCGTTGATCGCTCCAAAGATTTCTTTGCCCTCCCCCCTCCTTTTTTGTGTGGATATATTATTCAACACTTTTGCATGTGGACATTTATCATTTGGTAATTAATATGTACTCGGTATACTGTGTTTCATATTTTTTTTACTTTTTACTGTTTTATTTTTTTTACTTTTTTAACTTACTTTCTTTATTTTTCACATAATTTTTAATTCAAATTCAGTTCACTTCTTTCATAATAATTATGAATGTTTGTTCTAAGATGAAGGATACCGCTAAATATAGGGAAAAAGATGTGCCAGTCAGTAATGATTACTTGCATTTACTCATCTTTCATACTCATGCACTCTGTTATTTCTTTCTCTGAAATAATCTATTAATTTCTTTATTTCTTATTATTCCACATTATTTGTGACTTTTACTTTGTCACAATTTTTATCGGTGTCATTATTGTCATTTGGCTTGCATGCGAATTCACTCATAATTCCTCATTTTCCATCTTTCTCTTTCCTGCTCAACAGATTCTTTGATAGCTGCACTTGATCATATAAAAACATAAAACTCATCCTGCATGCACTCTTCGAAACTGATAAACTCCTAAAAATACATAAATATCAAAATTATCAGAATTTCAAGCTTCATTTTAAATATATAACAATGGTCATGTTTTATTACGCCTTTTGCAGCAATATATTGAAGAGGTACATTATGTAATCGAAGAAACATAGGTTCTCAATAAAGTATCAAATTTGAATTATTCAGAGATGAGTAATGACAATGGGAAGGATAACAATTGTGGAAGAGCTCCATAAATCAATAAATATCTAATGGCAAATGGAGATGGAATCAATATTAAAGAATATGCGTAATTCAAGTTCATTATTACATCAGTTCTTGTGTGTTCACAAAAAGAGAAACACAGTTCGAACACGCGCACCAAATCTTACAATTTACATTTACATCTATAGAGTGCGGACGGAACATATACAAAAGAAAGAATAACATTCTCAAATTAATATATCAAGCATAATTATGTATATGAACATAAAAAGATGTTGCTGCATATGCATGAAGCTTGTGAGTGCTGCAACACACATTATGCTCAGATGGAAACTTGATGTATATCATACAAAAGAGAAGAGGTACTGCATGTACATGTAGTTACACTATTCACAGGACAGTAGAGAAAAAGCAAGAGAGAGAGAAGGAAATGGGTGTCTAAAATAGGTCGATGTAAGGAGTGCCAAGTCAATTAAGTCTCTAATAGTTATACATATATGAAAAGGAAACAAATTAATCACAACATAAATGATCGTGCTCATATTAACCAATAATTAGCATCAAAAAATGTGTGTAGAAAGCCCATAATATCAGCCTTTCGCCCCGTAGGCTTGTTACATATGAGAAAAGAGAAATTTTGGCCGACCCCCCCCCCCTCCGAATCCTTAATCCACCAGTACTATAAACACATGTGCTAGCGCAAATTCACAAGAGGGGTGGGGAAATTCGGCCAAAATTGTGTGTGGTTAAGATAATTAAAAAGAAAGGTCATCGGCAAAACTACGGGGTGGATGCAGACGAATTTTCATGTGATGACTAAAAAAAAAAAATGCAGCCAAAGGGGGGGGGGGGAAGGACGGTGGAGAGGGGCCAAGGCTAATTTGACTCCCCTCCCCCCCCCCCCAAAAAAAAAAAAAAAAAAAAAAAAAAACAACACGCCACTGTTTTACAGCACCTTTAAAGGACTCTTAATTTTCTTTTGTAAAAAACAAACGTCTCGAAGTAAAGAATTCCATATTGTAGGCGAAATGTAGACCGATACAGTGTATGAAGTGTACATCCCAAGCTATTAAAGAAAAAAAAAACAGATTATGAATATTATTCAAAGTAAGAATTTCAGTGCGTTTAATCATCTTTAGTCGAGTTGCAAATGACATGTGCATATTTAATAAGAGCAGTTAACTTCGAAGCGCCCCCAAGCCCTTCTATATTTAATCATTCATGTCTAAAGGTAGTGCTAGGGCATCCCGGTGGTCTAGTGGTTATGGCGCTGGTCTAGTAATCCGGAGGTCGTGGGTTCGAATCCCGCTTGGACTGCCTGTGATTTTTTTTTTTTTTTCACAGCAGCCCACAAACTGCACACTGCAGTTGCATGTGTTACTACGGATGGAGACAAATGAATAATCTATTATTTTAATATACAATGTTTGACATCCTTTTTGTAATCACTTTCTTTAATTGTACATTTAGAGACATAATGAATTATTATTAAAAGAAATCATATTTCTGTATTTTGTTGTGAGTTTGCATGGGAGCATACACGTATCATAATTTGCAATTTTAGTTAGATAAAGAACATCTCATAACAGAACTGTCTAGTGATGGTTGAATGATTATGTCAATTTGTTATAAGTCCTATCAGTTATATGGAGTGCATTTCCCATGTTTATAAGAATCATACGTAACACATTCAAAGTGGGTTGAAGACAACAAAATAATAAATAAAAGAATAAAGGAGAATAGAATGAATTACAGTTTGAGGTGAGTTTGGCATGTCATTAACTGGATTAATATTATCATCTAGCAGAGATGCATATTTGATTATTTGTTGCATTAATTTCATAAAAATACATACATGTATAACATGTCTCAATCAACATTCAGAATGTTTGCAAAATGTAGATGAACATGTATCATGAACATGGTTGAAGATGAAGCTGGAACTTTTTGTTAATGGGTCTAAGCTACCATTTGTGACTCTCATAAATCTGTTTTCTGTGAAAATTCGTACAGCGAGCGAAAAGTTTCTGATATACACATTTTGACAGTGTGACACATTTGGTTATGCCCCCGACAATTTAGATTGACTCTCGCAATTATCACCGTTTACGAAAAATAAATCAGTGAAGGGCATGTTAATCCTCAGTCGATAACTATTACAACTATGCAATGATTATTCAACCATCTAACTTCATCTGATTACAGCATCATCTGAATATTGCCAATGTGCACTTAGAAATTTATCAAGATGTATCACAAGGTTATGATTACCACACAAAACCTTCAAGATTTATTATCATGAAATACATACCAATGAACACTTAAAGAAAATCTAACATTCCATATCCACATGAAGCTTGCCTTGATATAAATGTCTCTCAGTAGTGTTATTAAAGTGTAGCAAAATTGTAATTACGACATCACAGAATGGAATGCATGTTTTCACCTTCAATCTTAGAATCTTCTTTCATGTTTCCACTTTACAATCACATTTTAATGTAGATATACCGTCCTTATGTTGTCGCCCTTCATCCCAAGTTCTCCCTTCTATCCTATCTGTAGATTGTCTTCTTTCCTAAGCCATTGTATTCACATTCCTTGATGATAAGCACGATGCTGTACTTTTTTTCTTCTCTGAAACAGTCCAGCTCTTCGCTACTGCATGGCATCAGTCATGTGAAAGAAAAGACAGAAATTAAGAACTTTCGATTAAAATCAAACATCATGATACAAGATACAACTTTCATTTTGAGAAAAAGAAATCAGCCAACTAAGCTGTAGTTGAAATCATTTTGCTCTATTTATATTAAACATAAAACAAAATGGTATACAGGATCAAAGAATGTCAAAAAATACTGCTGTTCGTCTTTGATGCATATTCAAATTGTCTCGCCTTTTACATATTTTAATGATGCAAGATCTTATGTCTAGCACTTAGTAAGTCTCATGTAGAAATTAAATTATCATTCACATGAATAAATCTACATGTCCTTGTAAATAAGGCATTGCTTTGAAAAAGCTGAATATTACTAACTGCATTTGGGAAACAGTCTACGACAATCAAACTTCTTTATTATCAGAGACTTTAACATCTTGATTAGACCTAGACTCTAATTACCATTGTATTCATATCCGTTGATGATGTACACGACCCTGTACTTTTTCTTTTCTTTTCTGAGACAGTCCAGTTCTTCGCTACTACATGGCACCAGTCATCTGAAAGAAAAGAAAGAAATTAAGAACTTTTGATTAAAATCAAACATCATCGTACAAGATACAACTTTAATTTTGAGAAGAAAAAAAATCAGCCAACAAAACTGAAGTTGAAATTATTTTGCCCTATTTATATTAAACATAAAACAAAATGGTAGGCCTATGCAGGATCAAAGAATGTCAAAATATACTGCTGTTCGTCTTTGATCCATATTCAAATTGTCTCGTCATTTACACATTTTAATGATGCAAGATTTTATGTCTAGCACTTAGTAAGTCTCATGTAGAAATTGAATTATCATTCACATGAATATAAATCTACATGTACTTGTAAACAAGGCATTGCATTGAAGTAGCTGAATATTACTACCTGCATTTGGGAAACAGTCTACGACAATCAAACCTGTTTCTTATCAGAGACTGTATCATCTTAATTAGACCTAGACTCTACATTATCATTCAGCTTTTAAAGGTATTAACCATTCACCTATAAAACAGTGGCATTGTCATGTGCATCATATTTCTTTGATACTGCACATAATTTCAGGAAGTCTGTGCAAGAATGCAAATGAAACACGTCTGCTGTTTGGTATTTATCAAAAAAAAAAAAATCACTAACCCGGAAGTCCTTGGCCTTAGGAATAACACGTGGCGAGTTAGCAGGAATTGACATTAAAATAGAATAAGAATAGATCTACTAAATAGGCCTTTGCCTCATGAATGTCTGGTCTAATTATAGACTAAGTGAAGTCTAGACCTTTCACTTTTAAGTTACACAGATTTCATATTACTTAGATCTAGACTACATCTAAATCTAGACATCTAATACTATTAGATCTTGGCAACTTTTGTCTTTGTGACACGAAATTAACACGTCACAGATGATATTTCGGCGATGTCCAACAGGATGACAGTACCACTATTACTAAATCAGTAAGTTGACATAGATAACTAACATCAACTTGTTAAAGTACGTTAGAGATGGCACCATATACAATAACCGGTGACACTGACACTGACAGATCTAGCGACTACGTTTAGACTAACGTTAAAGAGTGAGACTCGCCATCTCAGTAAGTCGGCCAAAGACAAAGTCAATACAGGGCTAAGTCAGTGTTACTGTTATGTTAGGCCTAACAAACGTTAACGGTTACTCGGTAAGGTTAGGTTTACCAGGACTCAAGAGTCCTGGTTAAATCAGTCGAGGGACATTTCTTAGGAAGTCCTTCGATTCCAAGAATAAAAAGAGTGAAAGAACAAAGGGAAAAAAGGAAAGAAGAAAGGACAAAAGATTATGTTTGGCTGCAGTGGAAATCGACAGCGCCACTGTATCACTATCAATCAAGCGTAAATATATAAACACCATTTGGTTGGGCCACATTCACAAGTTTTAGGGGAAAAAAGCCCCACCGCTGTGCTTAGGTACTCCACTCGAACTAACGTTAGACATACACTACACACAGTACGGTACTAGGGCTGAATTCACAAGTATACTTTAACACTGCACTGTACAGGAAAGCCACCTAACCTGTAGAGTACTCGTAGTGTTTAGGTAGTATCACTAGACCACATACTGTCATAGATGACATCTACACCAATGCTGCACACTGGCACTGGTCCGACGGTCCCTGACCAGGAAAAATCACTGTTGGACACTGACCAGTAACTTTTTCAGGAATGGACCAGTAAAGATTGGGGGAAAAATGGGTGGACTCTACCTACTATTACCACTAGTCTAGACGTAGATCTAGAGCTAGACTACCGGTATGGCTCTGAACTGTGTTAATTTGACTTGGTCTTAGACTTCAGCTGATCTTAGTTTTAGTAACTGGTATTACAAGTCTTAACTTAGACTTAATAGTTAGACTTGAAAGTAAAAGTCTAACATGTCTAACTTTATTCTTTACTCTTCCTTTGAGTTTTACTGTTAGACTTTTTATTTATTTTTTTGTTTAGTACGCCTACTTTGTCAATCTCATGATTTCATTTTCAATTCAAAAGTCAAGGCTTTTAGTGTCTTCGAGACTTCGAAATCTTGCAATCTGCATGTCTTGCACACAGACGTTACGACTACAGTACTCAGTAGTCTCAGAAGTAACGACATAAGTTGAAAAGAAACAATAAATAATATGATTTGGGATCTAATTTGAAATTGGATGGCGTTTACAGACTAGGCTTCATAAGCATCACGCGATTGAATACATGGGACTACACACTACCGCAATTAATGGTTATGGTAGTCCAACTGAAACTGTTATTTTGAGCATGATTTTAATAGGATTATAGCTTACCATTCACTTCACTCGTGGACAGTGGGCTGGCTTAGGCCGTCATTCATCTTTCAGAAGGTTTGGTTCTCACTCTGAGATCTGGATTAGGGCCAAAACCTAATTCTAGGCCAGTAAGTTGAACAAAACTCAAAGTAATGCAACTGCGACGGTTCGTAAAACCCGCATTGCTCTTCACCGTAGCAATTCGGGTTTCACGAACCGGCGTATCTTTCGTGCGTCGGTTCGTGAAACTCCTTTTTCTCAATTTCTCGATATTTCGAGTTCTGTCGTTTTTTTCTTTCTTTGATAAAATTAAGAATAATTAATTTTGTGATCTAAAATTTTGGGATTTGGTAGAGTTTTGAAAGCACTTTCATTTGGTACCAATATCTCGATTTTGAAAATTTTGACCAAAATCGAAATAGCGTCAGTTCGTGAAAACGCCGACGATATATACCTATATATTGTATAGGTCAACGCTAAAACTTCCGACATTTTTCTTATGTTTTTTTTTTTACTGGTATTCAAATCTTTTTCAAGTCTAGATCATCATAAAAGACACCCTATTGGTTCATTCTAAATTATACCAAATTCATCTTTCCATCTTTGTTAGTTTTGTTCTGTCTGTTCTACTCGTTTGTTTAATGAAGTTGCATACATTATGTTTCATAGATTTCACTTATTTGTGTATTTCATCTGTTACTTTCATTGGGTATTCTGAATTCGACTCTGAAATCAATGTTCGTTTATATTGGACTCTACACAGGGGATCATATTTGTCTCAAGCCTTTACCTTTCTCTTTGATCTTCCCGTCAGATTTTACACAGTACTTGTTACTGCTGTTATGATTATCAATAAAAATGAACTTAAACAAATCTCTTTCTTGCTGTATCAAACTAAACAATTTATTTACTAAGCTTTCTTTTTTCTTCGTTGTTCATATACAAGATTGAGCTGTTTGTGAGAGTCGTTTCCTTTCAGCCGATTTCGTTGTGAGAGTAGCTTCATTCTTTAACCTGCCATGAAAAGTAAGAACAGTGGTAACGTCTTCAAGACATCCGATAATACGTTATAATCTGTGTTTGCCCTGAATAGCAGCGTAGGGGCTAGAGTTAAATTTTTAGAGTCAAATAAATGTGTAAACGTCAAACAACCTTCTTAGATGGGCTTGATATAAAGGAGGCAACCACAAGTAATCATTTCCTACCATGCTGACATTCCTTAATCAATGTCAATCTGTTTATACGAATAATCTCTTCCCCCGTATTACTTTGGTAACTTTGGCACGACAGAATAAGAAGATTCAAAAGGCGTCATTGAGAGTAAGACCATTAAGGTCCAACAGACCGCGGAGAGTGTCAGGCAGGGCTGTCAATACGGTCTCTTTAAAGGAGAATCCAACATAGAGATTTCACTGGCCAAATCATTGAACTGAAGGATATCGAGCAATTGATCCGGAACGAACTAGGCATGGCTCACGCAACCAGTTTGGGGTAGATTGCATTGAAATGCACTTATGAATGCATCGGAATAATAAATGTACCACAACATTGAGTCGGCAGCTCCCACTCGTCATGGGTCTATAGCCGGGGTGAAACTTGCAGTTGCTTTTGTAATCGAAGTAGGTGTAGATCTTGCGGCGTACAGTGGCGATGACCCCAAGAAGTGAACAGTGGCGCCAACCACGGACAAGCTGATTCGAGAACCACTCGTACAGAACAGATGATTCGTTTACATGCTTTTCAATCGCGCTTTACGAACGTAGGACTGAAGTAACGGATGATCATAGGTAAATCAGGAGGGAAAACTTTTGTAGATCGCACTGATCCAGAAACGATTCTTCGACCAGCTGAGCGCGGCTCTCGATACAATGGATATTGGATACAAACACAAAAATCGCGGGCAGGTTGAAACGTCAGCAGGGTACTCGTGTGATCTTGGGGTCATGCGAGCTGCTCTGTTGTTAACCCTCCTTCATCAATGTATGGGATTATCACACGAAGGCCTTCCCGAAGGGAAGTGTTTTACTCCGCCTGTAGATTACGACCAGGTGAGTGTATGGTCTAAACGCAATCTGTGATCCTTGTGTAACACTTTTCGTCGTCCTCTTATACCTTTTTTTTTCAATTTTTCAAGACTCAAGACTCATCAACTCTCCTTTGTTGGAATGCCATCGACAAAGCAAGGATTTAGAAACGTGGAAATACCACAAAGTGGTACTGCAATCGCCGTTATGTATGTGTGTATGTATATATATATATATATATATATATATGTGCATTATATATATATATATATGCATATACATATATATATATATACATACCATATGTATATGTACATGTGTGTGTGCCTGTGTGTGTTTAAGAATAAAGAGGGGAAGGTAGAGAGAGAGAGAGAAGAGAGAGAGAGAGGGGGAGAGAGGAAAAAGAGAACGATTTAGTTAGAGGTAAAGAGTAGAAAAACGTAGAATGAGATAAAGTTGTATTATTTTGATAGAAATGTGTTTTAGAAATAAATGTTGCATATTTTAATTTGTTTGTGTATAAATGTATTTTTGTCAATTTGTTCGTGATTATGTAAATGTAAATGACGAGTGTGTTTTCATTATGTAAGATGTATTTACATGTTTTTGCCTTGTGTCTCCTGTTAAATACAGGAGGCAACCTATTCCTTTCATGTCACATCGTTTATTCATATGATAAAGAATGTTGAACAACACTATATATACATATATATATATATATATATATATATATATATATATATATTACAATAATAATACCTTTATAAATGAATATTCAAAAGATTATATAAGCGAAATATTTCATCAATCACCCTGTCAGGAGCGTATTACAGCTGCAGGAATATTGTGCAGTCATGTACTCCCTTCTAGATGTTAAAAGGAACAACTTAGAATCCCATGCATATACAAGATACTCCATTTTAAGCCACAATTGAGGAAGATGTAGGTTGTTTTGTTAATTTGTCTGTTTTTGTTTTGCTTTGTCCTGTTGTTTGTTGTTGTTGTTGTTGTTGTTTTGGGGGTCTTCCTTTACTCGAGAGATACCACAGCATTGCAAATATGATGGCTTTGTTTGTCACTTATTGCACGAACCCGCGTGAGATGCTTACTGACTGTGTTATGTTTCGATATCATTAACTGATCTCCTTCTATCATTGCCTATAGCCTGAAGTTTTTATAGTACTGTATTTACTTAGTTTCTCTTGGCGCGATGTTTTATCTGCAAAAATTGAAATGAGGTTTCTGTGTAGGTAAGCTATTCAAAAGTTACCCAGGCAGAATACAATTACTAGAGTATGTTAGGGTAGTTGCAGAAATTGCATTTCTATAGCCTACATGATTAGAAGTCATCTCTGAAATGATATGCTCACAAAATGTACAATGTAAAGAATTACGTGTACTCATGGATTCCCTTGGACATATAAGATAATATTCATATTGTGTGGTATATGACGTATGTCTTTGACATTGTTATAATTTTGTTTCGCCTGCTCAGCTCATCGACCATGCACACACCCACCCCTCCGCCTCGACTCGCCGCGTGTCGCGTCGCAGCGTCGATTCTGAAAGGATGGCTATACATGTGGAGTACCACGAGAGTGTACTGGAAAGCACGAACAATGAAACCATACAGGTATAACTACGGGACCAGTTAAAAGTTAGTTTTAAAACGAAAGAGTAAAAGGAGTAGAAAAAAAAAAGAGTAAAACAATTTATAGGGGAAAATGTAATAAAGTTCAAAAAGAAAATTTGTACTAGAAAGTTATGACACTGGAAGTTTCCCCTAATTCGGTCATACAGCTCTTTCATTTCTATACAATGTATTTATATAAAGAAGAGTTTTGAGAAAATTTGCAGCTGCACTTAAAATGTGAAAATCTACCATTTGTTTTTATTTCGCTCTTTCTTTTCAGACTATTCCTTTTAGCAAGCGATTCGCCTGTGTATGACACATAAGTGTGGATGTGTGTCTGTTCATACATGATTTCTTATGTGTGTATGAGTGTGTGTGTGTGTGTAGCATGATTGTTAAATACTGTACTTTTTCATAATGCCGTCTTAAAGGCCCACATATTTTGTGAAACAGTAATATTGATAACAACCACATTGCACGAGAACATAAGGTGAGGTGGCTTTAAAGTCGCTTAATGAACATCTTATGGACGTGAACACTTATCTTGCAACGGGTATTTCTTACATCTTCTTATAGTTCTTATGTAGGATTCCAGTAAAGCATTGAAAATTTTAAGTAGCACTTGCACACAGTTTATTGAAGTGGAATTGGACATGAGGTGTGATGGCATTTTATGTCAAATATAACTACATGATAATTCTTTTTTTTTTTTTTTTTTGCATACACAGAGAATTACCACTGAAACACTAGATCGGATATCAAACCTTCTTCAAGTAAAGGGACAGAGAGCAGATATTGCTGTCGACTGGTAAGTCACACTGTCAATAATAATTCTGGTAACAATAATTCACATGATACACATGAACAATCAACCGTGCCTCGTCAGCTATGGAACACTGTCATTCAATATCGAACTTTGTTACACGTGCTAGTTTTGTTTTGTTTTTTTCAATTGCAACTCAAATTTTTACTGGCACAGTAGCTGAGCAAAGATCAATTGCGTGAACTGACATTCGTTCGGTCAAAGTTTACTATAATTGTCTCCGCATGAACAATGCTGGAACTATTGCCCTGATCGAATCGTTTACTCATCAAATTTACGGCGTTTAATCATACGTAAAACATTTTCAGTTTCTTTTCACAGGACTCACTTTAATATCATACCTACATGACCTATTCCCTCAAATGAGACATAGGAAAAGTTTTTATAAACGTGTTACACCACACATACATTACATGATGCAACGTTGTTAACCCTCAGTATATAAAGGCCCATAAATGCATAACGTTTGATCAATTTGATCGACAGGAAAATGAATTTGTTTGACAATAAAATGACGAATTTGATCATGACATTCCGAAGTCGTTGATCACGCTATGCGAACATGCAAAGATCTATCTATTGTCCAGAAGATACCATCTCATTCATGACGTTGTACCGGAATTCCAAATGAGATATCTTTCCAGACATTGATCAGTAAATTCATTTCGGGTCCTGCACTCGACACATATATCAAACAATGTCAGAGAAATAGGATGGGGTGACGGTGTTGTTGTTGTTGTTTTCTTAATCTGAACGTTAATTGAATTGAAGTGAATTTATTTCCACGTCACCGGGTAGAACATCCTGGGAGGCATTTCATGAAAGAACTTGTTGGATGAAATGTCCGACAAGTCAATTATATCCGACAAGTTCAGAGAAATCAGCCAATCAGACTAAAGAATTTCTCAAAAATTGTCGCATAGAAGAGACTTGTCAGATATTTCATCAGACAAGTTCCTTCATGAAATGCCCCCCTGATCAGCAGAGCTACTTTTCAGATGGGTCCACATATTAATGAGCGTAACGCGTGTAAACTAACTTGTATTGACGAATGTGTTTACTTGTGCGCGCATAGTAATGCTTTCGAAACCTCGACTCTGTCGGATCATGGAGCTACGTAGCTCCATGGTCGGATGGAACCATAGTGATGGAGAACACAAACGATATCAATCTTTTCTTTATGGTCTGCTTCATGCATTAGCCTTGGATTCATATGAATAGCTTTTGAAATCAGATCAATACAAAAGAACAAGAGCGATACATCTCATGGGTGTTATCATTGCAACTCCATGGGTTTTTCGTTTTCTTTTTCAGGGAATCGACCTCCCTGTAGCTCGTAAATCGCAAACCCTTTCTTTGTTTTCTTGACGAGAAACTCGATGACTTATTCTGCAAAAAAAAAAAAAAAAAAAAAAACGCAACCCAAAAACAAAATAATATGCACACACACTCACGTTATTCAATAAATTCGTCGTGGTCGTAGGGCCCTAGGCACATAGCTGAAAAAAAAAGTACGATTTCCTCTTTTAGGTAAGTAAGAACAAGATTGAATATTAGTTTAAAAATGAAGCGTCAAATTTTGTGAGCACAACAGGGCAAACGTAATCTAAATCAGATAAGAATGAAAAAAAGTTATAACCTGAATGTTTGTAGTTATTTATCATTAATTATGTTATGACCATACAAAAAGCAATGAGTGAATTCAGGTTTTCTGGTACTTAGTATGAAAGTACGATATTACTCCCCAGCTGAATAATTTCGAAATAATGAGAAGTTAGATATAGATATTAGTATCTGAGGCTTAGGTACAATTGCGTTTTAGCAAATCAAAAATGGAAATTGTATGATTTCTTGTGGACATGATACATAATGCAATCCAAGTATGTCATTAGGTGCATGTATGGGCAACTGCCTATTTCATTCTCGCCGGAATCGGTTCAGAAAGTTATCATTCCTTATATAAATATTGGGTCCCGTTTTATACTTTAACTTGTTATCAGTAACAAATGCCACATTTCTATGACAAATTTCGTCTCAGCCAATCAGATGCAAGGATTCCAATAGGTTATAACAACTATCGTAACTTGTTGATGATAAGAACTTTTACGAAACGGGGCCATGATCGTATCTTTATTCTGCTGCCGTTGATGGCGTTGTTGGTGGTGTTGTTGTGTAGGGAAAGGGGGATTTTTAACTCTACCCTCGTTAATTCTTAAACACAGTCTTGATGATTCCCACCATGCAGGGCTTGTCCCCAAGGCACTGCTAAGATCGAAAACGGAACTAGATACTGCATCCACGAATGCGCTCGTCCGTATTGTCTGATTGTGTGTTTTGGCACAGATTTTTGCCTACTGTTCATGATCAAAGTCAGCGCTTAAACATTCACAACAAAAAGCAATTACCTGCATATACACAGAGTTTGCCCATGAAAACGGACAAGGCAGCTGCACACAGAGTTTGCCCACGGAAAACAAGTATGTAACTCCTTTTTTTTTTTTCTTTTCCTGATTGGATATCATTTTCAGGTGTGTGCTTATACTCGAGTTCAAACTACGCTCTGACCGAGCCGCTCTCAATACCGCAAGTTATTTCCCCATACTCAATTAAGTTCTTTTCTTTTTTTCATACCTTCACCTGTATGTGAAACATTATGGTGTTATACTGTGTAAATTCATCGTGAAGTCAGTCAGCCTTTCTGCATGGATTGAATTGCTCATTACTGTGTTTGCACTGTGTACACAAAACTGTTTATGCCACATTGTGACACCCAAAGTAGTGTAATACACATGTGGTGACTGTGCGCGTCACACATACTGGTGGAACCATAGAGATGTATGCTAAGAACACTAGAGGGCGGACTCCGTAAAATCCCTGTGACCGATAGAAGGAGGCGTTCGCCATTTTGGTCCGGGCAAATTTCGACTAGCGACCGTACCGATAACGTGTAGCGCTACGGAGCATGCAGGGAGATCGACGACGGGATGCAACGGCAGTAGGCTGGCATCTATGCCAAGGTCTCCATCGGAGTTTGGAAATCGAAAAATGTTCTTAAATTCGCAAATTCTACTTCAAGTAGCATAGATCTATGTTGCAAAATGATGGTTTATGTGCTGCTTTTGGATGTAGAAACAGGAGAAAAGAAGGGGAGCGGAGATTCCTTTCACAAGTAACTAAAATTACATTTATAGTGTGTGTTAAACAGATTGATTCAAGGCAAAAAAAAAAGAAGGAAAAAGAAAAGAAAAGGTCTTGCAAAATTCGTCAGGGGCACTCCGCCCTCCCTCAGCTATTCTCGATCTATTGCTACTATAATATAGATAGCTAATACAGTACATACTGTAACTATATGCAAGGTCGGCGGAACGGGGGAGGGGGCATTTGCCCCATTTCAAAAAAAAAACAAACAAAAACAAAAACTCCCCTTTTTAAGTTAAAAAAGTGCTCATTTCTAAGTGCCCTATTTGGCCCTTGAGCCCCCCCCCAAAAAAAAAAAAAAAAAAAAAAAATCGTTCCTCCACCCGTTTGCTATACCAGCAGTTAATTTCACTAAGATAGTGTGAGAAAAGCTCAGAATACGTAATATATGCCTGGTGACAGGACATATGCTCCGGCATTGATATCTTTCTGAAAGTAGAATTACCATCATGGGTCTGATTGGGCTTTTGGTTCTTGTAAGAAAGGCAGGGTGAGGATTAGGATTAGGGTCACCGTGGGTGTTATGATTTGGGTTAGGGTTTATGTAAGCTTCAACATTAGCATTTCGAGCTTGAACATCAATATGTCATGGAACCAATATGCCTACACGTACTTATAAAAATGATTTATTTCATTTCCACCACCACCAGAAAAAAAAAAAGAAATACAATGAAACACTCGTATACACAGATAGGACTATAGAATGCAGTCCCCTCATACAGAAAAAAAAAAATATACAACTGCAAAAAAAAAAAAAAATACAAAAATTGACGCAGTATACTGTATCACAAGGGGCATCCGGCAGTCTAGAGACCAAGAGAACCCTTTGTATTGCATGGACCATGGTCGTGTTGGTCGGCTTGAAAGTATTACCTCGTTGAGAATAAAGTAATTTTTTTTTCATTTTCTTTACCACTCATAGTAAGATATTGCTAGCAACTTAAATTTTTGAGTTGTTTCCTTCTCTCATCTCCGACCCCCTCATCTTTTTGCTGAAAGGCAATACGTGTTTGAGCGCTTGTTGTATACGTGTTCACGTGTCCACCACTACTGCGCTGCCCGGACCGATGCTTGTTTTTGCCCGGACAAAGATGGCGCGCGGCCTCTTCATCTCGGCACACGAGCACTGCGTACGCGCCACACGCAGTCCGCGCTCTAGTATATTATTAGTATACATCTCTATGGGTGGAACGCTTCATCACCTCAGTACGTAATTTCATGGATGTTAATGGTAGATTGGTTATTGTATCTACTGCATCTACTGATTACAAGAGAAAACCGGTACTTGAAAAAGAAAAAAGAAAAAAAAAGAATTGTAATATGATGCTATTATGCTAAGATAAAGCTTATTTTGATTGATATTCCTGTGTTGCTGTTCATTCAAACTGAACGAGCCACTCTCAATATTGTAAAGTTACGAAGAATATATATATTTTTTCCTTTTCATTTGATTTTCTCAGGTTGAGACTAATTTCTTCTCAGACGTGTTATTAATGTACGACCGCTCTGTATTAAGGTTGACTTATCAATGATTTATTATGATAGTCTGCCAAAGATTTGGAAGCCCATATTTTCCCGTACTCAATTGTTGTTGTTTTTTTTTCTCATCCTTTCAACTTATTTGAAACATAAAATGGTTGAACAGAGATTTTCAGTTTTGAAATTGACACATGGACCAAAATGCTCAATGCTGTGTTATACTGTGTAAATTCCATACGATTAATAGTCTGTAAATTGCCTGTGAATTCTTCATGATGTCAGTCTGTAATTTCTCCATGGATTGAATTGTGCACTAAGCTGATGTTTATGCTACTTGTGACACCCAGGTGTAATAGGCATGATGACTGTGTATGTCATACATACCAATGCATACCCTCACCTCAGTACGAAATTTTATGGATGCTGATAGTAGATTGGACATTGGACATTGTTTTTCCTTTAATACAAGAAATAACCGGTATTTAAAATTTGTAATATGATGTTATTGATAGGAAAGTAGGATATATAAAACATTCAATCAGTATTATGTTACGTTGTAACTTGTATGTGTGTTGGCGCAGATTTTGCCTACTTTTCATGGGCAAAGTCAGCGCTAATACATTCCAAACACAAAGCAGTTGTCAGCATATGATAAAGAGTTTGCCTACGAAAACGGGCAGGTCAGCTGCACACAGAGTTTGTCCACGGAAAATAAGACTTAGTAGGTAATTCTTTTTTCCCATTCTCCCTGTTAGAACATCATTTTCAGGTGTGTGCTTAGACTCGAGCTCAAACCACGCTCACTTGCTAAGATGAACCTCATTTGATTAATACACTTGCGTTGTTGTTCTTCACTCAACTGAACGAACCACCCTTAATACCACAAGTTATGAAGCCCTTTAATGTTTTTATTTTTTTTTTAAATTCCTTCATCTGTATGTGAAATAGTATGATGGTAGAGAGTTGAGTAATGAATTTAAACACAAACTATAAATAATATAAAAGTGTTTAATTGATTTATCGTCTGTTGGGAGTGGGTGGGGCGTTGGGTTGTTTTGAACACTATGAGTTTTGTGACAGTTTAGCGCCCTTGTCGTTCTCAACAGGCGATATCAAAGGGTCATTGTTTTACTCATTTGTATAGTATTTGTTTATGCAGGAATAATGTACATTCTTTATGATTTACAGTCTGTAACTTCCCTTTGGATTGAAAAACACATGCCTTAATGTCTGTGTTATATTGGGTCAGTTCTTTATAATGCCAGTCTAAAATTTCTTTTTGAATTGTATCACCCACGACCGCGTTTTACTGTACACAAAGCTGTTTACGCTTCTATAGTGACACCAAAGTGTAATTCACAGGTGATGACTATAAATATCATACATACCAGTGCATTTCTTTAACTCAGTATGAAATTTCACAGACGCTCATGGTATTAATTGGACATTGTCTGTCCTTATCACTAGAGGTAAGCGGGAGTCAACATTTCGTAACATGACGTTTTATAACAGGATAGTAGGATGATTTAAAACATACGTGTTTATACGGTGTACACAGAGCTGCATATTATGGTACTTGTGACACCTAGGTGTAAAAAATAGGTAATGATTGTGTTCTATTGTTTCATTAATGCAGTCCGAAGCGTGGCGCCTCCCTGTCACGTGGTTGTTAGTTGGCGCCTTTATTGAGGTACTGCTTGGCGGTCTCCTGCCTCATCGGCGGGGCGTGGCAGAGGGCGCCATGCTGGTGGTTACTGACCTACGTTTCCCTATACAATTAACTCACTTTTTCTCATTCCTTCATCTGCGCGTTTATACTGTGTACACAAAGCTGAATATGCTATATTTGTGACACCCAAGTGTAATACACAGGTGATGATTGCGTTCTATTGTTTCATTGTATATTGCAGTCCGAAGCATGGCGCCTCCCCGTCACGTGGTTGTTTGTTGGCGCCTTCATTGAGGTACTGCTTGGCGATCCCTTGCCTCACCGGCGGGGCGTGGCAGGGGGCGCCACGCTGGTGGTTATTGACCGTTCGCGCTGTGACCATACAGTGGTGGGCATTCACCCATTCGCATTCAACCAGTGTTGTATCTATGTCATCCCACGTACATAAATTTGTGAATGTAAATCATTCAATTCAAGATGTCTGCATCTGGTATAGGAGAGGTGTTTTATTTTTTTTTTCCTCTTTTTTTTATCACTCTCTGAAAATGGTTAATGTAATACTCATAAATGTCAAGGGACATTTTACCTAGTTTATTTTTTTCTTTTTCCTTCTGTAACCTGATTTCTTAACTGGTGTATTCTAATTCCTATTATATAGTAGAGCAAGGCTGAAGACGCTCTTAGATAATTGTTAATACGTTATTCTGTAATATATGTGGTACCTCGTGTATGGGATTAATGTTACATTGACTCTGTTTCCAAATAAGATGTAGCATTTTCTTTCTTTTTAGTCTCGTACATCACAGACATTCTAGATGTCAAAATCCCCTGTGCTGCACTCGACAGGTGCCCTCGTGGACACAAGCAATGGCAATCACGCTCACCCTGTACTACACAATCCAATAGACACTGCATTCAATTCAATTACTGATGATGATTTTTTCGATACGGTAGGACCTTCTTTGGCAGAAAGAGAAGTAAATATTGATCAAAATAATATGTTTTTCGATAATTGTGTTTCAGATAGTTTTAATACATCGTCGAAAGAATTTCATTATGACTTTGATATAGAAAACCAATTGCAAAGCCCATCTTCGGAATATCTTACTCTCAATCAGTTTAATAATGTTGTCAAGGAATATGATCACACCATTTTTTCACTCATACATCTTAATATTAGGAGTATTAATAAACATTTTGAAGAACTGAGGTTACTTTTAGATGATCCCATCAGGAAAACATTTTCGATAATAGGTTTAACCGAAACCTGGCTTTCCAATGATTTAAGTCTTCCTTTCGCCCTCGACGGATATGATTTTGTAGTTAATAACAGGCAAATTAGGGCGGGTGGGGGCGTTGCTTTATATGCTTCACAAAAGTATGATTATATAGTTCGTGAAGAGCTCAACTGTATGACTGAAGTTATTGAATCTCTTTTCATTGAAATTACAGTCCCTGGCAGTAGAAATATAATCATAGGTGTAATGTATAGACCACCCAGTGCGAATATGAAATCATTTTTGGAATATTTTGCGAATCTAATGAAGGATCCAGTTTTTATTCATAAAAAATGTTTCATAATGGGAGATTTTAATATAGATTTATTGAAACAAAATACAATCTCACAAGATTTTATGGAAATATTTCTATCTGCTTCTTTCTTACCTTTGATATCTAAGCCCACGCGTATAGTTAATGAATCCGCCTCCCTTATTGATAATATTTTTTCTAATATTCTGCCGTCTCCTGATTCTCTTATATTACTTTCAGATATTACAGATCACTTCCCCATTTCGACTAGTTTCTTTTTAAATGATATCATTGATAATAAATCTAGTTCTTTATTTAGACGAAGAATTACACATGAAAATGTAGCCAGTCTGGGTGCTAGTTTAGACAGGACAGACTGGTCGTCTATTTTTGACTCAAATGATGTGAATTTGTCATTTGAATATTTTATGCATATTTTTACTCAACTCTTGGACCTTCATATTCCAAAACGAAGAGAAAAGTCATCCAACTATAAAAAGGTACCTAGGTTACCTTGGATTTCTAAATCACTTTTGCGTTCAATAAATAGAAAGAATAATTTATATTACAAATTTAAAATGAAACCTACTGAGCAATCAAAACTGAAATATACTAGTTATAAAAATACTTTGTCGAAAATTATACGTGTTGAAAAGAAAAAATATTATACTAAGCAGTTACAATTTTATAAGCATGATATGCAAAATACATGGAAAGTTTTAAAGCAAGCAATGAATATATCAAATAACAAGTCGAATATTACTAAAATTAGATCTGATGATAAAATTCATGAAGATCCTCATTATATTTGTAATATTCTCAATAATCACTTTTCTTCCATTGGGGAAAATCTTGCAAGCAAAATTCCATCTTCAAATAAACATTTTTCTGAATTTTTAGGTCCACCAAATTTAAACTCAATGTTTTTTAGTCCAACATATAGTCAGGAGATAATCAATATTGTGTCTGATTTTCGTTCCAAAAAAAGTGCTGGACTCGATGACATCAGTAATTTTCTGCTGAAGGGGGTAATATCTTCAATTGCGGATCCTCTATCTCATATATTCAATTTATCTCTTTTTTATGGTATTGTTCCTGAAAGTATGAAAATAGCAAAAGTCATCCCTTTGTTTAAAAAAGGTGATAGATTAGATGTTAATAATTATAGACCAATTTCTTTGTTATGTACATTGTCCAAAATTCTTGAAAAAATTGTTTACAAAAGAACTCTTACTTTTTTGAAATTCAATAATATACTCTTAAATACTCAGTTTGGTTTTAGAGAAAAACATAGCACCTCACATGCATTATTGAGTTTTGTTGAAAAAGTAGCACATGCTATCGACAAATCTTCACATCTCATAGGTTTGTTCCTGGACTTCTCCAAGGCCTTTGACACCATTAATCATGATATTTTACTTAATAAACTGCAACATTACGGAGTCCGTGGGAAGGCCTTGGAGTGGTTCAGGAGCTACCTCTTGAACTGGAAGCAATATGTCTCTTTAAATGGTTGCAATTCACAAATGTTAAATGTTAAATGTGGGGTCCCACAGGGAAGTTTATTAGGTCCGCTTCTGTTTCTTATTTATATGAATGATTTCTGTAAATCATCAGATATTCTTTCTTTCATTCTCTTTGCGGATGATTCAAATTTGTTTTTTTCGCATAATAATCCTTTTACCCTAGTAAAGACATTAAATTTTGAATTAGAAAAGGTTGCTCAATGGATAAAAGCTAATAAATTATCTCTCAATCTTCAAAAAACAAAATATATGCTTTTCAGCAACTCCATTGAGGCACTACCGGCTGATATTATTTTTGATGGCACACCACTGGGAAATGTTTCTTATATCAAATTTCTGGGAATAACAGTTGATAATAAGCTTTCATGGAAATTTCATATTGATAGTATATGTAAGATTATTTCTCGAAACATCGGTATAATCAACAAGATTAAATTTTGTCTTCCTTTGTCGTCCCTGCTTACATTATATTCATCCCTCATATTGCCTTATTTAAATTACGGTATTCTTGTATGGGGAAATACATATCAAACTCTTTTGGATAAATTACTTCTGCTACAAAAGAAGTCACTGCGTATTATATGTCACACTGCATATTTGTCTCATACTGATCCGTTATTTTTTGAAAATAAAATATTTAAAATTAAAGATTTGTATTTGTTTAATTTAGGACAATTTATGTATAATTACAATAAAAATAATCTTCCACATATATTTAAATCAATGTTTTTGAAAAAATCAATCTGTTCATAATTATCCTACAAGGCAATCCAACGAATTTCATTTACCATTTTTTAGGACTTTGCTGGCTCAGCAAACCTTCATCTACGAGGGGCCTAAGTATTGGAACTCACTTCCCAACGACATAATAACAGCACAAACTTTGAATTCTTTTAAGAACAAATTAAAATTCTTTCTGTTGAAATCTTATGATAAACAACCAAATTAGTTTCGGTTTCATTCTCTCAATCAAGTCGTTTGTTTGTTTGTTTGTTTTTACAAGTATTAAGATATCACACAGAAATCATCTTTTAAGGAAAACAATCTGTCTAACATAAGTTTACCTCAGATATTTATTTTATTGTACCAGTAACAGTGAGTCTATTCTCTTTCTCTTTTTTTCTTATATCCGTTCCTATGCATTCATACCGGCATTTGCACCCAATCAATCGCAATTTCAAACCAGGGAGCGTTGTATTGTTTTGTTATTGCATTTTAATCATGAAGTACAGTATGCTTGTGTCCACGATGGCGCGTGTTGTACCATAGTCTCATTTCCCCCTTTTTTGTTCTTTTTTTTTCTTCTTCTTTTTTTCCCCTTCCTAAGTTAATTTCATGTCAGTTGACATTGGTTTCTTTGACTTTGTGTACGTATTTTTTGAGGGTCCCATACCCTACAAGCTTTGCTTTTTAAGTGGGACCCTCCATTTCCATTCTAATCTTTGTATTAGGTATATACCTTAGAAACGAAATTCTGTTGTTACTCGTGACCACTTGTACGTTTTCTTTGAAATTGTTATAAATTTGTTCTGTAAATGTATTGTATATATTTTTTTTCTGTTTATTCAATGGAAATGGAAATAAAATTGAATTGAATTGAATTGAATTGAATTGAATTGAACTGCCTGAAAGTCACCTTGAGGTGAGTTTTGTGACGCCGATCTCTCTTGAATTGTTTAGTTTGTTTATTGTTAATTTTATCAAGAATTGAATTTGAGAAATTATCGAATGAGACAAATCAAAGAAAGAGGGTCATTGTGAAATATTGTTAATCGACAATGACGCATTGCTTGCATTTAAGTTGACGTAGCACCTATGGAAGTTACTTAGATTCTGTACTAAAAAGAATCATACAACTGTTTGTAGATTCCGTCTATGAACATTCAAAAAATGGATGTGTTCAGCCTTACCTCAGCTATATGAATATATAACAATATGAATGTAAAATTTTATCTATATATCATGTATAACATTATATACCGTAGATATTATATCAATAACCATTAAAAAAATACAAATGACAGTTGAATAATTATTTACCAAAACTATAAATTTTGTCAGCCTTAATGAGCGATTTTATGAAGGGACATAACTTCATATTACCCAATCCACTGATATCATTGCTTCGTGAAAACAGGTGAAAAAATACAATGTTTATAGTAACAGTGAAGTGTAACAATCACCATTCATTTGAAGATTGAGAGAGGTTTTCATTAATTACGCTCGAGTCCTATATACCCCGGAAGTTACGGTAGTCCGTTATCTATTCAGTCTTGTAATTCTTTATCAACTTTGTCGTTTGTTACGCTGTGTATTCATTTTACTTGTTTTTCATCATTAATTTACACTACCCTTCTGTCCTGCCCTTCATAGCCATGTTACACTTGTGAAGTGGAGAATGGAACGGGGAGGCTGTACGACTGCCGAGGACCTCAGGCAAACGACACGACCAGCTACGGGGTCCAAGACGTCCACTATGTGCTGCACGTGGCTGCCTTGTCGGATTCCTGTGTCGGAGGCATCTTGGCCTTTGCTAGTCCGTGTTATTTGAGATCCGGTGATTACAGGTGTGCTGCAGTATTGTTGGCCACTTGAAGACTAGTCAAATAAGAGCAACAACCTACATCAACAATGTCTTATGTGTCACATCGGTGCGGATATTGTCACTCTACCATGAATGGTTAACCCCCTAACAATTACTTTACATGTCACAATTTGATTCGATTTATTCTCTGTCAGCGAAATATCCAGAATTTGTTCTCGAATTTTCGCTACGTGTTATCCTATTCTACTTCAGCTTGTCGTTTTCCTCATGGAGGCCTGCATTTATTTTGTCATCAACAGTTTTCCCCCCAAAAAAATGAAACAAATTCGTGTCAGTTAAGAAAAGTGATTGCTATTTGAATGAG
The DNA here is from genome assembly GCF_964275005.1 of Diadema setosum. NCBI lineage: Eukaryota > Metazoa > Echinodermata > Echinoidea > Diadematoida > Diadematidae > Diadema > Diadema setosum. Next base: position 1,168,713 of record NC_092701.1, read on the forward strand.
AGAAGCACAATCCCTTAATTGATATAATTATATAATATATATGTATTATCATATTATATAATCATGTATATATTCATATACGCACATTATGTGTGTGTAAATATGAAATACATTATACATACGTCAGGTTCAGCAGATTCATCACTTCTATAACCTTTATTGACTTGTATACTACTATATTAATGTCCTATTTATAGTTTTTTAGGTTCATTAAATATGGCATGAAAAGAAACATGAATATCTATCTATTCTTATTCCATTTCATTTCATTCTTCAATCTAGTTGTTTTCATTGCACCTGATTATCTGTTCTCATCATACAATCTCTAGACCATTGATTGGCTTCATCAATATGTGTCCTCGATGGATAGAAATTTTGCCCAGTTTGATGAGGAGATTTTCGACATCATCATTCAGCATGAAATATTTCACGCACTCGTAAGTACTCGCAAGTCATTTCCTCCCCCCCCCCATTATCTCACATGCCAGGTATTCAATAAACCGAAACTTGGGGAATTTTATTGAGTGTTTATAGATTTTCTCCGGCATGTGGTCCATGACCATGACCTAATCACCTTATGTTAGCATATAAGAAGTCATGCTCGGGCAATCTGTCAATCATATTGAGAAAAAGGTAGACCTTCGTAATTATTATCACTTTCAAAAATCATCATGAGGCTAAATCGTACATCCGGGACATTAGTTGTCAGGCGAAGTCACATTGACCTCATTCCTTGTAGAGAAGTTACTACAAGAGAGGGTTACTACGGGTGAAATGCATTTCACCAATATCGTTTAACAACAATAGACAGTGGGCGCCTCAAGCAATTTAATGAAACAACAATGGTTCGGTTACTTTCTACACTCATGCAAAATGCCGAGATAAACAAAACAGCAAAATGGCTATTGCTACGGCCCCAGATTTTAAAGCTCCATTTTTATAAGCCCCAACAAGCTAGCCTAGGACTTGCGCCAAGCGGTCTCTTGGTTTAAAAACTTAACAGTGCCACAACGCTGAGCACAGGGGAGTCTGGCTCAGAGACATCGTTACAGAACCTTAGCCGTTGATTAGTGTGCACACTTTTCAGTCGATTTCTTCTCAAGAGCTCGGTCACACTGCCCATTAAGGCCATCGCACACTACACGATCAGACTGGTCTTAAAGTCTTAAGCCAAGCTGGGTCTTAAGACCAGTCGTACGACCGGACACCGCACACTATACGACCCGACTGTAAAGCGCGCGCATTGCGCACTGCGTGCGCTTGCATTTTACTGCATTATGAATGGCTGAAAGCTTACGACCAGTCGTAGAAATTCAACATGTCAAATCTCTACGACTGGCGCTAAGACCCAGTCGTACGACTGGAAACTGGCAAGACTGTGACGTCACACTTCTAGTCTTAAGGTCTTAAAATCGGGGCAAAATCGTGTAGTGTGCGGCGGGCTTAAGTCGCGTCAACGCATGAATCACGCAAGAAATTTGGTTGTGCGTACTTGTCCGTCGAGAATTTTCGCTGATTTACGCGGTGAAAAATCACCCATGAATTGCGCAAGAACTACGGAAAGATTACGCAAAAATCACTAAAAAACCACGCACTTTCAGCGCATAGACACGCAAAGGCCCCGAATAGGGCGAATACGTGGTTGTGCGCGACGACTGAGGTCCACGGTAAACCACGATTAATCTGCGCATTATCACTAATGAACTGCGTGTGAATCGCGCATTATTTGCGCATGAACTCAATACCGGCAACATTTTCGCTAACGATCACTGATATTTCGCGTACATTTCGCGCATTGTCCGCGTAAGAACGACGCAAACTACGCAAAAATTACGTAAAACAGCGCAATACTGCGTAAACTTTTTCGCGAAGCCGAGTTTTGAGTTGCTCAAAACGTGGCCGAGGCCCGGTTACACTACCCAAAAGTCGCGTAAACGGATGAACCACGTACAAAATTAGAGCCTTACGCGATACATGCGCGATTTGCGCATTTCATGAGTTTGTCTGACGTGGAACCTTCGTAGTTGTCAGCCGATGTGCGCCGGATCGGCGCTTTACGCGATTCCGAGTTTTGAGCAGCTCAAAACTCGGCTTTGCGTAAAAGTCTACGAACAATGTGCGAAATATGCGTGGAATATCAGTGATCGTTCGCGAAGATGTTGCCGCTATCGCGTTCACCGACGACTTTCCACTGACGATTAGCAGATATATGACGCATGTTTCGCACTTGTACCACCTACGTATCACTGAAAATCACTGAAAGAAAAAAATTATTGGCGTATGTATCTCTAACAAAACACGTAAATAAGCGCATGTAATACTCATGAAATACTGATGAATCACTGATGTATCACTAACAACTCACGTATGATTGGCGCTATATTAAAACGGCCATTTTATCATATCCCGTCAGGCTAATTCCTGCTGCCGAGGGGTGCACATCAAACCCGTGTTTTGTGGGATTTTTCCGTAGTTCTTGCGCAATTCTTCGGTGATTTTAATAGCGTAAATCATCGAAAATGGTCAAATTCTCGACGGACAAGCACGCGAAACCACATTTCTTACGTAATTCATGCGCGTACGCGATTTTTGGCAGTGTGACCGAGCCCTCATGGAATCGCGTAAAGCGCCGATCCGGCGCACATCGGCGGACAACTACAAAGGTTCTACGTCAGACAAACTCATGAAATGCGCAAATCGCGGATGTATCGCGTAAGGCTCGAATGATAGAATTTCTTACGTGATTCATGAGTTTGCGCGACTTTTGGGGAGTGTGACCAGGCCCTTAGCTGTCAATACACATAAGTAATTGTGACCCGCCATAACATAAGGATCCTAAAGTCGCTGTTGGCTGAGCCGAGAAAATCGAGTTTGAAATCGCGCCAGATCACCAAAATCGGTCAAAACGATCAGATTTCTGTTTTTTGGCATAATTGTGTGGTCTAATGTATCCCCTATAGTCTGCCGAAATTTCAAAGCTAAATGATCAACGGAAAGGCAAGAGATTAACGTTTTTCTGGGCCATGATTTTATGAATTTCGACGGAACAGAAACGTGTTCGAAGATTTGGATTTAGCGCCTCAGATAAACTCGCCCCGAGCAATGAGGGAGTGATTTTATTTGTCAGTGCGTGACATCCTGGTCACTGATTGGCTTGAATCAACATCGCGGGGATTGCTAGGAGCATACTTTCTATTGTCAAGAGGTGAAAACTGTCTTGCCTCCCCTTGATCATGATAGCGTCAGAATGAAAACTTTGAATGCGGTTTTCTCGAAACGCTGATTTTCTAAACCACTCGACATGCGCTAATAACATCATCAATATCTCTACAACCCAGTACTTGTATGAGTCGTGTTATGCATGAAATTAGAGTGGAAGAGTAAGGGAATAATGTCACATCATTTTCAGAAAATTGTCCTCCCCGACTTTCGGATCCTTTTGTTGTAGCGGGTCACAATGATACCATATTTTATACCATTGCCTTCTTTCTCTCGTCAAGGGCTTCACCCCCGCACTGTATGCCTTCTTCAGAGATGAAAACGGTGATCCGAGGACTCCCGTCAACGAAACAACAGGTCTACCCGAAATCAACTACGAGTAAGTTTGTGGGTAGTATTTAACATTGCAAAAAGAGCATGGGATCATTGGAGAAGGTGATGCCTTGACTGACCCTCTTAAACTGGAAACCTTATACGAATATCGAATCAATATTGAGAATGTGTCTAATGAGAAATTTAGTAGAAATCAATGTGTGCTATAAAGACAACATGAGGTACAGTGGTTGCAATTTCCACCTGAAGAAAGTCAGCTGTATGGGATGACATAAGTCAACGACAGATCTTAAGCTGCACGTGGAAGATTAACTTAATTCATGAGTGATCAGTCGATTGTTTGTTTGACGAAGTGCAGGTGAGAATGATTAGTCCACGACATACGCCTTAAGGATTAGACAATAGACATTATAAAGGACTGTATGATTCAACACATCTACCTTTTTCGACGTCTACTTCTTGAAATAAGCGTTAGACGGATTTTAGCAACGCATATTGCCAGAAGAGTCGAAGAGTGCCAAAAGGTGTGAATAATGAAATATCTTCTGTGTCTTTTTTCGTCATCAATACTGCACTCTGCTATTATTCAAGGCTTGGTGTATACCAGTGGAGTGATACTGTGATTAAGGAAGTGACATTGGACTGGGATGTCAGAGACGGTGTGTTTAATCGAACCGTCCGACTCTTCGTCACACCAAATGTAGTGGTGAGTTGAATCAGAATAAACTACTTCTCCTACAGTATAATATCAATGTATTTATCAAATATCTTATTGTAAAGTGCATTTGGACATGGACTGCATACATTATTATGTCATTGTTTGGATGATGATTATTTATATCATCTTTATCACTATTGTATTTTGCAACGGAATTTCAACTCCAATTTCCGTTCCATAGATGTATTTCATCTCGAAAGAAATTCAAAAGAAGAGGACGGGAGACCCCACCCAATATATATGATTATAAATCTGGAATTAACGTTTCTGACCATTATAAAGTTATTCGTTAGTGTTGGTTGTCAAAAGCTTGGCTCAACTTCAGGAGTTCAGTTGAAAAACGATGGACGTTTGATTATCAGAGTGCATTATTTCTCTCATGTATACAATTATCATATAAGAGAGAGAGAGAGAGAGAGTAAGAGTTATGTGGAAAAGGAGTTGCAGGTAAAACATTCTGATAGCCCTTTGCTTCTTTTTACAGAGGGAGGCGCGGAAACATTTCGGCTGCCCAACACTTGAGGGAGTGGAAATAGAAGACAACATGGGACAAACAGGAGGAACCGGTCTCTCACACTTCGAGCAACGAATCATGGGAGTAAGTTTACTTTTCTCTCTCCTCACTATGTTTACAATCTTTTCGTTTTCTCTCTTTCGTCGCGTATAGAAATAAAACGGTTGTCCTGTTTTCACATTAGGGAGATATCTTGACAGATAAATTACCTTTGCTTTTTCGCCTCCACATTTTGCACTATAGAGAAGGTCGTAATTTTTTCTCTTCTCCGTAGTGTGAACTTTGAAGATATCTCGTTTATATCTTTAATCCAACGTGTGGAAGTAATGAAAATTAACCCCTTCCATACTGAATTCTGAAATGCCAATAGACTTAATACACAGGCCAACAGGTTCCCGTACGGAACGGGTTAAATAAAACAAATCGACCTGAATCGAAAAAAAGTATCATAATTGATATAAGACCACACTAATTTGGCACCCATCTAGCTAAATAGATTGTTTAACGGTTAACGATGATTATTAGAAAAAAAAATCTTCTTGAGAAGTCAAATTCTTTGTTATATGTCTTCGAACGTATCACTCCATTTGTATATAGGCCTTCCTGCACTGCTGATTAATCCTGGTTAATTCTGTTTTCCTCGTCTATTCTGCAGTAGTAGATCTGAATGTTGCAAAATACTAAGATCTCCATCGGGCGTATGAGACTAAAATATTCAGCAACATACTTTTCATCAGTTGTTGCATCTTTTGTCAATGCTGTCGTCCTCTTTCCTTCTTTCTCTCCCTCTCTCTCTTCCTCTGACTCACTGTAGGGAGAGAGTATGACGGGTTTTATCAGCTTTCTTCGAATCTTCTCTCGCCTCTCCCTCGCCTTCTTCGAAGACACGGGCTGGTACAGCGCCAACTACGACCAGGCTGATCCCTTCAATTTCGGTAAGAATCTTGGCTGTGATTTCGTCAGAAAGAGCTGCAAATTGCGGATGGACACTCGGAGATCTAGGTGAGTTTCTTTATGTTTAACTGTATTGAATCCTGAGACCAAACTCACATGTGTCTTTTAAAGAAATCCTGTCGAACCACGCATTGCAAAAAAAAAAAAAAAAAAAATGTTCAAGCCTATTACCAAGCTTAAGCGGGGTTCCCACTATCACGATTGGCGCCACGATTGAAATCGTGGTCTTAATCGTGCAGCAAGCGTGATGGTCTTATCAGATTGTATCAGATCTTAAGGTCAATCGTGGCAATCGCGTTAATCGTAGGAAAAGTTTGGACGGTTCAAAAATTTTCTACGATTAACATGATTAGTTTTTGATCGTGATCATCGCATCAGATCGTCTAGGATCGTATCCAAACGCAGCAAATCTCTTCTAATCGCGTTTCTTAATCGTGTTGATCGGGATCGACTTTTTCACGTCACTTCCGCTTATAATAATTATTATTTTTTGCCCATTTGCCCTTATTTTACTCATAAATTGATTTATTTTGTATTCTGATAGGTAGTAGCCTGCATCTTTAGATTATTATTTCCAAACGGTAAATTGTATGACGGTGTGGGGTTTAATTGTCGTAATTTTTAAGGTACATTATGAAAATCATTTTTTTAATGATTTCATAAAATGGAAGTTGTATTACAGATTTTTAGATGTTTTCATACATTATGTTCATGATGTTTTCATTAATGAGTTGCTATTACCATTATACAGACACACAAAACAGGATATGGGATAACTTTTGTAACGAAAGCAAAAAAAAAAGCAAAAATAAAATGGCAATTGTATGTCTGCACGTATTGACTAACGTCAGTACAAAGATGAGAATAATTTAATGAATCGTGCTTGAATGGGTACATATCAAAGGCAAATGGTTAATTTTTAAAAGTATATTACAGAGTATTTTGGGGGGGGGGGGTGCAGTATCCTGCTGTTTGTGTATTGTACATAGTAATAAGAGTTGTTGTTTCATCAGCCATCGTTTGACCCCTTTACATCTATTTTGACACTTTTCAATGTCTTTTAGTGTATGTTTGGTAGAGCACAATTTTAGAGGAAAATGGTTATTTTCAACTCTCAGTATTACTGTAAATGTAAAAGTGACCATTGTCGTGGATGTGAGATCACTCATATGATTATGACAATGAAGATCACTCTTATTATTTTTCACAGTTAGTTATTCAATAAGTGTAGCAATATACTCCTGCGAAATAATTTTGCGTAAAACCTTCTTTTTTGTTAAAAAGTGACATCATTTTGATTAGGGAGTCACTTTTCTGTTATGTGTGTGTATCAGTTATGTTAAACATTGTTAAGTAAAACACTAACTCAAACCGAATAAACCAGACTTTTAATAACCCATGAGATAACGACATTTTGAAATAAAAAGGCATATGATACATACACTTTGCGAATATGAAATCGAACATCACATAAGCAATACTATCCATTCGGCCAACTTTCTTATATCGAGCGTAAATAACACATAATACTATGTTATATAACATTCAAAATGATCCCATCCTCTTTCTTAGCTTCCATTTCATCATAAAAAATCATAATTATTTTCTTCATGTATTGGAGAGAAAGGTCATTTTGTCTTGCTGTTTGTTTGTTTGTTTGTTTTTTTTTTCTGGGGAAGAGGGGCAATCATCTGATCTAATGTATTTGGGTTCGTTATTTCATTTTTTGAGGGGGGAGGGTGAGCATATCGTTTTTTAACAATTAATAATCTATTAATTTTTATACGTTTGATATTAGATGAGGGAATATCTGAGGTTATGGCTGGCCTGGGTGCTGCTTTCGCTCTGATAACATAATCGTCATTAGCAATACTGCAAAGGTTACGTTGTCATCATCGTCAACCTGTCAAGCCTTGCCATCATCAATGGTTATGGATAGAATTAATAGGCCTAATCACTCTGCATAATTTAAGGGAAACAATGAAATCCATCGTCAGCCGGACTATAATATTCCCATTCGGGTCCAATCGCGCCTTAAATGGGGGTCGCTTCTGATCCCGATCGTAAAAGATATCGTATCTTATCTCAGCAGCCCGTATTGGTTCGCGGTATTCGTATTGGAACGTATCAGTACGTTGCTGCACGTACCAGATCGGAGATCCTGATCGTAATGGTCATGTTAGATCGGTACCAATCGTGAACTCAATCAGGACAATCCTGTCGGATCGTATTTGAACGGCAGACCAGATCGTGACAAATCGTATCGCTTGAAATAGACCAATCGTGACCATATCGCATCCAAGCGTACCAACACGTATTGACTCGTATAACCTCGTATCCAAACGTGAAATTTCAGACGAGTTCAACAAATTTTCCACGATCAGTTACGAATGTCCAATCGTGGCGTTCGCAATGGATCGCACGATAGTGGGAACCCCGCTTTACGTAAACGATATGATAGATTCAAGTGCTGACAAAATGTGTATAAAGTATGACACTGCATCTGATAAAAGGAAATGAAAATGATCCCATTGCAGAGAAAAAGATATGACTGCACTCGATTAATCGTTAGATAGATATCGTCTTCCCCTGTTCCCTAATATTCCCATTCAGCTATCATGAAATCTGAAGCATGTTGAAAATATTAATCATTTTATTTTTCTGATTAACTTTTAAGTCGGCGCCCTTGAATGCTTTTAACCATGATATGATGGCGCCTTTTAAATGCTGTGAATCTTCAGCATCATTATCAAATTTCGTTATCATTTCTTTTCCCTTGCAAAGGGGAGAGTCTATACAGCCTTTTTGCGACCAAATCAACGCTCCCCAGTGTGACGCAGAGAGAAGGCTCTCAGGCAGGTGTAACTTAATGCGGTTTCATCAACCTCTTCCCAGTCTTTATCAGGTATATCAAGACATCAAGAAAACTCCCCAACCTTCTCTAAATTACTCCCATCAACATATGCCGTATCATTTACAGCGTATGCTGGCATAAAGTGATTGTACAGATTTCATTATCAGGTCTGGCAATCATCAGCGAATGTAAGGATCAGCTCTTTTTTCATCTTCTCTAAGTTTATTTCATTATGGTCATTTTAGTAAAGATATGAAGGAAGTCATTGAAAGGGATACATCTATATTAAGGTTATATTGCCCAATTATTCTTTGTCGTACTATTCCAGCAGCTAGAGTTTGTGAATGAATTAACATACACGTACATAAAAATCAATAAATTGTACTGTTTTTTTAAGTCTATCATAACATCATAACATAATAACATTCAGTTTCCAAGTACAATAATTATGTATAATCAGTGGTTCGAATTATTCTTAAATTCTTATCGCGAGTGTATGCCTTGTCATGTTAAAAATGTCTTACCAGACTGCGTGCAAGTGGTGGTGCAAATAATATTGGTACAATCACTAAGGTAGCTATAGTACATGTCATATCCCTACTGGAAAGAACACAGTGTCCCACAGTATGAAGCGCAATGTGAATGATAGTGTGAACAAAATGTGAACACAGTATGAGATCTCATCATGTTGTTAAATTCAAGCTTCTTAATGTTATGAATACAATGTGAATCATCGAGTCATAGTGTGAAACAGAACGTTACAATGTGAGTACTCTAAGAAAGCCACACCACAATGTGACATCATTTTTCACAGTTTTAATTAGAGTGTTCTCACATATAGCCGACAGGCAGAACACACTGTGAACACACTGTGGGAACCTGTGTTCTTTCCAGCAGTGATGTTTCTTCGGATTTGTCGGCAGAAATATTTAGCAGATATCAGATTAGATGATTATCATATCACATTTCAAGCGACTTACAATCTATTCCGAGATATTAGGGCGTTTTATTTATTCATAAAATGAATTTTCGAAAATGCTTCTCATTACGGAGCGCACCACGACTCTGAAGAGGAAAGAAAATTCGAAGTTTTAATTGTAAACGCGTAAGAAGCATGCAGTCGAGATTCTTTTGGATATGACTAAATATGCGTAATAAGAGCCATTTCGCTTTCTCCGACATTATGTTTGATGAGACTCATGACATGGCTGGACGATGAATGTTTAACGTGACATCTTTCTTTTTTTTAAATGATACAATCTATTCAGCATTTCTCGAGGGATATGACAATGTAAGAATAGATGAATTAATACATGTTCGAACTTACAACAACGAGAAAAAAGGGGTAAATCATACAATGAAAAGAAAAAAAGGGGGAAAACAGAAAAGAAGCAAAGCTTCTCGTACCTTAATACAGTTGATGAATGAAATGAGCCAGGCCAGCTTAGTTGAGCTAGAATTTAATCGAATCCAATAGCAACGAAACAGAGTTTACTTCACCCTAAATTTATATATTATATGTGTGTGTGTGTTTTCGTAATAGCCCACTCTATAGAGTTTCCCGACTGGTACAGAAAAATACAAACACGCTTCCCACAGACCGGACACAGAACGGATTGAATGGAAAAGTGACGAGAAATATCTGTTCTATCCAAAACGAAACTATAGATATATACTGCTATAAACAGTGGAACTATAAGAAGGAACACGTTTTTATAAATCAGAAAGACGTTTCCTTTAAACGCATCTCTCTAAAAGCACACCTTTGTGGTTCCAGTACTTTGACTCCTTACCGGGCGTGAACGAGACGGAGCTTGCCTACTATGGCGGACGGTATGGAACTGCTGACCACTGTCCGTATGTCACTGTAAGTTGAATTGAAATGAAGATAACTTAAACTCACATTGGCTTAATTGGAATAAAGATTTAACATTACTTTTTTGATCGCTACTAAATTGTTCTACAATGAAGTTTCAAGTTTACTTTTACTGCTTTCATTGTGTTTTCTTTCTTCAATTACCCTATACATGCTTTATTAAAATTCTGCCTGTAATAATCATATACATATCACACTCAAAAGTTGTCAAGCAATATATTAGATACTACATCTATTAAACCGATGTAGTTGCCACTACACTTTGTAGTGAAGACGTAAAGGTATACCGCTGTCCTTGATTTCTGACTTTAAACGTGTCAGTGCGGTATTATTCTTTCGTTTTAAGATTAAATTTAGTCAGAGCAGTTGTAATTAACGATGTAGACTTACTCCAAGCTGAAAAAATGAGTCTTGTTGTATCTTTACATAATTAAAGATGTCAATCATAACATCTTTCATTCATCTCAAAAGCAGAGAAGATTTGGATTCCAGAAAACTGCGACTTTATTGTCGCTTTGCTGGATTTCGCCAATCATGATATCAATTCCTTTGGCCTATGAGTTAACATGTTTTATTATATTTGCATACTAAGTATATTTATATCTTATGTGAATATGATTGTCGAATGGTACTGTGAGGGTTAAAGTGGCATATTGCAGCAGAGCTAATTATCTTTCATAGTCCTTTCACAAGTCGCTGAAGGAACATTTATTCTCAAGGTAGATCTGTTTACTCAATATCATATGGATTTCTGCTATAGGATGATGTGTTTGTTTGTGTTTTTGGTTTATCAGTTTGTTTTTGTACGTTTATGTTTGTATATAACTTGTAAACAGGGGAATGTATATGAGTTGGGAAACGACTACAGGAGGACAACGTGTGAAGTAGGTAAATAATAATTATGTGTTATATTTTTCCTTTATTGAAATTTGTTTGTGTGGCCTCTGATGACTAAAATGATAAGCAGCACGGCCGTGAAATTAAGGCAGACATAATGAAATGTGATTATTTTAGTAGTACTGATTTGGAATCTAGTAATGAGATCGAGTGTTTAGTTAACCTGCCCATGTGTATTTTGTGCCACAATGAACAGTGCATATTCATTTTAGGATGTTAATACATGCTCGTATGATATACTCATGTCGAGTTGTTATGTCTGAGTATATAGCGATTTTATGCAGGTAGTTACATACTTTCGCAAAACTAATGTTGATACAGTACACAGGAGAGAAATTTGTGATTACTTTTTAGTAAAGATTTGTCAAATGCAAATTACAATAGGCCTTTGCACCTTAGATCAAATACTTTTTAAAAATTATGTTATGTGTGTATGCTACAGATGTGAATGAATGCAGCAGTTCCCCCTGTCACAATGGAGGGACCTGCTATGACCTCATAACCGGTTACTCGTGCCGCTGCCCTTCGGGATTCACCGGGACTCATTGTGAATACGGTACAAAGATCGAGAATATATTTATTATGTTATGAAGAGTTTCATTCATTATTTAAAACTGATATATTTACTCCATCCTAATTTTCCTTGTTGCTGTTGTACCTATCGATGTATTTTGATTTAATATATTTTCGTACTAATGCGCTTAGAAACGTCAGTATAGGTTTTCCCGGCCAATTTCGCACTTGTGTCAGTCCAATTCCTAATTGCTGCATTCAATTTAGCAAAATTTAGCGTAGATGACATGTTCGGTAGTTCAATTTTATGATCTCTTCATTCAAATTCATTTTGGAGCATTCAATTTACCTTTAGAGTCATTCTAATTAACACTTTTTCAATTGAAATTCGTAAAACTAGCACCATTTCGTTATTCGTTAATTCAATTTAGAATGATATAGTCACGTGATCACGGACATGCCGCACTCGTTCATTCAAATTCATTTTTGGGCATCCAATTTAACATCTTTTGCAGTCAATTTAGCACGCATGTTTATGCTTTGGTTCTTTCTTTCTTTCTTTTTTGTCAACATAGTTACTGTTTTGCAAGCGTCATTACATTTCATATTTTCGTACTTATTTGAAAGATTTTGGCAACAGTTTTTTTTTTTTTTTCTTCAATGTGCTTAGTGATTCTTCCAGTCCCAAGATTTAGTGCATCATGTGGCCACAACTTAATTGGCCGTTGAGTGCTTTATTCCGAGTGTGTCGGCCAGTTCTAGGAAGTCAAGGTTATGATCATCAAATGTTTCTATAATTCTTTTTCTGTCTTCTTGAGAAATACGTCTGCACATGTATCTAATTTGTGCTGTCATGACTGTAAGAAGATGAAGTTAATCTGTAGTATTGGTACATGTAGGCCTAAAATGACATGTAGGCCTATGAAAGAAAAGGGGCGTTACAGAACAACAAACCCGAGTTATGTATGGTAAAAAATATGATACTTTTACTGCTTAACAGTGCGTGGATGAAACAAAAAGTCACATAGAAATACGCGTTTAAATGTTATCACCTTTTCAAAAGAGAAATATAACATGACGTTAATTTGAATGAACATGTTAGGAATTTGACTGCCCATACGCGAAATTGAATGACTGAACTACCCCTTTCGGCCAGTGTTGGCGAATTTGAATGACTGAAGAGCACGTGCCAATTTGAATGCTCGTTTTACGAATTCGAATGGCACATGTGCAAATTTCATTGATCGAAATGCTAAATTGAACGACCAACTTGCAATTTTGAATGACAGAATGTGCAGTGACGAGGATTTTCGCTAAATTAAACGAACCTTTTATCAAATGGACTGACAAAAGTGCGAAATTGGCCGGGAAAACCTATATTAAGCGCTATATAATTGTTGTAATTATTGATATTGTTATTATTATTATTATAATCATTATCATATTATTATTATCATTATCATCATTGTTATTATTATTATTATTATTATTATTATTATTATATTATCATCATTATTATTATCATATACTCCTAATGTAATTTCCACTTTCCAATATAGGATATATTTTACTGATAAGTAAGATGCTATTTCCGTCATGAGTAATTATAATTGCTATTACCAATCTCAGACAAAATTACATCACACCCTGGATAACACAATGATCAAAAACATCATGGGGCCCGTTGCTTAAGAGTTACTATTATGACAATTTTGCAATCCAATGGTAACTTCCATGGAATTCTTGATTTTTATTGGCTGTTGAGTTTTTTGCCATGGTAGTTACCATTGTACTATGGTAAAGTTACCACAATAGTAACTTTTTTGCAACAGGCCCCTGGTCTTGTCATTTACTTCTGATTCTATTAACAACATCAGCTTTGTGAAGTCAAATTTCAGTCACTGAAGGAAGTGAAGAAGGTAATCTTTTGTAATAGGCAAGCAATACTATATCTACAAATTTGCTAAATTGTTGATTTGCATCTTGATCTCGTTTGCCTTTTAGCGGAGAACATGTGTGTCTCATCAGAGAATTGCAGCCCCTATGAGCAATGTCTCGACGGTTATTGTGTGTGCGCCAACGGACGAGTTAGGATCAACGAAACGTGTCAAGGTAAAGTTACCTCGTGTTTGAAGGAAAGCTAACTTACAACTAGTCAATGGCCTCTACTTTATCAGCGGGTCTATGATATTTTGTTGGACGACGAAGGTTGTTTCAAGTCAAAAAATAATGTGAAAGCTGGAGAGGGGCAACATAGTAGACCTACTTGTTGATTTCTAATCCTCGAGGAAACCAAGAATATTTGTAATTAAAGTCTTACTAATTCTATCAGCGTTCGAAACCTTTTTCATCATTGGGCAATGTAGTCCTAATGCAAATCTGTTGTAGAAGCTGCTAGGAGTAGACTAAAAAGCCGCGTCAGTGAGCTGGCAGTTGAGAACTCGCCTGAGCTGTGACAAACTGTCTTCAAAAAGTTCCTGTTGTGTCCAGATGATGGTCTATCTGTTTAAATAGAATTGCCCCCTGTGCGATTGTTATAACGTGTCCACTTATATTTTCTATGTAGAAATTTTTGGTACTTTGTTTTCCCCAGTGCCGAAAAGATTCAACATGTGGCTGACTGTTACCCAAAGCGATGGATCTCCTGCAGACTTCTCGGAGCCATCAAGAAACGGGCAGCCCGATGTTAATGAGGACCTTGAAGTCGCGGTATGTTCCAAATTAGTCTGAAAGAGAAGAGAACTCTTTTAAGAAGATTGTAAAATGTTGTTGTCAATAATACAAGGTGCTGAAGAAGTAGAGCGCTGATATACATTAACTCGAATATATAACAGTGTGTATAACACCCAAACATGTATATATAAACAGTATACATTTTTGAAAGGTTTTTCCAACTTCAAAGGGCAAGTATTTTTTCTAAAGAGATTCAACCATAATCACAGTAATTGTTTACATCTGCATTTTTTTTAATCTTTTATTTTCCTGCCATGCTCTTAAAAAGTTTGCAAAATTCCTTGGTCTACAAATCTGCAGCTTAAAACATATTATTGTTTAACTCTACAGGTACTGAATCGATTGTCAAGAGTAGAAGAATTACTTACATCGGTGCTCTATATCCAAATCGAGTCGGTCTCCAACGACAATCATGTGGTGGAGCTGGCGCTGACTCTTTCGCCATCCAGCACTGCTGATGATGTCACTATTTTAGGTCCAATGACCGACGACCAAATCTACCCTGCTGAAGACCTGTCCTACGATAACTACACTTTCATCATCAATGTATCTTTGGTAGAAGTACAAGGTAAGAATCCCAATTATGTACACATTCGGCCAGATTCATTCAGGTATCTCTTTTGATCATCTTATGAGACTAGATTCAATTTCATGATTTTTTTTTTTTTTTGGATGCTTAATTTTGAATGCGGCAAATGATTTAATTATTATTATACCGAGAAAGAGACTCAGAAACGGTACAGGATCAGCGTTTATTGTTTAGGTGCTTATCCATGCACCGTCGGTACGTAGTTTGGAAAATAATAGCAATGCGTAAATAACATACACCAAACGAATTTACATGATTTCATAATATGAGAGCATTAACAGGAAAATCAAACAGAAACCGTCTTTGGGATTATCACTGCTATTAACGCAGTGACTTATCAACAAATATTTAGTTTGATTTCTCGCCTTTCACATAGATTACTCTTTCAGGGTTGTCAAGGACATTTAACCTATAAGGTTTCCGTTGTTTCCACCGCATGAAAAATTGAAAATTGTCCACTAATTTTCACTTTAGTATTTAGCTTGTGTATCACTGCGATGGAATAAACTTTCCATTAAAGTCACGACCTGCAAACCTGCAATCAGTTGTAAACCGTAAGCTCAATTAAATTCTTGATAATAAATTTCAATGGCTCATTTAAATGAAAAGAACACATCAAGCGTATCTTATTCCTCCTGTCTTAATGATTTCTACTTGCCAAAAATTTGCCTTAGTCGTTTGTTGCTAAACATCATCATGTGTAGCCTATTATTTTCATTTTCCTCCAATTTCATCTCTTTTTCCTGTGTCCATCTTGCAGACGTTGACGAATGCAGTCTGACTGCGTTTTCCGACTGTGCGTCTGCAGCAGTTTGCAATAACTCCATTGGTGGTTACGAGTGTTCTTGTTTCCATGGTTACCGCGACGAAGGAAACAGCCTCGATGAAGTCGGAAGGGTGTGCGTCGGTATGACTACAGGATTAAACACATTTACATTCTCGTTAGCCCAAAACTCGTATTTAAATGTATAGGGGGTTCATTTTAATCCATCGAAGCTCAGGGAAAACGAATTTATTCATCCAGTCGTGTGAGAGTATTTTATATTACATGGTTCAACCGGCATGCTCAGGAATGAATCGTAAACGTACCTGCATCATTCATTAAGACTTTGTTGTAAACCATTCATAAAATTTATCCATTTTGTATTAAGAGTATGTAGTGACACATTTTGAGTTCATTCGTATGCTAATATACTAAATGAAAAGCCAGAGCATAATCTAATTTCATTCAGAGTAGATACAGACAATCAAAGTGTTATTAATACTATTCACAAGGACTCCTGGTTTATCAATGATCTCAACAGTAAACATTGGCCACAGACATTCCAAGAGAAATTTTGTTGTATTACGTTAGTTCTTCATTTGTCCAGGATGCCCTCATCTTTCCATTCTACGTGTTTTCTTGAAAGGAACATTTGCTGTAATAATCACTTGATAATATATAATGTAGTGTAAACTTTGAAATAGACCACTGGTCAACAGATGTATCGATCTGTAAAGTCAGTCGAAGTTGGCAAGTAGTGCAGATTTAAAGTTTCTCTAATTCATTCTCAGTGAGGCGTGACCTTTTCTTCTATTTTGTTTAGATATTGATGAATGCGCTAGCGAAGACGAGAATGACTGCTCGCCTTTCGCTGAGTGTACTAACAGTATGGGCAGCTACCAGTGCGACTGCCTGTCTGGATATAATGACGTCAGCTCTTCAGTGGAACGATCAGGACGGACATGTGTCGGTGAGAATATCAGACACGTCACATATTTACGTTTTTCTAGTGTACCTTTTCTCCTCTTGGTTGATGTTACAAAGGTCATGAATTCAGAAAGTGCACTTTTGAGCTGTTGCACGCAAAAGGCAAACAAAAGGTCCAAATGAATGTCAGTTGATACATACAAGAATATCTAATCACATTTGAAGCCATAAGCATTGCACAATGTTTTAGAATAGTAATATTTCAGCTTCATTTTTTTTTTTTGGTCTCATTATTCTGTATTACACAAACGTTCAAGATTTCACATTGGTGACCTATACAGTCATAATACATTGAAAGCTCACGGAACTCCCTGTCCCTTGCTCTTGTATTGCGTGACGTTGAACAAGTTTGTTGCAGTAAATTACAATGTACAAGGAAAAATGCAGTGAGGCCCACGTGGCGCAGGTGTGGAATATGTTTATTTTCAAAACGAGGCGCTGGAGTAATAATCATTATTGATGATGAAGAAGATAAACATGATATTGTCTCATCGAAAGAAGTCGCTTACGCGTATTGTGTGACAAGTATTGAATTACAAAAGAAATCAATTTGCTTTCCTTACCATCAATGAAATCTTTCAAAGAGTAATCAACGTTTCTCGAGTTAAGAGAGTAAGGTTCATTCCACAGCCTTGGATAAAAGGGAAGTTTTGCGCGTCCTTGTTTTTCACTTTCATGTCTTCATGAGTAGTATATTAACTTTAATGACAGGTGTATTTCCCTTGCAAACGGCAAAAGCAATGAATAATCGTATGTTCTCACATTCCAGTGTCTAACATTGATGCAGGTTAACATGTTAAGCAGTGTGAGATAAGAGCTGAAATGATGACTTGTTCAAAACCTTCCACACAGATATCGACGAATGCTCATCTTCGCCGTGTCGTCACGGAGGGTTATGTCGTCACTTCCGGGAGAGGTACACGTGTGAATGTCCTCGAGGTTACATCGGACCAAACTGTGAGACAGGTGTGTCGGGTCTTTCACAAACTCCATGATCAAACTTGAAATTAGCCTGAACGGAGACAATGATTATGCCATCAAACACAAATCATCTCACAAGGATACTTGGAAAGCTATTGATTCTCTGTTTTTCAACATCAACATGAAAGCAAACCTTGCGGAGTAAATACTTTCATATAATTCGAATCGCATATCAATATTCATGTATCCATATCGACAAGGTCATTGTATGTGACTGACAGTGGTAACTACTTTTTTGCAACCAATGTGAACTAGCAGTGATAAAACAACTCTTTAAGGAAGAATTTTAACCCTTGTTAGTACTATGATAGCTTTAGCAGAAAGTGCCGGCCTCTGAACTCTGATGCAATATCTACATGATTATTGTTGTTGCTTTTTGTAGAGTTATGTTGGGACTTGAGGGTTTAAACGCCCATCGAGAATTCTGCATCAGGAAAATAAAAACAGTTCTCTTTCGCATCCTATGTCCCCTTTCTCTAGGCTTGACGTCTTGCGTTTTCAACGCCTCGCTCTGTTCGGCGTCTAGGCACGAGATTTGTGGGTACCTGTTCACGTGCGTGTGCCGGCCTGGCTATCTGTGGGTTAATGGAACATGTCAAGGTGACAATGCAAAATGCAAAAATATAATGGTGCTAAAACAGGTTGATCTCCACAAACACGATTATTTCTCTATCGAGCTGAAAACAAAATAATGGAATGAGCATCCCCTCTATATGAATAAAATTTCGTAGTTCTAGCCTCATTTTTAGCTTAGTTCCTCGAAATATTAAAATTCATTCTGTTTTCCCAGATAGATGTTTTGCAGTTATGTGCCTGCGTAATATTGATTGTACTTTTGTGCCTTAAAGGTTTTGTTTACCATTGGGAGCAGTGATTTTTTTTTTTTTTTAATGTTCGAGATATCACATTTGATGCATATTATGTATACGTTAGTTGTATCACACACAAAAAAAATCCTACCCTATAAAATTTTTGCAACATATCCTAAAGTATTCGGAGACATTACTATTTTTCTCACCAAACTATAAACGTAGACAGTTTAGTATGGAAACAATTTTATTATATCTATTGTTCACATTTTGTATATTTCAATACTTAACATTGATTACGCTGGTTGTTTCTATCCCTATATAACTAACTCCCATTTTAGAAGTATTTTGAAGCACTAAAGCTGGGATTTTGTTTCATCTGTAAGTGGTAAATAATGCCTTTAATCTGACTAACTGTGGTATTCAAACCTAAAAGGTCTCTCTCTCCCTCTCTCTCTCTCTCTCTCTCTCTCTCTAGAAATTACCACATACTCCGCATCTGCAAACTTCACGTCTGTTCGTGGTGCACCTATTGAGTATGAAGACGGATTAGCATATCCTATGGGTCTCCAGTTCGGACAATTTGCCCAGTTTTTACGAGGAGCGGTAAGATTTGTTAGAATCTATAGAGTTTTGTTCTAAAAATAATGAGCCCGATCTAAGGTGCATGTTAAAAAAAAAAAAACAAAAAAACTATGTTTTAGTATTCATGTGTGTGTGGGCGAATGTCTGTGCATTTTCGTTTGCTTGCTTGCCTATATTTTTTTTTCTTTCAGTAAATAAATAAGAGAAGGACATCTAACGTCAGTCTGTTGTAATCGATGGACGTGCGCCCGTTTAAGGTAGATAATGTTGTTGTCGTTGTATGGTGTGTTTCTGCTGTGAAGGCTCGGAACGATCAGGGATGATTTTGGAATTAGAAGATTATGGCGAGAAATACTTTCCAATTCCAGCACCATTCCCAAAGATTCCATGATACTTTTCATCTTTGACACATTGTACTTTTTCGTCGAGCCCACCGGACTTGCGGGGAGACCTAGGGATCGCCTGCGGCGTCTGTCCGTCCGTCGTCCGTCCATAACGCTACAAAACCTTGAATAACTCTCTACTGAGGACTTTACTTTCATTTCAATCAAACTTGGAGGGAAGAGTAGTTATACAAACGTACACAATTTACAGAAAATGAAGGTCACCTCAAGTTCAAAGGTTACAGGCAGGGGTCAATGAACTTCAGGGCCCAATGTTGAGGTTGTACGGCGCGTTTCGATTATGGCTCATAACTTTTGATCCCTATATCCGTTTGTGACCAAACTTGGATGGCAGATGTCCCTTGGGAAGTTGAAGGTCATCAAAAGGTCAAAGGTCTCAGACAGGGGTCAACAAACTTTTAGGGTCCAACATTAAGCTTTTACGGCACATTTCAATTATGGCACATAACTTTTGATCCCTATATCCGTTTATGACCAAATATGGCTGGTAAATGTCCCTTAGGAAGATGAAGTTTATCACAAGGTCAGTGATCACCGACAGGGGTCAATGAACTTTTAGGGCCCAATGTTCAATTTCTACGGCGCGTTTTGATTATGGCTCATAGCTTTTGATCTATATGTCCGTTTGTGACCAAACTTGGCTGGTAAATGTCCCGTGGGGAGTTGAAGGTCACCACAAGGTCAAAGTTTATAGGTGGGGTCAATGAAATTCCGGGATTTATAAAAACATTAATATCTTTTATGCGAATGGACGAAAAACATTTTGGCACTTGTTTTGTCTTTGTTTGTGTGTTTGGTGTTTTTTTATGGCATCGACGAAATAAATGCAATGATGTCGATGTTACTAATTCTTTTTCATTTAATCATGCAGCTGCTTACATCTTTACCTGAGACGATTTTGGACGTCAAGTTTACATCTTTCATGAGGGGTAGTGTCATCGGTAACTTCAATTTAATCGTCCCCTCGGGCACACCGATAGCTGTAGTCGAAGCTTCGGTGAGATCAAGTCTTGCTTCGGGCCAAATCGCTTCTGGTGTAACTATAATTGGAATTGATACAAGCGGCATTCTAATTTCTGGTAATGTAGCTGATATATCAATTAGCTTTTTACATCTGAGGATCAGTGGTAAATGCAATTTGTGATATTTATCATTTGAAATCCAGCCTTTATTTCAGTTAGATATGCATAAGTCAAAATTGCTTATCCATTCATTTGTAAAAAAAAAAAAAAAAATAAAC
This sequence comes from Diadema setosum, assembly GCF_964275005.1. Taxonomy (NCBI): domain Eukaryota; kingdom Metazoa; phylum Echinodermata; class Echinoidea; order Diadematoida; family Diadematidae; genus Diadema; species Diadema setosum. The sequence goes on from NC_092701.1 coordinate 1,189,682, forward strand.
ACACACGCACACACACTTTGTATCGATGTAATGATATCAATCCGCACATATATACACATACAAACACACAATATTGCCGAGCAACAACACCAAAGTCATGCCTTGATTTCATTTTAACCTGTCTCCGCACACACATTCTATTATTCTTCAAATGATTTGCCCTATCCCGGCAGCTACAGCTGGAAAGGTTTTATTATTTTGCGCTCGCGTGTTTTTAAGATGTGAATGGCTTTGTTCATAATCGGCCTGATCTTAAGATGTCCAATAGTAATTGTCAACTGAAGTACATTTTATTGATGTCGTTTGTGTAAACTGCGATAAAGTGCTCTTTTTGGTATAGTATTATAATCGTTTATTTGATCATGAAACAATGCTGTATCAGTACAAATACAATATTACATTGTGACCAAAATCAAACGAAAGTGCTACATTGTAAGTCATCATAGTATAGATGCATTAGATGTGTGAATAACTTCTTCTTGCTTATATCTGCGGATCAGCTGACCTGTGGCATTTAACCAAATCTAGAGTAATGTAATCATTATTGTATCCATCAAATTTCCTAATGTCCCAGATTTTGACGAATGTTCGGACAGTAGCTTGAACGACTGTTCACCCAATGCACTGTGCACGAACGTAGAGGGCTCTTTCAATTGCTCTTGTCTTGACGGTTACAGTGATGCAGCTAGCTCTGGCAGTGAGCGAGGACGTATGTGCCAAAAAGGTGTGTGTTGGAGCTCTTACGTACGGACGTGTTAGTGAGCATGGTGCCTTTTTCCCCATTTTCATTTTTGTTTTTATTGTTTACCTTTTGACATGTTACGCACGTTGAGTACTGCGTACAGCAATTAACAGACACAACTTTGACTTTAAAGAAAAGAGAAGTACCCATTCGTCGTATCCTGCAAGACCAATATTATCTATTTATGACAATCTTCTCGGATAATGAGAGATCGGTTAGATTTGAATCGTTATTCAACTTCGGCAGTGGAAGCGTTGAAAACCCTATATTTTCATTCATGGCATTGTATGATAATTTGCAAAAGTATTATTTGCATTATATTCAGAGTACATAGCATTTAAGATGGATAGATAATGACTGCATTATGATCTCCACTTTCGGACACGGTTTCTGATTCCTCAGAGACCGTAATCATCCTCGGTGGCATTCTGGGTATCTTCGTTATCTCCGTCATCATCGTCCTTCTTGTCACAGCGGGCTATGCAAAATGGCGACAAAACCAGAATGTTGAACGCAAACCCGCGCCATTTTACCTCAATCGGGCAATCGGTAACAGTCGTTATGGTTACCCATACTATTATGAAGACGATTTCCCGGGCATCGAAAACACAGGCTTTCAGTGCACGCCGAGACCATACGATAATAACAAGGCCTACGGGGTGGATCCTGCCTACCCGACAAGATACACCTTGTGGCGAGATGTGCATATCGGCACTGGGTCTAGACAAGTTGCCCAGGGAGAAGGCGGCAACCTGCGTCTTGAGGATACCCAGAGGGGCCAGTGGTACCTCCGAGAAGATGAGAGATTGGGATCCAATCTACCACTATATGTGAGTTTGAATAGCGATAAAGTCATTCACTCTCTGTGATAGTGACTCACGTATGTCATCACAGTCTGGTGATACAAAACTCAAAATAAAAGCGACAAGGTGTTGTTTTCAAGAAAGACAACCACACAGGAAAACCATCATTATAGGCCTGACAGGAAGACAGCAATTTATCTTATGTCCATATATTACAATTTGAGGGGAAACTGCTTCGGTATCAAAAACAAAATTGGGGTTTTTGTTTCATTGCAAAAATGTCGCAACTGTTGAATTTAGCCCTTAAAAACATCACGCGACTACTGGGGAATGACTTGATGCGAACGATATGATTTTTTTTTTTATTAAAGAGATTCTGTAAAGGTATTTATATTATTTATGTCCATAATTCAAACAAAAACTTGTTAGAGGAAGAGACTATCATTTCGTCTTATTGTTTAAGTGAATGTCAATGATTACTCACCAATTCATGATAAAGATGACCTTTAGCGTATTACTACTGAACATGAAGTACATGGACGTGTTTCGTTACTGTCCAGACTCTGATGCGCACGCACATCTCTTTCCTCACTCCTACATTTACCATATAGCTCCCGCGGTACAGGCAGCAATACGCCCAACAACTGGCGCAAAACAGCCGAGCGTTCCGCGCCCATCAACTCCCACAGTACTCTGGGGCTATTCCCCCATCAACCGCTTGGGATTATGGGGGGAGGGATGACGTCATCGATGGAGGATTATTCTAGTATTCTTTGTCGGCTTTATCATTCTGTGATGTGTCATTATCTTGACAGTCACGTGACAGTGAAGATTTGAACAATGACCGGACACCGGTCTGGATGACCACTGACGCCAATCCTTTGCAGTCGCAATCTCTGTGGGTCTTGTGGCAAAAGTGTGTAACTGTTAATGTGCAGTGGGTCTACGTCCAGCGGATCTCTACCGACTGACGACGTATTGTTTTTACTTCATGGATATGTAAATCTTGGGGCGTAAATCGTAGATGTCTTAAATATATTTGAATTATTTAGATTATTTAAATTATTTGAATGGAATGAAACGGTTTCAGAGAAACTCGCTGAAAAGGTTCATCTGATTGGAGAATCAACAGGATGAGCGTTTGTTTTATCACAATCAATGGAAATTACCTTTACTTGATAAGACTTTCGCTACATTAAAGCTACATTGGAGAAACAGCTAGAAAATTTGGCGCCAGAAAAAATGAACACAAACTAGAGGTAGACACAGTTAGTGCGTCCTACTACACAAGAGGGAAAAAGAAGGAATCCACCTCCCACATGCACAAGTCGGCCATCAGCGACCATGTGGCCAGTGAAAACCACCACATCAACTGGAAGAAGTGTTCCATCCTAGCCAGAGACTCTTGAAAAACCTCACGTTGGATAAGGGAAGCAATTCACATTCGGAAACAACAGGGGAGAACCTTCAACCGAGACCTCGGACAATATTCACTTTCCTCAATATACGATCCCATTCTCTCAGATTGGCGTGCGCCAGCTACGTCGGCTCGTGGGAAGTCCTTCTCACAACGCTCGATCTGAAGAAGCCTGCAGAGCCAGCAGGCGAAAGTCTTATCAAGTAAAGGTAATTGCCATTGATTGTGATAAAACGAACGCTCATCCACCCGGTTTCAGAGAAAACTTAAAGTGCAATCTTACACCATGCTCTAGTTTAGGTTGGTACTAATGACTGGCATATAGTAACAAAAGAGCAGAATGAAAGAAGTCTCAGTATAATCTAGCTTACTATGTGGAGTAATGGAATTTAAATGCTTCCTGTATTTTCAAGTGATACTAGGAGAAGCCACATAGGCCTGCGCAATTTTAAAGGGGAAATTAACCGAAACATACATAATCATTATATTATGTGAATACAGCAACGTCGGTGGAGCACATCAACCAAGTTTGAGGAAAAAATCGTCAATTTGTTGAAAAAAAAAAATTCAAGGATTTGATTCAGCTGTCGCTGGATAACAAGAGCATGACGTCACGCATAGACAACGATAAAAGAAGATATTAAGAAAAATTAAATGTATGTCATTGTTTATGATTTAAAAAAATCACTCGATTTTTTACTGGCATATTTTAAGTATGATATAATTTCCTTTCTCTTCTGAAAGAGGTAATTCTAGTGTTTTTTAATTGTTCCTGAAAAGTGAAAATACACAATGTTCTTCACAATTTGTGCCATCACAAACTCTAGTAGTCTTCTCATTAAGCAATGGCTGTACCGAAACTTAAAAAAACAAAATAATCATAGATTTTGAACGGATTCACCGAGTTTCCTCGAAATTTGTTGATATGTTCCTTGAAGAGGATGTGATGTTACGACCTTACAAAACTCCATTCAACTGTTCAACATGTACGTAAATCTCTATTTCTGTTCTTTGACATGAAATCAATGACAACAGGGTAAATGAAGACACGACAGAAACCTTGTAGGGAAAAAAAAAACTCTAAGAATGAATAATCTTGTGTACTAACAATGGAGAGAGTTGCTGTGATTGCGACAAACTCGTTATCATTTGGGGAAAGCACATGAAACATTGAAATCATTAAATGTTCTTCTTATTTTGGGTTGCATTAGATGAAAACATCTGTCACTGTGTTTGTCTGACTTCACTCTGTCAAAGACAATTTCAATTTGATGTGGAATCGCACATTTAGATTGTTACTGATAAAAATGTAACATGAAGGTTTAACCAACCATTACTAAAAGAGAAAACAAATTAATCATGCTAAGGTTATTGCCATTTTCTATCTTCAAGTCCATCATTGTCTTTGTTTATGCAATGGGACAGCTTTTTTTCTAAAAGCCTTATTGTTTGTTCGTTTAAGTAATCTATACACTAATACTTATGTATACCGCAGGTAGATCTAGAAATCACTGTACGTCATGACTGAATCAGTTTATTCTGTATGCTAAATTGGGCACGTGGGATCATTATTCACGCAAAAATGCCTCAGTTGCGAAAAGTATGTCGTGCAGTCCGTTGATGAATTGTCAAATATTTAGTTTGATGAGACTGTGTATCTATACATCAAGCATATCGGCAAAACTATTACTCCACTTCTTCTATTGGGTGACTGTGATTATAAAAACAAGGGTTTGCCAGTTAGTATTTCTAGGATTTATTCATATACTGGGAATTTGTGTTTGTACTACTGTATAGAATAGCCATTGTAACCAATTGATTATTTTGGAATCTTTATTGAAATCAAGTTAAATAACATAGACATCAAGCTTATTAGGAGATAAGAATCTTAACCATGGTTGACTTCGGGGACAATGACTATACACCAGTGCAAGCAGACAATAATTTATAATTACACTACCACTTATATAGGTCCTATTTTACAAGTTGAATTGAAAGAAGGGACACGTTTGGATAGTGCCAGGGGAACTTACTGCGCTACTTTACTCTAGTGTGGACCACGTAAATAACACAGCGTGAAGATTTTTCTTTAAGTTCAACATGCAATAAACAAAAATTTAATTCCTCTGCGGGTTCTATGTTTTCTGACGACTCTCATCATAACACAATTCAGCATTAATAATATCTTCTTATAATACTTAAATCAAATATTCCACTGGATTCATTGAATTAAATCAACTCATCAAACTCCCTGTTACAATTACACTACACTTATACTTCCGCCTACGGAGCTCCTGTTAGTCCCAACTGTCAGGAGTTATCTCGCCAAGTTCAGTGTCCTATGACGTCGCAACTGGAGCTGGAGGGCGCCCTCATGCGTCTCGTAGATCGCTAGGGTGCGGCGTCGGTGTCGGTGTCGACCAGTCGGGTCCGGTCAGTGATGACAGTGTCTCTCTGTGGACGACCGTGAATGAGTCACCGGGCAGCGGCTGGTCCCGGACTCAGCTCGTATCATAGCACTGCGGCTGCCTCAGCTCGTAGCAATGCGGCTGTCTCAGCTCGTAGCTATGCCGTTGTCTTAGCTCGTAGCAATATAAGGATGCGGCTGTAAATTTACTACTAGCTATCACTAACACAATGATATCCATCCATGTTAGTACTGTTCTATCCTCACTCTGATGTTCCCCGACTACATGGCGACTATTCTTTGCCACACTTATAGCATGAATATCACAATCTTCTTATGACCGCAATATAAAAATCATCTTATAATATCAATGCAAAATGTGACCCTGCACCTCAAAACAAACAAAAAGTCGCCAGACATGAATTTTTACTAAAGACCATATTCTGAAAGAGCAGACTTCAAGCTTTAAAATGATGTATAACTCAAAACAAATGGACTCTACTAACCTATCTAAATATTGGAAAGAAAGCACAAACTCAGGAAAAATGTGAACTGAGAAAAGAGGCTCTGAAGTACAGTGTCTATTCAAGCGCTTAATCTTTACCAAACCATGCTGGCTGTGCGATGAATGGGACAAAAAACAGGAAGTAAACCACAAGAGTAACAACAATGAAGGGATTATCAGATTAAACTCAAATTAAGCATGACCCGTTGAGGACGAGTCCCGAGTATACTCGGGCAGGTGTCTATGGGAAATGCGTGTTGTAGCAAAATCAAACCGTCCTCAACGGGTTAACACATTCTGTTCATGATTAATGCCAATTTTCAAAGCAGTAGCACTATCCTTTCAAAAGTTATTAGAGTTGAAAGTGAAGAGTGTGGACAAGGTTTTTCAGAAATGAAAAGGGGATTCTAAAGACACACCTAATCACACTATTCCACCAAAAATGTTCGAGATGAACTGCTAAAAGAAAACACACATTCCTGCCCATTTTATGATACCAAATTTTATCATAATGTAAAAGAAGACCCGCTCTTTCAGAAAATATGAAAAAGTCAAGTTCCGCTATGTTGACCCATTTCACCTATTTTCAGTCCTCACGCAAAATCAGTGTGTGCGACTTTATGTTCGTTTTTAGGTGCACAGTCACAAATCATCTTATAACACCATGGCATTCGCGCCCTGTATGGCCAATAATTAATACCTACTACTGCTATAATTATTCCTTTAGGTTCACACAAAAACAATTCTCTACCTTAAAATTCTCTTCATCATAATTCCTAGCTTCCGAATTCATGACCAATCATTACAATGTGTGCATAAACGATAACCAAACTTCTTGTTTACAGCTATAACAATATCGGAATAACTTCTGTAAACTTGATGTCTTCCAATCTGACATTCATAATTATGTCCTTTATTTCTGCACAAAAATTATAACCCTACTTTCTTCCACATATCAATTCATTCTCACCTTACATATCAATTCATTCTCTACATACAAAAACATAATACTTTCAATTAATACGTACCGGGCGCCTCGTTTTAACAGCGCCTCTATTGAGTCCTTTAAAAAAATCTGGAAAAAAAAATTGACTGAAATCAGCATATAAATTCCACTTACAGTTATTTCTGCCCTTCACCCGCGCGGAGAGTTGCCGTCTGCCAATTCCCCTCTACAGCAGGAATTCTTTAGCCTTGGAGTATCACAGGTACAATTTCTCTCTCGCTTTCTCCCTCACAGCCTTTTAGCTCGGATCTCAGCGGAGTCTCATCCTGGATTCCCTCCTATTTCGACGTGGCTGGACCCTTCCCAATGGGCACAAACGGTCTTTGCACTCTCGCGTCGGATTAGCTTCTCATCTCCTATTCCTCCTTCACCGCTATTTATCCTCTTTCACGCTCCCTCTCTCGCCCTTAATCTTGCATACATTATCACTCTCTAATCAGTGCGATTCCCTAAATCTTAACCTTTCACTCCCATAACAATACAATAATAATTAACCCGTAATTTAACTACTCACTGTCGCTTGCATTATTTTTATTCAAATACCGGGGTGCGGCCTTTATTGATAACCAAATAAATCATAACAAAATTCCCGGGAAACCCAGCCAAGCATTTCTTACCAGCCTGCGAGAAGGATGCAGCTTGCAAACCCTCGATCTCGCCAGCTGTTGGCCTACAAATTCTTTCTGCCTAACAAGAGGGTAGGAGAAAAGGAAAAAAAAACTTTCCGTGCCGTTTACATCTGACAGTTAGTATACATAGTTATACATACCACCATGCGCAAGCAGACACAATGCACCTCGCATCAAATGCAACTTCAAAGTTGATCCAATTTCTTGTATCATTCTATTACATCCAGTAAGGAAGTGAAAAGATGAAATGGAACCTTGTTTAACCACTTTTGACATAGTCACGTACCTACATTTAACGGTTGTACAAATGCAAACACATTCTTAATACAATGATACTAAATTTATTGGAAAATAAACATAAGTAAAGCATTGTCATAATGATGACACTTTGCATTTACTGAAATGTTGCGCTGTAAAAAAAAAAACACACATTAGACTTTTTTTTATAAGTGGCTATTCCGTAACAAGACAGCTTTATATAATAATATCAGTTCACTTCCTTTGCATCACATCCACATGCAAAGTCCAAAATTTGATTCATATAAAGAGTTTTTTTTTTCTCCCGAGCCGTGACACAGGGTACACTATTCAAACAATAATACATTTCAACATGAAGAATAAAATCCTACAACAACATAACCTGGTTATAACCGGTTCATTGTTAGTGCATTCAAAACAATTTTGTTTCCTATTTACAATTAGTATTTTTGTCATTAACAACTTTACCCAAGATAACGCATACAACACGCAACAAGACTTGAACATAATTGAGATACACAAGAATGAAATGTTCAGTAAAATAAAGTCACAAAATATCCAAACAACAATAATGACAAATGACTCTATCAGTGTCTACTTGAGGGGTTTTTTTCAGTCAATACAGCATGCAACGCATGCAACCAACGAATTTCAAAATTGCGGGAAAAGCACTCACGCGTCTCTCCACGGCTTTGACTACAAAGTCTTCTACTTGTTTTTTCTTTCTTTAGTAACAAAAAGAACATTTTCAGATATAGATATCAATGATATAATACCTTTGGGAACCGTGGGGTGAGTAGAGGTTAAAATAAATGTATGACCTCAGCTCAACGAATTCCTGACTTTGTAGGTGATATTTTTAGTGTGCAGTTAGCGTGTAGTTCATCCACAATCCCAATCAGATCTGGAATATCCTCGTTAGATATGAAGGGGAAAAAAGGTAATGTTAGCTTTTCTACTGTTAATTCTAAGCAACTTCGCTCTATAAGCACGGATTGTTGTAATCAAATCCATCTTAAACGGATTACTTCACAAAGCAAGTGCTAGAGGGTAGCATGTACTGACAATCACCCAATACACCTGATCAAAAGCGGTACCTCATTATAATCGTGGGGGATCCGTGTAACATGAATTACATTAGACACGTAACGAAATGTATTTTCCATGACAAAATGAATACCCTACGCATCAAATATAGCGTTACAGTCTACGAAACAAAGAGATTAAAGGGCAAAGAGGAATCACTAAGAATATTGCTTTGCACGACACGTGTACGTGAACTGCCTTTCATGATTTTTTTTTTCTTTTACATAAACACAATCTAGACTGTATCTGTCCAAGCATCTTCCGTCATGTCTGTCACGCCGTCTGTCAGTAAAAATGAAGAACATGGGGAAACAACAGTAGGCCTATTTCGACAGTCAAGAAAAGGGGAAATGGATTGTGGTGACGGCAAGGACTATAATTCGTGCAAATAGAAGAGAGGAAAGGAGAGTTACATTTGTCAATGCACACTTTTTTTCACTTATGACTACATCCTCGCAATATATGGCGTACGTACAGGGAAGTTTTTTGACTATAATGTTCTCTTAAAATATGAGAGAAAAGGCGACGACGCACCGAGACACTTATATTCATTTACTCACAGCATTTGCAAGTATGAAAAAGGAGTGAAATAAATTCTACAATGTAAAACCATTTAAATACTTTTACATTCAAAAATTCTTTGGTATCAAAATTATGTAATGAGCTACAATAGTGACACATATTTCTCAGTATGCTTCAAAATACAACATATTTTTTGTATTTTATCTAATCATTGTCGTGTTTCACTTTATCACACATTTTCTATATTTTTCGCACGCTGCTTTCTTACGAATCAATGTTGTATCAGATTTAAACACATATTCCGATTTCTTGAGATTGTGATTTTTGACGCAAACCAAGTTCACATTTGTATACATGTTTAGGCCATAAAAGCACAGTGACATGAACAATTTGATATCGCATTCACATTCATAACGATGAATCCGTTAAACCATCGTATACACACAAAAACAGCAGGTTGCCTTTACACGTATACATTTCCGATCATCCTTTCGTATCTTACATAAAGATAAAATGTGACCCTGCACCTCAAAACAAACAAAAAGTCGCCAGACATGAATTTTTAGTTAAGACCATATTCTGAAAGAGCAGACTTTAAGCTTCAAAATGATGTATAACTCAAAATAAATGGACTCTCCTAACCTATCTAAATATTGGAAAGAAAGCACAAACTCAGGAAAAGTTTGAACTGAGAAAAGAGGCTCTGAAGCACGGTGTCTATTCAAGCGCTTAATCTTTACCAAACCGTGCTGGCTGTGCGATGAATGGGACAAAAAAAAAACAGGAAGTAAACCACCAGAGTAACAACAATGAAGGGATTATCAGATTAAACTGAAGTTAAGCATGCCTCATCAACACATTCTGTCCATAATTAATACCAACTTTCAAAGCAGTAACACTATCCTTTCAAAAGTTATTAGAGTTGAAAGTGAAGAGTGTGGACA